>NW_024044828.1:18454381-19073666 GCF_015852505.1 Tachyglossus aculeatus
CCACCACCTGGGAGGGAGGGAAGGGGCGGGATGGGCCGGGGGGTGGGCGTCTGTCCCCTGGCCGACCCCGTCCGCCCGTCCGTCCCCGCCGGGGCGGTACCTGCTGGGGCCGGGTCTGGTAGAGGAAGCAGAGGCAGCGGCTCACGGGGCTCCACTCCTCCATGTCCTCCCGCAGCGGCAGGGACCGCAGCAGCGTGGGCAGCACCTGAGCGGGCGACCCACCCCGGCGGGTCAGGGCCGGGCCGGGCCGGCCGCCCCCCGGACCCCCTTGCCGCGGCCCTCACCTGGTGCGGGGGCTTCCCCGGCAGGCCGGCCAGCAAAAGGCGGGCCAGGGCCCCGCAGATGTTGTCCAGGACGCGGCCGTGGCGTTCGTGGCCCAGGAGGGAGGACAGGGAGCCCAGGATCTTGGCGAAGCATCTGGGCGGCCGTCAAGGGGCAAGCAGGGGGCACCGCCGGGGCCGCCCGCCCGCCCGCCCGCCCGCCCACCTCCCGCCGTCCCGGGAGGAAGGATACGCCCGGGCTGGAGGGCCCCCGTGCTCGGCCAGCACGCCCAGCCCGAAGACGGCGTTGCTGCGGACCTCGGGGTCGGGCTCGCGGGCGGCCTCCAGCAGCGCGGGCAGCAGGCGCGACACGAACTGGGCCGAGGCCGGGCCCAGGCCCTGCACCGCCTCCGCCAGCGTCCCCACCGCGAACGACTTCTCCGCCGCCGAGCAGCTCGGCTTCTGCGGGAACGGAGGGGAGGGGGCGGCGCCGTCAGGCCGAGGGGCCGCGGGGCCGCGGGGCCGCGGGGCGGAGGGCCCCAGCCGGGGTCCGGGGTCGCTCACCGCCTTGCGCAGCAGCAGGGGCAGGAAGCCGGCGAAGTAAGGGGCGAAGGTCTCCCCGCCGGCGGCGGCGGCCAGGGCCGGGATGACCTCCCCGGCGTGCTCCAGCAGCATGGCGTCGTACTCGGCCTGCGGCGGGGGGTGGGGGCGCGGGGGGCGGTGGGCGCTCGGCCCGGCCCGGCCCCCGGGACCACCTCCCCGCTACCCCCGGCCCTCACCTGCTCCTCCTCGTCCTCCTCTTCGTCATCGGTGTCCTGGCAGGCCGTCTGCGGCGAGGGCAGCGGTTGGGGGCCGGCCGGGTCCGAGCCGCGGCGGCCCCCCGCGCCCCCCGGGCCCCCCGGACCCGCGCCCCCCGGGCCCCCCGGACCCGCGCCCCGCGCTCACCCTCTTGTGCAGGACGGCGCGGAGGGCGGCGCACAGCTCCTCCAGCCGTCCCGGGGCGTGGAGCGCCGGGGCCCCGCAGTCCTTGAGCAGGCCGCCCAGGGCCTCCAGCGCCGACATCACGACCAGCCGCTCCCGCTCCCCCTGCACCGCCTGCACCAACGCGGGCACCGCCCGGCCCAGGGCCGCCTGCAGGGCTGGAGGCCGGCCGGGGCCGCCGCTCACCCCGCATGCCCCCCGGCCGCCGGCCCCCCACGGCCCCCCGCCCCGGCCCCCTCCTCACCGGCGCTGTTCTGCTCCGACGGGCACTGCCCGGCCGCCCGCTGTAGGGCCCGGCAGAAGCGGCCCAGGGTCTCGTGAGCCGCCTTCCTCACGTTGAGGTGGGGGCACTGGAGCGGAGGCCGGGGGTCAGCCGGGGCCCGCCTTGGCGGCCCCTTCCCCTCCCTCCCTCGCCCGCCCCGGGGTGGGGGGCCGTCACCTCCAGCAGCTTGTAGACCTCCTCAAAGGCGCAGTCCATGTAGGGGAGGAAGGCCACGCTACGGGGACAGAGAGAGGCCGTGCTGGGGGCGGGTGCTGCTTGGCACGGAGACGGAGGAGGAGGAGGAGGAGGGAGAGGCTCACCTGGCATTGAGCGCGATCTCCCCGAGGGCCGAGCAGGCGTCCTCCTTCTCGTCAAAGAAAGCGTTCTCCACGCTGTACCTGGCGGCGGGCAGTCGGGGCACGGGGTCCCACGCTGGACATCCCCCCGTCCGCCTTCTCCGCCTCGCCCCGGGTTACGGATCGGGCCAACCCCGCCCGGGACGCCCCGCGCACCCCGAGACGTCAGAATCGTCCTCGTCTTCCTCGTCGTCCCCCATGGGCTCCTCCTCTTCCTCCTCCTCGCTCTCGTCTTCGAACAGCAGGAACGTGCTGCTCCCCTCGTACCGGGGCTGGGTGGACGGGGGCACGGGTGGTCCGCGGGGGTGCCCGCCCCGTCCCCCTCCCCGCCTCCGTCCGTCCCTCCCTCCCGGCCCGCGCCCCCTCACCACGATGCCCTCGGTGGAGCGCAGCGACAGCAGCATGAGGGTGGTGATCTGCGGCAGGTGGGGAGCCAGCCCCGGCCCCATCAGCCCCGACAGGGCGGCCAACAGGCTGTACCTGGGGGAGCCGAGGCGCCCGCCGTCACCCCCGGCCCTCCTCTGCGCGTCCGGACCGCGCCCGCCGCCGGGGGAGGGAGAGGGGGACCGCGGCGGGGGGCTGCCGCGGAGCCCGGGCTCGGTGGGGGGGCTCACGTGCAGCGCCGCAGGTCCGGGTCGTCCACCTGGTCGCAGAGCTGGAGGCCGAGGCGGCAGCAGTCCTCTGCCAGGGGCCGCACGGCCTCCTCCAGGACGCGCGCCAGGACCCCCAGCGTCTCTGCGGGGAGGTCGAGGTCAGCGGGCCCGAGGCCGGACGGCTGGGGTACTCCGCCTCGGGCCGGGGGCGGAGTGGGGCGCCGACACCCACCGAGGCTCTGGATCTGCAGGGGCCGCAGGTCCTCCCGCCCGGTCACCAAGTACTCCCGCAGATGCTCCATGATGGCCGGGAAGTAGGGCAGGAGGGCGCCCTGGGCGGCGCTGGCTGCGGGGGAGGCCGAGGTCGGTCGGGAGGCCGGCCGCTCGCGGCGCTTCCCCACCGAGTCATGATTTAAGAATTTATAACGGTAATCACCGGGGCATCCATCCGGTGCACGCGCCCGATAATCAGGGCCCGCGCTGAGTCCATCCGGAGGAACCCAGATCCAATCCCCGTTTTGCAGATAATAATGATGGCATTTATTAAGCGCTTACTATGTGCAAACCACTGTGAGGGAACTGAGGCCCAGAGAGGTGAAGGGACTGGCCCGAGATGGCGCAGCAGGCGTAGGGCAGGGATTAGAGCCCGGGTCTTCTGGGCCCAGGGCTCAGAACAGTGCTTTGCACATATTAAGCGCTTAAATGCCATCATTATTATTCTGACTCTGGCTCTTTCAAATGATGGCATTTATTAAGCGCTTACTAGGTGCAAACCACTGTGAGGAAACTGAGGCCCAGGGAGGTAAGGGACTGGCCCGAGATGGCGCAGCAGGCGTAGGGCAGGGATTAGAGCCCGGGTCTTCTGGGCCCAGTGCTCAGAACAGTGCTTTGCATCATCATCATCAATCATATTTATTGAGCGCATACTATGTGCAGAGCACCGTACTAAGCGCTTGGGAAGTACAAATTGGCAACATATAGAGACAGTCCCTACCCAACAATGGGCTCACAGTCTAAAAGACTAAAAGACATAGTAAGCACTTAAATGCCATCATTATTATTCTGACTCTGGCTCTTTCAAATGATGGCATCAAGTGCTTACTATGTACAAAGCACTGTGAGGGAACTGAGGCCCAGAGAAGTGAAGGGACTGGCCCGAGATGGCGCAGCAGGCGTAGGGCAGGGATCAGAGCCCGCATCTTCTGGGCCCAGTGCTCAGAACAGTGCTTTGCACGTAGTAAGCGCTTAAATGCCATCATTACTATTCTGACTCTGGCTCTTTCAAATGATGGCATTTATTAAGCGCTTACTACGTGCAAAGCACTGTGAGGGAACTGAGGTCCAGAAAAGTGAAAGGACTGGCCCGAGATGGCACAGCAGGCGTAGGGCAGGGATTAGAGCCCGTGTCTTCTGGGCCCAGCGCTCAGAGCAGTGCTTTGCACGTAGTAAGCGCTTAAATGCCATCATTATTATTCTGACTCTGGCTCTTTCAAATGATGGCATTTATTAAGCGCTTACTATGTGCAAAGCACTGTGAGGGAACTGAGGCCCAGAAAAGTGAAGGGACTGGCCCAAGATGGCGCAGCAGGCATAGGGCAGGGATTAGAGCCCGGGTCTTCTGGGCCCAGTGCTCAGAACAGTGCTTTGCATGTAGTAAGCGCTTAAATGCCATCATTATTATTCTGACTCTGGCTCTTTCAAATGATGGCATTTATTAAGCGCTTACTATGTGCAAACCACTGTGAGGGAACTGAGGCCCAGAGAGGTGAAGGGACTGGCCTGAGATGGCGCAGGGATTAGAGCCCGGGTCTTCTGGGCCCAGCGCTCAGAACAGTGCTTTACACATAGTAAGCGCTTAAATGCCATCATTATTATCCTGACTCTGGCTCTTTCAAATGATGGCATTTATTAAGCGCTTACTAGGTGCAAAGTACTGTGAGGAAACTGAGGCCCAGAGAGACGAAGGGACTGGCCCGAGATGGCGCAGCAGGCGTAGGGCAGGGATTAGAGCCCGCATCTTCTGGGTCCAGCGCTCAGAACAGTGCTTTGCACATACTAAGCGCTTAAATGCCATCATTATTATTCTTGACTCTGGCTCTTTCAAATGATGGCATCTATTAAGCACTTACTGTGTGCAAAGCACTGTGAGGGAACTGAGGCCCAGAGAAGTGAAGTGACTGGCCCGAGATGGCACAGCAGGCGTAGGGCAGGGATTAGAGCCCGCATCTTCTCGGTCCAGCGCTCAGAACAGTGCTTTGCACGTAGTAAGCGCTTAAATGCCATCATTATTATTGTGACGCTGGCTCTTTCGACTGGGCCCGCTGCTTCTCACAATTATTTATCTTAACGCCCGTCTCCCACTTAGACCGTAAGCTTGTTGCAGACGGGGAACGTGGCTACCGACTCTTTTACTGGACTCTCCCCCAAGCGCTCTGCACTGTGGCTCAGCGGAAAGAGCCCGGGCTTGGGAGTTGGAGGTCATGGGTTCGAATCCCGGCTCCGCCACTTGGCTGCTGGGTGACCTCGGACGAGTCACTTCACTTCTCTGGGCCTCAGTTCCCTCATCGGTAAAACGGGGATGAAGACTGGGCCCGTGTAGGGCAGGGACCGCTGCCCACCTGATTAGCTTGCATCTGTCCCGGCGCTTAGTCCAGTGCTAGACACGTACTAAGCGCTTCACCACCACCACCATCATCAATTTTCATATTGACTGCAGCGCTTAGTACAGTGCCCGGCACATAGTAAGCTCTTGCCGGCTCCCACGAGTATTAGCCACTCTCAGTAAGGGCTTTGTAGATACCACTGATTGATGTGGAGAAGCAGCGTGGCTCAGTGGGAAAGAGCCCGGGCTTGGGAGTCAGAGGTCATGGGTTCTAATCCCGGCTCTGCCACTTGTCAGCTGGGTGACTTTGGGCGAGTCACTTCACTTCTCTGGGCCTCAGTGACCTCATCTGGAAAATGGGAATTAAGACTGCGAGCCCCACATGGGACAAGCTGATCACCTTGACTCCCTCAGCACTTAGAATGGTGCTTCACACATAGTAAGCGCTTAACAAATGCCATCATTATTATTATTATAATTTGATTGATTTATGATAAGCAGCATGGCTCAGTGGAAAGAGCATGGGCTTTGGAGTCAAAGGTCATGGGTTCAAATCCCGGCTCCACCACATGTCTGCTGTGTGACCTTGGGCAAGTCACTTAACTTCTCGGAGCCTCAGTTACCTCATCTGTAAAATGAGGATGAAGACTGAGCGCCACGTGGGACAACCTGATCACCTTATATCCCCCCAGTGCTTAGAACAGTGCTTTGCACATAGTAAGCGCTTAACAAATGCCATCATTATTATTATTATTATTCTCTGGGCCTCAATGACCTCATCTGGAAAATGGGAATTAAGACTGTAAGCCCCACGTGGGACAACCTGATCACCTTGATTCCCTCAGCGCTCATAACAGTGCTTCGCACAGAGTAAGCGCTTAGCAAATACCATCATTATTATTATTATTTTTATTTAATTGATTGGTTGATTTAGGAGAAGCAGCTTGGCTCAGTGGAAAGAGCCTGGGTTTGGGAGTCTGAGGTCATGGGTTCAAATCCCAGCTCTGCCACTTGTCAGCTGGGTGACTTTGGGCGAGTCGCTTCACTTCTCTGGGCCTCAGTGACCTCATCTGTAAAATGGGGATTAAGACTGTAAGCTCCACGTGGGCCATCCTGATCACCTTGATTCCCTCAGCACTTATAACAGTGCTTCGCACACAGTAAGCGCTTTACCAATACCATCATTATTATTATTATTACTTATTGGCTGATTTGTGAGAAGCAGCTTGGCTCAGTGGAAAGAGCCTGGGTTTGGGAGTCTGAGGTCATGGGTTCAAATCCCAGCTCTGCCACTTGTCAGCTGGGTGACTTTGGGCGAGTCGCTTCACTTCTCTGGGCCTCAGTGACCTCATCTGGAAAATGGGGATGAAGACTGTAAGCCCCACGTGGGACAACCTGATCACCTTGATTCCCTCAGCGCTTAGAACGGTGCTTCGCCCACAGTAAGCACTTTCCAAACACCATCATTATTATTAACTGATTGATTTATGAGAACCAGTTTGGCTCAGTGGAAAGAGCCCGGGTTTGGGAGTCCGAGGGCATGGGTTCAAATCCCAGCTCTGCCCACTGTCAGCAGTGTGACTTTGGGCGGGTCACTTCTCTCTCACCCGGAAAATAGGGATGAAGACCGGGAGCCCACCGTGGGACAACCTGATCGCCTTGTATCCTCCCTAGTATTAAGAACAGCGCGTCGCACGTAGTAAGCGCTTAACAAATGCCATCATTATTATTATTATTATTATTTAAGAGCCCCCCACCCCTTGCCAAGGCGCGTCCCACCCTGCCTCACCAGTGGCCCCGAGCAAGCTGACGGCCAGTTCCTTGACGCGGGGTCCGGCCGGTCCCCGGAGGGGCTGCAGGATCCGCTCCATCAGCTCCGCCAGGTAGGGCTTCACCTCGGCCCCTGGCCCGGAGAGGCGTCCACCTCAGTGCCCGGCCCCCCGCGGGCCCCCGTCCCTCCCTGCCCGCC
This sequence comes from Tachyglossus aculeatus, assembly GCF_015852505.1. Lineage (NCBI taxonomy): Eukaryota > Metazoa > Chordata > Mammalia > Monotremata > Tachyglossidae > Tachyglossus > Tachyglossus aculeatus. The sequence goes on from NW_024044828.1 coordinate 18,461,405, forward strand.
CGCCCGCCCGCCGCGCCCGGTACCCAGGTTCTCCACGAAGTTCTCCAGGGCGTAGCAGGCCTTGGCGAGGTGGCGCGTGTGCCCGGGCGGCACGGACCGGAGGTAGCTCAGGAGGAGCGGCATCACCTCCCCGCAGTAGCCGCTGATGTGGGGCTGCGGGGGGACGGGAGGAAGGGGCGCCGGTGGAGAGCGAGCCCCCCGAACCCACCGCGGCCTCCCACCCGCCCCGGCGCCCCCGGACCTGCAGGTTCTCGGAGAACTGGCCCATGGCGAAGAGGGCGGCGTTGCGGACCACCTGGGAAGGGTCGCCCAGGCTCTGGCACACGACCTGCAGCAGCGGGGTCAGCAGCCTGGCGGGCGGGCGGGCGGGGGGCGGTCAGCGGGAGACCCGGGCTGCCCCGCGCCCCCTCCGTCCGTCCTTCCGTCCGGCCGGCCGGGTACCTCTGCCGGATGTGGTCTCCGGCCCCCTCGGCCAGCACGGCCAACACCATGAGCCCCGCCTTGCGCTGGTAGGGATTCTGCCCTCGCAGGGACTGGTCCAACAGGGGCATCTGCAAGCGGGCGGCCCCGGCGTCACCGCGGCAACGGCCTCCCGCCGCCACGGCCCCAGCCCTCCGCCCCCGGGGGGGAAGGGGCCGCTCACCAGCTTGGGGAACAGTTTCTCGGGGGGCAGGTGCAGCGCCAGCATGTCCACCACCTGGACGGACAGTCGGTCGGTCCCGGGCGGGCCCCGCCGGCCCCCCCGGCCCCCCCCCGGGCCCGGCCGCCCTCCGACCTGTACGGCCAAGTGCTTGGGCGTCTCGCTGTCCATCCCGCCCTCCGGCAGCAGCTCTCCCTCCTCCTCCTCCTCCTCCTCCTCCCGGTCCTCGGGGTCCAGCTGGCCGGCGGGGGGCTCGGCGGACATGATGGGGAACAGGGCGTGGAGCAGGGGGCTCAGGAGCCGCTGCTTCACTATGGCCTGGGGGACGGCCGGGGTGAGACGGGGGGCCCGGGACCCCCCCCCCACCCCCACCCCGGCCCACGGCGAGGCGGCCCACCTTGCTCTTGACCTTGACCAGGAAGGAGACGCAGCAGAGCAGGCGCCCGCGGAGAGAGTCCCCCAGCGCCGTGTTCCCGGCCACCTGCGGCCCCGCGCGGGGCGAGACGGGGCCGGGGCTCGGTCCGGGCGTCCTCCCGGCCCGGGGGGCTGCCCGGACGCCCCCAGCCCCCCGGCCTCCCCTCACCTCCACGCAGAAGGTGAGCACGGCGCCCACGTGGGGTCCGACGGCCGGCAGCTCGGACTCCAGCAGCTCGTCCAACACCTCCGCCGCCTCGCTGGCCTTCACCTGGCGGGAGGCCGGGCGGCCCCGGACCCTCAGCCGGCCCTCGGCGCGCCTCACCCCCCCCCGGCCCCCGGTGCATCCCTCCCCTTTCTCCCGGCTGCACGGGACCTTCCCGCCCCGCCCCTGCCATGCCGTCACACTAATAACAACAGTAACGACAACAGAAGCAGCGTGGCTCAGTGGAAAGAGCCCGGGCTTGGAAGCCGGGTCATGGGTTCTAATCCCGGCTCCACCAACTGTCAGCTGGGTGACTTTGGGCAAGTCACCTCACTTCTCTCATCTGTAAAATGGGGATGAAGACTGGGAGCCCCACGTGGGACAACCTGATCACCTTGTATTCCCCCCCCAGTGCTTAGAACAGGGCTTGGCACATGGTAAGCGCTTAAAAAAAAAGCCCTGTCTCCCCCTTCTAGACTGTGAGCCCGCTGTTGGGTAGGGACCGTCTCTATGTGTTGCCAACTTGTACTTCCCAAGTGCTTAGTACAGTGCTCTGCACACAATAAGCGCTCAATACAACCACCCCCCCCGCAAAAAATACCATTATCATTATTATTACGATACTCGTTATGCACTTAACACTGAGCACTGTTCTAAGCACCGGAATAAAAACAAGCTAATCAGGTCGGACGCGGTCCCCGTCCCACAGGGCACTCACACTCTTCATCCCCGTTTTACAGACGAGGGAACTGGGGCCCTGAGAAGCAAAGTGACTTACTCAAGGGCACGCAGCAGACAAGAATAATAATGATGGTATCTGTTAAGCGCTTACTACGTGCCAAGCACTGTTCTAAGCGCTGGGGTAGATACAAAGTTACCGGCTTGTCCCCCGCGAGGCTCGCAGTCTCAATCCTCATCTTACAGACGAGGTCACCGGGGCCCAGAGAAGCGACTTGCCCAAAGTCACGCGGCTGACGCGCGGCGGGGCCGGGATTAGAAGCAGCGTGGCCCAGTGGAAAGGTCACGGGTTCAAATCCCGACTCCGCCACTTGTCAGCTGTGACTTTGGGCGAGTCACTTGGCTTCTCTGTGCCTCAGTTCCCTCATCTGTAAAATGGGGATGAAGACTGTGAACCCATGGGACAACCTGATCGCCTTGTATCCCTCCAGCGCTTGGAACAGTGCTTTGCACATAGTAAGCGCTTAACAAATACCATCATCATTAGAACCCAGCACCTGCGACTCCCAGGCTGGGCTGCGCCGTGGGCCCCGCGGAGGGGGTGGGCGCTCGGTCTTTCCCCCGCCGCGTGCCCCTCACCTCGTCTGCGCGGATCAGCTCCTCCAAAGCCGTGAGGATCTTGGGCACCAGGGTCTTGGCGAGAGGCTGAGGGGCACGAGACGACGGTTGGGGCCGCCGGGCACAGCGGGATCGCGGGGCAGGGCGGGATCGCGGGGCGCGGAGGAGGGGGAATGGGGACGGGGGCCGCTCTCACCGCGTCGTCGGGAGCCAGGCGGGGCACGAGGGCGGTGAGCGTGCGCAGGGAGTAGTAGAGCGAGCCCGGTGCCTCTCCCCGGCTCAGCGTGTGGTGCAGCAGGCGCAGCAGCTCCTGATGGTGGGCCCGGAAGGGCTCCGGGTTCGAGGCCACCACCACGCTCAGCAGCATCAGCCCCATCTGCCCGCCGCCGGGAGACGGACAGGCCGTCACCGGGCGGCCCCGAGGCCGGGCGGCCCCGAGGCCGGGCGCGCCGCCCGGCCGCCCGCCCGCCGGCCCGCGGTCCGTACCTCCTTCTCGGCGGGGTGCGAGCTTCGCGTGGCGTTGTGGAGGAGCTGCAGGAGGCCGGGCCAGGCCTCCAGGCCTTCGTGCCTCACCATGGTGGCCACCAGCTGGGCCAGCCCCAGGCTCACCGGGTGCCTGGGGGCGACGGGACGTCAAGGAGGCGCCGGCCCCCCACTCCTACACCGTGAGCTCGTCCCCCAGCCGGGCGGCACCTCACCTCCCGCCAGGCGCTGAGCACGGTGCTCCGCACACGGTAAGCTCACTGGGGGCAAGGTGAGCTCCTACTGAGAGCTCACCTCCTCCTCCAGGAGGCCTTCCCAGACTGAGCCCCCTCCTCCCCCTCCCCCTCCCCTCCTTCCCCTCCCCACAGCACCGGTACATATGTACATATGTTTGTACAGATTTATTACTCTATTTATCTATTTATTTTACTTGTATGTATTTATTCTATTTATTTTATTTTGTTAATATGTTTTGTTGTCTGTCTCCCCCTTCTACACTGTGAGCCCGCTGTTGGGTAGGGACCATCTCTAGATGAATGAATGAATGAAAGACTGAGCCCCCTCTCCCCCTCCTCCCCATCCCCCCCCACCTTACCTCCTTCCCCTCCCCTCCCCACAGCACCTGTATATACGTTTGTACAAACTTATTACTCTATTAATTTATTTTACTTGTACGTATTCTATTTATTTTATTTTATTTTGTGACTGTTTTGTTTTGCTGTCTGTCTCCCCCTTCTACACTGTGAGCCCGCTGTTGGGTAGGGACCATCTCTAGATGAATGAATGAATGAAAGACTGAGCCCCCTCTCCCCCTCCTCTCCATCCCCCCCACCTTACCTCCCTCCCCTCCCCTCCCCACGGCACCTGTATATATGTTTGCACAGATTTATTACTCTACTTATTTATTTCACTTGTACATATTCTATTTATTTTATTTTATCTTGTGAATGTTTTGTTTTGTTGTCTGTCTCCCCCTTCTACACTGTGAGCCCACTGTTGGGTAGGGACCGTCTCTAAATGAATGAATGAATGAAAGACTGAGCCCCCTCTTCCCCATCCCCCCCGCCTTACCTCCTTCCCCTCCCCTCCCCACAGCACCTGTATATATGCACATATGTTTATACAGATTTATTACTCTATTTATTTATTTATTTTACTTGTACGCATTTATTCTATTTATTTTACTTTGTGAATACATTTTGTTTTGTGGTCCGTCTCCCCCTTCTAGACTGTGAGCCCGCTGTTGGGCAGGGACCGTCTCTACATGTTGCCGACTTGGGCCTTCCCAAGTGCTTAGTCCAGTGCTCTGCGCACAGTAAGCGCTCAAGAAATACGACTGAATGAATGAATGAATGAAAGGAATGGGTCTGTTGAGTTGCTATAGCGCACCCCCCCCCCGAGCGCTTAGTACAGTGCTCTGCACAGAGTAGGTGCTCAAGACAACTTGACACCCGTCTCCATGTTCTGTTTTGTTGTCCGTCTCCCCCATTTATTTTACTTTGTTAATATGTTTTGTCGTGTCTCCCCCTTCTAGACTGTGAGCCCGCTGTCGGGTAGGGACCCTCTCTATATGTTTTGTTTTGTTGTCCATCTCCCCCATTTATTTTATTTTGTTAATATGTTTTGTCGTCTGTCTCCCCCCTCTAGACTGTGAGCCCGCCGTTGGGTAGGGACCCTCTCTGTAGGTTGCCAGCTTGGACTTCCCAAGCGCTTAGTACAGTGCTCCGCACACAGGAAGTGCTCAATAAACAGGACTGAACTGAAGGAGCGGGTGAAATACGAGCGAACGAATGAACGACTCACACGTTTTCCTTCTGCAGGGCTCTCAGCGCCAGCGACTTCAGCCTGGTACGTGGGAGGCCGGGAGGGTGGTAATAATAATAATAATAACAATAATGGTGGCATTTATTAAGCGCTTACAATGTGCACTGTTCTAAGCGCTGGTGTCAGGGCCGGCCCCGTCCCCCAGCCCAAATCCACCCTCCATCCCCGGCCGGCCCGCCTGCCCGGCCCGCCCGCACTCACTCCTCCCGCTGGTCCGGGGCGAGGCGTCTCCAGCGGGTGCTCAGCCGCCGTCTCAACAGTAGCACTGCCAACTGACGGATCTGAGAGGCCGGAGAGGAGGGGCACCCGGCGGCCCGGGTCAGCCGGGGTCAAGGGGTTGTCGGGGGGCGGAGGGCGGCGGGCAGGGTCTCTCACCTGCGGGTCACTCGCCGTCACCAACAGCTCGCAGAGCGCGGGCAGGACGGCGGGGTCGCGGAGGGCGACGCGGAGCCGCTCTGTGGCCTGGGGATGGACACGGTCAATTCCGGTCAATCCAACTGTACTTACGGAGCGCTCACTGTGTGCAGGCCACTGGACTAAGCGCTTGGGAGAGGGCAATAATAATAATGATGGCACTTATTAAGCGCCATTAGAAAGCTCTGTTCTAAGCGCCGGGGAGGTTCCAAGGTGATCAGGTTGTCCCGCGGTGGGCTCACAATCTTCATCCCCATTTTCCAGATGAGGTCACTGAGGCCCAGAGAAGTGAAGTGACCTGCCCAAAGTCACCCAGCTGACAAGCGGCGGAGCCGGAATTTGAACCTGTGACCTCTGACTCCAAAGCCCGGGCTCTTTCCACGGAGCCACGCTGCTTCTCACGTGACAAGCAATTCCATGAGTATACTATATATATATCATACAATAATAGTCATCCCTTCAAAGACCTACTGAGAGCTCACCTCCTCCAGGAGGCCTTCCCAGACTGAGCCCCCTCCTTCCTCTCCTCCTCCTTGCCTTACCTCCTTCCCCTTCCCACACCACCTGCATATATGTATATACGTTTGTACGGATTTATTACTCTATTTTATTTGTACATATTTATTCGATTTACCTTATTTTGTTAACATGTTTTGTTTCGTTGTCTGTCTCCCCCTTCTAGCCTGTGAGCCCGCTGTCGGGTAGGGACCGTCTCCATATGTTGCCAACTTGGACTTCCCAAGTCCAGTGCTCTGCACACAGTAAGCGCTCAAGCGCTTAGTCCAGTGCTCTGCACACAGTAAGCGCTCAATAAATACGATTGATTGACTTACTGAATGAATGAACGAATGAAGGATTAAGACCGTGAGCCCCACGTGGGACAACCTGATCACCTTGTAACCTCCCCAGCGCTTAGAATCAATCAGTCGTACTTATTGAGCGCCTACTGTGTGCAGAGCACTGGACTGAGCGCTTGGGAAGTCCAAGTTGGCAACATAGAGAGACGGTCCCTACCCAACAGCGGGCTCACGGTCTAGAAGAACAGTGCGTTGCACATAGTAAGCGCTTAATCAATCAATCGTATTTATTGAGCGCTTACTGTGTGCAGAGCACTGGACTAAGCGCTTGGGAAGTACAAGTCGGCAACATAGAGAGACGGTCCCTACCCAACAGCGGGCTCACGGTCTAGAAGAACAGTGCGTTGCACATAGTAAGCGCTTAATCAATCAATCAATTGTATTTATTGAGCGCTTACTGTGTGCAGAGCACTGGACGAAGCGCTTGGGAAGTACAAGTCAGCAACACAGAGAGACGGTCCCTACCCAACAGCGGGCTCACGGTCTAGAAGAACAGTGCGTTGCACATAGTAAGCGCTTAATCAATCAATCAATTGTATTTATTGAGCGCTTACTGTGTGCAGAGCACTGGACGAAGCGCTTGGGAAGTACAAGTCAGCAACACAGAGAGACGGTCCCTACCCAACAGTGGGCTCACAGTCTAGAAGAACAGTGCGTTGCACATAGTAAGCGCTTAATCAATCAATCGTACTTATTGAGCGCTTACTGTGTGTAGAGCACTGTACTAAGCGCTTGGGAAGGACAAGTTAGCAACATAGAGAGACAGTCCCTACCCAACAGTGGGCTCACAGTCTAGAAGAACAGTGCGTTGCACATAGTAAGCGCTTAATCAATCAATCGTACTTATTGAGCGCTTACTGTGTGTAGAGCACTAGACTAAGCGCTGGAGAAGTAATAAATGCCATCATGAGTATTACTATTAAGTGGGCAACAGAGGCGGTCCCTGCCCAACCAAGCGCTTAGGGCAGTGTTCCGCACAGAGGGAGGGCTCCATAAATACGGCTGAATGAATGACAGAATGAATGAATGAATGAGGGAGGGAGGGAGGGAGGGAATGAATGAATGAATGAGGGAGGGAGGGAGGGAATGAATGAATGAGTAGCGGGAGGCGGTGGTGCCCTGTCGGGTGGGCACCTGTCGGATGCGCTGGGTGTCGGGCAGCAGCAGGTCCCGCAGGATGGGCTCCAGCCCGGAGGGCTCCATGGCGGAGGAGGCGGCGGAGCAGGCGGTGGCCCCGGGCGGCACGTGGGAACGGGACGGAGGGGAAAAACGGACGAAAACTTCCTGCGGAAACCGCGTCCGCCACGCCCCCGTCACCCGGGAGACCCACACTTCCGGGAGACCCACACTTCCGGACCGACCCGCACTTCCGGGAGACCCACACTTCCGGGAGACCCACACTTCCGGGAGACCCACACTTCCGGGAGATCCACACTTCCGGGAGACCCACACTTCCGGACCGACCCGCACTTCCTGGGGATCCACACTTCCGGACCAACGCGCATTTCCGGACCTCCTCGCACTTCCGCTTCCCTCGCGGCCCCGGCCAGACCCACTTCCGGCCGGCGGGCCGCCGCGCGCCCCCTGCTGGCCCGGCGGAGACCGTGGCGCCCTCCGCCCACGACGACGGGAGATGGGGCCGGTGTGGAGGCCTTAGTAGTAATGATAATAACAACAATGGAATTTGTGGAGGCCTAATAATAGTAATATTTGTTAGGCTCTTACTATGTGCCAATCACTGTTCTAAGCGCTGGGGGAGAGACAAGGTCATCAGGTTGTCCCAATAATAATAATAATAATAAAAGGCACTCAATAAATACGATTGATTGATTGATTGATTTGTGGAGGCCTTAGTAGTAGTAATTATATTTGTTAAGCGCTTACTATGTACCAATCACTGTTCTAAGCGTTGGGGGAGATACAAGGTCATCAGGTTGTCCCCATAATAATAATGGGATTTGTGGAGGCCTTAGTAGTAATAATAATATTTCTTAAGTGCTTACTAGGTGCCAATCACTGTTCTAAGCGCTGGGGGAGATACAGGGTAATCAGGTTGTCCCCATAATAATAATGGGATTTGTGGAGGCCTTAGGAATAATAATAATAATAATAATATTTGTTAAGCGCTTACTATGTGCCAATAACTGTTCTAAGCACTGGGGGAGATACAGGGTAATCAGGTTGTCCCCATAATAATAATGGGATTTGTGGAGGCCTTAGTAATAATAATAATATTTGTTAAGCGCTATGTTCCAATCACTAAGCGCTGGGGGAGATACAAGGTAATCAGGTGGGGCTCACAGTCTTCAGCCCCATAATAATAATAATGGCATTTATAATAATAATAATAATAATCATAATGGCATTTATTAAGCGCTAAGTGCCAAGCACTGTTCTAAGCGCTGGGGAGGTTACAAGGTGATCAGTTTGCCCCACGGGGGAGGGCTCACAGTCTTCATCCCCATAATAATAATAATGATGGCATTTGTAATAAATAATAATGATAATAATGGCATTTATTAAGTGCTTACTATGTACAAAGCACTGCTCTAAGGGCTAGGGAGGTTACAAGGTGATCAGGTTGTCCCACGTGGGGCTCACAGTCTTCATCCCCATTTTACAGATAAGGTCACTGAGGCCCAGGGAAGTGAAGTGACTTGCCCAAGGTCACACACCCATTTGACAGATGAGGTCACCGAGGCCCAGAGAAGTGAAGCAACCTGCCCAAAGTCACCCAGCTGCCAAGTGGCGGAGCCGGGATTAGAGCCCATGACCTCTGACTCCCAAGCCCAGACTTTTTCCACTGTGCCACTCTGCTTCTCTTTACACAAGTGGTGGCTTGGGAGGGAAGGAGCCCCCAAATAATAATAACTGTGGGACTTTTTTAAATGGCATTTAATAATAATAATAATAATAATGACATTTATTAAGCGCTTACTATGTGCCAAGCACTGTTCTAAGCACTGGGGAGGTTACAAAGTGATCAGGTTGTCCCTTGGGGGGGCTCACAGTCTTTATCCCCCTCTTCTAGATGAGGGAACTGAGGCCCAGAGAAGTGAAGTGACTTGCCCAAAGTCACACAGCTGACAATTGGCGGAGCTGGGATTTGAACCCATGACCTCTGACTCCAAAGCCCGGGCTCTTTCCACTGAGCCAAGCTTGGTAAGTGCTCACTATGTGCCAGGCACTGGACTCGGCGCTGGGGAAGATACAAGGCAATCAGTGTCTGTCCCATGTGGGGCTCACAGTCTCCATCCCTATTTTACCTATGAGGGAATAATAATAAGAATAATAATGATTATGGTGTTTGTTGAGTGCTTACTATGTGCCAAGCGCTGTACTAGGCGCTGGGGAAGATACAAGGCAATCGGATTGGACACAGTTCCACGTGGAGTTCACGGACTCCATCCCCACTTTACATCCGAGGACATAATAATAATAATAATGATGGTATTTGTTAAGCGCTTACTATGTGCCAGGCACCGTACTGAGCGCTGGGGTGGATACAAGCAGATGGGGTTGCACACGGTCCCCGTCCCACGTGGGGCTCGCAGTCGCGATCCCCCTTTGACGGATGGGGAAACTGAGGCCCCGAAGCGAGGGGACCCGCCCCAGGTGGCGGCCCGGCCTCCGTCCAACTAGGCCACGCAGCTTTCCCGATCCCACCCGGTCCCGGCCCTCCCGTCCCCCTCCGCTCCCCGCCCCGGAGGTGAGCCGCTTTCTTAATAAACTTTATTGTGGTGGTCGTAAAAAGGAAGCCATCGGGACCAAACCAAAGGCAAATTTAAAAATCCTAATATATATATATATATATATACTCCTTATATATAGATATTTATAGCTATTTATAGACCCGCGGGGAGGCAGGCTCCGGGGCCGAGGACGTCGCTAGGAAGCCGGGGCCGGCAGGCGATGGGGAAGGTGTGGAGGAACGGGAAGGGGAAACAGGGAAGGGGGAAGAAATGGAGGGAAAGGCCTCCCCGTCACCTCTCCCTGCCCCTCACGGACGTACACAACCCCTCCGACGCACCTCTCCCGTTTCCCCCGGCCCGCGTGCCCGGGAGGACGGGCGGGCGGGCTCAGTCCATCTTGAGGTTGACGTAGATGTAGCGGATGAACTTGAGGGAGGAGAAGAAGGAGATGGTGCCCAGCATGAGGAAGAAGACGTAGCCGGCGAGGAAGGAGTAGCCGAAGAACTGGACGGTCTGCACGGGGCCGGACATGTTGGAGCGGCGGGCGTAGTAGAAGACGGAGTAGAGGAAGATGAAGAGGCCCGTGGAGCCGGCGCTGAGCACGGAGCGCCACCACCAGCGGTAGTCTTCGCCCGACAGCTGGAAGTACGTCAGGGACACGGAGATGCAGGCGCCCACGCTCAGCAGGATGGCGAACACGAAGAACAGGATCCCGTACAGGGTGTACTGCTCCCGGCCCCACACCGTGGCGAAGATGTAGTACAGCTCCACGGAGATGGCGCTGCCGGAGACACGCCGTCACGCTCCTCCCTGCCTCGCCACCCCGTCCCTCCCTCCTTCGCGGTGTCGGTCGGGCGCTTACTACGGGCCTGGCGCCGGTCTAAGCTCCCCGCGGGACCGAGGGGTCTCCCTGCCTCTCCGCGGGGACCGAGGGGTCTCCCTGCCTCTCCACCCCATCCCTCCCTCCTTTATGGTGTTGGTTGGGCGCTTACTATGGGCCTGGCGCTGGTCTAAGCTCCCCGCGGGACAGAGGGGTCTCCCTGCCTCTCCGCGGGGACCGAGGGGTCTCCCTGCCTCTCCACCCCATCCCTCCCTCCTTTATGGTGTTGGTTGGGCGCTTACTACGGGCCTGGCACTGGTCTAAGCTCCCTGCGGGACCGAGGGGTCTCCCTGCCTCTCCGCGGGGACCGAGGGGTCTCCCTGCCTCTCCACCCCATCCCTCCCTCCTTTATGGTGTTGGTTAAGCGCTTACTACGGGCCTGGCACTGGTCTAAGCTCCCTGCGGGACAGAGGGGTCTTCCTGCCTCTCCACCCCATCCCTCCCTCCTTTATGGTGTTGGTTGGGCGCTTACTACGGGCCTGGCACTGGTCTAAGCTCCCTGCGGGACAGAGGAGTCTCCCTGCCTCTCCCGCTTTCCCCACCCCTCCATTCCTCCATCCCTCCCTCTCTCAATCTCTCTCCTTTTTTATGGTATTTGTTAGGCACTTACTCTGGGCTTGGGACTGTTCTAAGCTCCCTGCAGGACAGAGGGGTCTCCCTGCCTCCCCCGCTTTCCCCACCCCTCCATTCCTCCATCCCTCCCTCTCTCAATTTCTCTCCTTTTTTATGGTATTTGTTAGGCACTTACTATGGGCTTGGGACTGTTCTAAGCTCCCTGCGGGACAGAGGGGTCTCCCTGCCTCCCCCGCTTTCCCCACCCCTCCCTCTCTCTCTCTTCTATCGTGTTAGGCGCTTACTATGTGCTCGAGACTGTTCTAAGCTCCCTGCGGGACGGAGGGGTCTCTCTGCCTCTCCCGCTTTCCCCACCCCTCCATCTCTCCTTTTTTATGGTGTCGATTAGGCGCTTACTATGTACCTGGCACTGCTCTGACCTCCCCGGGGGACGGAGGGGTCTCCCTGGCTCTCCCGCTTTCCCCACACGTCCAGCCCTCCCTCTCTCAATCTCTCTCTCTTTTATGGTGTTGGTTAGGTGCTCACTATGTGCCTGGGACTGCTCTAAGCTCCCTGCAGGACAGAGGGATCTTCCTGCCTCTCCCGCTTTCCCCACCCCTCCCTCTCTCTCTCCTTTTTTACGGTGTCGGTTAGGCGCTTACTATGTACCTGGCACTGCTCTGAGCTCCCTGGGGGACAGAGGGGTCTCCCTGCCTCTCCATCTCCGTCCCCGCGCCCGCGATTACCTGAAGGGCAGGAAGCCTCCGATGGTCATGTGCACCGGGGTGGACTTATACCAGGGCTGGGGCGGGATCTCGCGGGCGACGTTCTTGGTGCGGCACGGGGCGTCGAAGGGGCCGGCGTGGTTCTTGCCGAAGATGCCGCCGATGACGGTCAGGGGGAAGCCCACCAGCAGCCACACGGTCAGCAGCAGCGCCACGGTGGCGGCCGGCAGGGCCTGGGTCGACCCGTTGGCCCAGTGCACCGAGTTGACCACGCTCCACGTCACGAAGAACGGCACTGGGGGGGCGGGACAAGGAGCGTCCGGCCCCGAGCGGCCACGGGGGCCGGCCCGGCCCGCCCCGGCCCCCGAGCGGCCCCCGGCCCCTCACCGGAGAACAGGCTGGTGGTGAGGACCACGTTCCGCACCCAGCGCTCGCCCCCGATCTGCCGGTAGAAGCGGCTGGACACGTAGCCGGACACGCAGCAGGTGAGCGCGTACAGCAGGATGGCCGCCGAGTTGATCGCCCCGTGCCGGTGCACGTTGAACAGCCCCAGCAGCGCCATGACGATGATGCCTGGGGGAGGCCCGAGCGGGGACTTACTGAGCGCTCCCGGCGGGCGGGGCGCCGGGGAGACGCCGCCCGCGACGGGCTCACCGGCCGGGGGCGGGGGAGACGGACGTTGACGGAGATCTCGGGTTGCTCGACCGTAAAACGGGGAACCCCGCTCGCGTCCGCCCCGGCGCCTACTACGGTGCCCGGGGCCCGCGGGCTTTGGAGCCGGAGGTCGTGCGTTCAAACCCCGGCTCTGCCAAGTGTCAGCTGTGCGACTTCACTTCTCCGGGCCTCAGTTCCCTCATCTGTCAAATGGGGATGAAGACTGGGAGCCCCCCCCCATGGGACAACCTGATCGCCTCGGAACCTCCCCAGCGCCTAGAACAGTGCTCGGCACATAGTCGGCGCTTAATAAGTGCCATTATTATTATTATTACGGAGAGCGCTTAACGAGGACCGCGATTATTAGACTGTGAGCCCGTTGTCGGGTAGGGACCGTCTCTATGTGCTGCCGACTTGGACTTCCCAAGCGCTCAGTACAGCGCTCTGAATGTACGACTGAATGAATTCCGGGGGGGAGAGGGTCAACTCCGGGCCTCTCCCTCGGCCGCCAGCGCCTCGACGGGGCGGTCCGTCCCCCCTCGCCCCTTCCCCTCTCCGCCGAGGGAGCCCGCCCGCGCCCGCCCGCCCGCCCGCCCGCCCGCGCCCGCCTCACCGGTGCCCAGCGCCAGGAACTGGGCCCCGACGCCCAGCACGGCGCAGAGCAGGCCCCGGTAGGGCGGGAAGCGGAAGACGTCGGTGTGGATGATCTTCCAGCCGTTGTCGCCCTGGTCGAAGTCGTCGGCCGCGGGGCCCCCGCCCCCGGGGGCCGCCCCCGCCGTCTCCTCGTCCAGGTTGTAGCGCGCCAGGTCGTTGCGCAGGACCCGCATGAGGATGACGGCCACGAAGCCGACCAGCAGGAACACCAGGACCATGGAGTTGATGACGGACAGCCAGTGGATCTCCAGGGTGCGGGGGAAGAAGAAGTCGTCGTCGGCGGGGCCGCCGCCGCCGCCCCCGCCGCCGCCGCCGCCGCCGCCGGCCCCCCGCCGGTCCCCGCGGCGCTCGGGCCCGCCCTGGGCCCAGCGCACGCTGTAGGTGTGGGTGAGGCGCAGGGGCTCCTCCGCCCGCCGCCCGCCGTCCAGGCTGTGCGGCTTCACGTCGCGCACCGACACGTTGGCCCACACGATGCGGTCGCCGTGGAAGCCCAGGTGGAAGTCCAGGTGGGTCCACAGTCCCAGCTTGTGGCTGTGGGGCAGGAAGCCGCTCTCCTCCATGTAGCCCACGAAGCCGCGCACCGGCAGGTCGTCCACCACGAACTCGAAGTAGTACAGCTCCTCCACCGCCCGCCGCAGGCGCTCCACCTGGAAAACCCGCTCCGATTTAGCCGGACCCTTCTCCGCCCCAGGCGAGCTGACGGTCCCACGGGTAACTCCTCTCCCCTCCTTCCGAGCCTTTCTAATAATAATAATAACAACGGCATTTATTAAGCGCTTACTACGTGCAAAGCACCGTTCTAAGCGCTGGGGAGGTTACAGGGTGATCAGGCTGTCCCACGGTGGGGGCTCACGGTCTTCATCCCCATTTTACAGGTGAGGGAACCAAGTCACAGAGAATAATAATAACGGTGGTATTTATTAAGCGCTTACTATGTGCAAAGCACCGTTCTAAACAGTGGGGAGGTTACAAGGTGATCAGGCTGTCCCACGGGGGAGGCTCACGGTCTTCATCCCCATTTTACAGGTGAGGGAACCGAGGCACAGAGAATAATAATAACGATGGCATTTATTAAGCGCTTTCTATGCGCAAAGCACCGTTCTAAGCAGTGGGGAGGTTACAAGGTGATCGGGTTGTCCCACGGGGGGGCTCATGGTCTTCATCCCCATTTTCCAGATGAGGGCACTGAGGCCTGGAGAAGTGAAGTGACTTGCCCAAAATCACCCAGCTGACAGCTGGCGGAGCCGGGATTAGAACCCATGACCTCCGACTCCAAAGCCGGAGAAGTGAAGTGACTCGCCCAAAGTCACCCAGCTGACAAGCGGCGGAGCCGGGATTAGAACCCACGGACCTCTGACTCCAAAGCCCGGCCTCTTTCCACTGAGCCACGCTGCTTCTCTGAAGGCCCATCTCCTCCAAGGGGCCTTCCCTGGCTGCACCCTCCTACGTTTTGATTTGTCGTCTGTCTCCCCCTTCTAGACCGTGAGCCCGCTGTCGGGTAGGGACCGTCTCTAGATGTTGCCGACTTGGACTTCCCAAGCACCTAGTCCAGCGCTCTGCATCATCATCAATCGTATTTATTGAGCGCTTACTGTGTGCAGAGCACTGGACTGAGCGCTTGGGAAGTCCAAGTCGGTAACATATAGAGACGGTCCCTACCCAGCAGTGGGCTCACGGTCTACAAGGGGGAGGCAGAGAACAAAACCAAACATACTAACAGTAAGCGCTCAATAAATACGATTGATTGATAGGGGCGGTCCCTACCCAACGGAAACACGACGGACCGACTGAACGCCGGGGCTGCGGGAGCGGTCGTGCCCCGGGGGGCACATGTTGGCGAGGGGGCCCGGCGGGGCCGACCCACCTGAGCGGGGCTGAGCTGCAGGTGGCAGAGGGTGCGCCTCTCGGCGTTCTCGCGGAAGCGGATCTGGTACATGGATTCGGCCATGCGGTCCCCGTCCAGGACCTCCCCCAGGCTGAGGCTCTTGTGGCGGATCTTGTCCGGGCTGCAGACGGGCAGCTGGTAGTAGTGGTAGGTCTCCTGGGGGTTGTGGTAGGGGCCCACCTTGTTGACGTACAGCACGACGGGGTCGCCGGGCCGGTAGCGCGTCTCGCCGGCCGCCCCCGGGGCCCGGCCCGTGCCCAGCAGCAGCAGCAGCAGCACCGGCGGCGAGAAGGGCAGGAGGGGCGGCTTAGGCGGGCGGCCGGGCGGCCGGCGGGGGACGCCCGGTCCCGGGGTCATCGCCTGCGGGCCAAGCGGCAGCTGTCAGTCAATCCAGAATAGTTAGCGTCGACCGCTTCCTATGCGCTGAACGCTCTAGTAAGCGCTTGTTGCCAACTTGTACTTCCCCAGCGCTTAGTACGGTGCTCTGCACACAGCAAGTGCTCAATAAATACGACTGAATGAATGAATGAATGAATGAATGGGAAGCAGCGTGGCTTGGGAGTCGGAAGGACCCGGGTTCTAATCCCGGCTCCGCCGCCTGGCCTTTGGCGAGTCACTTCGCTGGGCCTCGGTTCCCTCATCTGTCAAATGGGGGTGAAGCCTGGTAGCCCCACAGGGGACAACCTCATCACCTTGTATCCCCCACAGCGATTAGCACAGAGTAATAATAATAATAATTAATAATAATGATGACGACATTTGTTAAGCGCTTACTATGCTTCTCATAGTAAGCGCTTAACAAATACCACATTATTACACACCACACTTATTATGATTATTAGTATCAGGTGCCATAGAACAGTGCTTGGCATCTAATAAGTGCTTAACAAATACCACAACTATTATTATTATTATTATTATAATAAGGTCGTGGGTTCTAATCCCAGCTCTGCCACTTGTCAGCTGTGTGACTTTGGGCGAGTCACTTCACTTCTCCGGGCCTCAGTTCCCTCATCTGTAAAATGGGGATGAAGCCTGGGAGCCCCATGGGGGACAACCTGATCACCTTGTATCCCCCCCCAGCGCTTAGCACATAGTAATGAATAATAATGTCATTTGTTAAGTGCTTACTATAAGAAATGCATAGTAAGCGCTTAACAAATACCCCAATTATTACCTACCACACTTATTACGATTATTCATTCATTCAATCGTCTTTACTGAGCGCTTACTGTGTGCAGAGCACTGGACTAAGCCCTTGAATTAGTATCAGATGCCACAGAACAGTGCTCGGCACCTAGTAAGCGCTTAACCAATACCACAATTATTATTATTATGATAACGAGATCGTTGGTTCAAATCCCGGCTCCGCCGCTTGCCAGCTGGGTGACTTTGGGCGAGTCACTTCACTTCTCCGGGCCTCAGTGACCTCATCTGGAAAATGGGGGTGAAGACCGTGAGCCCCCGCCGTGGGCCAACCTGATCCCCTTGGAACCTCCCCGGCGCTTAGCACATAGTAAGCGCCCAATAAAAAGCGGCGTGGCTCAGTGGAAAGAGCCCGGGCTTTGGAGTCAGAGGCCATGGGTTCGAATCCCGGCTCTGCCAGCGGGGTGACTTTGGGCGAGTCACTTCACTTCTCTGGGCCTCAGTGACCTCATCTGGAAAATGGGGATGAAGATTGGGAGCCCCCCCGTGGGGCAACCCGATCCCCTTGTAACCTCCCCAGCGCTTAGAACAGTGCTTGGCACGTAGTAAGCGCTTAATAAATGCCATTATTAAAAATGCCACCGTTAGTATTATTATTATTAGTCTAATGATTACTAAGCCCTCAAGCCCCGCCCCTGCAGGGGCGTCGAGACCCCGCCTCCTGGGCAGGCCCCCTCCCCCCGTCTTGCCCCTCCCGGGACCCCCCAGCCCCGTGCCCCCCGTGCCCCCCCGTGCCCCCGGTGCCCCCCAGCCCTGCCCTCACCGGTCCGGCAGGGAGGGAGGGAGGAAGGAAGGAAAGGCTGGCAATGGCGGCCGTTGGCAGCCACGACCACAACCGGGCCTCAGGCTTCACACCACGCTAGGCCCAGACCCGAGCAGACCCGAGTGAAGCCGAACGGACCCGAGCGGAGCCGAACAGACCCGAGTGGAGCCGAGCGGAGCCGAGAGGACCCGAGCGGACCTGAGTGGAGCCGAGCGGAGCCGAACAGACCCGAGTGGAGCCAAGCGGAGCCGAACAGACCCGAGTGGAGCCGAACAGACCCGAGTGGAGCCGAGCGGAGCCGAACAGACCCGAGTGGAGCCGAACAGACCCGAGTGGAGCCGAGCGGAGCCGAACAGACCCGAGTGGAGCCGAGCGGAGCCGAGAGGACCCGAGCGGACCTGAGTGGAGCCGAGCGGAGCCGAACAGACCCGAGTGGAGCCAAGCGGAGCCGAACAGACCCGAGTGGAGCCGAACAGACCCGAGTGGAGCCGAGCGGAGCCGAACAGACCCGAGTGGAGCCGAGCGGAGCCGAGAGGACCCGAGCGGACCTGAGTGGAGCCGAGCGTAGCCGAACATACCCGAGTGGAGCCTAACAGACCCGAGTGGAGCCAAGCGGAGCCGAACAGACCCGAGTGGAGCCAAGTGGAGCCGAACAGACCCGAGTGGAGCCGAGCGGAGCCGAACATCCCCGAGTGGAGCCGAACAGACCCTAGTGGAGCCGAGCAAAGCCGAACAGACCCGAGTCTGTTTATTTTATTTTGTTAATATGTTTTGTTCTCTGTCTCCCACTTCTAGACCGTGAGCCCACTGTTGGGTAGGGGCCGTCTCTATATGTTGCCAACTTGGACTTCCCAAGCGCTTAGTCCAGTGTTCTGCGCACAGTAAGCGCTCAATAAATACGATTGATTGATTGAGTGGAGCCGAGCGGACCCGAACAGACCCGAGTGGAGCCGAACGGACCCGAGTGGAGCCGAGCGGAGCCGAACAGCCCCGAGTGGAGCCGAACAGCCCCGAGTGGAGCCGGGGAAAGCCGAGCTGAGCTGTACCTGTATATATAACAATAATAATGATGGTATTTGTTACCGTCCTCTAGACTGTGAGCCCACTGTTGGGTAGGGACTGTCTCTATATGTTGCCAGCTTGTACTTCCCTGTATATATGTTTGTATATATTTATTACTCTATTTTATTTTGTTAGTACGTTTGGTTTTGTTCTCTGTCTCCCCCTTTTAGACTGTGAGCCCACTGTTGGGTAGGGACTATATATGTTGCCAACTTGGACTTCCCAAGCGCTTAGTACAGTGCTCTGCACACAGTAAGCGCTCAATAAGTACGATCGATTGATTGATTAAGCGCTTACTATGTGCAAAGCACTGTTCTAAGCGCTGGGGAGGTTACAAGGTGATCATGTTGTCCCACGGGGGGGGGGGGGGGGGGCTCAGTTTTAATCCCCATTTTACAGATGAGGTCACTGAGGCTCAGAGAATTGACTTGCCCAAGGTCACGCAGCAGACATGTGGTGGGGTCGGGATTCGAACCCATGACCTCTGGCTCCAAAGCCCGTGCTCTTTCCACTGAGCCACGCTGCTTCTCTATGTGTATAGAATATATAACCATATATGCTTATATATGTATATATGTTTGTACGTATTTATTACTCTATTTTACTTGTACATACTCTATTTATTTTATTTTGTTAATACGTTTTGTTTTGTTCTGTCTCCCCCTTCTAGACTGTGAGCCCACTGTTGGGTAGGGACCGTCTCTAGATGTTGTCAACTTGGGCTTCCCAAGCGCCTAGTACAGTGCTCTGCACATAGTAAGTGCTCAATAAATATGACTGAATGAAAGGAGCCGAGTGGAGCTAAAGCCAGCCGAGTGGAGCCGAGGAGAGCCGAGCGGAGCTGTATATGTATATATGTATATATGTTTGTGTGTATTTATTACTCTATTTATTTTACTTGTACATATTTATTCTATTTTATTTTGTTAATATGTTTTGTTGTCTGTCTCCCCCTTCTAGAGTGTGAGCCCGCTGGTGGGTAGGGCCCGTCTCTAGATGTTGCCAACTTGGACTTCCCAAGCGCTCAGTACAGTGCTCAGCACACAGTAAGCGCTCAATAAATACGATTGAATGAATGAATATATGTTTGTACGTATTTATTACTCTATTTTACTTGTACATATTCAATTTATTTTACTTTGTTAATATGTTTTGTTTTGTTCTCTGTCTCCCCCTTCTAGACTGTGGGTAGGGACCGTCTCTACATGTTGCCAACTTGGACTTCCCAAGCGCTTATTACAGTGCTCTGCACACAGGAAGCGCTCAATAAATACGACTGACTGAATGAATGAAAAATACGATTGAATGAATGAACAAACCCGAGTGGAGCCGAATGAATGAATGAACAGACCCGAGTGGAGCTGAAAGGACCCGAGTGGAGCCGAGCGGAGCTGAACAAACCCGAGCGGAGCCGAACAGACCCGAGTGGAGCCGAACAGACTCGAGAGGAGCAGAAAGGACCCGAGTGGAGACGAGCGGAGCCAAAAGGACCCGAGTGGAGCCGAACGGAGCCGAAAGGACCCGAGTGCAGCCGAACATACCCGAGTGGAGCCGAACATACCCGAGTGGAGCCGAACAGGCTCGAGAGGAGCAGAAAGGACCCGAGTGGAGAAGAGCGGAGCCAAAAGGACCCGAGTGGAGCCGAGCGGAGCCGAAAGGACCCGAGTGGAGCCGAGCGGAGCCGAAAGGACCCGAGTGGAGCCGAACAGACGCGAGAGGAGCCGAGTGGAGCCGAGCGGAGCCGAAGCCGCCCAGGACGGGCCTAAGCCCAGCCTCGGGGCTGCCCGTCCCCCCCGTCGGACCGCAACCTCCTCCGCCGCCGCCCCCGCTCGGACCGGTCCGACCTCCCGCCCGGCCGCATTCCCGGCAGCGGGGTCTTTCGGGCGGGCGGGCGGGCAGCCCGGGCGCCTCAGGCCTCACTTCCGCTTTCGTCACTGGGGGCCTCAGCCTCGCTGAGCGAGGCCCCGCCCTCCGACGTGGCGACGCCCGCAGCGTCTTAAAGGGACAGAGCCCCGCCCCTACGTCAGCTCTCCCCCCACCTCATGCATTCAATCGTTCATTCATTCATTCAATCGTATTTATTGAGCGCTTCCTGTTCACTCATTCATTCAATCGTATTAATTAATTAATAATGGCATTTCTTAAGCGCTTACTATGTGCAAAGCACTGTTCTAAGCGCTGGGGAGGTTACAAGGCGATCAGGTTGTCCCACGTGGGGCTCCCAGTCTTCATCCCCATTTGACAGATGAGGGAACTGAGGCACACAGAAGTGAAGTGACTTGCCCAAAGTCACACAGCTGACAAGTGGCGGAGCCGGGATTTGAACCCATGACCTCTGACTCCAAAGCCCGGGCTGTTTTCCACTGAGCCACGCTGCTTCTCTGTCACTCAGAACAGTGCCTGGGACATGGTAAGCACTTAAGCACCATTATTATTATTATTATTATTATTAATTCGTTCATTCATTCAATCGTATTTATTGAGCACTGACTGTGTGCAGAGCACTGTACTAAGCGCTTGGGAAATCCAAGTTGGCAACATCTAGAGACGGTCCCTACCCAACAGTGGGCTCACAGTCTAGAAGAGGGAGACAGAGAACAAAACTAAACATATTCACAAAATAAAATAAATAGAATAAATACGTACAAGTAAAATAGAGTAATAACTTACTCGTTAAGTAATTAAAGTATTAATTACTTAATAAGTAATACCCAACAACGGGCTCACAGTCTAGAAGGGGGAGACAGACAACAAAACAAAACATATTAACAAAATAAAATAAATAGAATAAATATGTACAAGTAAAATAGAGTAATAAATTACTCGTTAAGTAAAGTTTTAATTACTTAATAAGTAATACCCAACAATGGGCTCACAGTCTAGAATGGGGAGACAGACCACAAAACAAAACATATTCACAAAATAAACTAAATAGAATAAATACATACAAGTAAATAAATAGTCATAAATTACTCGTTAAGTAATTAAAGTATTAATTACTTAATAAGTAATACCCAACAACGGGCTCACAGCCTAGAAGGGGGAGACAGACCACAAAACAAAACATGTGGACAGGTGTCCAGTCATCTATCCCAGCGCTCAGAACAGTGCCCGGGACATGGTTAGCGCTTAAGAAGCACCATCATTATTATTATTATTAATTAATTAATTAATTCAGTCGTATTTATTGAGCGCTTACGGTGAGCAGAGCACTATACTAAGCGCTTGGAAAGTCCAAGTTGGCAACGTATAGAGACGGTCCCTACCCAACAGTGGGCTCACAGTCTAGAAGGGGGAGACAGAGAACAAAACACATTAACAAAATGAAATAAGTAGAATAAATAGGCCTTCTAGACAGCCCTAGACCATCTCTATGTGTTGCCAACTTGTACTTCCCAAGCGCTTAGTTTGAGAAACAGCGTGGCTCAGTAGGAAAGAGCCCGGGCTTTGGAGTCAGAGGTCATGGGTTCAAATCCCGGCTCCACCAATTGTCAGCTGGGTGACTTTGGGCAAGTCACTTCACTTCTCCGGGCCTCAGTTCCCTCATCTGGAAAATGGGGATTAAATCTGTGAGCCCCACGAGGGACAACCTGATCACCTTGTAACC
Source organism: Tachyglossus aculeatus (assembly GCF_015852505.1). NCBI lineage: Eukaryota > Metazoa > Chordata > Mammalia > Monotremata > Tachyglossidae > Tachyglossus > Tachyglossus aculeatus. The sequence continues at coordinate 18,483,218 of NW_024044828.1, forward strand.
TCCCCAGCACTTAGAACAGTGCTTTGCACATAGTAAGCGCTTAATAAATGCCATCATTATTATTAAGTACGATTGATGGATTGATTGACTGATGTACAATGAATGAATTAATGAATATTGAGTGAAGGAAGAGAGAAAATGGAAGCCGGGGCTCCCCTCACGGCGCTCTCGTTGCGGACCGCCGGGGGCCGCGGACCGGTGGAGCGGCTCCGTAGTGGACGGTGGTTCCGGGCCCCTCCCCGGCCCGGCCCCGACGCCTCCGTCCAGTGGGGTGACATCCCCGCGGGACCGGGCCTTGGGGGAGACGGCTCCCTTCGACCTCTGACCCCCGACCTGGCGACCAATGAGGAGCCCGGGGCGCGGGGGAGGATTGTGAAGCGCATGGAACCCGGGGGGCCGGGAGGGTTCCAGTAACGGGGGGCTGGAGAGGAGAGAGACCCCACCTCGGGGTCCTCCACGAGCAAGCATTTTGGGGTCCACCGACCTTCGGGCCCGCGGCGTCCGGGCGGTAGCCTCTGCCCGGGTCCTGGGGTCCCCGGCGCCGCCCGCCCCCGGCCCGTCCCCCGCCATGGGGCAGGGGGACACGGGCGAAGCGGCCAGTCCCACGCCCTACCGCTCGGTCCTGGACGAGTACGGCTATGAGATCGGCAAGGTCATAGGTCACGGCTCCTACGGCACCGTCTACGAGGCCTACTACACCAAGCAGAAGATCACCGTGGCCATCAAGATCATCAACAAGAAGAAGGCGTCTGAGGACTACCTCACCAAGTTCCTGCCCCGGGAGATCCAGGTGGGGCGGCGGCGGGAGGGGGCGGAGGGCCGGGCCCGAGACCCCCGCGCTCGCCGGGTGCCCCCCGCCTGACGCCCTCCCACCCCGCCTCGGTCCAGGTGGTCAAAGTCCTGCGCCACAAGTACCTCATCAACTTCTACCAGGCCATCGAGACCACGTCGCGCGTCTACATCATCCTGGAGCTGGCTCAGGGCGGCGACGTGCTGGAGTGGATCCAGCGCAGCGGGGCCTGCTCGGAGCCTCTGGCCGGCAAGTGGTTCTCCCAGCTGACCCTGGGCATCGCCTACCTGCACAGCAAGGGCATCGTGCATCGGTGAGGAGGCGGCGGGGGTGGGCGGCACCTCCTCCCCCCATCCCATCCCCGGGGGTCCGACCGCGCCGCCCCTCCAATCAATCAATCAATCAATCGTATTTATTGAGCGCTTACTATGTGCAGAGCACTGTACTAAGCGCTTGGGAAGTACAAATTGGCAACATAGAGAGACAGTCCCTACCCAACAGTGGGCTCACAGTCTAAAAGGGGGAGACAGAGAACAGAACCAAACATACCAACAGAATAAAATAAATAGGATAGAAATGTACAAGTAAAATAAATAAATAAATAGAGTAATAAATATGTACAACCATATATACATATATACAGGAGCTGTGGGGAAGGGAAGGAGGTAAGATGGGGGGATGGAGAGGGAGGCAAGGGGGAGAGGAAGGAAGGGGCTGAGTGTGGGAAGGCCTCCTGGAGGAGGTGAGCTCTCAGCAGGGCCTTGAAGGGAGGAAGAGAGCTAGCTTGGCGGAGGGGCAGAGGGATTGGGGGCATTCCAGGCCCGGGGGAGGACGTGGGCCGGGGGTCGACGGCGGGACAGGCGAGAACCCTCCGCCCGCAGGGACCTGAAGCTGGAGAACCTGCTGCTGGACAAGCGAGAGAACGTGAAGATCTCGGACTTCGGCTTCGCCAAGATGGTGATCCCGCCCAACCAGCCCGTGCGCAGCCCCTCCTGCCACCTCATGAGCTGCTTCGGGCACCTCAGCCAGACTTACTGCGGCAGCTTCGCCTACGCCTGCCCCGAGATCCTGCTGGGGCTCCCCTACAACCCCTTCCTGTCCGACATCTGGAGCATGGGCGTCATCCTCTACACGCTGGTGGTCGCCCACCTGCCCTTCGACGACACCAACCTCAAGCGGCTGCTGCGCGAGACCCAGAAGGAGGTGGTCTTCCCAGCTCACGCCCACATCTCGTCCGACTGCAAGGTGCCTCGCCCGCCGGGGGGGTGGCGGGAGCCGAGACCCCGGGCCCCCCCACCCCCCCCGAGTCCCCCGTCCCCGCTCGGCCCCCTGAGCCGCGGCCTCTCGCCCGCCCCAGGACCTGATCCGCCAGCTCCTGCGCCAGGCCTCCAAGCGCGTCAACATCCTGGACATCCTGAAGAACCCCTGGCTGCTCAAGTTCCAGGCCGAGCGGCCGAACAACGAGATCCGCGTGCTGGAGGCCCTCTGCCTGCCTCAACCGGCCCACCCCGACCGCAAGGAAACCTCCCCCGCCGGCGGGAGCCCTGGAAAAGGCAGCTGAGGGGCGGGAAGGTGGGATGGGATGGGATGGGATGGGATGGGATGGGGGGACGGGGTAGGGGGTGCCGACGCGCCGAGCCTTTTCTACCACAAATAAAACTGATTCCACTGATTCCGCGACGGGCCCCCCCCGGCCCAAATCGCCCCGCAGCTCGGAAAGAAAACGGGGACGGCGGGGATTTCCACCTGGCCGGCTTTATTGAGGCCCGGGGCCCTGCAACAGCTGAGTGGGGGTCGGCCCAGCCTTAGCTCAGTCCCTGCAGTTCAGTACTTGGCGCTTCACGGGGAATTGGGGGAAAGAGGGAAGGAGGGAAGGCCCACCTCCCGTCAGGACATCCACTCGGCGAGCTGCTTCAGCTCTTCTTCCTCATCCTCTTTGGGAGCTGGAGGGGGAGACGAAAAGAAGAGGGCGGGCGACGCGGAGAGGAGGGGGAGCGGTTAAGGAGAGGGGAGGGGAACCGATCTCCTCTTCACCCCGGGCTCAAATGAGTCTCAGGCCCAAAGGGCAGATCCTCCTCCCCTTCTGGATGATGATGGTGTTTGTTAAGTGCTTACTATGTGCCAAGCACTGTTCTAAGCACTGATCCCCTGCCCGTCCCTCCCTCCTGGGGACCCGAGCCCCTCAGGTGGGGAGGGATGGGAGGGAGGGAGAAGAAGGGGGTGCCACCTGCTACCTGGGCCCGAGGGGAGGTGGGTCGAAGGCACGCTGGGCAAGTCGAGTCCCTCCTCTCTCTCCTCCGTCTTCTCATCGCGCACACGGAGCAGCTCCGGGGTCAGGTCCTCCTGCTCCAGCTCTTCCAGTAACTCATCCTGGGGCCGGCACGGGGAACGGAGTGAGGGGGAACGAGGAGCCCCCGCCTCTCCACCGGGGCCGAGGCCGCCCCCGGGCCCCTAACTTCATCCACGTCGTCCCCAAAGCCCACGGGGCGGGAGATGGCGTCCGAAATCTGCCGCGCCACGTCCTGCTGCTCCGTGATGTCGGCCAGCAGCTCGTCCACCTTGTCCATGTCCCTGCGGTGGCGGGGAGGGGAGAGGTTAGGGGGTCGACTGAACCCCTTCGGCCTGGGACCCCCGCCCCGCCGCCGGACGGTCCCCTCGCGATTTGGATCGCCCTCGCTGACCAGGAGGCGGAGGGACGGGCCGGATGATGACGAAGATGATGGCATTTATTAATAATAATAATGATAATAATAATGATGGCATTCGTTGAGTGCTTACTATGTGCCAAGCACTGTCCTAAGCGCTGGGGGTGATTCAAGGTGATCAGGTGGTCCCACGCGGGGCTCACAGTCTTCATCCCCATTTTACAGATGAGGTAACTGAGGCTTAGAGAAGTGAAGTGACTTGCCCAAGGTCACACAGCAAACATGTAGCGGAGCTGGGATTCGAACCCACGACCTCTGACTCCAAAGCCCGGGCTCTTTCCTTGAAGCCACGCGTTAGCTCTTCCTATGTGCAAAGCACTGTTCTAAGCGCTGGGGAGGTTACAAGGTGATCAGGTTGTCCCCAGGGGGGTCATAGTCTTCATCCCCATTTTCCAGATGAGGGAACTTGTTAATATGTTTTGTATTTTGTTAATATGTTTGGTTTTGTTCTCTGCCTCCCCCTTCTAGACTGTGAGCCCACTGTTCGGTAGGGACCGTCTCTCTATGTTCCCAACTTGTAATAATAATAATAATAATGGCATTTATTAAGCGCTTACTTTGTGCAAAGCACTGTTCTAAGCGCTGGGAAGGTTACAAGGGGATCAGGTTGTCCCACGGGGGGCTCACAGTCTTAATCCCCATTTTACAGATGAGGGAACTGAGGCCCAGAGAACTGAAGTGACTTGCCCCAAGTCACCCAGCTGACAAGTGGTGGAGTCGGGATTTGAACCCATGACCTCTGACTCCAAAGCCCGGGCTCTTTCCACTGAGCCACGCCTTAGCGCTTCCTATGTGCCAAGCACTGTTCTAAGCGCTGGGGAGGTTACAAGCTGATCAGGTGGTCCCAGGGGCGGGGGTCACAGTCTTCATCCCCATTTTCCAGGTGTTAATATGTTTTGTATTTCGTTAATACGTTTTGTCTTGTTGTCCGTCTCCCCCTTCTAGACTGCGAGCCCAACAGAGGGACTTCTTAATATATTTTGTATTTTGTTGAATGAATGAATCATCATCATCATCATCAATCGTATTTATTGAGCGCTTACTATGTGCAGAGCACTGTACTAAGCGCTTGGGAAGTACAAATTGGCAACATACAGAGACAGTCCCTACCCAACAGTGGGCCGGGGAGAGCCGAGCGGAGCTGTACCTGTATAGATAACAATAATAATGATGGTATTTGTTACCGTCTTCTAGACTGTGAGCCCACTGTTGAGTAGGGACCGTCCCTAGATGTGGCCAACTCGGACTTCCCAAGCGCTTAGTCCAGTGCTCTGCACCAGTAGGCGCTCAATAAATACGATCGAATGAATGAATGAACGAATGAACTGAGGCCCAGAGAAGCGAAGTGACTTGCCCCAAGTCATTTAGCTGACGCGGCGGAGCTGGGGTGACCGCCGGCGGGGAATCTCCCACCCGACAACCCCGACGTCCCCCCGGCCCCCGTACCCACATGTCCGGGTGGGCTCCGCTCGAGGCGTGGGCGGCCTGGCCCGGGGCGTGCAGCACCTCCGCTTTTCGACTGTGAGCCCACTGTTGGGTAGGGACTGTCTCTATATGTTGCCAATTTGTACTTCCCAAGCGCTTAGTCCAGTGCTCTGCACATAGAAAGCGCTCAATCAATACGATTGATTGATTGATTGATTGGTGGCGGCGCTCTCGATGGCCTCGCGCTGGAACTCCAGGGTGGACAAGCTCCCGTCCGTCCGGACCAGCTGCTGCTCCGGACGCTTCTTCCGGACGCAGGGCGGCTGACCCGAACCGGCCGGGACCCGTCCCCGTCGGCCGCCGGACCCCCGCTAGCCCCCTTCCCGCCCGCCCGGCCCGGCCCCCCGACCTCGCTCGTTCTCGGTCCCATGTTTCTTGGCCGTCAGCAGCTCCCGCCGGATCTTCTGTTCCAGGAACTCCTGCTTCTTCAGCAGAATCTCCTCCGTTTCCCGCAGCTTCCCGATGGCCTCCTCCGGGGACGGACCCCGCTCCGTCTTCCCTGCGGCGGCGGGAAGGGACGGCCGTTGGGTGACCGACGGGGTTGGGGGGCGGTCACGGTGACGATCGGGGGCGGGGGACCCTAATTCTGCGAGGAGTCGATCGGCGGACACCCCCCCACCCCGGGGGGGAAAGCAGAATAATAATAATAATCATGATGGTATTTGTTGAACGCTTACTATGTGCCAAGTACTGTTGTAAGCACTGTTGTAATGATAATAATAATGATGATGGCATTTGTTAAGCGCTTACTATGTGCAAAGCACTGTTGAAGCCCAAAGTCACCCAGCTGATAAGTGGCGGAGCCGGGATTAGAACCCATGACCTCGGACTCCCAAACCCAAGGGGGTTCTTCCCCTCTAATTAATTATGGGACTTGTTAAGTGCTTTCTGGGTGCCAAGTACTGTTCTCAGGGCTGAGATAGATACAAGTTAATCAGATCGGACACCACATGGGGCTCACGGTCTTATCCCCATTTTACAGATGACGGAACTGAGGCCCAGAGAAGTGAAGTGACTTGCAGGCGTGCGAAGTCACACAGCAGACTTGTGACAGAGCCAGGATTCATTCATTCCTTCGTTCGATCGTATTTATTGAGCGCTTACTGTGTGCAGAGCACTGGACTAAGCGCTTGGGAAGTCCAAGTTGGCAACATAGAGAGACGGTCCCTACCCGACAACGGGCTCACAGTCTAGAAGGGGGAGACAGACGACAAAACAAAACAATTAGAACTCAGGTCCTTCTGACCTGGGTCCCAAGCGTCCCAAGCGCTTAGTCCAGTGCTCTGCACACAGTAAGCGCTCAATAAATACGATTGATTGATTGACTGCCGGGCCCGTACTCTATGGCTCGTGAGCCAGAGGTCGTGGGTTCTAATCCCAGCTCCGCCACTTGTCTGCTGTGCTACCTTGGGCAAGTCACTTCGCTTCTCCGGGCCTCAGTTGCCTCCTCTGTAAAATGGGGATTAAGACCGTGAGCCCCACGTGGGACAAGTAAAATGAATACTCTCCGCCTTGACGTGAGATAATAGTAATAATAATAATGGCATTTATTAAGCGCTTACTATGTGCAAAGCACTGTTCTAAGCGCTGAGGAGGTTACAAGGTGATCAGGTTGTCCCACGGGGGGCTCACAATCTTAGTCCCTATTTTACAGATGAGGGAACTGAGGCACAGACAGGTGAAATGACTTGCCCAAAGTCACACAGCTGACATTTGGCGGAGCCGGGATTTGAACCCACGACCTCTGACTCCAGAGATAATCATTCATTCATTCATTCATTCATTCAATCAATCGTATTTATTAAGCACTTCCTGTGTGCAGAGCACTGGACTAAGCGCTTGGGAAGTACAAGTTGGCGACATAAAGAGACTGCCCCTACAGAGATGCACATCGTGAACAAAATAAATAGAATAGTAGATATGTACAAGTAAAATAGAGTAACAAATCTGTACAGACATATTAAGCGCTATTTATTAATAAACATTAATATTAATTAATTAATATTTATCAATAAATAGCAAGCGCTTACTATGTCTGTATAGATTAATATTAATAAGCATATTTGGTGACTGTTATTTACTTGTTAATTAATATTAATAAATGTATATGATGACTATTAAACATTTATTGATTCGTATGAATTAATATTAATCTTTATTAAGCACTAATAAGTGCCATCATTATTATGATGGCTACCCAGCGCTTAGAACAGTGCTTTGCACATTGTAAGCGCTTAACCAATAGCATTATTATTATGACTAGTAATGATGATGGCATTACCTCACCATGGCAACGCCGGGGAGGGGGCGGGGCAGGGATGTGACCCCCCCCATCAGAGGGGAGGAGGCCCCGCCCCCAAACTCACACACACATACATATACACAAGCACACACACACACACACACACACAAAAAAAAAAAATCAGAAAACCCCCGCGGGTCGGAGTGGTTTCGCCCCCCGCCCCTTTCTCAAAAACATGACTCCCCCCCTCGCGCCCCGTAATGGTCTCGCCCGCGGAGGGCCGTCAGCCAATGAGGGCGCGCCGTCGTTTCTCCTCCCTCCCCCCCCCCCCGCAGTATCTGGAGTGCCCGCGGTGGTATCTTCCGGGGGGGGGCGCACCCTCGCCGCCCCCCCCCCCCCCGATTTCGAGTCAATGGTCCGGCCCGGGCTCTCACCTCTCCCGAAGAGCCTCCCGAGGCCGCTCATTCCGACCGCACCACCACGCGCATGCGCAGCCCCAGTACTACCGCCCTCCAGGGGCGGGGCCTCCTCACGCCGCCGCGGCCGCCGGCCTATCCCACGAGGGGGAGCCCCCTGACGTCACGCAGAAGGAGCGAGGGCCGGGGCCCGCGCGCATGCGCGGGGCGGCCGGTCACGTGGCGGACACCACATCGTGGACTTCCCGCCCTTCCGCCTTAAAGGGGCCGCGGCACGACGGCCAATACGGGCCTTTCCTCTTTTTGGACGGTCGTGATAACGATAGTAATAGTAATAATAATACTTGTTGGGCAATTATTATTTGCCAAGCACTGTTCTAAGCGCTGGGGTGGATACAAGTTAATCAGGTTGGACATAGTCCTTGTCCCTGATTCATTCAATCATGTTTATTGAGCACTTACTGTGTGCAGAGCACTGCGCTTACATGGGGCCCATTCATCATCATCATCATAATAATAATGACATTTTATTCATTCATTCAGTCGTATTTATTGAGCACTTACTGTGTGCAGAGCACTGGACTAAGCACTTACATGAGGCTCACTCATCATCATAATAATGGCATTTCATTCATTCATTCATTCAATCAATCGTATTTATTGAGCACTTACTGGGTGCAGAGCACTGGACTAAGCGCTTACATGAAGCTCTCTCATCATCATCATCATAATAATGGCATTTCATTCATTCATTCATTCAATCGTAATGAGCGCTTACTGTGTGCAGAGCACTGGACTAAGCGCTTAACATGGGGCTCACACATAATAATAATGGCATTTCACTCATTCAGTCGTATTTATTGAGAGCTTACTGTGTGCAGAGCACTGGACTAAGCACTTACATGGGGCTCACTCATCATAATAATAATGGCATTTCATTCATTCATTCAATCAATCGTATTTATTGAGCACTTACTGTGTGCAGAGCACTGGACTAAGCGCTTGCATTTGTTAAAGCGCTTACTATGTGCAAAGCACCGTTCTAAGCGCTGGGGAGGATACAAGGTGATCAGGTTGTCCCACGTGGGGCTCACAGTCTTCATCCCTGTTTTACAGATGAGATAACTGGGGCCCAGAGAAGTGAAGTGACTTGCCCAAGGTCACCCAGCAGACATGTGGCAGAGCCAGGATTAGAACCCAAGACCTTGTGACTCCCATGCCTGTGATCTATCCATTACGCCACATTGCTACTCATAGAGTTTCTCTTTCTCTCTCTCTTTCCCACCCCCATTCCCACTGGGGAACTTGATGAGGACCCTCCCACAGTGCTCTGCACACAGTAAGCGCTCAATAATAATAATAATAAATAATAATGGTATTTGAACCCCGGGTATTTGGAGCCGGGATTTGAACCCCTGCCCTCTGACTCCAAAGCCTGGGCTCTTTCCACTGAGCCACGCTGCTTCTCGTAGTCTCAATAAATACGATTGAATGAATGAACCCACCAACAGAGAGCTTCCTAGAGAAGAAAAGAGTAGAAAAACTCATCCTCGTAAAATCGTTCTTGCCTCAACTTTGGGCAAGGCCAGTCAGAAACAGCAATAGTATATATTAGGTTTTCACTACGTGCAAAGCACCATATTAAGCACTGGTAAGGAATAAATAGGTGAGCATTTCAGGCAGGATCTCTGGCCTTCACGGGGGTTCACAATCTAATAGTAAAGGGAGATAGGGGCCCGATAAATGGCAATAATATATATTAAGTTTTTACTATGTGCAAAGCACCATACTAAGCACTGGTAAGGAATAAATAGGTAAGCATTTCAGGCAGGATCTCTGGTCTTCACGGGGTCTCGCAATCTAACAGTAAAGGGAGAGAGGGGCCCGATAAATGGCAATAGTATATATTAAGTTTTTAGTACATGCAAAGCACCATATTAAGCACTGGTAAGGAATAAATAGGTGAGCATTTCAGGCAGGATCTCTGGCCTTCACGGGGGATTCACAATCTAACAGTAAAGGGAGCGAGGGGCCCGATAAATGGCAATAGTATATATTAAGTTTTTACTATGTGAAAGCACCATATTGGGAAGGAATAAATAGGTAAGCATTTCAGGCAGGATCTCTGGCCTTCACAGGGGCTCACAATCTAACAGTAAAGGGAGAGAGGGACCCGATAAATGGCAATAGTATATATTAAGTTTTTACTATGTGCAAAGCACCATATTAAGCACTGGTAAGGAATAAATCGGTGAGCATTTCAGGCAGGATCTCTGGCCTTCACGGGGGCTCACAATCTAACAGTAAAGGGAGAGAGGGACCCGATAAATGGCAATAGTATATATTAAGTTTTTACTACGTGCAAAGCACCAAATTAAGCACTGGGAAGGAATAAATAGGTGAGCATTTCAGGCAGGATCTCTGGCCTTCACGGAGGCTCACAATCTAACAGTAAAGGGAGAGAGGGGCCCGATAAATGGCAATAGTGTATATTAAGTTTTTACTATGTGCAAAGCACCATATTGGGAAGGAATAAATAGGTAAGCCTTTCAGGCAGGATCTCTGGCCTTCACGGGGGCTCACAATCTAACAGTAAAGGGAGAGAGGGGCCCGATGAGAGACATAAAAAGAAAAAAATAAAATAAGAACACGATGGACAACGTAAGTGAGAAGGGTGAGCCGGACAATCATCACGGGTTGGATTGAGGCGGGCTGATCCCGTGGCCTGAGAAGGAAGAAATGGCCAATCTTCCCCCTGCCATTTTCCCCATCCCGCCTGGGGTCGGAGCGGGAGTTTAGTGGGAACTTCGGGGTTTGACTCAGGCCTTGGCAAAGCGCTCCAACCCCTCAGCCAGGACGTGCAGGTTCATCCCACTCCGGACGTGGACGCAGGTGACGCCTGGGAGGAAGAGGCAAGGATTTCACTTACGCCCACGCTCGGATGCGGGTGACATCTGGGAAGAAGAAGGCGTTTCATCCGTACCCGCCTGCAGTGCTCAATAAGCTCGTCCTCTAATAATAATAATAATAATGGCATTTATTAAGCGCTTACTATGTGCAAAGCACTGTTCTAAGCGCTGGGGAGGTTACACGGTGATCAGCTTGCCCCACGGGGGGGCTCACAGTCTTCATCCCCATTTTACAGATGAGGAAACTGAGGCTCAGAGAAGTGAAGTGACTTGCCCAAGGTCACACAGCAGACATGTGGCGGAGCTGGGATTGGAACTCATGACCTCTGGTTCCCAAGCCCGGCCTCTTTCCACCGAGCCCCGCTGCCATAGTCGAGTTGGGATAGGATGAGTGGATAGGATAGGAAGGAAGCAGCGTGGCTCAGTGGAAAGAGCGCGGGCTTTGGAGTCAGAGGTCATGGGTTCAAATCTCGGCTCCGCCAATTGTCAGCTGGGTGACCTTGGGCAGTCATTTAAGTTCTCTGGGCCTCAGTTACCACATCTGTAAAATGGGGATTAAAACTGTGAGCCCCCCGTAGGACAACCTGATCACCTTGGAACCTCCCCAGCACTTTAGAACAGTGCTTTGCACATAGTAAGCGCTTAACAAATACCATCACTATTATTATTATTTGGAACCAGAGGTCATGGGTTCAAATCCCGGCTTCGCCAACTGTCAGCTGGGTGACTTTGGGCAAGTCACTTCGCTTCTCTGTACCTCAGTGACCTCCTCTGTAAAATGGGGATTAAGACTGTGAGCTCCACGTGGGACAACCTGATCACCTTGTATCCCCCCTCAGCGCTTAGAACAGTGCTTTGCACATAGTAAGTGCTTAACAAATGCCCTCATTATTATTATTATTATTTGGAGTCAGAGGTCATGGGTTCAAATCCCGGCTCCGCCAATTGTCAGCTGGGTGACTTTGGGCAAGTCACTTCACTTCTCTGGGCCTCAGTGACCTCGTCTGGAAAATGGGGGTGAAGACTGGGAGCCCCCCGGGGGACAACCTGATCACCTTGTAACCTCCCCAGTGCTTAGAACAGTGCTTTGCATGTAGTAAGCGCTTAATAAATGCCATTATTATTATTATTAGGAGTGGCAGTTTGGATGGAGAGGAAAGGGCGGATTTTCGCCCAGCCCCATGCCTCCGGGCCGTCCATCGTTTTTCCAGCCCCCGTTGGGGGGATCTGGCGGAATCCCAACCGGAAGACGCTCCCCCCCGGCCCCCCGCGGCCCCAGATCTGTACCCAATTTCCCGACGTCCACGATGTTCCGCTTCTCGTCATCGAAGAAGATCATCTGGGAGAGAGGGACCCTGCTCTTCGCTTGCAGCCTGGAGGGGCAAGGCCGAGGTTGGGGGGCGTCGGGGGCGACCAGGTCATTCATTCGATCATATTTATTGAGCGCTTACTGGGTGCAGAGCACTGGACGAAGCGCTTGGGAAGTACATCTCAGCCTCCCTCCCTGGGCGCTTCGTCCAGTGCTCTGCACCCAGTAGGCGCTCAATAAATACGACCGAATGAATGAACCGTGGATGCCCCTCACCCCCGATACCTCTCAAAGTGGGTGATTTTGCAGCCCGGGTAGATTTCTTTGTAGGCGAAGTAGCGGCTGAGGTTGAAGAGGTCCAGGAGCTGGTTGGCACCCCGGATCTCCCCAGTCCTGAAAGGGAGACGGGGCACGGCTAATAACTCCGCTGGGTTGTCCTCGCCTACGCGTTTAGTACAGCGCTCGACATGCAGTCAGTGCTCGACAAATACTAGGGAGGAGGAGGAGGAGGAGGAGGAGGAGGAGGAGGAGAATAATAATAATGATGGCATTTGTTATGCGCTTACTATGTGCAGAGCAATCAATCAATCAATCAATCGTATTTATTGAGCGCTTACTATGTGCAGAGCACTGTACTAAGTGCTTGGGAAGTACAAATTGGCAACACATAGAGACAGTCCCTACCCAACAGTGGGCTCACAGTCTAAAAGGGGGAGACGGAGAACAGAACCAAACATACCAACAAAATAAAATAAATAGGATAGAAATGTACAAGTAAAAAAAACAAATAAATAAATAAATAGAGTAATAAATATGTACTGTTCTAAGCGCTGGGGGGGGGATACAAAGTGATCAAGTTGTCCTACGTAGGGAAGCAGCGTGGCTCACTGGAAAGAGCCCGGGCTTTGGAGTCAGAGTTCATGGGTTCAAATCCCGGCTCTGCCAGCTGTCAGCTGTGTGACTTTGGGCGAGTCACTTCACTTCTCTGGGCCTCAGTTCCCTCATCTGTAAAATGGGGATGAAGACTGTGAGCCCCCAGTGGGACAACCTGATCACCTTGTAACAACCTCAGCGCTTAGAACCGTGCTTTGCACATAGTAAGCGCTTAATAAATGCCATCATTATTATTATTATTGGGCTCACAGTCAATCCCCATTTTACAGAGGAGGTCACTGAGGCTCAGAGAAGTGAAGTGACTGGCCCAAGGTCACACAGCAGACATGTGGCGGAGCCGGGATTCGAACCCATGACCTCTGACTCCAAAGCCCGGGCTCTTTCCACTGAGCCACGCTGATTCTCATAATGATGGCATCTGTTCAGTGCTTATTATGTGCAAACCACTGTTCTAAGCGCTGGGGAGGATACAAGGTGATCTGTTTGTCTCGTGTGGGGCTCACAGTTTCAATCCCTATTTTACAGATGAGGTCACTGAGACACAGAGAAGTGAAGCGACTTGCCCAAAGTCACACAGCTGAGAGTTGGCGGAGCCGGGATTTGAACCCATGACCTCTGACTCCAAAGCCCGGGCTCTTTCCACTGAGCCACGCTGCTTCTCAGCGTGAAGAAGAAGGAGGAGGAGGAGGAGGAGAAGGAGGAGGAATTTTACCGGGAGGCCGCGGCGATGGGCACCCCTAGGCCTTGTAGGTGGTCCAGGACGGCGGGCACGTCCGGGTACGGGCGAATCGTCTTCCCCCCGCTGTCACTCACCACCCCATCCCTGCTGGAGCACAGCCGGGAACGAGGGCAACGGAAGAAGCAACAGGGAGATGGGGGACGGAGGAAAAAAAAGATATTTTTAATGGCATTTCATTCATTCATTCATTCATTCATTCAATCGTATTTATTGAGCGCCTACTGGGCGCAGAGCACCGGACTAAGCGCTTGGGAAATCCAAGTTGGCAACATCTAGAGACGGTCCCTACCCGACAGCGGGCTCACAGGCTAGAAGGGGGAGACAGACAACAAAACATATTAACAAAATAAATATGTACCAATAAAATTCATTCATTCATTCAATCATATTTATTGAGCGCCTACTAGGCGCAGAGCACTGGACTAAGCGCTTGGGAAGTCCAAGTTGGCAACATCTAGAGACGGTCCCTACCCAACAACGGGCTCACGGTCTAGAAGGGGGAGACAGACAACAAAACATACTAACAAAATAAATAGAATAAATATGTACAAATAAAATTCATTCATTCATTCAATCATATTTATTGAGCGCCTACCGGGCGCAGAGCACTGGACTAAGCACTTGGGAAGTCCAAGTTGGCAACATCTAGAGATGGTCCCTACCCAACATCGGGCTCACAGGCTAGAAGGGGGAGACAGACAATAAAACATATTAACAAAATAAATAGAATAAATATGTACAAATAAAATTCATTCATTCATTCAATCGTATTTACTGAGCGCTTACTGTGTGCAGAGCACTGGACTAAGCACTTGGGAGGTACAACTTTGAGACACATCGAACTGTGCTGTATATTGGCTTAGTTGATAGATCGCGGTCATGGGTTCAAATCCCAGCTCTGCCAATTAATAATAATAATAATAGCATTTATTAAGCACTTACTATGTGCCAAGCACTGTTCTTTTATTAAGCACTTACTCTGTACCAGGCCCTGTAATAATAATAATAATAATGGTGCTATTTGTTAAGCACTTACTATGTGCAAAGCACTGTTCTAAGCACTGGGGGGTACAAAGTAATAATAATAATAATAATGGCATTTGTTAAGCATTTACTATGTGCAAAGCACTGTTCTAAGGGCTTGGGGGTACAAAGTAATAATAATAATAATAATGATGGCATTTGTTAAGCACTTACTATGTGCAAAGCACTGTTCTAAGGGCTTGTGGGTACAAAGTAATAATAATAATAATAATAATAATGACAGCATTTGTACAGTGGCTGGCACGTAGTAGACACTACCCAAAGACCTTAAAAGCCACTATAGACACATCATTAATAATAATCCAGCGCTTACAACAATGCTTTGCGCACAGTAAGCGCTTAATAAATGCCATTTAAAAATAATAAAATAGAGTAATAAATATGTACATAGATACGTGATGGGGGACAGGGAAGGGCATCCATTCCAGCGCTTAGTACAGTGGCTGACACGTAGTAGACGCTACCCAAATACCTTAAAAGCCACAATAGACACATCATTAATAATAATCCAGAGCTTAGAACAATGCTTTGCACATAGTAAGCGCTTAATGAATGCCATTTTAAAAAAATAAAATAGAGTATTAAATACGTACATAGATACACATGTACTGGGGGGAAGGGAAGGGCATCCATTCCAGCGCTTAGTACAGTGGCTGGCACGTAGTAGATGCTACTCAAATACCTTAAAAGCCACTATAGACACGTCTTTAATAATCATCCAGCGCTTAGAACAATGCTTGGCACACAGTAAGCGCTTAATAAATGTCATTTAAAAAAATAAAATAGAGTAATAAATACGTACATAGATACACACGTGCTGGGGGGCAGGAAAGGGCATCCATTCCAGTGCTTAGTACAGTGGCTGGCACACAGTAGATGCTACCCAAATACCTTAAAAGTCACTATAGACACATTATTAATAATAATCCAGCGCTTAGAACAATGCTTTGCACATAGTAAGCGTTTAATAAATGCCATTAAAAAGAAATAAAATAGAGTAATAAATATGTACATAGACACACACGTGCTGGAGAGCGGGGTGGAAGAGAAGGGCATCCATCCCAGCGCTTAGTACAGTGGCTGGCACGTAGCAGACGCTACTCAAAGACCTTAAAACCCACTATAGACACATCATTAGTAATATAAATAGAGTAATAAATATGTACATAGATACACACGGGCTGGGGGGCTGGGTGGGGGGAAGGGAAGGGCATCCATCCCAGCGCTTAGCACAGTGGCTGGCACATAGTAGACGCTACTCAGAGACCTTAAAACCCATTATAGACACAACATTAATAAAATAGAGTAATAAATATATACATAGATACACACGGGCTGGAGGGCTGGGTGTGGGGAGGGAAGGGCATTCATCCCAGCGCTTAGTACAGTGGCTGGCACGTAGTAGACGCTACTCAAAGACCTTAAAACCCACTATAGACACATCATTAACAATTTAAATACAGTAATAAATATGTACATAGATACACACGGGCTGGGGGGGGGGAGAGGGAAGGGCATCCATCCCAGCGCTTAGTACAGTGGCTGGCACGTAGTAGACGCTACTCAAAGACCTTAAAACCCACTATAGACACATCATTAATAAAATAAATAGAGTAATAAATATGTACATAGATACATACGGGCTGGGGGGCGGGTGGGGGGAGGGAAGGGCATCCATCCCAGCGCTTAGTACAGTAGTACAGTGGCTGGCACGTAGTAGACGCTACTCAAAGACCTTAAAACCCACCATAGACACATCATCAATAAAATAGAGTAATAAATATGTACATAGATACACACGGGCTGGGGGGCGAGAGGGGGGGAAGGGCATCCATCCCAGCGCTTAGTACAGTGGGTGGCACGTAGTAGACACTCCCCAAATACCTTAAAACCCAAAGGCGAGGCCCATCACCTGCTCCTGTGGAAGGGGGGGGTCACGTGGGTGTCCACCCAGAAGGGCCACAGGGTGTAATCTGCAAGGGGACACAAACCAGCGCTTAGAACAGTGCTTTGCACGTAGTAAGCTCTTAATAAATGACATTATTATGATTATTAATGGTATTTATTATTGTATTATTACATACACAACAATATATTATTATTACTGTTATTATTATTATTAAAAGGCTAAAGGGGTAAGGGGTCAGGGGTCAGAGGTCACGCACCCAGGTCGAAGACCACCAGCTGCGGAAGCCGGGCCATGGATAGGCCGGGACCTCCAAGACCATAGAGTCCCAAGCCGGAAGCGCGGCCTCCTGGGAGCCGCCATCTTTCACCATAGAGAGCGCGCGGCTAGACCGGCCTCTCACCCGCGCGCGGCCGGAAATGGGCAGCCGCCATGTTCGACCATAGAGAGCGCGCGGCTAGACCGGCCTCTCACCCGCGCGCGGCCGGAAATGGGCAGCCGCCATGTTCGACCATAGAGAGCGCGCGGCTAGACAAGCCTCATTGGCTTCATCTTGGTGTTTTAAGCGCTTACTATGTGCCTGGCAATGTAACAATAATGATGGTATCTGTTAAGCGCTTACTATGTGCCTGGCTCTGTAATTCATTCATTCAATCGTATTTATTGAGCGCTTACTGTGTGCAGAGCACTGTACTGATCAATCAATCAATCGTAGTGAGCGCTTACTGTGTGCAGAGCACTGTACTAAGCGCTTGGGAAGTCCAAGTTGGCAACATATAGAGACGGTCCCTACCCAACAAGGCTCACTGTCTAGAAGGGGGAGACAGACAACAAAACAAAACATAGTAACAAAATAAAATAAATAGAATAAATATGTACAAGTAAAATAGAATAATAAATATGTAGAAATATATATACACATATATACAGGTGCTGTGGGGAGGGGAAGGAGGTAAGGCGGGGGGGGGTGGGGAGGGGGAAAATAATGACGGTATCTGTTAAGCGCTTACTATGTGCCTGGCTCTAATAATAATGATGGTATCTGTTAAGCGCTTACTATGTGCCTGGCTCTGTAGTAATAATGATGGTATCTGTTAAGCGCTTACTATGTGCCTGGCTCTGTAGTAATAATGATGGTGTCTGTTAAGTGTTTACTATGTGCCTGGTTCTGTAATAATAATGATGGTATCTGTTAAGCGCTTACTATGTGCCTGGTTCTGTAATAATAATGATGGTATCTGTTAAGCACTTACTATGTGCCAAGCACCGTTCTTAGTGCTAAGTACACTCCCTTTACATCTCTGGGCCTCGGTTCCCTCATCTGTAAAATGGGGATGAATAATAATAATAATGATATTTATTAAGCACTTACTATGTGCCAAGCACCGTTCTTAGTGCTAAGTACACTCCCTTTACATCTCTGGGCCTCGGTTCCCTCATCTGTAAAATGGGGATGAATAATAATAATGATGATATTTATTAAGCGCTTACTATGTGCCAGGCACTGTTCTAAGTGCTGGGGGGGATACAGGGTGATTAGGTTGTCCCACGTGGGGTTCACAATCCTAATCCCCATTTTACCGATGAGGTAACTGAGGCCCAGAGAAGTGAAGTGGGCCAAGTGTTGCCAACTTGGACTTCCCAAGCGCTTAGTCCAGTGCTCTGCACACAGTAAGCGCTCAATAAATACAATTGAATGAATGAATGACTTGCCCAAAGTCACCCAGCTGACAGCGGAGCCGGGATTTGAATCCATGACCTCTGACTCCAAAGCCCGGGCTCTTTCCACTGAGCCACACTGATGAAGACTGGGAGCCCCACGGGGGGCAACCTGATGACCTTGCATCTCCCCCAGCGCTTAGAACAGTGTTTGCCACATAGTAAGCGCTTAACAAATACCATCATTATTATTATCATTACTGGGGCGGAAACAAGCAAATCAGGTTGGACACAAGGCCCCACGTGGGGCTCCCAGTCTTCATCCCCATTTTACAGATGAGGGAACTGAGGCACAGAGAAGTGAATTTGCTGAATTGTACATTCCAAGCGCTTAGTAATAATAATGATGGGATTTGTCAAGCGCTTACTATGTGCCGAGCACTGGGGGAGGTACAAGGTAATCAGGATGTCCCACGTGGGGCTCACAGTCTTCATCCCCATTTTAAAGCATCATCATCATCATCAATCGTATTTATTGAGCACTTACTATGTGCAGAGCACCGTACTAAGCGCTTGGGAAGTACAAATTGGCAACACAGAGAGACAGTCCCTACCCAACAGTGGGCTCACAGTCTAAAAGGAGGAGACAGAGCAAAACCAAACATACTAACAAAATAAAATAAATAGGATAGATAAGTACAAGTAAAATAAATAAATAGAGTAATAAATATGTACAACCATATATACATATATACAGGTGCTGTGGGGAAGGGAACTGAGGCCCTGAGAAGTGTTGGACGCAGTCCCCGTCCCCCGTGGGGCTCCCAGCCTTAGTCCCCATTTTCCAGATGCGGGAACTGAGGCGCAGGGAAGCCAAGTGACTCGCCCAGGGTCTCCCGGCAGCCAAGCGGCGGAGCCGGACTTAGAAGGGACTCCAAGGCCCGGGGCTCTAACTACTGAGCCACCCCGCTGCTGAACCAAGGAATGAAATCAGTGGAGTCCGACGGAGAAGCAGCGTGGCTCAGTGGAAAGAGCCTGGACTTGGGGGTCAGCGGTCGTGGGTTCAAACTCTATTTATTTTACTTGTACCTATCTATTCTATTTATTTTATTTTGTTAGTATGTTTGGTTTTGTTCTCCGTCTCCCCCTTTTAGACTGTGAGCCCGCTGTTGGGAAGGGACCGTCTCTAGATGTTGCCAACTTGGACTTCCCAGGCGCTTAGTCCAGCGCTCTGCACACAGTAAGCGCTCAATAAATACGATTGATTGATTGATTCAAATCCCCGCTCTGCCAACTGCCAGCTGGGTGACTTGATCTGACCTGATTAGCTTGTATTGACCTCAGTGTTTAGGATAGTGCTTGACACATACTGTGGTGGTTGTTGTTATTTATTATCATTATTATTACTGTTATTTTACTTGTACATGTCTATTCTATTCTGTTTTATTTTGTTGATATGTTTTGTTTTGTTCTCTGTCTCCCCCTTTTAGACTGTGAGCCCACTGTTGGGAAGGGCCTGTCTCTATATGTTGCCAACTTGTACTTCCCAAGCGCTTAGTCCAGTGCTCTGCACACAGTAAGCACTCAATAAATACGATTGATTGATTGATTGATTCAAATCCCCGCTCTGCCAACTGCCAGCTGGGTGACTTGGTCTGCCCTGATTAGCTTGTATCGACCTCAGTGTTTAGGATAGTGCTTGACACAAACTGTGGTGGTTGTTATTTATTAGCATTATTATTACTACTATTTTACTTGTACATGTCTATTCTATTTGTTTTATTTTGTTCATATGTTTTGTTTTGTTCTCTGTCTCCCCATTTTAGACTGTGAGCCCGTTGTTGGGAAGGGCCTGTCTCTAGATGTTGCCAACTTGTACTTCCCAAGCGCTTAGTCCAGTGCTCTGCACACAGTAAGCGCTCAATAAATACGATTGATTGATTGATTGATTCAAATCCCCGCTCTGCCAACTGCCAGCTGGGTGCCTTGGTCTGCCCTGATTAGCTTGTATCGACCTCAGTGTTTAGGATAGTGCTTGACACATACTGTGGTGGTGGTTATTATCATCATTATTACTATTATTTTACTTGTACCTATCTATTCTATTTGTTTTATTTTGTTCATATGTTTTGTTTTGTTCTCTGTCTCATCATCAATTGTATTTATTGAGCGCTTACTATGTGCAGAGCACTGTACTAAGCGCTTGGGAAGTACAAAACAAATTGGCAACATATAGAGACGGTCCCTACCCAACAGTGGGCTCCTTCTAGACTGTGAGCCCGCTGTTGGGTAGGGACCGTCTCTATGTGTTACCGACTTGGACTTCCCAAGCGCTTAGTCCAGCGCTCTGCACACAGTAAGCGCTCAATAAATACGATTGATTGATTGAAATCCCCGCTCTGCCAACTGCCAGCTGGGTGCCTTGGTCTGACCTGATTAGCTTGTATCGACCTCAGTGTTTAGGATAGTGCTTGACACATACTGTGGTGGTGGTTGTTATTTATTATCTTTATTATTACTATTATTTTACTTGTACCTATCTATTCTATTTGTTTTATTTTGTTCATATGTTTTGTTTTGTTCTCTGTCTCCCCCTTCTAGACTGTGAGCCCGCTGTTGGGTAGGGACTGTCTCTATGTGTTGCCGACTTGTACTTCCTAAGCGCTTAGTCCAGTGCTCTGCACACAGTAAGCGCTCAATAAATATGATTGATTGATTGATTGATTCAAATCCCCGCTCTGCCAACTGCCAGCTGGGTGACTTGGTCTGACCTGATTAGCTTGTATCGACCTCAGTGTTTAGGATAGTGCTTGACCACAGACTGTGATGGTGGTTGTTATTTATTATCATCATTATTACTATTATTTTACTCGTACCTATCTATTCTATTTGTTTTATTTTGTTCATATGTTTTGTTTTGTTCTCTGTCTCATCATCAATTGTATTTATTGAGCACTTACTATGTGCAGAGCACTGGACTAAGCGCTTGGGAAGTACAAATTGGCAACATATAGAGACGGTCCCTACCCAACAGTGGGCTCCTTCTAGACCGTGAGCCCGCTGTTGGGTAGGGACCGTCTCTATGTGTTACCGACTTGGACTTCCCAAGCGCTTAGTCCAGTGCTCTGCACACAGTAAGCGCTCAATAAATACGATTGATTGATTCAAATCCCCGCTCTGCCAACTGCCAGCTGGGTGCCTTGGTCTGACCTGATTAGCTTGTATCGACCTCAGTGTTTAGGATAGTGCTTGACACATACTGTGGTGGTGGTGGTTATTTATTATCATTATTATTACTATTATTTTACTTGTACCTATCTATTTGTTTTATTTTGTTCATATGTTTTGTTTTGTTCTCTGTCTCCCCCTTCTAGACTGTGAGCCCGCTGTTGGGTAGGGACCGTCCCTATGTGTTGCCGACTTGTACTTCCCAAGCGCTTAGTCCAGTGCTCTGCACACAGTAAGCGCTCAATAAATACGACTGATTGATTGGCGAGTCACTTGACTTCTCTGGGCCTCAGTTCCCTCATTTGGAAAACGGGGATGAAGACTGTGGGCCCCCCGTGGGACAACCTCGGAACCTCCCCAGCGCTTAGAACAGTGCTTTGCACAGAGTAAGCGCTGAATAAATGCTATTATTAAAAAAAAAAAAACGGTTTCCAGGAGGGCGGGAGGAGACGTCTTTATTAACAACGGGGGACACAGCGGTGTGCGGGGAGGAGGAACGGTGTGGGTGGGGGCCGGACGGCTAACCGGGCGGCGCGGGCCGGACCCCCGAGCCCTCCCAGGGGCGGGCGGACGCAACGGGCATCCGTCCGGGGTGGGGGGCCGCAGGGCCCGGCGCGGGGGCGAGGGTCGGGGGGCTCATCACCGGGCCGGGCCGCCCCCGCCCCGCAGGGCCAGTACAAGGTGCAGCACGGAGCCCCCCTGGATCTTGTAATCGGCCGCCGTCTTCTCGTCGTTCCTGCCGGGGCGGGGGGGGTACGGGCTTCAGGGGCCGCCCCGGACCGAAGCCCCCCCTGCCCGCCCGCCCGCGGGACCCCCGGACCCCTCCTTACATCTGTTTGCCGCTGTAGATGAGTCTCTGCTGCTGCGGGGGGATGCCCTCCTTCTCCTCCACGCGCTCCTTGATCCGCTCCACCTGCGGGGAAGACCACGGCCCGCGGGGGGCTGGGGCAAGCACGGCGGGGGGCTCGGCGGCGGTGGCGGCGACCCCCAAGTGCGGGGCGAACAGCGGGGAAGGCCCGGGCCGAGCGACTGGGCTTACCTTATCCGTGGGCTCGATGTCGATCTCGATCTCCTTGCCCGTCAGCGTCTGAAAGAGACCGCGGCCTGCTTGAGTTGATTCTGTTTTTTGTGGTTTCCGTTAATAATGATGACATTTATTAAGCGCTTACTATGTGCAAAACACCGTTCTGAGCGCTGGGGAGGATACGAGGTGATCAGGTTGTCCCACGGGCAGGCTCGCGGTTTTCATCCCCATTTTAAAGATGGGGTCGCCGAGGCGCAGAAAAGTTAAGTGACTCGCCCAAAGTCATCCAGAGAAGCAGCGTGGCTCGGTGGAAAGAGCCCGGGCTTTGGAGTCAGAGGTCATGGGTTCGAATCCCGACTCCGCCAATTGTCAGCTGTGTGACTTTGTCAAGCGCTTACTATGTGCCAAGCACTGGGGTAGATACGAGATAATCAGATGGTCCCACGTGGGGCTCACAGTCTTCATCCCCATTTTACAGATGAGGTAACTGAGGCACAGAGAAGTTAAGAAGTGACTTGCCCAAGGTCACCCAGCAGACATGTGGAAGGGGCAGGATTCGAACCCTTGGCCTCTGATTCCAAAGCCTGTGCTCTTTTCCACTGAGCCACGAGATACAAGGCACTTTGGGCAAGTCACTTAACTTCTCTATGCCTCAGTTCCCTCATCTGTAAAATGGGGATTAAGACTGTGAGCCCCCTGTGGGACAACCTGATCACCTTGTAACCTCCCCAGCGCTCAGAACAGTGCTTTGCACATAGTAAGCACTTAATAAATGCCATTATTATTATTATCCAGCTGACAGGTGGCGGAGCCAGGATTTGAATCCATGACCTCTGACTCCAAAGCCCAGGCTCGCTCTTTCATTCATTCATTCAATCGTATTTATTGAGTGCTTACTGTGTGCAGAGCACTGGACTAAGCGCTTGGGAAGGACAAGTTGGCAACATATAGAGACGGTCCCTACCCAACAGTGGCCCAAGAGTTAAGCTCTTACTAGGTGCTGGGCGCTGTACTGAGCGCCACAGTCGACACAAGCTAATCAGGGTGGACACGGTCCGTGTTTTACAGGGAGCTCACGGTCTCAATCCCCATTTTACAGATGAGGTGACTGAGGCAGGGCGCTGGACGAAGCGCACCGAGGCATGGAGAAGCGAGGTGGTTTGCCCGAGGCCGCAGAGCAGACAAGTGGCGGAGCCGGGATTAGAACCCAGGTCCTTCTGACCTCCGGGCCCGGGCTCTATCTACTGGGCCACGCTGCTTCTCTTCGAGTACGTACTTTGTAAACGTCAATATTAGGTAGAAGGCAGGGCCATTTTCCAATCTGATTGCATAGCATCGACATTGTATAGCTTGACATACAGTAAGCACTTATTAATAATAAAAATGGCATTTGTTAAGCGCTTATTATGTGCCAAGCACTGTTCTAAGCACTGGGGAGGTTACAAGGTGCTCAGGTTGTCCCACGGGGGGGCTCACAGTTTTCATCCCCATTTTACGGATGAGGGAACTGAGGCCCAGGGAAGTGACTTCCGAAAGTCACCCAGCTGACCATTGGCAGAGCCGGGATTTGAACCCAGGACCTCTGACTCCGAAGCCCGCGCCCTTTCCACTGAGCCACGCCGCTTCTCACTTAACAAATACTGTAATCATTGCTGTGTTGTACTGCCTTTGTTCAACCGTATTTACTGAGCGCTTACCGCGTGCAGAGCACTGTACTGAGCGCTTGGAACAGATAAGAGACGATCCCGGCCCAACGACGGGCTCACAGTCTATTGGGGGGAGACGGACAACAGAACAAGGAAACGGGCATCAGCGGCGTCAATATAAATGGATTTAGCAGAGTTTAGGAGGACCTGGGTTCGGATCCCAGCCTCGCTGCTGTGTGACCGTGCGTGGGCGAGTCACTTCACTTCTCGGGGCCTCAGTTTCCCCGTCTGTCAAATGGGGGTGGAGACTGGGAGCCCCCCGTGGGACAGGGACTCAACCTAATCGGCTTGTATCTACCCTAGTTCTCAGTACAGTGCCCGGCGTGCGGTAAGCCCACACCTCCTCCAAGAAGCCTTCCCTTACTAAGCCCTCCTCTCCTTTTCTCATTCATTCATTCAGTCGTCTCTACTGGGCGCTTCCTGTGCGCACAGCACTGTACTAAGCGCTTGGGAAGTCCAAGTCGGCAACAGATAGAGACGGTCCCTACCCAACATCATCATCATCCTCAATCGTATTTACTGAGCGCTTACTATGTGCAGAGCACTGGACTAAGCGCTTGGGAAGTCCAAGTCGGCAACGGATAGAGACAGTCCCTACCCAACATCATCATCATCAATCGTATTTATTGAGCGCTTACTATGTGCAGAGCACTGGACTAAGCGCTTGGGAAGTCCAAGTCGGCAACAGATAGAGACGGTCCCTACCCACCATCATCATCATCATCAATCGTATTTATTGAGCGCTTACTATGTGCAGAGCACTGGACTAAGCGCTTGGGAAGTACAAATTGGCAACATATAGAGACGGTCCCTACCCAACAACGGGCTCACGGTCTAAAAAGGGGGAGACGGACAACAACCGCGCCGCTCTTACTCGCTCCTGCATTCATCCTCTCCCTCCCACCCTCAAGCACACAGGTAAAGATCTGTAATTTATTTATCAATCTCTTTATTTCCATACGTGTCTGTCTCCCCTCCTAGACTGTGAGCTCGCTGTGGGCTCACCTCCTCCAGGAGGCCTTCCCAGACTGAGCCCCTTCCTTCCTCTCCCCCTCGTCCCCCTCTCCATCCCCCCATCTTACCTCCTTCCCTTCCCCACAGCACCTGTATATATGTGTATATGCTTGTACATATTTATTACTCTATTTATTTATTTATTTTACTTGTACATTTCTATCCTATTTATTTTATTTTGTTGGTATGTTTGGTTCTGTTCTCTGTCTCCCCCTTTTAGACTGTGAGCCCACTGTTGGGTAGGGACTGTCTCTATGTGTTGCCAATTTGTATTTCCCAAGCGCTTAGTACAGTGCTCTGCACATAGTAAGCGCTCAATAAATACGATTGATTGATTGATTGATTGATTGGCAGGGAATGTATCTGTTTGTCGTCCTATTGTACTCTCCTAAGCGCTTAGTACGCTGCTTTGTGCTCAATAAGCGCTCAATAAATTCGATCGAGTGAATGAGAGCCCACTGTTGGGTAGGGACCGTCTCTATATGTTGCCAACTTGGACTTCCCAAGCGCTTAGTACAGTGCTCTGCACACAGTAAGCGCTCAATAAATACGATTGATTGATTGATTGGTCCTCCGGGAGGCCTTCCCAGACTGAGCCCCCTTCTTCCTCTCCTCCTCCCCATCACCCCCCGCCCTACCTCCTTCCCCTCCCTGCAATGCTTGCATATTAATTAATTAATAATGGCATTTATTAAGCGCTTGCTCTGTGCCAAGCACTGTTCTAAGCGCTGGGGAGGTTACAAGGTGATCAGGTTGTCCCACAGTCTTAATCCCCATTTTACAGATGAGGCAACTGAGGCACAAAGAAGTTAGTTAAGTGACATGCCCAAAGTCACACAGCTGACGATTTGCAGAGCAAATTTGCATATATTTGTACAAATTTATTACTCCATTTATTTTACTTATTTGTACATATTACTCTTTATTTTATTAATGATGTGCATATAGCTCTAATTCCATTTATTCTAACGGTTTTGACACCTGCCTACATGTTTACATGCCTACAGGTACCAAGCGCTTAGTACATTCATTCAATCATATTTACTGAGTGCCTACGGTATGCTGAGCACTGTACTAAGCGCTTGGAAAGTACAATACCGCAACAGAGACAATCCCTGCCCATTACTGGCTTACCGTCTAGAGAGGGGGAGACAGACGTCGAAACAAGTAAACAGGCATCAATATAAACAGAATTATAGATATATACACATCATCATCATCATCAATCGTATTTATTGAGCGCTTACTGTGGGCAGAGCACTGTACTAAGCGCTTGGGAAGTACAAGTTGCCAACATATAGAGACAGTCCCTACCCAATAGTGGGCTCACAGTCTAAAAGGGGGAGACAGAGAACAAAACCAAACATACTAACAAAATAAAATAAATAGAATAGATATGTACAAGCAAAATAAATAGAGTAATAAATATACAAACATATATACATATACACAGGTGCACATCAAAACAAGTAAACAGGCATCAATATAAATAAACAAAATTATAGATACAAAGCAGCATGGCCCAGTGGCAAGAGCCTGGGCTTTGGAGTCGGAGGTCATGGGTTCGAATCCCAGCTCTGCGGGGATTAGTAATAATAATAATAATAATGGCGTTTATTAAGCGCTTACTATGTGCAAAGCACTGTTCTAAGCGCTGGGGAGTTTACAAGGTGATCAGGTTGTCCCACGTGGGGCTCACAGTCTTAGTCCCCATTTTACAGATGAGGTAACTGAGGCTCAGAGAAGTTAAGTGACTTGCCCAAGGTCACACAGCAGACATGTGGCGGAGCCGGGATTCGAACCCATGACCTCTGACTCCAAAGCCCGTGCTCTTTTCCACTGAGCCACGCTGCTTAGTGACTTGGGCAAGTCACTTCACTTCCCTATGCCTCAGTTCCCTCATCTGTAAAATGGGGATGAAGACTGTGAGCGCCATGGGGAACAACCTGATCATCCTGTAGCCACCCCAGCGCTTAGAACAGTGCTTGGCACATAGTAAGCGCTTAACAAACACCATCATCATCATCATTACTATTATTTGGCGGGCCTGAGTGCGAGGGGGCGGGGGCAAGATTCATTCAATCAATCGTATTTACTGAGCGCTTACTGGGTGAGCCCGTTGTTGGGCAGGGATTGGCTCCATTTGGTGCCCAACTGTCCTCTCCCCAGCGCTTAGTTCAGAGCCCTGCCTACAGTCAGCGCTCCAAAAATACGGCTGAATGAATGAATGATGCCCTGCAGACAGTCAGCGCCCCATAAATACGACCGAATGAATGAATGATGCCCTGCAGACAGTCAGCGCTCCATAAATACGACTGAATGAATGAATGATGCCCTGCAGGCAGTCAGCGCCCCATAAATACGACCGAATGAATGAATGATGCCCTGCAGACAGTCAGCGCCCCATAAATACGACCGAATGAATGAATGATGCCCTGCACAGTCAACGCTCCATAAATACGACTGAATGAATGAATGATGATGATGATGGTATTTGTTAAGCGCTTACTATGTGCAAAGCACTGTTCTAAGCGCTGGGGGGGATACAAGGTGATCAGGTTGTCCACGTGGGGCTCACAGTCTTAATCCCCATTCTACAGATGAGGGAACTGAGGCTCAGAGAAGTTAAGTGACTGGCCCAAAGTCACACAGCAGACATGTGGCGGAGCCGGGATTCGAACTCATGACCTCTGACTCCAAAGCCCGGGCGCTTTCCATTGAGCCACACTGCTTCTCATTCATGAATGAATGAATGATGCCCAGCACACAGTCAGCGCCCCATAAGTATATCTGAATGAATGACTGATGCCCTGCAGCCACCGCTTAGAACAGTGCTTTGCACACAATAAGTGCTTAATAAATGCCATGGTTATTATTATTAAGTCAGCGCTCCATAAGTACTACTGAATGAATGAATGATGCCCTGCAGACAGTCAGCGCTCCAAAAATAGGATTGAATGAATGAATGATGCCCTGCACAGTCGGTGCTCCATAAATATGACTGAATGAATGAATGAGGCCCAGCACAGTCAGCGCTCCATAAACACGACTGAATGAATGAATGACACCCAGCACAGTCAACTCTCCATAAATACGACTGTGAATGAATGAATGAAGCCCTGCACAGTCAGTGCCCCATAGGTACGACTGAATGAATGAATGATGCCCTGCAGTCAGTGCTTCATATAGTTGAATGAGTGAATGATGCCCAGCACAGTCAGAGCTCCGTAAATACAACTGACTGAACGAATGAATGATGCCCTGCAGTCAGCGCTCCATAAGTACAACTGAATGAATGAGGCCCAGCAGTCAGCTCCATAAATACGAATGAATGAATGATGCCCTGCAGTCAGCACCCCATAGGTACGACTGACTGAACGAATGAATGATGCCCTGCAGTCAGTGCTTCGTATAGTTGAATGAGTGAATGATACCCAGCTGTCAGCGCTCCATAAATACGCCTGAATGAATGAATGATGCCCTGCAGTCAGTGCTTCATATAGTTGAATGAGTGAATGATGCCCAGCTGTCAATGCTCCATAAATACGACTGAATGAACAAATGAATGATGCCCTGCAGACAGTCAGCGCCCCAGAAGTACGACTGAATGAATGAATAATGCCCTGCAGTCAGTGCTTCATAGAGTTGAATGAGTGAATGATGCCCAGCAGTCAGCGCTCCATAGATACGACTGAATGAACGAATGAATGATGCCCTGCAGACAGTCAGCGCCCCATAAGTACGACTGAATGAATGAATGATGCCCTGCAGTCAGTGCTTCATAGAGTTGAATGAGTGAATGATGCCCAGCAGTCAGCGCTCCATAAATGACTGAATGAATGATGCCCTGCAGACAGTCGGCGCCCCCTAAATACGACTGACTGACTGAATGAACGAATGAGGCCCTGCAGACTGTCAGTGCTTCATAAGTACGTACGACTGACTGAATGAGGCCCTGCAGCTAGTCAGCGCCCCATAAATACGACCGAATGAATGAATCATCATCATCGTCAATCGTATTTATTGAGCGCTTACTGTGTGCAGAGCACTGGACTAAGCGCTTGGGAAGTACAAGTTGGCAACATCAATCAATCAATCGTATTTATTGAGCGCTTACTGTGTGCAGAGCACTGGACTAAGCGCTTGGGAAGTACAAGTTGGCAACATCAATCAATCAATCGTATTTATTGAGCGCTTACTATGTGCAGAGCACTGGACTAAGCGCTTGGGAAGTACAAGTTGGCAACATCAATCAATCAATCGTATTTATTGAGCGCTTACTATGTGCAGAGCACTGTACTAAGCGCTTGGGATGTCCAAATTGGCAACATCTAGAGACGGCCCCTACCCAACAGCGGGCTCACGGTCTAAAAGGGGGAGACAGAGAACGAAACCAAACATACTAACAAAATAAAATAAATAGAATTGATATGTACAGGTTAAATAAATAAATAAAATAAAACAAGAACGAATGCCTGCAGGGCCCTGTGCTAAGCGCTGGGGAGAGTTTTGTTCTCTGTGTCCCCCTTTTAGACTGTGAGCCCACTGTCGGGTAGGGACTGTCTCTAGATGTTGCCAATTTGTCCTTCCCAAGCGCTCAGCACAGTGCTCTGCACATAGTAAGCGCTCAGTAAATACGATTGATTGATTGATGTTGCCAACTTGTCCTTCCCAAGCGCTTAGTCCAGTGCTCTGCACACAGTAAGCGCTCAATAAATACGACTGATTGATTGATTGATGTTGCCAGCTTGTACTTCCCAAGCGCTTAGTCCAGTGCTCTGCACACAGTAAGCGCTCAATAAATACGATTGATGATGATGAGAGGGCGACTGGACACCAAATAGGGCCAACCCCTGCCCACCAAGGGGCTGACAGGGTGGAAACTGAGGCAGTGGGGGGGGGGGGGCTTCCCTCAGGCTCGGGCCTGCTGTTTCCCGACACCCTCCGCGCGGGAGCTTGGCCCTGTTTTGTGGGCCCTGTGGGCCCTGTCGGCCCTGTCAGCCAGTGCCGCCATTGAGGCGTCGACCCCCTCATCCCCGGACGGTTCCCGTCCCTCTCCCACCTTCACTTTGATGAGCATCTTCCCGCCGGGTGTCCGCCTCCTCCTCCTCCTCAGCGCCAAGCTCACCCGGCCCCCGCCAACTTCCGCTTCCGGCTCCCCCTCGGCCTCCGCCTGCCGAAAGATAGACTTTAATTCCCCTCCCTCCCCAGCGCTGGAAGCCCGAGCGGTCGCGTCGGGGGCCCCGTTTTTCACCAGCGGCGGCGGTCACCTGGGGCTCGTGGGCGGTGGTGGTGGGTGGTGTGAGGGGATGGACTACGTTTCCCGTCAGGCCCGCGGCTTTCGCTTCCGGGTCACGGGCCGCCGCCATTTTCCAAGACGCGGTGGGGATGGCTGTGGTGTGAAGGGATGGACTACGTTTCCCGTCAGGCCCGCGGCTTTCGCTTCCGGGTCACGGGACAAGCGCCATTTCCAGGGCGCGGTGAGGGGACGGACTACATTTCCCGTCAGCCCCCGCGGCTTTCGCTTCCGGGTCACGGGCAGCCGCCATTTCCCAAGACGCAGTTGGGCTGGTGGTGGTGTGGGGGATGGACTACATTTCCCGTCAGGCCCACGGCTTTCACTTCCGGGTCACGCGCCGCCGCCATTTCCAGGACGTCTGCGGTCCCGGGCGCCCACCAGGCCCCGCGCGCCGGCCCTCAGCCCCGTTGCTAGGCAACCAGAGGTTCGGCTCTCGCTCGTCCCCGCCGGAAGTGGGGACCCCCCAAGCGGAAGCGGGGGGACCCCCTCCCCATCTTTCCCTGAGGAGACCTCCCTTGCCCCCAGTTGTCCTCCCCTAAGGGTTGGGAACCACCCCCTTTGGCCTGCCCATCCCAATCATTCCCGGGAATGGGTCACTGGGGGGAGGGGAAAGGTCAAAGGTCACTGCGTGGCTCCCCCATCACCTTCAGGGAAAGCAGGCCCGCCTTGACCCCAAGGGTGGCAGAGAGATGGCATGTTATAATAATAATAATAATAGCATTTATTAAGCGCTTACTGTGTGCAAAGCACTGTTCTAAGCGCTGAGGAGGATCCAAGGCGATCAGGTGGTCCCACAGGGGGCTCCCAGTCTTCATCCCCCTTTTCCAGATGAGGTCACTGAGGCCCAGAGGAGTGAAGTGACTTGCCCAAAGTCACCCAGCTGACAACTGGCGGAGCGGGGATTTGAACCCACGACCTCTGACTCCAAAGCCCGGGCTCTTTCCACTGAGCCACGCTGCTTCTGGACTGTGACCCCCCATTGTTGGGTGGGGATTTGTACTTCCCAAGCGCTTAGTCCAGTGCTCTGCACACAGTAGGCGCTCAATTCATCCGTTCAGTCGTATTTACTGAGCGCTTGCTGTGTGCTGAGCACTGGACTGAGCGCTTGGGAAGTACAAGTCGGCAACAGATAGAGACGGTCCCTACCCAACACCGGGCTCGCGGTCTAGAAGCTCAGTAAATTCGATTGAGTGAATGATTGAATGAGGGGATCAGCCTAGATTCTCCACTCTGACTTGCTGTCATCATCAATCGTATTTATCAATCAATCAATCAATCAATCAATCGTATTTATTGAGCGCTTACTGTGTGCAGAGCACTGGACTAAGCGCTTGGGAAGTACAAATTGGCAACATCTAGAGACGGTCCCTACCCAACAGCGGGCTCACAGTCTAAAAGGGGGAGACAGAGAACAAAACCAAACGTACTAACAAAATAAAATAAATAGAATAGATATGTACAAGTAAAATAAATAGAGTAATAAATATGTACGAACATATATCCATATATACAGGTGCTGTGGGGGAGGGAAGGAGGTAAGATGAGGGGGATGGAGGGGGGACGAGGGGGAGAGGAGGGAAGGGGCTCAGTCTGGGAAGGCCTCCTGGAGGAGGTGAGCTCTCAGTAGGGCCTTGAAGGGACCAGAGGTGATGGGGTTTCCAACTGTGTCTTAATCCCTCCTTCCTCTCCCCGTCAGGGACCCCGGCTCCCGGAGGTCGCCGCCATGCCCCACATCGACAACGACGTGAAGCTCGACTTCAAGGACGTCTTGTTGAGGCCCAAGCGCAGCACCCTGAAGTCTCGCAGCGAGGTGAGGCCGAGGCCGAGGCCGGCCGGGGACGGGGGCGACCGGTGACCCAACCCGAGCGGGGGTCCGCAGCGTGCCGTCTCCCCCCCTCCGCAGGTGAATCTCACGCGATCCTTCGTCTTCCGGAACTCGAAGCAGAACTACTCGGGGGTCCCCATCATCGCCGCCAACATGGATACGGTGGGCACGTTTGAGATGGCCAAGGAGCTGTGTAAGGTAAGGCTTGCGTGCGATAATAACCGTTCGGTTATTTCCTACGTACAGACGTTCCCCGTTGCAGCGCTTTGCACATAGTAAGCGCTTAACAAACACCGTTATTATTATTAATTGCTCCTACGAGAACAGGAGTAAGTGAATGGAAAAGGCATGCATGCATAATGTTAAAAAAAAAGGCCTACAGACGTTCCCCGTTACAATGCTTTGCACATAGTAAGCGCTTAACAAACACCATTATTATTAATTGCTCTTATGAAAACAGCAGTAAGTGGAGGGGCCCTAAACAAAGTAGAGGTTTCCTGTTGGAAATAATGGAAAAGGCATGCATGCATAATGTTAAAAAAAAATGCCTACAGACGTTCCCCATTACAATGCTTTGCACATAGTAAGCGCTTAACACCATTATTATTATTAATTGCTCCTACAAAAACAGGAGTGAGTGGAGGGGCCCTAAACAAAGTAGAGGTTGCCTGTAGGAAATAATGGAAAAGGCATGCATGCGTAATGTTAAAAAAAAATGCCTACAGACGTTCCCCGTTACAATGCTTTGCACATAGTAAGCGCTTAACACCATTATTATTATTAATTGCTCCTACAAAAACAGGAGTAAGTGGAGGGGCCCTAAACAAAGTAGAGGTTTCCTGTTGGAAATAATGGAAAAGGCATGCATGCATAATGTTAAAAAAAATGCCTGCAGATGTTCCCTGTTACAATGCTTTGCACATAGTAAGCGCTTAACAAACACCATTATTATTATTAATTGCTCCTGTGAAAACAGGAGTAAGTGGAGGGGCCCTAAACAAAGTAGAGGTTTCCTGTAGGAAATAATGGAAAAGGCATGCATGCGTAATGTTAAAAAAAAATGCCTCCAGACGTTCCCCGTTACAATTCATTCATTCATTCAATCGTATTTATTGAGCGCTTACTGTGTGCAGAGCACTGTACTAAGCGCTTGGGAAGTCCAAGTTGGCAACATAGAGAGACGGTCCCTTCCCAACGGCGGGCTCACAGTCTAGAAGGGGAAGACAGACAACAGAACAAGACATATTAACAAAATAAAATAAATAGAATAAGTTTGTACAAATAAAATAGAGTAATATATCCGTACAAACATATACGTATATACAGGTGCTGTGGGGAGGGGAAGGAGGCAAGGCGGGGGGATGGGGAGGGGGCTGAGTGTGGGAAGGCCTCCTGGAGGAGGTGAGCTCTCAGTAGGGCTTTGAAGGGAGGAGGAGAGCCAGCTTGGGATCGCCCCAGTTCCTCCCGAGCTGCTGCTGTTGCCCACAGCGGGCTGCTTTGATGCCAGGATCCCTATTCCCGCCACCCCCCCAGACCACTGGTACCCGTCTGGCTGACCCATGTGGGGTGGCAGAGCTGCTGCTCTGCCCTCTCCCCCCTCCATCCCCCCCATCTTACCTCCTTCCCTTCCCCACAGCACCTGCATATATGTATATATGTTTGTACATATTTATTACTCTATTTATTTATTTTACTTGTACATATCTATTCTATTTATTTTATTTTGTTAGTATGTTTGGTTTTGTTCTCTGTCTCCCCCTTTTAGACTGTGAGCCCACTGTTGGGTAGGGACTGTCTCTAGATGTTGCCAACTTGTACTTCCCGAGCGCTTAGTACAGTGCTCTGCACACAGTAAGCGCTCAATAAATACGATTGATGATGATGATGATGGGTGACAGCAGACAATAAAGTTAAGGCGTGGATTTCAGTTGGGAACAGGAAAGGACCGGGCCGTGGATGTCCCCCGTCTCCTCTGCCGGCAGCTCCCCTCCGCCTCCCTGACTTTGGAGGCAAAGTTCCCGCCGACGGCCCGGCAGCTCTGATCCTTGGAGGCGCTCGGGTTCAGAGGTCACCAAGTCCACACCCCTGCTTCCAGTCCAGCTGGACTCTCTGCCTTTGTGAAAAAGGTCCAGGAAGGGCGAGCGCTTAGTACAGTGCTCTGCACACAGTAAGCGCTCAATAAATACAATTGATGATGATGATGATGACTCCACCCCCTTCCCCGCCCAGAGACAGATAATAATAATAATGGCATTTATTAAGTGCTTACTCTGTGCAAAGCACTGTTCTAAGCGCTGGGGAGGTTACAAGGTGACCAGGTTGTCCCACGGGGGGGCTCACAGTCTTAATCCCCATTTGACAGATGAGGGAACTGAGGCCCAGAGAAGTGAAGTGACCTGAAAATGGGCAGAGCTGGGATTTGAACCCGTAACCTCTGACTCCAAAGCCCGGGCTCTTTCCACTGAGCCACGCTGC
The DNA here is from genome assembly GCF_015852505.1 of Tachyglossus aculeatus. NCBI lineage: Eukaryota > Metazoa > Chordata > Mammalia > Monotremata > Tachyglossidae > Tachyglossus > Tachyglossus aculeatus. Next base: position 18,517,887 of record NW_024044828.1, read on the forward strand.
TTGCGCTTACTGTGTGCAAAGCACTTCTCCAGAGGAGGTAACTGAGGTACAGAGAAGTGAAGTGACTTGCCCAAGGTCACCCAGCAGACAAGCGGCAGAGCTGGAATTAGAAACCCAGGGTCTTTGGGCTCCCGGACCCGTAAGCCCCCCGCTGCGTTGGGCGGGCGGCTAAGTCAGCGTGGTCCCAAGCCAAGCACCCCGACTCTTTTAGGGGCGGACACTTTCCCCTGCCCTCTGCCCCGTGAGAGGAGAGAATAAAGTGGGCACCAGGAAGGGCCAGGAATCAAAGGAGACAGTCCCGGAGCCTCTAGCAACATCCCAAAGAAGCTAGGTGGTTTTTGCTTCACTGAAATCAGGGAGAGATTGGGCCCGGGGTGGGGAGAAGGGATATTTCATCATCATCATCATCATCAATCGTATTTATTGAGCACTTCCTGTGTGCAGAGCACCGTACGAAGCGCTTGGGAAGTCCAAGTTGGCAACATATAGAGACAGTCCCTACCCAACAGTGGGCTCACAGTCTAAAATTCCCATGCAGTGTGCGATTGTAGGTGGGGGCGGGCAAAATGGTCAGCTAGATCGCCCAGCATCACGCTGACAATTAGAACAATAATTAAGATATTTATCAAGGCTTCCTCTGGGCCAGGATGATCAGATTGGACACGCGCCCTGCCGCACTCGGGGCTCACGACCTCCGCGGGAGGGAGATCTCGTCTCCCATCATCCAGACGAGGAGACCGAGGCCCAGGGCAGCGAGTCCCGCGGGGGTCGGGCGGCAAGCCAGAGGCCGAGAGCCGGGATTAGAACCCAGTTCTCCTGACTCCCAGTCTCTGCCTCTCCAACGGCGAGCGTAGCGTTCAGGACATCGATGCGCGTCCGTTCACTTTCCGCCCGCTGCCCTTTTTCCCTCTCCAACAAACCGGCGGCAGGGTGAGGGCCCACGCAGAGGGGTGTGGGGGTGGCCCCGTTGTCTTTGACAGCATTGTATCTCTCCTTCCTCACAGTTCTCCCTCTTCACCGCAATCCACAAGCACTACGACCTGCACCAGTGGAAGGAGTTTGCCTCCAAGAACCCCGACTGCCTGGAGGTAAAGCCGCCCTCGCCCCGCTCCCCGCCGGCCCGGGCCCCTCCCGGCCGGTCCGCTGACCACCCCCCGCCCCGGTCTTGGCCGTAGCACGTGGCGGCCAGTTCGGGCACGGGCCCCTCCGACTTGGAGCAGCTGGCGCGGATCCTGGAGGCCCTGCCGGAGGTCCGGTACATCTGCCTGGACGTCGCCAACGGCTACTCCGAGGACTTCGTCGAGTTCGTGAAGGTCGTGCGGAAGCGCTTCCCCCAGCACACCATCATGGTACGGCCCCTGGTCGCCGTCCCCGTAACTCACCTTGGAAATTAGGAATCGCGGCCCCCAGGATCGGGGGGCGAGAGGGGATGCCTCACCCTGGGTGACCCTGCTGAGAGAGTCACTTGGCTGTAAAACGGAGATAAGGTCTCCCTCGCCGGGATGCTAGGTCCCCAGTCATCATCATCATCAATCGTATTGAGCGCTTACTGTGTGCAGAGCACTGTACTAAGCGCTTGGGAAGTACAAGTTGGCAACATATAGAGACAGTCCCTACCCAGCAGTGGGCTCACAGTCCTCGCGCCAAAGCTCAGGGGAGGGTCCCGGCCGCCCCCAGACCCACCGCCCCGAGGGACGCCGATCCGGCCTCTCCCCGGGCGGCTGCCCTCCCTCCCCGCAGGCCGGGAACGTGGTGACCGGAGAAATGGTGGAGGAGCTGATTCTCTCCGGGGCCGATATCATCAAGGTGGGGATCGGGCCAGGTAAGTCGGGCCGCAAGAGGAGGCCGAGGAGGGGGCGGGCACCTCCCGGGCACTAGACACCCCCGCCGGCCCTGTCCTTACAGGCTCCGTGTGCACCACGCGGCAGAAAACGGGGGTCGGGTACCCGCAGCTGAGCGCCGTGATGGAGTGCGCCGACGCCGCCCACGGCCTCAACGGCCACATCATCTCCGTAAGGCCCCAGGGCGAGACGGGACCGTTGGGGAGAGGGTCCGGCCCCCCCCCCCCCCAAACCCCATCTCACTGCGTCTCTGCTCTCCCCCCGCCAGGACGGAGGCTGCAGCTGTCCCGGGGATGTGGCCAAAGCCTTTGGTGAGTAGGATCGGGGCCCCAAGTTGGGAAGTCAGGGCCAACGACAGGTTCTAGTGAGGCCTGAAGGGAGAGAGCAGGGGACGCCGACAGCTGAGAGTCCGGCCGGCTCACACGTCCCCCACCGAACTCGGAACTATCCCAGGACCCGTTGGGGTGGGGATGAATGGGAGTGGGCCTCAGGGGAGACCGCTGTTCCCACCCGAGCTGCCGCAGGGCGAGGTTGCGGATGGAAGTAACAGACTGCCAGGGTTGGGTTGGGGCAAGGCCACAACCATTTCTGTTCTTCAGTCCCAGACCCCACAAAGGGGTATTTCTAACAGCCGTAGTCATCCCCCCCACCTTACCTCCTTCCCTTCCCCACAGCACCTGTATATATGTATATATGTTTGTACATATCTATTCATTTTATTTTGTTAGTATGTTTGGTTTTGTCCTCCGTCTCCCCCTTTTAGACTGTGAGCCCACTGTTGGGTAGGGACTGTCTCTAGATGTTGCCAATTTGTACTTCCCAAGCGCTTAGTACAGTGCTCTGCACATAGTAAGCGCTCAATAAATACGATTGATGATGATGATGAGCCCCGCAGCCGGGAACCGGTTTAGGGGGCCGACGGCTGGACGCTAAGGAAGGGGAAGGGGCAAGGCCAGGGAGCGCAGCCCTGGGAATCCCCTCCCTGGGTGTAGCAAATAGGGGTTTTCCCCAGGGCTGGATCGTTGGGGCTCAGGCCTTTTCCAGCTACTGAGGGGGAGCTCCAGCACGGCACGACCGGGGGGCTCGGACCCCGAGACCGCAGGGACGGTTGCCTGCTTTGAGCGGGGCTGGGTGACCGCCCCCCAAACCAGGCCTCACCTTCCTCCGGTAGGTCCAGCCAGGGCCCCCCCCGAATTCCCCCGGCCCATGACTTAGGAGACCCCCGTCCCCCTGAGGCACCCAGGTGAGCCAGCCCCATTGACCGGCAGCAGACTCTGGGCTGGGGCCACCCCACGGGCTGCCTTGGTGGCCCAAACCAAGCCCAGCGTTCCTTCTCCCGCCCCCCGGCCTCTGCTCCACATCCCACCCCCGGGGTCTGTCCCTGCTCTCTCCCAGAGTCCAGCGAGCAGGCCAAGTCAAGGAGGCGGGAGGGAAGATGAAAGTGGCTGGAATCAGACTAAATTTGGCCACCTGCTTCCCCTGGCTGTAGGCCAGACCCCAGTAATGAGCCTGCAGGTGGGGACGGGCTTCCCACGCTGGAAGCCCTGCCACAGGAGTCGGAGGTCATGGGTTCAAATCCTGCCTCCACCAATTGTCAGCTGGGTGACTCTGGGCAAGTCGCTTCTCTGGGGCTCAGTTCCCTCATCTGTAAAATGGGGATGAAGGCTGTGAGCCCCATGTGGGACTACCTCATCACCTTGTATCCCCCCAGTGCTTAGAACAGTGCTTTGCACATAGTAAGCGCTTAGCAAATACCATCATTATCCAAACAACCAGGGAAGGGAGAAGGAAATGCCGAAAGCCCGGGGCGGCCGCCTCTTCCCCCCTTCCCCTCTGGCAGAGGTGTAAGGGCTGGAAGGAAGTTGGGGACCCTCGCCTGTGGAGAGGCCGACCTCAGCCCCGGCCCCTCTCCCCGCTTCAGGGGCCGGAGCGGACTTTGTGATGCTGGGGGGCATGCTGGCCGGCCACGCCGAGTCAGGCGGCGACCTCATCAAGCGGGAGGGCAAGCAGTACAAGCTATTCTACGGCATGAGCTCGGACCTGGCCATGAGGAAGTACGCCGGAGGCGTGGCCGACTACAGGTAGGGGAGCCCCTCGCCCCGGCGGGGGGGGGAGGCCGCGGGCGGGCCGGGCCCAGGCGACGGGCGTCCCGCCCTCGTCCCCAGGGCCTCGGAAGGCAAGACGGTGGAAGTGCCCTTCAAGGGGCCCGTGGAGGGGACGGTGCGGGACCTGCTGGGCGGGATCCGCTCCACCTGCACCTACGTGGGGGCCGCCAAGCTGAAGGAGCTGAGCCGGCGGACCACCTTCATCCGCGTCACCCAGCAGCTCAACCCCGTCTTCGGCGCCGAAGGCCGGACCTGACCGCCCGCCCTGATGGGATGGGATGGGATGGGATGGGATGGGATCCCCCGCCCTCCCGCCTCTGCTTCTCCTTCCTCGTGGCTCCTCCGCCCTTCCCCAGCCCCGGAGGCAATTTGGCCAATACAGACTTTAATCCAGCGAGGTTAAAAGCGGCGCCTTCCTTCCTTCCTTCCTCCCTCTCTCTCCCCCCCGCCCCAGTCCCTCCGCCGAGAAGAAGAGGCGGGCCCGGCGGGCCGTCTCGGGTCCCAGTGGGCTTCAGAGCGGCCTCCGCCGGGGTCGGTCGGCGGGGCCCCGGGGCGGGGTCGGAGTGGACGCCCCGCGCCGCTCGGCTGGACAGAAGTATTCACAGAAGGTGGGGATCAGCGTGTCAAACTTGGTCTTCTGATAGTTCTCCAGAGACTTCTAGAGAGAGGGCGACCCGGGAGAACAGGTCATCCACGCCAGGTCGGGGGGCCCGAGGGGGACTTGAGCGGCCGGGCCCCTGCCACTCACCTTGGCGGCCCGCTGGCCGTTCCCTTCGTCTTCGGAGTCCAGCACCAGGTCGCCTAGGGTGTCCAGAGCGGGACCTGCGGAAGGCGGGCACGGACTCAGGTCGGCCGCGCGAGAGGCGGTTTACCCTCATGCCTCTGGGTTTCTCTTTTTCTTTCAATCGTATTGAGCGCTCACGGTGTGCAGAGCACTGTACTAAGCGCTCGGGAAGTCCAAGTCGGCGACATCCAGCGACGGTCCCTGCCCCACGATGGGCTCACAGTCTAGAAGGGGGGAGACAGACAGCCAAAGGGAACACGCGGACGGGTGTCGAGCCGTCTCCCTCGGCCCCCGTCCCGACGGTACTCACCGGGCTCCGGCACCCCGGTCTCAGAGAGCGCCGGCCACGGAGGCTCCGCTGGGCAGTGCGAGAGGTTCCTGGGGTGAGGGGCAAAGGGGAGAGGGTGAGGGGGAGCCACCGGCATCGCGGGGGGCCCAGGAGAGAGAAGCCCGGCCCCACTCACTCCTTGTGTTCGCAGAGGGGCTCCTCCACCCGCTCCGGCCTCCGGCCCCCGGCCCCGGGGGTCTCGTCCGCGCCTCGGGCCCCGGCCGGCCCCGCCCCGGGCCGCGGGGGCTGGACCCTGTCTTTCCGCGGGGCCGGAAGGCAGAGGCTCCTGAACGGGGACAGCATGGCCGTGGGCCGCTCCTTCTGGCCGGCCCTGGCGAGGGCTCGCTGCTGCTGGCCGTGGGCCCGCCGCCGGCCCAGGGGGGCCAGGTTGAAGTCCCGGCCCGTCTGGGCCTCGGGCCGCTTCCTCCCGGCCAGGCCCCTGGGCTTGTGGGCACGTGGGGGGCTGGCCGAGCCGGGGCCGGACCGGCCCGACGATCCCGGGAGGGGCGCGGGAGCGGGATTCCGCTCCGGAGGCCCCGGCTCGGACTCCGGCCCCGCGGCGGGCAACTCTGAAAGAGAGGAAGGGGACCGGACCCCGGGGGATTGGCCTCCCTAAGGGGCCACCCCCCCGCCAACCGGACATCATCAGAACGGATAATTACGGTATTCGATAATAATAATGACGACGGGATGTGTCAAGCGCTTACTCTGTGCCAAGCACCGGGGTGGCCGCAGTGCCCACCCCACGGTGTCAACCCCCGTTTGCCAGACGAGGGAACCGAGGCCCAGAGAAGCCAAGCGGCTTGCCCAAGGTCACCCCGCGGGCAGGCGGCGGAACCCCCGGCCATCCCCGCTGGTGCTCTCGCCCCCGTGCCACGCCGCTTCCCATCCCGGCCGGCCCCGAGGTACCTGAGGGCGGCCAGCCCAGGTCTGTGCAGTACTGGCCCAGGGCCAGGGGGAAGGAGTTGGCGGCTCCGGGCCGGAGCATCTTCAGCGCCTTCTGCAGCTGCGGGAGGGAGAGGAGGGTGAAGCCCACGCTTGGCCCCGCGGGCGCGGCCCCTTCGCCCCCCACGCTCCTCCTCCCCGCCGTGCCACCCACCTGCCGCGGCTGCAGGGCGGGCAGTGCCATCTCCAGCTGGCACAGATATTCGAACAGCAGCTTCTCCAGGGCCACCAGGAAGGGCTCTCCATAGTCCTGCTCCAGATCCTGGGGGGATCGGAGCGGAGAGTCGGGCAGGGCGGAGGGGCCCGGGGTGGGGGGTGGGGGTCCCGACTCACCTCCGCCGGCCCCTCACCTGCAGCCGGGGCCCCCGGCCCGCCGGCGACTCGGCCAGCTGGCAGATCAGCTCACAGAAGGAGTCTTGGGCCTCGCGGATTTTCACCAGGTCCCGTTCCGTCTGCCGGGGTGCGGGGGGTTACAATAATCACGGTATTTAATAACAATAATGGCATTTATTAAGCGCTCACTATGTGCCAAGCACTGTTCAAAGCGCCGGGGAGGTTACCTGGTGATCAGAGATGACCGTGGTGATTAAGGCTGTGAGCCCCCCCATGGGACAACCTGATCACCTTGTAACCTCCCCAGCGCTTAGTACAGTGCTTTGCACATAGTAAGTGCTTAATAAATACCATCATTATTATTATTATTATTAGGTTGTCCCACAGGGGGCTCACGGTCTTCATCCCCATTTTCCAGATGAGGTTGTTGAGGCCCAGAGAAGTGACTGGCCCAAAGTCACCCAGCTGACGAGTGGCGGAGCCGGGATTTGAACCCACGACCTCTGACTCCAAAGCCCGGGCTCTTTCCACTGAGCCACGCTGCTTCTGTTTGTTAGGCACTTACTATGTGCACGGCGCCTTACTAAGCGCTGGGGTGGATACTCCCCATCCCCCATGGAGCTCACGGTCTCCATCCCCGTTTTCCAGATGAGGTCGCTGAGGCCCAGAGAAGTGACTCACCCAAAGTCACCCAGCTGACGAGTGGCCGAGGCGGGATTTGAACCCACGACCTCTGCCTCCAAAGCCCGGGCTCTTTCCACTGAGCCACGCTGCTTCTGTTTCTTAGGCTATGTGCACGGCACCGTGCTAAGCGCTGGGGTGGATACTCCCCACCCGTCATGGGGCTCACAGTCTCCATCTCCGTTTTCCAGATGAGGTCGCTGAGGCCCAGAGAAGTGACTCGCCCAAAGTCACCCAGCTGACGAGTGGCGGAGGTGGGATTTGAACCCACGACCTCTGCCTCCAAAGCCCGGGCTCTTTCCACTGAGCCACGCTGCTTCTGTTTCTTAGGCTATGTGCACGGCACCGTGCTAAGCGCTGGGGTGGATACTCCCCACCCCCCATGGGGCTCACAATCTCCATCCCCGTTTTCCAGATGAGGTCGCTGAGGCCCAGAGAAGTGACTCGCCTGAAGTCACCCAGCTGACGAGTGGCGGAGGTGGGATTTGAACCCACGACCTCTGCCTCCAAAGCCCGGGCTCTTTCCACTGAGCCATGCTGCTTCTGTTTCTTAGGCGATGTGCACGGCGCCTTACTAAGCGCTGGGGTGGATACTCCCCACCCGCCATGGGGCTCACGGTCTCCATCCCCGATTGGCAGACGAGGGAACCGAGGCCCAGAGAAGGGCGGGGATCGGAACCCAGGACCTTGGGGCCTTTGGGCGGGCCCGGGTTTCTCCCGCATCCCCTCCAAGCCTCGGGGTGGACTCACCGCGTTGGGGTGCCGCTCCGCGGGGCCGCTTTGGGGGAAGTGGTGGTTCAGGGCGTCCAGTACTTGGGGCCAAGGCCGCCCTCCGAGGATCAGCTCCACCACCATCTGCGGGACGGCCAGCGCCGGCTCTAGGCTGGGACGGCCAGGCCGCCCGCCCCGGAGCCTAACGGGTCGGCCGGTTCCGCTGTAGTGGACTCCCCCAAGCGCTCAGTAATACCAATAACTGTGCTACTTGTTAGGCCGGCGCTTACTCTGTGCTAAGCGCTCGGAGGGGACACTCCCAAAGCACCGCTCTAACTGCTAGGGAGGTTACAAGGTGATGAGGTGGTCCCACGCGGGGCTCACGGTCTCCACCCCCATTTTTTTTTTAATAGCATTTATTAAGCACCTACTATGTGCAAAGCACTGTTCTAAGTGCTGGGGAGTTTACAGTGTGATCAGGTTGTCCCACGGGGGGCTCGCAGTCTTAATCCCCGTTTTACAGATGAGGTAACTGAGGCCCAGAGAGGTGAAGTGACTTGCCCAAAGTCACGCAGCTGACAATTGGCGGAGCCGGGATTTGAACCCATGACCTCTGGCTCCAAAGCCCGGGCTCTTTCCATTGAGCCACGCTGCTTCTCCTTAACAGATGAGGGAACCGAGGCCCAGAGACGTAGTAATGGTGCTATTTGTTAAGCGCTTACTACATTCATTCATTCATTCATTCAGTCGTACTGAGTGCTTACTGTGTGCAGAGCGCTGTACTAACCTGATCACCTTGTAACCTCCCCAGTGCTTAGAACAGTGCTTTGCACATAGTAAGCGCTTAACAAATACCATCATTATTACTAAGCGCTTGGGAAGTACAGACTGTACTAACCTGATCACCTTGTAACCTCCCCAGCGCTCAGAACAGTGCTTTGCACATAGTAAGCGCTTAATTAATGCCATCATTATTACTAAGCGCTTGGGAAGTCCAAGTTGGCAACATCTAGAGACGGTCCCTACCCAACAACGGGCTCACAGTCTAGAAGGGGGAGACAGATCAAAACAAAACATATTAATAAAATAAAATAAATAGATAAATAAATAAAATAAATACTACACACCGGGCACTGTTTTGGGTTCTTTTTTGATGGCATTTATTAAGCGCTCACTATGTGCAAAGCACTGTTCGAAGCGCTGGGGTGGGCATGAGCCAAGCGGGTTGGACACAGTCCCTGTCCCCCACTGGCCTCACGGTCTCCATTTCCCAGATGAGGTCACTGAGGCCCAGAGAAGTGAAGTGGCTCGCCCAAGGTCACACAGCAGACAAGTGGCGGAGCCGGGATTAATAATTATAATGATGGCATTTGTTAAGCGCTTACTATGTGCAAAGCACTGGGGAGGATACAAGGTGATCAGGTTGTCCCACTTGGGGCTCCCGGTCTTCATCCCCATTTTACAGATGAGGGAACTGAGGCCCAGAGAAGTGAAGTGACTTGCCCAAAGTCACCCAGTTGACAGTTGGTGGAGTCAGGATTCGAACCCATGACCTTCTGATTCCCAGGCCTGAGCTCTATCCACAACCCCAGGCTGCCTCTCTACCGCGCTCCCCGCATGGGAAGTGCTCAATAAACACCATTGTTGTACTGTAATTTCCAAGCGCTTAGTACAGTGCTCTGCACACAGTAAGCACTCAATAAATACGATCGAATGAACGAATACCAAAGATCGATCGCTGAGCGTGACCTGCACTCCTGAAGCAGCGTGGCTCAGTGGAAAGAGTCGGAGGTTGTGGGTTCTAATCCCGGCCCCGCCGCTTGTCGGCTGTGTGACTCTGGGCAAGTCACTTTACTTCTATGTACCTCAGTTCCCTCATCTGGAAAATGGGGATGAAGACTGGGGGCCCCACATGGGACAACCTGATCACCTTGTATCCCCCCCAGCGCTTAGAGCAGCGCTCGGGACATAGTAAGCGCTTAACAAATACCATCATTATTATTATTACTACCTTGTATCTCCCCCAGCGCTTAGAACAGTGCTTGGCACATAGTAAGCGCTTAAAAAATACCATCATTTTTATTATTATTACCTCGTATCTCCCCCAGTGCTTAGAACAGTGCGTGGCACATAGTAAGCGCTTCAGAAATACCATCATTATTAATATTATTATTACCTCGTATCTCCCCCAGCGCTTAGAACAGCGCTTGGCACATAGTAAGCACTTCAGAAATACCATCATTATTAATATTATTTCCTCGTATCTCTCCCAGCACTTAGAACAGCGCTTGGCACACAGTAAGCGCTCAACAAATACCATCATTATTAGTATTATTATTACCTCGTATCTCCCCCAGCGCTTAGAACAGCGCTTGGCACATAGTAATCGCTCGACAAATACCCTCATTTTTATTATGATTACCTTGTACCTCCCCCAGCGTTTAGAACAGCGCTTGGCACATAGTAAGCGCTTCAGAAATACCATCACTATTAGCATATTAGTATATTAGTAATTAGTAGTATATTATTAGTATTATTATTACCTCGTATCTCCTCCAGCGCTTGGCGCTTGACAAATACCCTCATTATTATTATTATTATTATTCAGTGCTTAGAACAGTGCTTTGCACATAGTAAGCGCTTAATAAATGCCATCATTGTTGATATTGTTATTGTTATCTTGTAAGTCCCCCAGCGCAATACCCTCATTATTGTTATCTTGCAAGTCCCCCAGCGCTTAGTACAGTGCTTGGCACCTAGTAATTGCTCGACAAATACCCTCATTTTTATTATGATTACCTTGTACCTCCCCCAGTGTTTAGAACAGCGCCTGGCACATAGTAAGCGCTTCAGCAATACCATCATTATTAGCATTTTTAGACTGTGAGCCCACTGTTGGATGGGGACCGTCTATGTTGCCAACTTGGACTTCCCAAGCGCTTAGCCCAGTGCTCTGCACACAGAGCGCTCAATAAATACGATTGATTGATTGATATTAGTAATTAGTACATTAGTAGCATATTGCTAGTATTATTAGTACCTCGTATCTCCCCCAGCGCTTAGTGCTTGACAAATGCCCTCATTATTATTATTATTATTCAGCGCTTAGAACAGCGCTGTTCTGAGCGCTGAATAATAATAATTATATATGTAATTATTATATAATCATATTATATTTATATTACAATTTATATTTATATATTACACAAATATTATAATGATTATTATTCAGCGCTTAGAACAGTGATTTGCACAAATGCCATCATTGTTATTATTATTATTGTTGTTGTTATCTTGTAAGTCCCCCAGCGCATATACCCTCCTTATTGTTGCCTTGCAAGTCCCCCAGCGCCTAGTACAGTGCTTGGCACCTAGTAAGCGCCTACCCAATCCTATGATGATGATGATTATTATTATTATTATCTTGTAAGTCCCCCAGCGCATATACCCTCCTTATTGTTGCCTTGCAAGTCCCCCAGCGCCTAGTACAGTGCTTGGCACCTAGTAAGCGCCGACCCAATCCTATGATTATTATTATTATTATTGTTATCTTGTAAGTCCCCCAGCGCATATACCCTCCTTATTGTTGCCTTGCAAGTCCCCCAGCGCCTAGTACAGTGCTTGGCACCTAGTAAGCGCCTACCCAATCCTATGATTATTATTATTATTCTTGTTATCTTGTAAGTCCCCCAGCGCATATACCCTCCTTATTGTTGCCTTGCAAGTCCCCCAGCGCCTAGTACAGTGCTTGGCACCTAGTAAGCGCCTACCCAATCCTATGATTATGATTATTATTATTATTATTATTATTATCTTGTAAGTCCCCCAGCGCATATACCCTCCTTATTGTTGCCTTGCAAGTCCCCCAGCGCCTAGTACAGTGCTTGGCACCTAGTAAGCGCCGACCCAATCCTATGATTATTATTATTATTCTTGTTATCTTGTAAGTCCCCCAGCGCATATACCCTCCTTATTGTTGCCTTGCAAGTCCCCCAGCGCCTAGTACAGTGCTTGGCACCTAGTAAGCGCCTACCCAATCCTATGATTATTATTATTATTCTTGTTATCTTGTAAGTCCCCCAGCGCATATACCCTCCTTATTGTTGCCTTGCAAGTCCCCCAGCGCCTAGTACAGTGCTTGGCACCTAGTAAGCGCCTACCCAATCCTATTATTATTATTATTGTTATCTTGTGAGTCCCCCAGCGCATATACCCTCCTTATTGTTGCCTTGCAAGTCCCCCCGCGCTTCGCGCTTAGTACAGTGCTTGGCACCTAGTAAGCGCCTACCCAATCCTATGATTATTATTATTATCATTATTATTGTTATCTTGTAAGTCCCCCAGCGCATATACCCTCCTTATTGTTGCCTTGCAAGTCCCCCAGCGCCTAGTACAGTGCTTGGCACCTAGTAAGCGCCTACCCAATCCTATGATGATGATGATTATTATTATTATTGTTATCTTGTGAGTCCCCCAGCGCATATACCCTCCTTATTGTTGCCTTGCAAGTCCCCCAGCGCCTAGTACAGTGCTTGGCACCTAGTAAGCGCCTACCCAATCCTATGATTATTATTATTATCATTATTATTGTTATCTTGTAAGTCCCCCAGCGCATATACCCTCCTTATTGTTGCCTTGCAAGTCCCCCAGCGCCTAGTACAGTGCTTGGCACCTAGTAAGCGCCTACCCAATCCTATGATTATTATTATTATTCTTGTTATCTTGTAAGTCCCCCAGCGCATATACCCTCCTTATTGTTGCCTTGCAAGTCCCCCAGCGCCTAGTACAGTGCTTGGCACCTAGTAAGCGCCTACCCAATCCTGTGATGATGATGATGATGATGATGATAATTGTGATGATGATGATGATGATGATGATAATTGTGATGATGATGATGATAATTGTGATGATGATGACGTTAATACCTTGGCCCTGAGGCCGAGGCAGAGTCGGGCGTGGTGCCGGTAGCGGACGAGGCCCGGGGCGGTGGCGTCCAGTACGCTCAGCAGCTGGAGGACGCGGGGGTAGTGGGCGGCGCGGCGCATGCGCACCACCCTCCAGGCGGCGGCGGCGGCCAGGCGCAGGGGGGCGGGCCCGCCGTCCATCTCCGTCACTTCCGGTCCCCCGCCTCAGAAGGCGGAGCGCCCGACTTCCGGTCCCCCGCCTCCGAGGGCGGGGCCTCCACTTCCGGTCCCCGCCTCCGAGGGCGAGGCCTCCCACTTCCGGCGCGGGCGGGCCCTCTCGGGGCCGGGGGCCGGACGGCCCTCGCCGTCGCCCTCCGGGCCCCTTCCTCCGGCTGCTGGCGGGCCCCACGGGCCGCTCCGGACCCGGCCGCGCCGCTCGCGCTCCGAGGCGCCGCCGGCGCGGGCAACTCCCCGCTTCAAACTTGGCTTCGTTGGGGGAGCCGGCGTCACTTCCGCCTCTGGTCCCGCCCACCCGGGTGAGGAGAAAGGGCGGGAGCGGCGAGCCAATGGGAGGGCGGGAAAGGGGGCCACGCCCCTCCCCGGCGGGGTCGACGCATGCGCGCCTCTGACGACGGCTCGCGCGCCCCTAGCAACGCCGCGCGCGCCCCTAGCAACGCTGCGCGCGCCCCCTGGAGGCCGCCCGCGCGCGCGCCAACGGATCCGTTCATTCATTCATTCATTCATTCCATCCTATTTACTGAGCGCTTCCTGTGTGCAGAGCACTGTGCTAAGCGCTTGGGAAGTCCATGTTGGCAACATCTAGAGACGGTCCCTGCCCAACTGTGGGCTTACAGTCTAGAAGGGGGAGACAACCCCTGGGGTATTCATTCATTCATTCCATCGTATTTCCTGAGCGCTTACTGTGTGCAGAGCACTGTAACAATAATAATGATGATGGCATTTATTAAGCGCTTACTATGTGCAAAGCACTGTTCTAAGCGCTGGGAGGATACAAGGTGATGAGGTTGTCCCACGTGGGGCTCACAGTCTTCATCCCCATTTTCCAGATGAGGGAACTGAGGCCCGGAGAAGTGAAGTGACTGGCCCAAAGTCACACAGCTTACAAGTGGTGGAGCCGGGATTTGAACCCACGACCTCTGACTCCAAAGCCCGGGCTCTTTCCCACTGAGCCACGCTGAGCGCTTGTCTATTCTATTCATTTTATTTTGTCAATATGTTTGGTTTTGTTGTCTGTCTCCCCCCTCTAGACTGTGAGCCCACTGTTGGGTAGGGACTGTCTCTAGATGTTGCCAACTTGGACTAACCAAGCGCTTAGTAGAGTGCTCTGCACACAGTAAGCGCTCAATAAATACGATTGATTGATTGATTGATTGAAGCACAAGTCTGCAACATCTAAAGACGGTCCCCACCCGACAACGGGCTCCCAGTCTAGAAGGGGGGAGACAGGCCACAAAACAAAACACGTGGACAGGGGTCAAAATCGTCAGAACAGATAGAATTAAAGCTCTATTCATTCAATCGTATTTATTGAGCGCCTACTGTGGGCAGAGCACTGTACTGAGCGCTTGGGAAGTCCAAGTTGTCAACATAGACAGTCCCTACCCAACAGTGGGCTCACACTCTAGAAGGGGGAGACAACCCCTGGGGTATTCGTTCATTCATTCATTCCATCCTATTTACTGAGCGCTTACTGTGTGCAGAGCACTGTACTAAGCGCTTGGGAAGTACAAGTCGGCAACATCTAAAGACGGTCCCCACCCAACAATGGGCTCACAGTCTAGAAGGGGGGAGACAGGCCACAAAACAAAACATGTGGACAGGTGTCAAAATCGTCAGAACAGATAGAATTAAATCTCTATTCATTCAATCGTATTTTTTTAATGGCATTTGTTAAGCACTTACTATGTGCAAAGCACTGTTCTAAGCGCTGGGGAGGTTACAGGGTGATCAGGTTGTCCCACGGAGGGCTCACAGTTTTAATCCCCATTTTATAGATGAGGTAACTGAGGCCCAGAGAAGTGAAGTGACTTGCCCAAAGTCACACAGCTGACAATTGGCGGAGGCGGGATTTGAACCCATGACCTCTGACTCCAAAGCCCGGGCTCTTTCCACTGAGCCACGCCGCTTCTCTAAGTAATAATAATAATAATAATGGCATTTGTTAAGCACTTACTATGTGCAAAGAACTGTTCTAAGGGCTTCTGGGGTACAAAGTAATAACGATAATAATAATGATAATAGTGATGGCATTTGTTAAGCGCTTGCTATGTGCAAAGAACTGTTCTAAGGGCTTCTGGGGTACAAAGTAATAACGATAATAATAATCATAATAGTGACGGCATTTGTTAAGCGCTTGCTATGTGCAAAGAACTGTTCTAAGGGCTTCTGGGGTACAAAGTAATAACGATAATAATAATAATAATAGTGATGGCATTTGTTAAGCGCTTGCTATGTGCAAAGAACTGTTCTAAGGGCTTCTGGGGTACAAAGTAATAACGATAATAATAATAATAATAATAATAATAATGGCATTTGTTAAGCGCTTGCTGTGTGCAAAGAACTGTTCTAAGGGCTTCTGGGGTACAAAGTAATAACGATAATAATAATAATAATAATAATGATAATGGCATTTGTTAAGCGCTTGCTATGTGCAAAGAACTGTTCTAAGGGCTTCTGGGGTACAAAGTAATAACGATAATAATAATAATGGCATTTGTTAAGCGCTTTCTATGTGCAAAGAACTGTTCTAAGGGCTTCTGGGGTACAAAGTAATAACGATAATAATAATAATGGCATTTGTTAAGCGCTTTCTATGTGCAAAGAACTGTTCTAAGGGCTTCTGGGGTACAGAGTAATAACGATAATAATAATAAAGGCATTTGTTAAGTGCATACTATGTGCAAAGAACTGTTTTAAGAGCTTCTGGGGTACAAAGTAATAATGATGATAATAATAATAATAATAATAATAAATAATGGCATTTGTTAAGCGCTTGCTATGTGCAAAGAACTGTTCTAAGGGCTTCTGGGGTACAAAGTAATAACGATAATAATAATAATAATAATAATAATGGCATTTGTTAAGCGCATACTATGTGCAAAGAACCGTTCTAAGAGCTTCTGGGGTACAAAGTAATAACAATAATAACAGTAATAATGGCATTTGTTAAGCACTTGCTATGTGCAAAGAACTGTTCTAAGGGCTTCTGGGGTACAAAGTAATAATGATAATAATAACAATAATAATGGCATTTGTTAAGCGCTTGCTATGTGCAAAGAACTGTTCTAAGGGCTTCTGGGGTACAAAGTAATAACGATAATAATAATAATAATAATAATAATAGTAATAATAATGGCATTTGTTAAGCGCTTGCTGTGTGCAAAGAACTGTTCTAAGGGCTTCTGGGGTACAAAGTAATAACGATAATAATAATAATAATAATAATGATAATGGCATTTGTTAAGCGCTTGCTATGTGCAAAGAACTGTTCTAAGGGCTTCTGGGGTACAAAGTAATAACGATAATAATAATAATGGCATTTGTTAAGCGCTTTCTATGTGCAAAGAACTGTTCTAAGGGCTTCTGGGGTACAAAGTAATAACGATAATAATAATAATGGCATTTGTTAAGCGCTTTCTATGTGCAAAGAACTGTTCTAAGGGCTTCTGGGGTACAGAGTAATAACGATAATAATAATAAAGGCATTTGTTAAGTGCATACTATGTGCAAAGAACTGTTTTAAGAGCTTCTGGGGTACAAAGTAATAATGATGATGATAATAATAATAATAATAATAATAATAAATAATGGCATTTGTTAAGCGCTTGCTATGTGCAAAGAACTGTTCTAAGGGCTTCTGGGGTACAAAGTAATAACGATAATAATAATAATAATAATAATGGCATTTGTTAAGCGCATACTATGTGCAAAGAACCGTTCTAAGAGCTTCTGGGGTACAAAGTAATAACAATAATAATAATAATAATGGCATTTGTTAAGCACTTGCTATGTGCAAAGAACTGTTCTGAGGGCTTCTGGGGTACAAAGTAATAACAATAATAATAATAATAATAGTAATGGCATTTGTTAAGCGCTTGCTATGTGCAAAGAACTGTTCTAAGAGCTTCTGGGGTACAAAGTAATAACGATAATAATAATAATAATAATAATAATGGCATTTGTTAAGCGCTTGCTATGTGCAAAGAACTGTTCTAAGGGCTTCTGGGGTACAAAGTAATAACGATAATAATAATAATAATAATAATGATGGCATTTGTTAAGCGCTTACTATGTGCAAAGAACTGTTCTAAGGGCTTCTGGGGTACAAAGTAATAACGATAATAATAATAATAATAATAATAATAATAATGGCATTTGTTAAACGCTTGCTATGTGCAAAGAACTGTTCTAAGGGCTTCTGGGGTACAAAGTAATAATGATAATAATAATAATAATAATAATAATGGCATTTGTTAAGCGCTTGCTATGTGCAAAGAACTGTTCTAAGGGCTTCTGGGGTACAAAGTAATAACGATAATAATAATAATAATAATAATAATGGCATTTGTTAAGCACATACTATGTGCAAAGAACTGTTCTAAGGGCTTCTGGGGTACAAAGTAATAACGATAATAATAATCATAATAATAATGGCATTTGTTAACCACTCATTGAGTTCCCTGCCGTCCTGAAGCAGCCCCGCTCCCTCGGAATAAATTCCTCAGGTCCGTGTTGGGACTTGTTCCGGGAAGGGATGTGAAGTCCAGACATCTGACGCCCCCCTCCCGCTCCCAGGTCTTCCCTGTTCTAACCCGGATTAGAACCCAGGTCCTGTGACTCCAAAGCCCAGGCGCTCTCATTCATTCATTCATTCATTCAGTCGTATTTACTGAGCGCTTCCTGCGTGCAGAGCACTGGACTAAGCGCTTGGGAAGTCCAAGTTGGCAACATCGAGAGCCGGTCCCTACCCAACGCCGGGCTCACAGTCTAGGAGGGGGAGACAGACAACAAAACAAAACATATTAACAAAATAAAATAAAAATAGAATAAATATGTACAATCTGGGAAGGCCTCCTGGAGGAGGTGAGCTCTCAGTATCCCCACTTCACAGATTCATTCATTCAGTTCATTCATTCAGTCGTAATGATGGTGTCCTTCCCAAGCGCCTAGTCCGGTGCTCTGCACACAGTAAGCGCTCCATAAATACTATTGAATGAATGACAGAGAGGTCGCGTCAATAAAAAACCACTTTTATTTGCTCCAGTGCCACATGGTGGGTGTGAGAGCCAGCCTGTCCTTCCCAAGCGCTTAGTCCAGTGCTCTGCACACAGTAAGCGCTCCGTAAATACCACTGAATGAATGAATGAATGACAGGTCGCGTTAATAAAAAACCACTTTTATTTGCTCCAGTGCCACATGGTGTGTGTGAGAGCCAATCTGTCCTTCCCAAGCGCTTAGTCCAGTGCTCTGCACACCGTAAGCGCTCCATAAATTACCACTGAATGAATGAATGAATAAAAACCAAACCATTTTTATTTGCTCCAGTGCCACATCGTGGGTGTGAGAGCCAACCTGTCCTTCCCAAGCGCTTAGTCCAGTGCTCTGCACACAGTAAGTGCTTCATAAATACCACTGAATGAATGAATGAATGAATGACAGGTCACGTCAATAAAAAACCACTTTTATTTGCTCCAGTGCCGCATGGTGGGTGTGAGAGCCAACCTGTCCTTCCCAAGCGCTTAGTCCGGTGCTCTGCACACAGTAAGCTCTCCATAAATTACCATTGAATTAATGAATGAATAAAAAACAAACCACTTTTGTTTGCTCCAGTGCCACATGGTGGGTGTGAGAGCCAATCTGTACTTCCCAAGCGCTTAGTCCAGTGCTCTGCAAACAGTTAGCGCTCCATAAATACCATCGAATGAATGAATGAATGAATGAATGAATGACAGGTCGCTTCAAAAAAAACCAAACCACTTTTATTTGCTCCAGTGCCACATGGTGGGTGTGAGAGCCAACCTGTCCTTCCCAAGCGCTTAGTCCAGTGCTCTGCACACAGTAAGCGCTCCATAAATTACCACTGAATGAATGAATGAATAAAAAACAAACCACTTTTATTTGCTCCAGTGCCACATGGTGGGTGTGAGAACCAACCTGTCCTTCCCAAGCGCTTAGTCCAGTGCTCTGCACACAGTAAGCGCTCCATAAATACCACTGAATGAATGAATGAATGACAGAGAGGTCGCGTCAATAAAAAACCACTTTTATTTGCTCCAGTGCCGCATGGTGGGTGTGAGAGCCAATCTGTCCTTCCCAAGCGCTTAGTCCAGTGCTCTGCAGGCAGTAAGCGCTCCATAAATTACCACTGAATGAATGAATGAATGAATGAATGAATAATTGAATGAATGAATGAATGACAGAGAGGTCTCGTCAATAAAAAAACACCTTTATTTGCTCCAGTGCCCCAGGGTGGGTGTGAGAGCCAATCTGTCCTTCCCAAGCACATAGTCCAGTGCTCTGCACACAGTAAGCGCTCCGTAAATACCATTGAATGAATGAATGAATGAATGAATGACAGAGAGTTCGCGTCAATAAAAAACCACTTTTATTTGCTCCAGTGCCACATGGTGGGTGTGAGAGCCAGCCTGTCCTTCCCAAGCGCTTAGTCCAGTGCTCTGCACACAGTAAGCGCTCAGTAAATACCATTGAATGAATGACAGACAGGTCGCGTCAATAAAACACAAACCACTTTAGTTTGCTCCAGTGCCACATGGTGGGTGTGAGAGCCAATCTGACCTTCCCAAGCGCTTAGTCCAGTGCTCTGCCCCATAAATTACCATTGAATGAATGAGTGAATGAGTAAAAAACAAACCACTTTTATTTGCTCTTCACACAGTAAGCGCTTCATAAATACCACTGAATGAATGAATGAATGAATGAATGACAGGTTGCGTCGATAAAAAACCACTTTTATTTGCTCCAGTGCCACATGGTGGGTGTGAGAGCCATTCTGCTCTTCCCAAGCGCTTAGTCCAGTGCTCTGCACACAGTAAGCGCTCCATAAATTACCACTGAATGAATGAATGAATGAATAAAAAACAAACCACTTTCATTTGCTCCAGTGCCACATGGTGGGCGTGACAGCCAGTCTGTCCTTCCCAAGCGCTTAGTCCAGTGCTCTGCACACAGTAAGCGCTCAGTAAATACCACTGAATGAATGAATGAATAAAAAACAAACCACTTTTATTTGCTCCAGTGCCACATGGTGGGTGTGAGAGCCAACCTGTACTTCCCAAGCGCTTAGTCCAGTGCTCTGCACACAGTAAGCGCTCCATAAATTACCATTGAATGAATGAATGAATAAAAAGCAAACCACTTTCATTTGCTCCAGTGCCACATGGTGGGTGTGAGAGCCATTCTGCCCTTCCCAAGCGCTTAGTCCAGTGCTCTGCACACAGTAATCACTCCATAAATTACCACTGAATGAATGAATGAATAAAAAGCAAACCACTTTCATTTGCTCCAGTGCCACATGGTGGGTGTGAGAGCCAACTTGTACTTCCCAAGCGCTTAGTCCAGTGCTCTGCACACAGTAAGCGCTCCGTAAATACCATTGAATGAATGAATGAATGAATGAATGAATGAATGAATGAATGACAGAGAGGTCACGTCAATAAAAAACCACTTTTATTTGCTCCAGTGCCACATGGTGGGTGTGAGAGCCAACCTGTCCTTCCCAAGCGCTTAGTCCAGTGCTCTGCACACAGTAAGTGCTTCATAAATACCACTGAATGAATGAATGAATGAATGACAGGTCACGTCAATAAAAAACCACTTTTATTTGCTCCAGTGCCACATGGTGGGTGTGAGAGCCAACCTGTACTTCCCAAGCCCTTAGTCCAGTGCTCTGCACACAGTAAGCGCTCCATAAATTACCATTGAATGAATGAATGAATGAATGAATGAATGAATGAATGACAGAGAGGTCACGTCAATAAAAAACCACTTTTATTTGCTCCAGTGCCACATGGTGGGTGTGAGAGCCAACCTGTCCTTCCCAAGCGCTTAGTCCAGTGCTCTGCACACAGTAAGCGCTCTGTAAATACCATTGAATGAATGAATGAATGAATGACAGGTCACGTCAATAAAAAACCACTTTTATTTGCTCCAGTGCCACATGGTGGGTGTGAGAGCCAACCTGTACTTCCCAAGCGCTTAGTCCAGTGCTCTGCACACAGTAAGCGCTCCATAAATTACCATTGAATGAATGAATGAATGAATGAATGAATGAATGACAGAGAGGTCACGTCAATAAAAAACCACTTTTATTTGCTCCAGTGCCACATGGTGGGTGTGAGAGCCAACCTGTCCTTCCCAAGCGCTTAGTCCAGTGCTCTGCACACAGTAAGTGCTTCATAAATACCACTGAATGAATGAATGAATGAATGGCAGACGGGTCGCGTCAATAAAAAACCACTTTTATTTGCTCCAGTGCCACATGGTGGGTGTGAGAGCCAACCTGTACTTCCCAAGCGCTTAGTCCAGTGCTCTGCACACAGTAAGCGCTCCATAAATTACCATTGAATGAATGAATGATTGAATGAATGAATGAATGAATGAATGACAGAGAGGTCACGTCAATAAAAAACCACTTTTATTTGCTCCAGTGCCACATGGTGGGTGTGAGAGCCAATCTCCCCCCCCGGCCCCCGGCGAGAGTCCCCGGGCTGCCCCCTCCGTGCCCCTGGCGCTTCCCGCCCCCGCTCCCACCGGCCCAGCCCGTGCCCCAGTCCGTGCCCGGTGGCGGGCTGGGCTAGCCCTCGGCTCGGCCCACCACGGCGGGGTTGTCCCCGGCGGAGAAGGAGCCGCCGCCGGCGTCGGGGGCCGGGGCCACGTCCACCTGGATGACCCCGTGCACCTGGGAGAGCTGCCGGCTGTCCAGGCTGACCACCAACTGGCGAGGGCCCGGGCGTACCGGTACGAACGTCTGGCGCAGCGTCACCGTCTCATTGCCCCCGATGTCTCTGCGGGAAGAGGCGGAGGCCGTCAGAGAGGCAGGGACCCCACCCGATCGATCGATCAATCGCATTTATCGAGCGCTTCCTGTGTGCAGAGCACTGGACTAAGCGCTTGGGAAGCCCAAGTTGGCAACATCTAGAGCCGGTCCCTACCCAACGGCGGGCTCACGGTCTGGAAGGGGGAGGCGGAGAACAAAACCAAACAGATTAACAAAATAAAATCAATAGAATAATCAATCCATCAATCGGATTTATTGAGCGCTTACTGTGTGCAGAGCACTGGACTAAGCGCTTGGGAAGCCCAAGTTGGCAACATGTAGAGACGGTCCCTACCCAACAGTGGGCTCACAGTCTAGAAGGGGGAGGCGGAGAACAAAACCAGATTAACAAAATAAAATCAATAAAATAATCAATCGGATTTATTGAGCGCTTCCTGTGTGCAGAGCACTGGACTAAGCGCTTGGGAAGCCCAAGTTGGCAACATCTAGCGCCGGTCCCTACCCAACAGCAGGCTCACAGTCTTGAAGGGAGAGGCGGAGAACAAAACCAAACAGGTTAACAAAATAAAATCAATAGAATAGATATGCACAAGTAAAACAATCAATCGATCGTATTTATTGAGCGCTTACTGTGTGCAGAGCACTGGACTAAGCGCTTGGGAAGTCCAAGTTGGCAACATCTAGAGACGCTCCCTACCCAACAGTGGGCTCACAGTCTAAAAGGGGGAGACGGAGAACAAAACCAAACATACTAACAAAATAAAATGAATAGAATAGATATGTACAGGTAAAATAAATAGAGTAATAAATCTGTACAAACATATATACATATATACAGGGAAGGGAAGGGAAGGAGGTAAGGCAGGGGGGATGGAGAGGGGGAGGAGGGGGAGAGGCCTGATGAGATTCATTTATTTTATCATAAAATATGATATGTCCCACGAGGCATCCGCAGTCTTAATCCCCATTTTACAGATGAGGGAACTGAGGTACGGAGAAGTACAGGTCACCCCAGCAGACAAGTCAGGGCGCCGGGACTGGAACCCGGGCCCTTCCGACTCCCGGGTCCGGGCTCTAACTCCCTAGGCCACGCTCAACTGCCAAATGTTCACGATTTGGGGTCCCCAGTTCAGGCCGAGACCACCTCCCCAACACCTCCGCTTCAGCGCTTAGAATAACAATAATAATAATAATAATAAATGGCATTTGTTAAGCGCTTACTATGTGCAAAGCACCCGGGGATACAAGGTGATCAGGTTGTCCCACGGCGGGGGCTCACAGTCTTCATCCCCATTTTCCAGATGAGGGAACTGAGGCCCAGAGATGAAGCAACTCGCCCAAAGTCACCCAGCTGGCAATTGGCAGAGCCGGGATTTGAACCCAGGATCTCTGACTCCAAAGCCCGGGCTCTTTCCACCGAGCCACGCGAACAGTGCTTGGCACATAGTAAGCGCTTAATAAATGCCATTATTATTATTATTGTTGCTTGGCACATAGTAAGTGCTTAATAAATGCCATTATTATTATTATTATTATTAATTATTATGTTATTAAGGTGGGTCTGCTGGCCCCGTAGAAGTGAAGGGCCAGGACTGAACCGAATCACCTTGTGATGAAGAAGAGGGGGGCGTCTATTAGAGAAGCAGCGTGGCCCAGTGGAAGGAGCCCGGGCTTGGGAATCAGAGGTCATGGGTTCTAATCCCGGCTCTGCCACTTGTCAGCTGTGTGACCTTGGGCAAGTCACTTCACTTCTCTGGGCCTCAGTTCCCTCATCCTCACATTAGGCCTCCCCCAACTCCTGGAAATATTCTCGGCTTCGGAGACACGGTCCTGAAGCAGTTGAGAAGCAGCGTGGCTCAGTGGAAAGAGCCCGGGCTTGGGAGTCAGAGATCATGGGTTCGAATTCTGGCTCCACCACATGTCTGCTGTGTGACCTTGGGCAAGTCACTTCACTTCTCGGAACCTCAGTGACCTCATCTGGAAAATGGGGATGATGACTGTGAGCCCCCCGTGGGACAGCCTGATCACCTTGTAACCTCCCCAGCGCTTAGAACAGTGCTTTGCACATAGTAAGTGCTTAATAAACGCCATTATTATTATTCTCTGTGCCTCAGTTCCCTCATCTGTAAAACGGGGATTAAGACTGTGAGCCCCCCATGGGACAACCTGATTACCTTGTAACCTCCCCAACGCTTAGAACAGTGCTCTGCACATAGTAAGCGCTTAATAAATGCCACCATTATTATTATTATTATCCCGGCTCCGCCAACTGTCAGCTGGGTGACTTTGGGCAAGTCGCTTCACTTCCCTGGGCCTCAGTGACCTCATCTGGAAAATGGGGATGAAGACCGTGAGCCCCCCGAGGGACAACCTGATCACCCTGTAACCTCCCCAGCGCTTAGAACAGTGCTTTGCACATAGTAAGTGCTTAATAAATGCCATCGTTATTATTATTATTATCTCTCTCATTCAACCTGACGCCAAATCCTGTCTGTGCAACCTTTGCTACATGGCTAAAAGGGGAAGCAGCGCGGCTCAGTGGAAAGAGCCCGGGCTTGGGAGTCGGAGGTCATGGGTTCGAGTCCCGGCTCTGCCACTCGTCAGCTGTGTGACGTTGGGCAAGCCCCTTAACTGCTCTGTGCCTCAGTTACCTCATCTGTAAAACGGGGATGAAGACTGTGAGCCCCAAGTGGGACAACCTGATCACCTTGTAGCCCCCCCAGCGCTTAGGACAGTGCTTTGCACATAGTAAGCGCTTAACAAATACCACCATTATTATTATTATTATTATTATTAAAAGCCACCCCCTCCTATCCGCCCAAAGTGCCACCACGTTACTCCAAGCATTTATCCTCTCCCACCTTGATTGCTGCATCACTCTTTTAGACTGTGAGCCCACTGTTGGGTAGGGACCTTCTCTAGATGTTGCCAACTTGGACTTCCCAAGTGCTTAGTACAGTGCTCTGCACATAGTAAGCGCTCAATAAATACGATTGATTGATTGATTGATCACTCTCCTCGCGGATCTCCCCGTCCCTCCCCACTCTTGTCCACGCTTCACTCTCCTGCCGGGATCATTTTTCTACAAAACCGTTCCGTCCGTTGTCTCCCCAGTCCTCGAGAACCTCCGGTGATCGCCCCGTCTGCCTCAAACACTGGCTTTAAAGCCCTTAATCAATCAATCGATCGTATTTATTCTGTTAATCTGTTTGGTTTTGTCGTCCGTCTCCCCCTTCTAGACCGTGAGCCCGCCGTCGGGTAGGGACCGTCTCTCGATGTTGCCGACTTGGACTTCCCGAGCGCTTAGTCCAGTGCTGCGCACACAGGAAGCGCCCAATAGATGCGATTGAAAGACAAAGAAAGAAAAAGAAAGAAATGCCATTGTTATTAAACGGCGGAGCCAGGATTAGAGCCCACGGCCTTCTCGCTCCCAGGCCCGGGTGGGCCCGGAGCCGCTCAAGGGAGGTCAGACTCCGGCCCGGAGTCTTAGGCTGCACCGGGAAGATCCCCCCGCGAGGTGAGGATCCCGAAGGGAAAGCGGGGAGCAGGAGGATGGGAAGTAGTGGGGGGCGGAATCAGGGAGGGGGGGACTCACCCAACGTTGAGGACCTTGGAACGCTGCAGTCCCGAGCCCTCCAGCCGGAAGACCACGCTGGTGAGGGTGACGGGCAGGGGGTTCTTGAAGACGATCTGGACCGCCGTCTCTTGGCCCACCACGGCCGCCCCCAGCAACTGAGGTTGGGACAGAGAGGGAGAGGGACCCCCCCGGGTCAGAGGGCCCCCACGGAGTCCGGCCCACCCGCCCCCAAGACCGTAAAAATAACCGTGGTGTTAAGCGCTCGCCGCGTGCCGGACACCGTACTAAGCGCCGGGGGCCGATCCAAGCATATCGGTCTCACGGTCTCGCTCCCCGTTTGACGGAAGAGGGAACCGAGGCCCGGAGGAGCGAGGCGGCTTGCCCAAGGTCGCCCAAGGGCACGGGGCCGCCTCCCTCGTTTCCGGCCGGGCCCCTTCCTCACCGTGAGGGACAGGTCCGGCGTGCGCAGGCGGAAGGTGTGCTGCTTGGCCAGCACCTGCCCGTTCTCCAGGACGCTGCCGGACACGTTCAGCAGCATCGCCCCTTGGTCCACCAGGTGAGGCTTGTACTCCGAGTAGGCCACGGGAAGGACCACCCGGTCCGCTTTGGTGGGGGGAGAGAGGGCGAGTCACGGTGACCCTCCCTCCCTCTCCCCGCTTCCCCAGGGTGACACCGGGAACAGCAGGAAGGGGTGGACTCACAGGCTCCAGGAGCATCCCTCCCTCTCCCTGCTTCCCCAGGGTGACACCGGGAACGGCGGGAAGGGGCCGTGGGGCGGACTCACAAACTCCAGGAGCATCCCTCCCTCTCTCTGCTTCCCCAGGGTAACCCCAGGAATGGTGGGAAGGGACTGTGGGGTGGACTCACATGCTCCAGGAGCATCCCTCCCTCTCCCTGCTTCCCCAGGGTGACACTGGGAACGGCGGGAAGGGGTGGACTCACAGGCTCCAGGAGCATCCCTCCCTCTCCCTGCTTCCCCACGCTGACCCCAGAAACGGCGGGAAGGGGCCGTGGGGTGGACTCACAGGCTCCAGGAGCATCCCTCCCTCTCCCCACTTCCCCAGGGTGACCCCGGGAATGGCGGGAAGGGACCGTGGGGTGGACTCACAGGCTCCAGGAGCATCCCTCCCTCTCCCCGCTTCCCCAGGGTGACCCCGGGAACGGCGGGAAGGGGCCGTGGGGTGGACTCACAGACTCCAGGAGCATCCCTCCCTCTCCCCGCTTCCCCAGGGTGACCCCGGGAAGGGCGGGAAGGGGCCGTGGGGTGGACTCACAGACTCCAGGAGCATCCCTCCCTCTCCCCGCTTCCCCAGGGTGACCCCGGGAAGGGCGGGAAGGGGCAGCGGGGTGGACTCACAGGCTCCGGGGGCCAGGACCACTTCCTTCTTGCTGTCCTTGAAGACGGGGCCGGTGACGCCCGTGTAGAAAGTGACGGATAGGTAGAGGTGCAGCTTCACGGTGCGCCGGCTGCTGCCCCGGTTGGTCAGCACCACGCTGACGGCCAGGTCCTGCCCCATCACCGCGTCCTCCGCTTCCACCTGCACCCCGACATCCTCCGCCGAGGCCCGCGATTCGTACACGTTGGGCTTGCTGCCGTGCGCCGTGGCCGTCTCCACTGCCTTACGCTCCTGTTCCGAGCCTAGGGGGGCGAGGGGGACGCTCGTCGAATCCCCGGGGGCCCAGCGAACTCTAGGGACCCCCCCCCGGGACCGATTTTTCATTATTATATTTATAATAATAGTAGCATTCATTCATTCCATCGTATTTATTGAGCGCTTACGGTGTGCAGAGCACTGGACCAAGCGCTTGGGAAGTCCAAGTTGGCAACATCTAGAGACGGTCCCTACCCAACAGTGGGCTCACAGTCTAGATTCATTCATTCATTCATTCATTCAATCGTATTTATGGAGCGCTTACGGTGTGCAGAGCACTGGACAAAGCGCTTGGGGAGTCCAAGTTGGCAACATCTAGAGACGGTCCCTACCCAACAGTGGGCTCACAGTCTAGATTCATTCATTCATTCATTCAATCGTATTTATGGAGCGCTTACAGTGTGCAGAGCACTGGACAAAGCGCTTGGGGAGTCCAAGTTGGCAACATCTAGAGACGGTCCCTACCCAACAGTGGGCTCGCAGTCTAGAGTCATTCATTCATTCAATCGTATTTATCAATCAAATCAATCAATCGTATTTATGGAGCGCTTACTAGGTGCAGAGCACTGTACTAAGCGCTTGGGAAGTACAAGTTGGCAACATAGAGAGACGGTCCCTACCCAACAGTGGGCTCACAGTCTCGCTTACTGTGTGCAGAGCGCTGGACAAAGCGCTTGGGGAGTCCAAGTTGGCAACATCTAGAGACGGTCCCTACCCAACAGTGGGCTCACAGTCTAGAAGGGGGAGACAGAGAACGAAGCAAAACATATTAACAAAATAAAATAAATAGAATAAATATGTACCATTAAAATAAATAGAGTAATAAATACGTACAAACATCTATACATATATACAATAAATACAATCGTATTTATTGAATGCTTACTGTGTGCAGATTTATTGAGCGCTTACTGTGTGCAGAGCACTGGACTAAGCGCTTGGGAAGTCCAAGTTGGCAACATAGAGAGACGGTCCCTACCCAACAGTGGGCTCACGGTCTAGATTCATTCATTCATTCAATCGTATTTATTGAGCGCTTACTGTGTGCAGAGCACTGGACTAAGCGCTTGGGGAGTCCAAGTTGGCAACATCTAGAGACGGTCCCTACCCAACAGTGGGCTCACGGTCTAGATTCATTCATTCATTCAATCATATTTATTGAGCGCTTACTGTGTGCAGACCACTGGACTAAGCGCTTGGGAAGTCCAAGTTGGCAACATAGAGAGACGGTCCCTACCCAACAGTGGGCTCACGGTCTAGATTCATTCATTCATTCAATCGTATTTATTGAGCGCTTACTGTGTGCAGAGCACTGGACTAAGCGCTTGGGGAGTCCAAGTTGGCAACATCTAGAGACGGTCCCTACCCAACAGTGGGCTCACGGTCTAGATTCATTCATTCATTCAATCATATTTATTGAGCGCTTACTGTGTGCAGACCACTGGACTAAGCGCTTGGGAAGTCCAAGTTGGCAACATAGAGAGACGGTCCCTACCCAACAGTGGGCTCACGGTCTAGATTCATTCATTCATTCAATCGTATTTATTGAGCGCTTACTGTGTGCAGAGCACTGGACTAAGCGCTTGGGGAGTCCAAGTTGGCAACATCTAGAGACGGTCCCTACCCAACAGTGGGCTCACGGTCTAGATTCATTCATTCATTCAATCATATTTATTGAGCGCTTACTGTGTGCAGACCACTGGACTAAGCGCTTGGGAAGTCCAAGTTGGCAACATAGAGAGACGGTCCCTACCCAACAGTGGGCTCACGGTCTAGATTCATTCAGTCATTCAATCGTATTTATTGAGCGCTTACTGTGTGCAGAGCACTGGACTAAGCGCTTGGGGAGTCCAAGTTGGCAACATCTAGAGACGGTCCCTACCCAACAGTGGGCTCACGGTCTAGATTCATTCATTCATTCAATCGTATTTATTGAGCGCTTACTGTGTGCAGAGCACTGGACTAAGCGCTTGGGGAGTCCAAGTTGGCAACATCTAGAGACGGTCCCTACCCAACAGTGGGCTCACGGTCTAGATTCATTCATTCATTCAATCGTATTTATTGAGCGCTTACTGTGTGCAGAGCACTGGACTAAGCGCTTGGGGAGTCCAAGTTGGCAACATCTAGAGACGGTCCCTACCCAACAGTGGGCTCACGGTCTAGATTCATTCATTCATTCAATCGTATTTATTGAGCGCTTACTGTGTGCAGAGCACTGGACTAAGCGCTTGGGGAGTCCAAGTTGGCAACATCTAGAGACGGTCCCTACCCAACAGTGGGCTCACGGTCTAGATTCATTCATTCATTCAATCATATTTATTGAGCGCTTACTGTGTGCAGACCACTGGACTAAGCGCTTGGGAAGTCCAAGTTGGCAACATACAGAGAGACGGTCCCTATCCAACAGTGGGCTCACAGTCTACATTCATTCATTCATTTAATCGTATTTATTGAGCGCTTACTGTGTGCAGAGCACTGGACTAAGCGCTTGGGAAGTACACGTTGGCAACATATAGAGATGGTCCCCACCCAACAGTGGGCTCACAGTCTAGATAATAATATAATAATAATGATGGCATTTATTAAGCACTTACTATGTGCAGAGCATTGTTCTAAGCGCTGGGGCGGTTACAAGGTGATCAGATGTCCCACGTGGGGCTCACAGTCTTAGTCCCCATTTTCCAGATGAGGTAACTGAGGCCCAGAGAAGTGAAGTGACTTGCCCAAAGTCACACAGCTGACAATTGGTGGAGCCGGGGTTTGAACCCATGACCTCCGACTCCAAAGCCCGGGCTCTTTCCACTAGATGTAGCGCTTACTACGTTCAAAGCACCGTTCTACGCGCTGGGGAGGTTACAAGGTGATCAGGTGATCAACAGAAGCAGTGTGGCTCAGTGGAAAGAGCCCGGGCTTTGGAGTCAGAAGTTATGGGTTCAAATCCCGGCTCCGCCAATTGTCAGCTGGGTGACTTTGGGCAACTCGCTTCACTTCTCTGGGCTTCAGTGACCTCATCTGTAAAATGGGGATGAAGACTGTGAGCCCCCCGTGGGACAACCTGATCACCTAGTAACCTCCCCAGTGCTTAGAACAGTGCTTTGCACATAGTAAGTGCTTAATAAATGCCATCATCATTATTATTATTATTATTATCAGGTTGGGGGGGCTCACCATCTTCATCCCACCTTTCTAGATGAGGGAACTGAGGCCCAGGGAAGTGAAGTGACTTGCCCAAAGTCACCCAGCTAGCTATTGTGGAGGCGGAATTTGAACCCACGACCTCTGACTCCCAAGCCCGGGCTCTTTCTACTGAGCCACGCTGCCTTCCCTCGTGTCTCGCTCTTCACCCTTGACTCCGTTCTCGCGTCGTAGCGGTCCGTTACTCCCCATGGGCCCGTCTCCAGTCCTCCCCCACTTTGGGCGGTCAGTACAGTGCTCTCTGCACACGGGGAGCGCTCAGTAAGTACCAGCAGCCGGGAGAGTACAATATAGCAAAAAACGGACACATTCCCGGCTCACAAAGAGCTTACGGTCTAGAGAAGCAGCGTGGCTCAGTGGAAAGAGCCTGGGCTTGAGAGTCAGAGGTCATGAGTTCAAATCCCGGCTCCACCACTTGTCAGCTGTGTGACTTTGGGCAAGTCACTTCACTTCTCTGGGCCTCAGTGACCTCATCTGTAAAATGGGGATGAAGACCGTGAGCCCCCCGTGGGACCACCTGATCACCTTGTAACCTCCCCAGCGCTTAGAACGGTGCTTTACACGTAGTAAGCGCTTAATAAATGCCATCATCATTATTATTATTATCAGGTTGGGGGGGCTCACCGTCTTCATCCCCCCTTTCCAGATGAGGGAACTGAGGCCCAGAGAAGTGAGTTGCCCAAAGTCACCCAGCTGGCGATTGGCGGTGGCGGGATTTGAACCCACGACCTCTGACTCCCAAGCCCGGGCTCTTTCCACTGAGCCGCGCTGCCTTCCCTCGTGTCTCGCTCTTCACCCTTGACGCCGTTCTCGCGTTGTAGGGGTTCGTTACTCCCCATGGGCCCATCTCCAGTCCTCCCCCACTTTGGGCAGTCAGTACAGTGCTCTCTGCACACAGGGAGCGCTCAGTAAGTACCAGCAGCCGGGAGAGTACAATATAGCAAAAAACGGACACATTCCCGGCTCACAAAGAGCTTACGGTCTAGAGAAGCAGCGTGGCTCAGTGGAAATAGCCTGGACTTGAGAGTCAGAGGTCATGGGTTCAAATCCCGGCTCCACCACTTGTCAGCTGTGTGACTTTGGGCAAGTCACTTCACTTCTCTGTGCCTCAGTTCTCTCATCTGTAAAATGGGGATTAAGACTGTGAATCCCCCGTGGGACAACCTTATCACCTTGTAACCTCCCCAGCGCTTAGAACAGTGCTTTCCACATAGTAAGCGCTTAATAAATGCCATTATTATTATTATTATTATTATTATTATTATTAGAGGGGGGAGACGGACGAGATTTGAAAGCTTGGAAGCCCCTCGGGGGACCTGATCCGTGTCCAACTTCCACGCGTCTACTTTTCTTCCTGGCGTTCAGTACAGTGCCCTGCACTACTATTATCACTACTACTAAGAGAAGCAGCGGGGCTCGGTGGAAAAGAGCCCGGGCTTTGGAGTCAGAGGTCGCGGGTTCAAATCCAGCCTTCGCCAATTGTCAGCTGGGTGACTCTGGGCAAGTCACTTCTCTGGGCCTCAGTTCCCTCATCTGGAAAATGGGGGTGAAGATTGTGAGCCCCCTGAGGGACAACCTGATCACCTTGTAACCCCCCCAGCGCTTAGAACAGTGCTTTGCACATAGTAAGCACTTAATAAATGCCATTATTATTATTATTATTATCAACCAAATCCTAGTGACTGCTGTGGGACGAGGACCCCTGGGAGAAGGAAGAAGCAGTGGGGCTCAGTGGATAGAGCGCGGGCCTGGGTTCTAATCCCGGCTCCGCCAATTGTTTGCTGTGTGACCCTGGGCCCTTTGCTTCACCTCTCTGTGCCTCAGTTTCCTCAGCTGTAAAACGAGGGTTCAAGGCCCTTTGCTTCACCTCTCTGTGCCTCAGTTTCCTCAACTGTAAGTTGAGGATTCAAGGCCCTTCGCTTCACCTCTATGTGCCTCAGTTTCCTCAACTGTAAAATGAGGATTCAAGGCCCTTTTCTTCACCTCTCTGTGCCTCAGTTTCCTCAACTGTAAAACGAGGATTCAAGGCCCTTTGCTTCACCTCTCTGTGCCTCAGTTTCCTCAGCTGTAAAACGAGGGTTCAAGGCCCTTCGCTTCACCTCTCGGTGCCTCAGTTTCCTCAACTGTAAAATGAGGATTCAGGGCCCTTCGCTTCACCTCTCTGTGCCTCAGTTTCCTCAGCTGTAAAACGAGGATTCAGGGCCCTTCGCTTCACCTCTCCGTACCTCAGTTTCAACTGTAAAACGAGGATTCAGGGCCCTTCACTTCACCTCTCTGTGCCTCAGTTCCCTCAACTGTAAAACGAGGATTCAGGGCCCTTCACTTCACCTCTCTGTGCCTCAGTTCCCTCAACTGTAAAACGAGGATTCAAGGCCCTTCGCTTCACCTCTCGGTGCCTCAGTTTCCTCAACTGTAAGTCGAGGATTCAGGGCCCTTCGCTTCACCTCTCTGTGCCTCAGTTTCCTCAGCTGTAAAACGAGGATTCAGGGCCCTTCGCTTCACCTCTCCGTACCTCAGTTTCAACTGTAAAACGAGGATTCAGGGCCCTTCGCTTCACCTCTCTGTGCCTCAGTTCCCTCAACTGTAAAACGAGGATTCAAGGCCCTTCGCTTCACCTCTCTGTGCCTCAGTTCCCTCAACTGTAAAACGAGGATTCAAGGCCCTTCGCTTCACCTCTCTGTGCCTCAGTTCCCTCAACTGTAAAATGAGGATTCAGGGCCCTTCGCTTCACCTCTCTGTGCCTCAGTTCCCTCAACTGTAAAATGAGGATTCAGGGCCCTTCACTTCACCTCTATGTGCCTCAGTTCCCTCAACTGTAAAATGAGGATTCAACGCCCTTCGCTTCAGCTCTCGGTGCCTCAGTTTCCTCAACTGTAAAATGAGGATTCAGGGCCCTTCGCTTCACCTCTATGTGTCTCAGTTCCCTCAACTGTAAAATGAGGATTCAAGGCCCTTCGCTTCACCTCTCTGTGCCTCAGTTCCCTCAACTGTAAAATGAGGATTCAGCACCCTTCGCTTCACCTCTCGGTGCCTCAGTTCCCTCAACTGTAAAACGAGGATTCAGGGCCCTTCGCTTCACCTCTCTGTGCCTCAGTTCCCTCAACTGTAAAACGAGGATTCAGGGCCCTTCGCTTCACCTCTCTGTGCCTCAGTTTCCTCAGCTGTAAGTCGAGGATTCAGGGCCCTTCGCTTCACCTCTCTGTACCTCAGTTTCCTCAGCTGTAAAACGAGGATTCCCGGCCCTTCGCTTCACCTCTCTGTGCCTCAGTTTCCTAAACTGTAAAGCCCTTTGCTTCACCTCTCTGTGCCTCAGTTTCCTCAGCTGTAAGTCGAGGATTCGGGGCCCTTCGCTTCACCTCTCTGCGCCTCACTTTCCTCAGCTGTAAAACAAGGATTCAATCCCCGCCCTCTCTCCTACTCAGACCGTGAGCCCCACGCGGGGCAGGGACCGCGGCCGAGCCGATGCCTTTCTATCTACCCCAGCGCTCCGAACCCCGCAAAGACACACGTCCGGCACCTTAAATATAATAATAATCCACGATGCTGGCGCGGGGAGACCCAAGGATGGAGGAAGAGCTGATTCCCGGGAAGGAGGGGAGGGTGCGGGGAGCGCGGGAGGGCACCTTCGGGATACTTGTAGAGGTTGGTGATGTCTTCGCGCGCGTTGGAGCCGATGGCCTTGGTACTGATGAGGGTGCCGATGGCCTTCTCTTCCACGTAGACGATCTTGAAGCTGCCATCGCTCTGCCGCTGCCAGTACACCTTGTCGCTGTTCACCTGCGGGGTGACGGCCCGGAGGGGTCAGCGGGGACCTGGGGGAGGGCCCCATCGTCGTCATCCCCCCCGAAGACGGAGCCCAACGCCATCATCTCCACAGTCTTTCAGACTGTGAGCCCACTGTTGGGTAGGGACCGTCTCTAGATGTTGCCAATTTGTACTTCCCAAGCGCTTAGTCCAGTGCTCTGCACATAGTAAGCGCTCAATAAATACGATTGATGATGATCTCCGCGGGACCGGGGACGAGGGCGGCCTGGCGGAGAGAGCCCGGGCCTCGGCTCTCGCCACTTCCCGTTCATTCACATCGTACTTACGGAGCGCTTCCTGTGTGCAGAGCACTGGACTAAGCGCTTGGGAAGGACAAGTTGCAGCGGTGTGACTCTGGGCAAGCCACTTCCCTTCTCCCTGCCTCGGTTTCCTCATCTGTCCCCTCCTAGACTGTGAGCCCGCTGTCGGGTAGGGACCGGCTCTATATGTCATCCCCCGGGCCCGGAATGCCCCCAATCCCTCTGCCCACCCGCCAAGCTCGCTCTCTTCCTCCCTTCAAGGCCCTACTGAGAGCTCACCTCCTCCAGGAGGCCTTCCCACACTCAGCCCCTTCCTTCCTCTCCCCCTCGTCCCCCTCTCCATCCCCCCCCATCTTACCTCCTTCCCTTCCCCACAGCACCTGTATATATGTAGATATGTTTGTACATATTTATTACTCTATTTATTTATTTATTTTACCTGTACATATCTATTCTATTTATTTTATTTTGTTACTATGTTTGGTTTTGTTCTCTGTCTCCCCCTTTTAGACTGTGAGCCCACTGTTGGGTAGGGACTGTCTCTAGATGTTGCCAACTTGTACTTCCCAAGCGCTTAGTCCAGTGCTCTGCACACAGTAAGCACTCAATAAATACAGTTGATGATGATGATGATGATGTTGCCAACTTGGACTTCCCAAGCGCTTAGTACAGTGCTCTGCACACAGTAAGCGCTCAGTAAATACGACTGATTGATTGATTGGTAGTAGAGAAGCAGTGTTGCTCAGTGGAAAGAGCCCAGGCTTTGAAGTCTGATTGATTGATAGTAGAGAAGCAGCGTGGCTCAGTGGAAAGAGCCCGGGCTTTGGAGTCAGAGGTCGTGGGTTCAAATCCCGGCTCCGCCGATTGTCAGCTGGGTGACTTTGGGCAAGTCATTTAACCTCTCTGGGCCTCAGTTCCCTCATCTGGAAAATGGGGATGAAGACTGTGAGCCCCATGTGGGACCACCTCATCACCTTGTCTCCCCCCCAGCGCTTAGAACAGTGCTTGGCACATAGTAAGCGCTTAACAAATACCATCATTATTATTATTTTTATTATCCCAC
This sequence comes from Tachyglossus aculeatus, assembly GCF_015852505.1. Lineage (NCBI taxonomy): Eukaryota > Metazoa > Chordata > Mammalia > Monotremata > Tachyglossidae > Tachyglossus > Tachyglossus aculeatus. The sequence goes on from NW_024044828.1 coordinate 18,553,107, forward strand.
TTCAGTCACCGGCCTTCCGGGTGACCTTGCGCGAGTCATTTCACCTCTCCAGTCTGTCAACTGAGGATAAAATTCCCACTCCCTCCCTCTCAGGTAGTGAGCGGCAGCCCGGCCGTGGGGGGAACGGGAATGTTCCCGTACGGCCTGCCCACGGTAAGCGCTGAATCAATGCCATCATCGTTACGATAATGATGATTAGATAGCAATAATAATAATAATAATGGCATTTGTTAAGAGCTTACTATATGCAAAGCACTGTTCTGGGGAGAATCCAAGGCATTTGTTAAGCGCTTACTCTGTGCAAAGCACTGTTCTAAGCGCTGGGGAGGATCCATGGTGATGAGGTTGTCCCACTTGGGGCCCCCAGTCTTCATCCCCATTTTCCAGAGGAGGGAACTGAGGCCCAGAGAAGTGAAGTGACTTGCCCAGAGTCACCCAGCCGACGAGTGGCGGAGCCGGGATTTGAACCCACCACCTCTGACTCCAAAGCCCGGGCTCGTTCCACTGAGCCACGCCGCTTCTCTAGATGCCTCAGATGGACCAGACGCCAAGGGGCCCGGGGTTCACCTCGGCAAAGATGAAGGGCGTGTCGTACTTCATGTAAACCAGGCCGTTCTTGATGGACTCCACGGAACAGGGGCCGCAGCAGAAGATGCCTGAGGGGAGAAGCCGGGATTGGGGTGAGCAGGGAGGAGGAAGGGGACGCGGGAAGGAGGGGAAGGGACAGAGCGGGTGCGCCCACCCTCAGAAGGCCCAGATCACCCAGCCTGGCAGAGCGACCCCCCAGATGCCCTAATTTCGTTCCTAATTTTCTCCGGTCGCCGTAAACGCTCCGCCGCCGTTCCTCGGATGCGGGACCGGGCCGAATCCGTGACGCTCGCTTTCCCAGAGGCCCCGCGGCCTACTCTTTCCGACATGGGACTCGGCCTCTTTTTGCCAGTCACGCACGCAGAGAGCAACAGGCCTCGGGGCTTCCCGGCCAGGCCATCGGCATATTCCCGTCCAGTCGGTTCTAGCCGGCTAATAGCCGCACTCCCATCCAACTGGCTCCTGCCGTCAGGGGTCGAATCCCGAGAGCACGCGCGGCTCCCAGCTTTTCTCCCACCTGTCCCGCACGTGCTCCTAGAGAGGGCGGAGATCTCCGCTCGTCGGCTCGCGGAGCTGCCGCCCTGAACAGAGTGACCGTCCTCCCCAGGTGGGTCGGAAATGGGAGCCCCACGTCGAGGAGGGCTCGGGGCCGGGAGAGGTGCCCGGAGGATGGGGAAGTTAAGGCAAGGTTGGCGGAGACGGCGGGCTGCGGGAAGGCCGGCCTGGCGGGACTCGAGGGGGAGAGACGGGAAGGGGAGAGGAAAGGGAGGGGAGAGACGGGGACGGGGTCGACGGGAGAGGAGTGACGGGGCTCGGGGGGTGGAGGCCGGACGTCGGGGAACGGTCCGAGACGCACCGCTGCTGGTCTCCTGGGGCGTGGCGTCCACCACCTGCCAGCCGTCAAAGCCCGAGGGGAGGTCCGGACGCCTCATCCAGCAGTCGTTCCACACGTGGAAGTTCCTGGAGCGAGGGGGACCGGAGATCTGGCTTCACCGCCGGGCCCGGGGCTGCCCGGACTCCGGGCTCCCCTAGCCAAGTGTTCCCGCCTCCTTCTGGGACCAGCCGGCTTATAATAATGATGATGGCATTTGTTAAGCACTTACTATGTGCAAAGCACTGTTCTAAGCGCCGGGGGGATACGAGGTGATCAGGTTGTCCCACAGGGGGCTCACAGTCTTCATCCCCATTTAATAATAATAATAATAATGGCATTTGTTAAGCGCTTACTATGTGCGAAGCACTGTTCTAAGTGCTGGGGGGATACAAGGTCATCAGGTTGTCCCACGTGGGGCTCACAGTCTACATCCCCATTTAATAATAATAATAATGATGGCATTTGTTAAGGGCTTACTATGTGCGAAGCACTGTTCTAAGCACCGGGGGGATACAAGGTGATCAGGTTGGCCCACGGGGGGCTCACAGTCTTCATCCCCATTTAATAATAATAATAATAATAATGGCATTTGTTAAGCACTTACTATGTGCAAAGCACTGTTCTAAGCGCCAGGGGGATACAAGGTGATCAGGTTGTCCCACGGGGGGCTCACAGTCTTCTTCATCCCCATTTAATAATAATAATAATGGCATTTGTTAAGCACTTACTGTGTGCAAAGCACTGTTCTAAGCACTGGGGGGATACAAGGTGATCAGGTTGTCCCACGGGGGGCTCACAGTCTTAATCCCCATTTAATAATAATAATAATGGCATTTGTTAAGCACTTACTGTGTGCAAAGCACTGTTCTAAGCACTGGGGGGATACAAGATGATCAGGTTGTCCCACGGGGGGCTCACAGTCTTAATCCCCATTTAATAATAATAATAATAATGGCATTTGTTAAGCACTTACTATGTGCAAAGCACTGTTCTAAGCGCTGGGGGGGATACAAGGTGATCAGGTTGTCTCACATGGGGCTCACAGTCTTCATCCCCATTTTACAGATGAGGGAACTGAGGCTCAGAGTAGTGAAGTGACTTGCCCAATGTCACACAGCAGAACAGATGAGGTCACTGAGGCTCAGAGAAGTGAAGTGACTTGCTCAAGGTCACACAGCAGACATGCGGTGGAGCCGGAATTCGAACCCATGACCTCTGACTCCAAAGCCTGGGCTCTTTCCACTGAGCCACGCTGCTTCTCTATGCTTCCCTGGAAGGGTGGGAAACCGAGCCTGGGGGGTCCCCCATCCCAGCGTGATAGCAGTAATAGCATTTGTTAAATCAATCGTATTTATTGAGTGCTTACTGTGTGCAGAGCACTGGACTAAGCGCTTGGGAAGTAGAAGTTGGCAACAAAAGTGCTTACTAGGTGCCAGGCACCGTTCTGAGCGCTGGGGTAGAGACGCGGTCAGCAGGGTGTCCCCTGGGGGGGGCTCCCGGCCTCCATCCCCGTTTTACGGATGAGGGAAACTGAGGCCCAGAGAGGGGAAGTGACTTGCCCCGCTTCACGTACCAGACGGAGTCGCGGTTGAGGTGCTCCAGGGGCTTCATGTTCTCGTCGAAGTAGATGTCCATGGTGAGGGAGGTGTCCGTGTCGTGGGCGGAGTTGTAGTTGGTCACCGTGCGGGTGGCGATGCCCAGGCAGCGCAGCACTGTGGGAGCGGGGGGCGGGAGGGGAAGCCGGAATCACCCTCCTGGTCCTCCCTGCCCCTCAATCAATCACTCAATCAATCAATCAATCGTATTTATTGAGCGCTTACTGTGCGCAGAGCACTGGACTAAGCGCTTGGGAAGTCCAAGTTGGCAACATCTAGAGATGGTCCCTACCCAACAGTGGGTTCACAGTCTAAAAGGATCATCATCATCAATCGTATTTATTGAGCGCTTACTGTGTGCAGAGCACCGGACTAAGCGCTTGGGAAGCCCAAGTTGGCAACATCTAGAGACGGTCCCTACCCAACAGTGGGCTCACAGTCTAAAAGGGGGAGACGGAGAACAAAACCAAACATGCTAACAAAATAAAATAAATAGAATAGATATGTACAAGTAAAATAAATAGAGTAATAAATATGTACAAACATATATACATATAGCCGGAATCACCCTCCTGGTCCTCCCTGCCCCTCAATCAATCAATCAATCGTATTTATTGAGCACTTACTGTGTGCAGAGCACTGGACTAAGCGCTTGGGAAGTCCAAGTTGGCAACATCTAGAGACAGTCCCTACCCAACAGTGGGCTCACAGTCTAAAAGGGGGAGATGGAGAACAAAACCAAACATGCTAACAAAATAAAATAAATAGAATAGATATGTACAAGTAAAATAAATAAATAAATAAATAGAGTAATAAATATGTACAAACATATATACATATAGCCGGAATCACCCTCCTGGTCCTCCCTGCCCCTCAATCAATCAATCGTATTTATTGAGCACTTACTGTGTGCAGAGCACTGTACTAAGCGCTTGGGAAGTCCAAGTTGGCAACATCTAGAGACAGTCCCTACCCAACAGTGGGCTCACAGTCTAAAAGGGGGAGACGGAGAACAAAACCAAACATACTAACAAAATAAAATAAATAGAATAGATATGTACAAGTAAAATACATAAATAAATAAATAAATAAATAGAGTAATAAAAGTAAATAGAGTAATAAATATGTACAAACATATATACATATATATATATATATGTGTGTGTATATATATCTACACACATATATATGTGTGTATACATATATATATATATGCTGAGAAGCAGCGTGGCTCAGTGGAAAGAGCCCGGGCTTGGGAGTCAGAGGTCGCGGGTTCAAATCCCGGCTCCGCCACTTGTCAGCTGGGTGACTCTGGGCAAGTCACTTGACTTCTCTGGGCCTCAGTTCCCTCATCTGGAAAAGGGGGACGAAGACCGTGAGCCCCACGTGGGACACCCTGATTACCTTGTATCTACCCCAGCGCTTAGAGCGGTGCTCGGCACATAGTAAGCGCTTAACAAATACCAACATTATTATCAAGTGCTCTGCACACAGTAAGCGCTCAACAAATACGATTGATGATGATGATAGATATACACATATATCCCTCCCAACCCACGGGCCTCTCTCTCTCCCTCATTAGCGATAATCAACGCCAGCCTGCGGAGCCGCACACCCACACCGCAGCTGCGGCCCGGGAAGATGGGGAGAGGTCAGAGTTCAGAGGTCAGGGCCTCCCGGGCCTACCCGTGGTGGTGACCCCGGCGAAGACCCAGCACTGGCCGTAGGGGACGGAGTAGCCGGTGCGCAGGTAGCTGAGGAGGATCTCCACGCTGCCCACCCAGGCCGAGGGGTTGGTGCCCCGCGAGTAGTCGCCGGACCAGTTCCCGATGAGCACTCCGTTGTCATCCAGGGAGTTCACCTGCCGCGGGCAGCCGGGTTGGGCCGGGACCCTCTGTGGGGCTCCCCCGTAGCCCCCGACCCCTCCGGTGGTGGGCCCACCCGGCTGGGCCCGGGGTAACGGGCCCACCGCGGTCCCCCCGGGGCGGGTGCCGTCGAGCTCGCCCCCCGCCACGCGACGCGGGAACGTGGCCGGCCGGCCGGCCGGGAGCGCGCGGGGAGCCCGGGTCGGCGGCCCGCTCACCATGGCCGAGACCACCCGGGAGACGGTGATGGGGTCGCCGCGCCCGGCGTAGGGCATTCCCCGCCGGTCCAGGACGTAGAGGCAGGCGTCCAGCACGCCGTGGTCGAACTGCGGGGCGGGAGCGGGGGCGGGTGAGGCGGCGGGCCGCCCCGACGGGCCGCCCCGACGGGCCGCGGCCCCCGCCTTACCTGGCCGTAGTTCCACGTGCGTTCCCCGATCTGGGCCTCGGTGCCGTAGTAGATGCGGCCCGCCTCGTTGAGCACGTACTCCTGACGCCAGTCCTCGCGCGACACGAACACGGGGTCGTCTGAGCCCGGGGAGGAGACGCTCAAACAGCCGCCCTCTGGGGGGGTCCCCGAGACCCTCTCCGACTCCCCTCTCCCCAAAGAGGCCGGGCTCCGTCTGAGTCAGGCGGTGGCGAGTTAATGGGTAACAGGTGGCCTCACTCCTTCTTCCAGGGCCTAGAGGTCCAGCCTGCCTTGTTGCCCCGGGGCCTGGAGTTTAGTACAGTGCTCTGCACACAGTAAGCGCTCAATAAATACGACTGAATGAATGAATGAATTGAGTGAGGCTTGGGGCCAGAGGAGAATGTGCCAAGGGCAGGAAGAGAAGGAGAAGGGGGAAAAAAGGACGGGAAAAGAAGGGGTGAAGAGGAGGAAGGAAAAGTGAGGAGGAGAGAGGAGGCGGCATAATAATAATAATAGCAATGGTATTTGTTAAGCGCTTACTACGTGCCAAGCACTGTTCTAAGCGCTGGGGGGATACAAGGTGATCAGGTTGTCCCATGTGGGGCTCACAGTCTTCATCCCCATTTTACAGACGAGGAAACTGAGGCCCAGAGAATTGAAGTGACTTGCTTAAGGTCACACAGCTGGCAAGTGGTGGAGCCGGGAGTAGAATAATAATAATAATGGCATTTATTAAGCCCTTACTATGTGCCAGGCACTGTTCTAAGCACTGGGGAGGATACAAGGTGATCAGGTTGTCCCACGGGGGACTCACAGCTTTAAACCCCATTTTACAGAGGGGGGAACTGAGGCCCAGAGAAGTGAAGTGACTTGCCCAAAGTTACCCAGCTGACAAGTGGCAGAGCCGGGATTAGAACCCACAACCTCTGGCTCCCAGGCCTGGGCTTTTCCCACTAATAATAATAATGATGGTATTTGTTAAGCGCTTACTACGTGCCAAGCACTGTTAATAATAATAATAATAATAATAATAATAATAATAATAATAATAATAATGATGGTATTTGTTAAGCGCTTACTACGTGCCAAGCACTGTTAATAATAATAATAATGGCATTTATTAAGTGCTTACTATGTGCCAAGCACTGTTCTAAGCGCTGGGGCGGTTACAAGGTGATCAGGTTGTCCCACAGGAGGCTCACAGTCTTAATCCCCCTTTTACAGGCGAGGGAACTGAGGCCCAGAGAAGTGAAGCGACTCGCCCAAAGTCACCCAGCTGACAAGCGGCGGAGCCGGGATTCGAACCCACGACCTCTGACCCCAAAGCCCGGGCTCTTTCCACTGAGCCGCGCTGCTTCTCGCTGAAGGGCTACAAGGTGATCGGGTTGTCCCACGGGGGGGCTCACAATCCCCATTTGCCAGACGAGGGAACTGAGGCACCCAGCCGACAGGTGGGCGAGTCGGGAATTGGGAATTGCCCCCCGCCTCCGCCGCGTGACCTTTGCCCTCCGCCAGGACTCACCGGAGCACCAGGGGTTGAAGAGGATGTAGATCTCGTTGCGGGGGTCGAAGGGCAGCTGGAACTCCCCCGCCTCGGACTGCGTGCGCACGGTGAAGCGGAACTTGCCCACCACGGCGGCGGGGGACGTGTTGACCCGCAGGTTGACGTGCTGCCCGCTGGCCTTGGTCACCTGGGCGCTCCATCCCCCGCCGCCCCCTCTGCCCACCGGGATGACCACGTGGGTGCCCTTGCCGACCTCGGGCGCGGTGCCTGGGTGGGAGAGGGGCCCGGGATGGGCATCCCGCTCGGGGACGGTCCGCGCCCCACCCGCCCGCCCCGCCCGCGCGTCCCGGCAGCGCCCTGCCTGCCTCGACGCCCCAAACCTGTTCCCCCGCCAGCCGGCCCGGGGGAGGAGGAGGAAGGGGCGAGCCGCCGGAGCCCCGGCCCCACTCGGGCCCTTGGGACCACCGCTTCGGGCCTAGTCGCCGGCGAAGCCCGGGTGCCCCGGGGAAATTAAAGGTTGGGGCCGGTGGGAGGGTGGGCAGAGGCCGGGGACTAATCAGAGGGTGCGAGGAGTCCCCCCGCCCCGGGCACCCACATAATCACCGGCCTGGGCGGCGCGGGGCCGGGCTGCGCTAGCGTGGAGCCGTCGGCGCGGGGACACCGGGCGGGCCCGAGCGGGGACACACACAACCAGGGACGACGGAGTCAGACGCGTCCCCCGCCAGGGACGACACCCACTCGGGGAGTTGGGCGGGCTCACAAACAGACACTTAACACGCCCGCCCGCCGGCGCAGCCGGAGAGCGGCAGGGGCTGCCACGTGCTCCCGAGGGCGAGGGAAACTGAGTCAGGAGACGCTCGGCCTGCTCGCCCCGACTGTGCGGCTCACCCGCCCGGGGCTGGAGGACCCCGATTCTCCCCGTCTGGGCCCGTCCCTCCCCACCAGGCCCGGGCGGGTGGCGGAGGGGGAGGCCGCACCGATGAGCAGCTCGATGGTGATGCGGTCGGAGGACTGGTAGGACCTGGCGAGGCTGAGGCTGAGGTGGAAGGGCTGCCCGCGGCGCAGGATGAGCTCGTCGTACTCGAACTCGTCCGTGTGGTGCTCCCGGCGGTTCTGGCTTGACCGGCCGCTCAGCAGGTCCACGCCGGTCACCACCAGCATGCCATCTGCAAGGCCCGCACCTCAGCTCGGGGGACCGCCCGGGGCCCCCCCTCTACTTGATGATGATGATAATAGCATTTACTAAGCGTTTACTACGTGCCAAGCCCTGTTCTAAGCTCCGGGGAGGTTACAAGGCGATCAGGTGGTCCCACTGGGGGCTCCCGGTCTTCACCCCCATTCTACAGATGAGGTCACTGCGGCCCAGAGAAGCGCGGCCCAGAAAGTCACCCAGCTGCCAAACACCGTCCTAAGCACTGGCTGGGGGGATGCAAGGTGATCAGGCTGTCCCACGTGGGGCTCCCAGGCTTCATCCCCATTTGACAGATGAGGGAACTGAGGCCCAGAGAAGAATAATAATGATGGTATTTGTTAGGCGCTTACTACTACTACTAATAACGATGATGGCATTTGTTAAGCGCTTACTAAGTGCAAAGCACTGTCCTAAGCACTGGCTGGGGGGATACAAGGTGATCAGGCTGTCCCACGTGGGGCTCCCAGGCTTCATCCCCATTTGACAGATGAGGGAACTGAGGCCCAGAGAAGAATAATAATGATGGTATTTGTTAGGCGCTTACTACTACTACTAATAACGATGATGGCATTTGTTAAGTGCTTACTAAGTGCAAAGCACTGTCCTAAGCACTGGCTGGGGGGATACAAGGTGATCAGGTTGTCCCACGTGGGGCTCCCAGGCTTCATCCCCATTTGACAGATGAAGGAACTGAGGCCCAGAGAAGAATAATAATGATGGTATTTGTTAGGCGCTTACTACTACTACTAATAATGATGATGGCGTTTGTTAAGCGCTTACTAAGTGCAAAGCACTGTTCTAAGCACTGGGGGGGATACAAGGTGATCAGGTTGTCCCACGGGGGGGGGGGGGCTCACAGGCTTCATCCCCATTTCCCAGATGAGGGAACTGAGGCTCAGAGAAGTGAAGTGGAGCCGCGATTTGAACCCAGGACCTCTGACTCCAAAGCCCGGGCTCTTTCCACTGAGCCACGCGGCTTCTCATGCCACTCGCTCTGTTTCGTCGCCCGTCTCCCCCTTCTAGAGGGTGGGGGCCGTCTCTATCCGTTGCCAGCTTGTAATCACAACGGTATTTGTTAAGCGCTTACTATGTGCCGAGCACTGTTCTAAGCGCTGGGGTGATAATAATCATCATAATAATAACGTTGGCATTTGTTAACACTGTTCAAAGTGCTGGAGTAATAATAATAATGTTGGCATTTGTTAACACTGTTCAAAGTGCTGGAGTAATAATAATAATGTTGGCATTTGTTAAGCGCTTACTATGTGCAAAGCATTGTTCTAAGCACTGGAGTAATAATAATCGTATTAATAATGTTGGCATTTGTTAAGCGCTTACTATGTGCAAAGCACTGTTCTAAGCGCTGGAGTAATAATAATCATAATAATAATGTTGGCATTTAACACTGTTCTAAGCGCTGGAATAATAATAATCATATTAATAATGTTGGCATTTGTTAAGCGCTTACTATGTGCAAAGCACTGTTCTAAGCGCTGGAGTGATAATAATCATGATAATAATAACGGTGGCATTCGTTAACACTGTTCAAAGCACTGGAGTAATAATAATAATGTTGGCATTTGTTAAGCGCTTACTATGTGCAAAGCACTGTTCTAAGCGCTGGAGTAATAATAATCATAATAATAATGTTGGCATTTAACACTGTTCTAAGCGCTGGAGTAATAATAATCATATTAATAATGTTGGCATTTGTTAAGCGCTTACTATGTGCAAAGCACTGTTCTAAGCGCTGGAGTGATAATAATCATGATAATAATAACGGTGGCATTCGTTAACACTGTTCAAAGCACTGGAGTAATAATAATAATGTTGGCATTTGTTAAGCGCTTACTATGTGCAAAGCACTGTTCTAAGAGCTGGAGTAATAATAATCATAATAATAATGTTGGCATTTACACTGTTCTAAGCGCTGGAGTAATAATAATCACATTAATGTTGGCATTTGTTAAGCGCTTACTATGTGCAAAGCACTGTTCTAAGCGCTGGAGTAATAATAATCATAATAATAATGTTGGCATTTAACACTGTTCTAAGCGCTGGAGTAATAATGATCATATTAATGATGTTGGCATTTGTTAAGCACTTACTATGTGCAAAGCACTGTTCTAAGCGCTGGAGTAATAATAATCATAATAATAATGTTGGCATTTAACACTGTTCTAAGCGCTGGAGTAATAATAATCATATTAATAATGTTGGCATTTGTTAAGCGCTTACTATGTGCAAAGTACTGTTCTAAGCGCTGGAGTAATAATAATAATAATAATAATGTTGGCATTTGTTTACACTGTTCAAAGTGCTGGAGTAATAATAATAATACTAATAATAATAATGGCATTTGTTAAGCGCTTACTATGTGCAAAGCACTGTTCCTAGCCCTGGGGAAATTACCAGGTGATCAGGTTGTCCCACAGGAGGCTCACAGTCTTCATCCCCATTTTACAGATGAGGGAACTGAGGCCCAGAGAAGTGAAATGACTCACCCAAAATCACCCAGCTGACCGTTGTTAGAACAGTGCCCCGTACAGCGCTTTGCACATAGTAAGCGCTTAACAAATGCCATCATTATTATTAATTGGCAGAGCCGGGATTCAAACCCATGACCTCTGACTCCAAAGCCCGGGCTCTTTCCACTGAGCCACGCTGCTTCTAACGTTCATAGATACAAGTAGATACAAGGTGATCAGGTTGTCCCACGTGGGGCTCGCAGGCTTCATCCCCATTTGACAGATGAGGGAACTGAGGCCCAGAGAAGAATAATAATGATGGTATTTGTTGGGCGCTTACTACTACTACTACTACTACTACTAATGATGGCATTTGTTAAGCGCTTACTAAGTGCCAAGCACTGTTCTAAGCGCTGTGGGGGATACAAGGTGATCAGGTCGATCCATGGGGGGGCTCACAGGCTTAATCCCCATTTCCCAGATGAGGGAACTGAGGCTCAGAGAATAATAATAATGATGGTATTTGTTAGGCGCTTACTACTACTACTAATGAGGGCATTTGTTAAGCGCTAAGTGCAAAGCACTGTTCTAAGCACTGGGGGGGATACAAGGTGATCAGGTCGTCCCACGGGGGGGCTCACAGGCTTCATCCCCATTTCCCAGATGAGGGAACTGAGGCTCAGAGAAGTGAAGTGACTTGCCCAAGATCACACAGCAGACACATGGTGGAGTCAGGATTCGAACCCATGACCTCTGACTCCCAAGCCCGGGCTCTTTCTGGCGACCAGCCCAAAGTCACCCGAGCGACGAGGTCGGGGTTAGGATCCATGACCTCTGACCCCCGGGCCCAGGCTCTTTCAGCGAGCGCTCAATCGATAGGGTTCATTCATTCATTCCAGCGTATTGATAGGGCGCCTACTGTGCAGCGTGGCTCAGTGGAAAAGAGCCCGGGCTTTGGAGTCAGAGGTCCTGGGTTCAAATCCCGGCTGTGCCAATTGTCAGCTGTGTGACTTTGGGCAAGTCGCTTAACTTTTCTGGGCCTCAATTACCTCATCTGTAAAATGGGGATGGAGACCGTGAGCCCCCCGGGGGCCAACCTGATTACCTTGTAATCTCCCCAGCGCTTAGAACAGTGCTTTGCACATAGTAAGCGCTTAATAAATGCCATCATTATTATTATTATTATTACTAAGCGCTTGGGAAGTAAAAGTTGTCAACATATAGAGACGGTCCCTACCCAACCAGGGAAAGAACAGGGAGATATTACTGTGTCCCCTTCAATGCCGAACATCATTCCTACGACCACGTCATTTACAGTTAATTCATTCAATCGTACTTATTGAGCGCTTACTGTGCGCAGAGCACTGGACTAAGCGCTTGGGGAAGTCCAAGTTGGCAACATCTAGAGACGGTCCCTACCCAACAGCGGGCTCACTGTAAACCGTGACGGCCCTCGATAAGGAGGTCCGTGGGCGCCGCGTCTTAACCCACCACCCTGGGTATCCGTCCAGTGAAAACACAGCAGTCATCATCAATCGTATTTATTGAGCGCTTACTGTGTGCAGAGCACTGGACTAAGCGCTTGGGAAGGACATTTATTTATTTGTACATATCTATTCTATTTTATTTTGTTAGTATGTTTGGTTTTGTTCTCTGTCTCCCCCTTTTAGACTGTGAGCCCACTGTTGGGTAGGGACTGTCTCTATATGTTGCCAACTTGTACTTCCCAAGCGCTTAGTACAGTGCTCTGCACATAGTAAGCGCTCAATAAATACGATTGATGATGATGACAAGTTGGCAACATCTAGAGACGGTCCCTACCCAATAGTGGGCTCACAGGCCTTTTCAGGTGGGAGGCTCAATTATTGAGCCTTTTGGACTGTGAGCCCACAGTCTTTAGACAGTCTTTTAGACTGTGAACCCACTGTTGGGTAGGGACTGTCCCTAGATGTTGCCAACTTGGACTTCCCAAGCGCTTAGTCCAGTGCTCTGCACACAGTAAGCGCTCAATAAATACGATTGATGATGATGACTGAGCGCCTCCCTTGAAATCTCCCCCACCCACCCCGGCCTCCGCGCCGCGGAGCCCGTGGCGAAACCCGAGGCAGCGGGAGCGAGCGGGCGCGACGCGTCTCCTTCACTTTCCGAAGGCCGTCGCGCAACTGAACAATTTTGAAATTGAATTTTTAGACTGCGAGCCCACTGTTGGGTAGGGACCGTCTCTATATGCTGCCAATTTGTGCTTCCCAAGCGCTTAGTACAGTGCTCTGCACATAGTAAGCGCTCAATAAATACGAGTGATGATGATGATGATGATGATGAACCTCCCCAACCGGACGGTAAGGCCCGAGGGCCGGACTCTCTCCCCCTCTCTGCTCACTGTTAATGCCGCTTCTGCGGCCTGGCTGTCAACCCCTCCTTTCCACTCGGACCGGGCCCGGGGGTCAGAGGTCGCGGATCCTAATCCCGGCCTTGCTTTTTGGGTGACTTTGGGCCGGCGTGGCCCGGCGGAAAGACACTCGACACCCGTCCACGTGTTTGGTTTTGTCGTCCGCCTCCCCCCTCCTAGGCCGTGAGCCCGCCGCCGGGTAGGGACCGTCTCTAGACGTCGCCCACTTGGACGTCCCAAGCGCACGCGGTAAGCGCTCAATAAATGCGGCCGAATGAGGAGCCACGGGCTCACGGGGCGAAGGAAGGAGCGAACGGAGGGCTCACCTCGGATGGTGCCGTCGCCCGCGCCGTTGACGGGGTCTCCTCGGGAGCCGGGCCGGCGAGGGGAGCCGGAGCCGCGCCCGCGGGAGGAGCCGGGCCTGCGGGACCCTCCGCGGGACCCTCCGCGGGCCCCTCCCAGGGCCCCCCCGGCGGTCCCGGGCTCCGGCCCCCAGTCGGCCTCGTCCCCCCGGTCCCTGCGGGAGCAGCAGCCGCAGCAGCGGGCCCAGAAGGAGCGTCCGGACCGCCCGTCCAGGCTCGGGGCGGGCTCCGGGCTCGGCTCCGGGGAAGGGACACCGTCCCCGCGCCAAGGGCCCCGGGCCCAGCGGCCCACGTCCGAACGGTAGTCGTCGCTCATCCCGTCTGCGCCGCGGAGGAGGAGGAGGAAGAACAGGAGGAACCTGTCAGACATCATCACAGCAATAACAAGGGTGAGATTTCCTAAGCGCTTACTACGTCCCAAGCACTGTTCTAAGCGCTGGGGAGGATACAAGGTGATCAGGTGGGCCCGCACTAGGGCTCCCGGTCTTCACCCTCATTTGACAGGTGAGGTCGCTGAGGCTCGGAGAAGCGAAGCGACTCGCCCAGAGTCACCCGGCTGACAAGCGGCGGGGCCGGGATTGGAACCCACGACCTCTGACTGCCAAGCCCGGGCTCGCAGCGCGGCTCAGTGGAAAGAGCCCGGGCTTGGGAGTCAGAGGTCGTGGGTTCGAATCCCGGCTCCGCCACCCGGCTGGGTGACTTTTTGGGCAAGTCACTTCACTTCTCCGGGCCTCAGTTCCCTCATCTGGAAAACGGGGATGAAGACTGGGAGCCCCCCGTGGGACAGCCTCATCACTCTGTAACCTCCCCAGCGCTTAGAACAGTGCTTTGCACATAGTAAGTGCTTAATAAAAGCCATTATTATTATTATTATTTCAACCGAGCCCCACTGCTTCTCTGCCCCCTCCCCACGTCCTCGGGGTCCCCGGGATCTCCCCCTGCCCAGCCGGGCCCCCTTCCCCCCTTAAACTATTCTATTTATTTTATTTTGTTAATATGTTTAGTTTTGTTCTCTGTCTCCCCCTTCTAGACTGTGAGCCCACTGTCAGGTAGGGACCGTCTCTATAGGTTGCCAACTTGGACTTCCCAAGCGCTTAGTCCAGTGCTCGCACACAGTAAGCGATCAATAAATATGATTGATTAATTAAACTGTGAGTCCACTGTTGGGTAGGGACCATCTCTAGATGTTGCCAACTTGGACTTCCCAAGCGCTTAGTCCAGTGCTCTGCACACAGTAAGCGCTCAATAAATACGATTGATTGATTGATTGATTGATTAAACTGTGAGCCCACTGTTGGGTCGGGACCGTCTCTAGATGTTGCCAACTTGTCCTTCCCAAGCGCTTAGTGCAGTGCTCTGCACACAGCGCTCAATAAAGACGAGTGATTGATTGATTAAACTGTGAACCCACTGTTTGGTAGGGACCGTCTCTAGATGTTGCCAACTTGGACTTCCCAAGCGCTTAGTCCAGTGCTCTGCACACAGTAAGCGCTCAATAAATACGATTGATTGATTGATTGATTAAACTGTGAGCCCACTGTTGGGTAGGGACTGTCTCTAGATGTTGCCAACTTATCCTTCCCAAGCGCTTAGTCCAGTGCTCTGCACACAGTAAGCGCTCAATAAAGACGATTGATTAAACTGTGATTCCACTGTTGGGTAGGGACCGTCTCTGGATGTTGCCAACTTGTCCTTCCCAAGCGCTTAGTGCAGTGCTCTGCACACAGTCAGCGCTCAATGAATACAATTGATTGATTGATTGATTAAACTGGGAGCCCACTGTCGGGTCGGGACCGTCTCTAGATGTTGCCAACTTGTCCTTCCCAAGCGCTTAGTGCAGTGCTCTGCACACAGTAGGCGCTCAATAAATAGGATTGAATGAATGAATGAATGAGACTGAGCCCCTTCCTTCCTCTCCCCCTCGTCGCCCTCTCCATCCCCCCCATCTTACCTCCTTCCCTTCCCCACAGCACCCGTATACATCTATATATGTTTGTACATATTTTTTTTACTCTATTTATTTATTTATTTATTTTATTTGTACCTATCTATTCTATTTATTTTATTTTGTTAGTATGTTTGGTTTTGTTCTCCGTCTCCCCCTTTTAGACTGTGAGCCCACTGTTGGGTAGGGACCGTCTCTAGATGTTGCCAATTTGTTCTTCCCAAGCGCTTAGTACAGTGCTCTGCACATAGTAAGCGCTCAATAAATACGATTGATGATGATGATGATGATGATGATGAATGAAATCCCCAACTCCGGGCCAGCCTGGAGGGCGTGGGGGGCGGAATCGTGTTGTAAGCGACGCCGGGGGCGTTAAGCGAACGCCAGGGGAGGGGAGGGGAGCATCCCGCAGCCCCCCAGCCAAGGGGCAGGACCCCCCCCCCCCCACCCCATGTCTCCCCCATCCTTGGGAACCCAGGAAAGCCCAGCCGTCCCCCCAACCAGCGCCCGGGGCCCAGGACTCACCTGTCGTTGGCGTCTATCAAGTCCCTGGACGGGCCGGGCAGGGCCGGGTTTATGAAGGGTGGGCGGGGCCCGGCGGCCCACCAACAGGAAGCAGGGGATTGCCCCATGCCCGGCCCTGGGGAGAGGCCTACAGAGCCACACCGTCCTCACCTGGGCCCCCACCCTGGGGGCTCCCTCCCCTTTCCAAGAAGAAGAAGAAGAATGGCATTTATTAAGCGCTTACTATGTGCAAAGCACTGTTCTAAGCGCTGGGGAGGTTACAGGGTGATCAGGTTGTCCCACGGGGGGCTCACAGTCAATCCCCATTTTCCAGATGAGGTACTGAGGCCCAGAGAAGTAAAGTGACTTGCTCAGAGTCACCCAGCTGACAGTTGCCAGAGCCGGGATTTGAACCCGTGACCACAGACTTCAAAACCCGGGCTCTTTCCACTGAGCCGCGCTGCTTCTCATGGTTGGGGAGGGACTCGGGGGGGGGGCTCCCTCCCCTTTCCAAGAATAATAATAATAACAATGGCATTTATTAAGCACTTACTATGTGCAAAGCACTGTTCTAAGCGCTGGGGAGGTTACAGGGTGATCAGGTTGTCCCACGGCGGGGCTCACAGTCTTCATCCCCATTTTCCAGATGAGGTACTGAGGCCCAGAGAAGTAAAGTGACTCGCTCAGAGTCACCCAGCTGACAGTTGGCAGAGCCGGGATTTGAACCCGTGACCACTGAGTCCAAAGCCCGGGCTCTTTTCCACTGAGCCGCGCTGCTTCTCATGGTTGGGGTGGGACTCAGTTTGGGGAGGCCTCCCTCCCCTTTCCAAGAATAATGATAATAATAATGGCATTTATTAAGCACTTACTACGTGCAAAACACTGTTCTAAGCACTGGGGAGGTTACAGGGTGATCAGGTTGTCCCACGGGGGCCTCACAATCTTCATCCTCATTTGACAGATGAGGGAACTGAGGCCCAGAGAAGTGAAGTGACTCGCCCAAAGTCACCCAGCTGACAGTTGGCAGAGCCGGGATTTGAACCCGTGACCACTGACTCCGAAGCCCGGGCTCTTTTCCACTGAGCCGCGCTGCTTCTCATGGTTGGGGAGGGACTCAGTTGGGGGGACACTCAGCTGGGGTCCCCACCCTGGGGTCTCCCTCCCCTTTCCAAGAGCCCCTGGGCAGAGGGGGGCATGGGGGGCAGGGGAGAAGACTCCCACCTCCCCTACACCTGTTGTGGGGGTGAGGGTGGGGGGCAACTCTGCCAACTCTACAGTGCTCTGCACACAGTAAGCGCTTAATAAATACGATTGAATGAATGAATTCATTCATTCATTCAATCGTATTTGTTGAGCACTTACTGTGTGCAGAGCACTGTACTAAGCGCTTGGGAAGTCCAAGTTGGCAACATGTAGAGACGGTCCCTACCCAACAGTGGGCTCACAGTCTAGAATCAATCAATCAATCAATCAATCAATCGTATTTATTGAGCGCTTACTGTGTGCAGAGCACTGGACTAAGCGCTTGGGAAGTCCAAGTTGGCAACATGTAGAGACGGTCCCTGCCCAACAGCGGGCTCACAGTCCAGAAGAATGAATGAATGAATGAATGAATGAATGAACTCTAGACTGTGAGCCCGCTGTTGGGCAGGGACCGTCTCTACATGTTGACAACTTGGACTTCCCAAGCGCTTAGTCCAGTGCTCTGCACACAGTAAGTGCTCAATAAATACGATTGGTTGAATAAATACAATTGAATGAATGAATGAATGAACTCTAGACTGTGAGCCCGCTGTTGGATAGGGACCGTCTCTATATGTTGCCAACTTGGACTTCCCAAGCGCTTAGTACAGTGCTCTGCACACAGTAAGGGCTCAATAAATAGGATTGAATGAATGAATGAATGAATGAACTCTAGACTGTGAGCCCGCTGTTGGGTAGGGACCGTCTCTGTATGTTGCCAACTTGGACTTCCCAAGCGCTTAGTACAGTGCTCTGCACAGAGTAAGCACTCAATAAATACGATTGAATGAATGAATGAATGAACTCTAGACTGTGAGCCCGCTGTTGGGTAGGGGCCGTTTCTATATATTGCCAACTTGGACTTCCCAAGCGCTTAGTCCAGTGCTCTGCACACAGTAAGCGCTCAATAAATACGATTGAATGAATGAATGAATGAACTCTCCAGTGCTCTGCACACAGTAAGCGCTCAATAAATACGATTGAATGAATGAATGAATGAACTCTAGACTGTGAGCCCGCTGTTGGGTAGGGACCGTCTCTATCTGTTGCCAACTTGGACTTCCCAAGCGCTTAGTCCAGTGCTCTGCACACAGTAAGCGCTCAATAAATAGAGAAGCAGCGTGGCTCAGTGGAAAGAGCCCGGGCTTTGGAGTCAGCGGTCGTGGGTTCGAATCCCGCCTCCACCACAAGTCTGCTGTGTGACCTTGGGAAGTCACTTAACTTCTCTGAGCCTCAGTGACCTCATCTGTAAAAACGGGGATGAAGACTGTGAGCCCCACGTGGGACAACTTGATCACATTGTATCCCCCCCAGCGCTTAGAACAGTGCTTTGCACATAGCAAGCACTTAACAAATGCCATCATTATTAATAAAAAAATGAATGAATGAATGAACACTCCAGTGCTCTGCACACAGTAAGTGCTCAATAAATAGGATTGAATGAATGAATGAATGAACTTTAGACTGTGAGCCCGCTGTTGGATAGGGACCGTCTCTATATGTTGCCAACTTGGACTTCCCAAGCGCTTAGTACAGTGCTCTGCACACAGTAAGCGCTCAATAAATACGATTTAATGAATGAACTTTGGCGTCTTGGACTGGGCAGGGGTCCCAGCCCAGGGTGCTGAGGCTGCATTCATTCATTCAATCGTATTTATTGAGCGCGTACTGTGTGCAGAGCACTGGACTAAGCGCTTGGGAAGGACAAGTTGCGGCAGCCAGCAGGACCCCCCTTCCCCAACACAATCAAAAGTATTTATTGAGCGCTGACTGTGTGTAGAGCACTGGACTAAGCGCTTGGGAAGGACAATTCAGCACCAGAGACATTCATTCATTCATTCAATCGTATTTATTGAGCACTCACGGTGTGCAGAGCACTGGACTAAGCGCTTGGGAAGGACAGTTCAGCACCAGAGACATTCATTCATTCAATCGTATTTATTGAGCGCTGACTGTGTGCAGAGCACTGAACTAAGCGCTTGGGAAGGACAATTCAGCAACAGAGACATTCATTTAATCGTATTTATTGAGCGCTCACTGTGTGCAGAGCACTGGACTAAGCGCTTGGGAAGGACAATTCAGCAACAGAGACATTCATTCAATTGTATTTATTGAGCGCTATGTGCAGAGCACTGGACTAAGCGCTTGGGAAGGACAATTCAGCACCAGAGACATTCATTCATTCAATCGTATTTATTGAGCGCTGACTGTGTGCAGAGCACTGGACTAAGCGCTTGGGAAGGGCAATTCAGCAACAGATAGAGACATTCAGCGTGTCTCAGTGGAAAGAGCCCGGGCTTTGGAGTCAGAGGTCATGGGTTCAAATCCCAGCTCCTCCACCTGTCAGCTGGGTGACTTTGGGCAAGTGACTTCACTTCTCTGGCAGAGAGAGTGGGAAGGGATGGGGGGAGGCAGAGACATGGAGAAGGGAGAGACACGAGAGATGGGGTGAGGCAGAGACACGGAGAAGGGAGAGACACGAGAGATGGGGCGAGGCAGAGACACGGGGAGGGAGGCAGAGACATGGAGAAGGGAGAGACACGAGAGATGGGGGTGAGGTAGAGACATGGAGAAGGGAGAGACACGAGAGATGGGGGATGAGGCAGAGACATGGAGAAGGGAGAGATACGAGAGATGGGGGTGAGGCAGAGACATGGAGAAGGAAGAGACACGAGAGATGGGGCGAGGCAGAGACATGGGGAGGGAGAGACACGAGAGATGGGGGTGAGGCAGAGACATGGGGAGGGAGGCAGAGACATGGAGAAGGGAGAGACAGGAGAGATGGGGGCGAGGCAGAGACATGGAGAAGGGAGAGACACGAGAGATGGGGCGAGGCAGAGACATGGGGAGGGAGGCAGAGACATGGAGAAGGGAGAGACAGGAGAGATGGGGAGCGAGGCAGAGACATGGAGAAGGGAGAGACACGAGAGATGGGGACTAGGCAGAGACATGGAGAAGGGAGAGACACACACAGAGAGAGACACATTCATTTATTCATTCAATCGTATTGAGCGCTTACTGTGTGCAGAGCACTGGACTAAGCGCTTGGGAAGTACAAGTCGGCAACACATAGAGACGGTCCCTACCCAACAGCGGGCTCACAGTCTAGAAGGCTTGGGAGTCAGAGGTCGTGGGTTCTAATCCCGGCTCCACCACTTGTCAGCTGGGTGACTTTGGGCAAGTCACTTCATTCATTCATTCAATCGTATTTATTGAGCGCTTACTGTGTGCAGAGCACTGGACTAAGCGCTTGGGAAGTGCAAGTTGGCAACATAGAGAGACGGTCCCTACCCAACAACAGGCTCACAGTCTCTAGAGGGCTTGGGAGTGAGAGGTCATGGACTCTAATCCCGGCTCCGCCACTTGTCACCTGGGTGACTTTGGGCAAGTCACTTCATTCATTCATTCAATCGTATTTATTGAGCGCTTACTGTGTGCAGAGCACTGGACTAAGCGCTTGGGAAGTCCAAGTCGGCAACAGAGACGGTCCCTACCCGACAACGGGCTCACAGTCTAGAAGGGGGAGACAGCAAAACCCAACAGGTTAGACAGGTGTCAAAATCGTCAGAACAAATAGAATTAGAGGTAAATGGGCGCCCGTCAGACCCGCCGGTCCGGTCCCGTTTCCTGCCAGGTGCCCCTCCTGGGTCAGCTCTCCCCAAAGCGGTGGGACTCCTGGCTCTCCTGGGGTGGGGGGCCCAGGGCCCGGGAGGGTAGAGATGCCAGGGGGTCTGGGGGCCTGGGATTGGGGGCTCAGGCCCAGTGCCAGGGGTAAGTTAGGCGGAGCGGCCTAGCGCTCCCGTGGCCACCCAGGGCCCTGGGGTTGCCGGATGGGTGACATCACCCGCCTGGGTTGGCGGACCGGCTCCACAGGCCCCGCCGCTGGCACCGGCCGCCTCCTCCTCCTCCTCCCCACCCAACTCCAGAGTCCCTACCCACCCCGGGACCCCTCCGGCTTCAGAGAAGGTTTACCCCGTTCACCCCCCGCACCCCCTGAGGATGCTCTGCCCCCTCACCCTCCTTCACCCTGCTGCGCCTCTGAGGATGGCTTGCCCCCTCATCCTAATAATAGAATAAACATGGACAAATAGAGTAATAAATCCGTACAGACATATAGACATCTATACAGGTGCTGTGGGGAGGGGGAGGAGGGGGCTCACTGTGGGAAGGCCTCCTGGAGGAGGGGAGCTCTCAGTAGGGCCTTGAAGGGAGGAAGAGATAGCTTGGCGGATGGGCGGGACGGTCGAGAAAGAGGCACGGTGCCAACTTGTCCTTCCCAAGCGCTTAGTCCAGTGCTCTGCACACAGTAAGCGCTCGATAAATACGATTGAATGAATGATTGATTGAATGAATAATAATAATAATGTGGTATTTGTTAAGCACTCACTCCTGGCTCAGTGGCAAGAGCCCGGGCTTTTCATTCATTCATTCATTCACTCACTCATTCGTATTTATCGAGCGCTTACTGTGTGCAGAGCACTGGACTAAGCGCTTAGGGAAGTCCAAGTTGGCAACATAGAGAGACGGCCCCTACCCAACAGCGGGCTCACAGTCTAGAGGGCTTGGGAGTCAGAGGTCACTCATTCATTCATTCAATCGTATTTATTGAGCGCTTACTGTGTGCAGAGCACTGGACTAAGCACAAGTTGGCAACATCTAGAGATGGTCCCTTCCCAACAGTGGACTCACAGTCTAGAAGGGGGAGACAGAGAACAAAACAAAACATATTCACAACATAAAATAAATAGAATAAACATGTACAAATAGAGTAATAAATCCATACAAACATATATACATATATACAGGTGCTGTGGGGAGGGGAAGGAGGTAAGGCGGGGGGGAGGGGGAGGAAGGGGAGAAGGAGGAGGTCGTGGGTTCTAATCCCGGCTCCGCCACTTGTCAGCTGGGTGACTTTGGGCAAGTCACTTCATTCATTCATTCATTCAATCGTATTTATTGAGCGCTTACTGTGTGCAGAGCACTGGACTAAGCGCTTGGGAAGTACAAGCCGGCAACATAGAGAGACGGTCCCTACCCCACAACGGGCTCAGTTTAGAAGGGGGAAACAGCAAAATAAAAACAGGATAGGCAGGTGTCAAAAGCGTCAGAACAAGTAGAATTATAGCTCGATGCACATCATTAACAAAATAAATAGAATAGTAACTATGTGCAAGTAAAATAAATAGAGTGATAAATCTGTACAAACATCTATACAGGTGCTGTGTGGAGGAAGAGGAGGTAGGGCAGAGGCGGGGGATGGAGAGGAGAGGAAAGAGGGGGCTCAGTCTCAGGTGGGTGACTTTGGGCAAGTCACTTCACTTCTCCGGACCTCAGTTGCCTCATCTGCAAAATGGGGATTCATTCATTCATTCATTCAATCGTATTTATTGAGCGCTTACTGTGTGCAGAGCACTGTACTAAGCGCTTGGGAAGTACAAGTTGGCAACATATAGAGACGGTCGCTACCCAACAGTGGGCTCACAGTCTAGAGGGATGAAGACCATGAGCCCCCCGTGGGACAACCTGATCAACTGGTAACCTCCCCAGCGCTCAGAATGGTGCTTCGCACATAGAAAGCGCTTAACAAGTATCATTATTATTATTATTAAGTCGGGGCCTGGGCAGTGCGTGTACCAGTTCAGGGGGCATTTCCAGGACGTGGCGTCCCCCCGGCAAAGCGTGTGGCTCTCTGCAACCGATACCTCCCCTCTCCGCCCCAGAGAAGGGTTTCCTCTTCCCCATCCCATTCCCATCATTCTTCCCGGGAATCCTGACGGACCGGCTTCCCCACCACCTGCCCTGCCCGTGGCCCTGCTCTCCGGCCCAGCCCCTCCGGCGGTGGCGGTGGCGGTGGCAGCGGCGCAGACTTCCCACCGGGGCCCAGCCGGACCAGGAAAGGGAAGGAAAGTTAAGAGGGAGAGAAAAGGGGCCTGCCTTCAACCAGAGAAATGGGAATTGCCCATTCCTTTCAGGTGCCAGTGGTGTTTCTGCTCACACGTGCCTCCTCCCTCTCCCCAGTGACCTTCCCAGCAGGAAAGGGAGAGGCCCAGGAAGAGGAGGTGGCCAGGGCCCACTTTGCCCCCTGGGGTGGCACGGTTTCAGGGTGTCACCCCCCCGTCCGCACCAAGCGAAGCGGGCACAGTGGCAGTGCGGCCTAGGCGTGCGTCAAGGCTTCAGTTGTTGGGATGACGGCAAGGGACGGTTAAATTCCCCAAGAGCAACGTGGTCCGCTTGCCAGCCTGCGTCTCAGACCCTCCGTCCCCTCCCCTCCCTTCCCCTGTCCTGCCTTGCCCGGGCTTGACTCAGTTGCGCTGACCCCTGTCTCCCTCCCCACCCTCTCTACTCCTCCCCGGGGCTGCCGCCTTTGATTTTTCTCCAGGCCCACGGATGATTTATGGTTTTGGAAGCTGAGGAGAGCATAGGTGGGGAGGGAGGAGCTGGGGTGGAAGGTGGGTAATTGATAAGCGCCGGGGTCCAGAACAGGCAGGGATAGGGGTGTGGGACCCCCAGGGTGGGCCCATATGTGCGTCTGGGGTGGCGGCGGGGGGGATTCAGCTTCCAAGCAGGAAAAAGAGGCCCCGTCTGGTCTCAGCTCGGCCGCTCGGGATTACCGTGTGACGGTAAAAGTATGTGGGCAAGTCGTTTGACTTTACTAGTTGCCTCAGCTTCCTTGTAAAATGGGGGTGAAATAAATACCTGTCCTCCTTCCTCATCCCTCCTCCGACTGGGATCCCCAGGCGGGACAGGGACCGTGCCCGACCTGACCGTGTTTTTCCTACTCCGGGGCTCGACACAATAGCACTTCACCGATGCCATGATAATCATCGTTATTATCATTATTACCAATAAAGGAGTGAGGACGCAGGAGGCTCGGAATGGGAGCAGGGCCTGGAGTTGGTTTCAGAAGGCTGGGACTCGGGGTGTCCCCCCAGCCCCCCAACACGAAGGGCCGGGACCGCCCATTTCCCCTCCCCGGTCACGGGGCCTAATAATAATAACGATGGCATTTATGAAGCGCTTACTATGTGCAAAGCACTGTTCTAAGCAAGCGCTGGGGAGGTTCCAAGGTGATCAGGTTGTCCCAAGGGGGGCTCTCAGTCTTCAACCCCATTTTACAGACGAGGGAACTGAGGCACAGAGAAGTGAAGTGACTTGCCCAAAGTGACAATTGGCGGAGCGGGATTTGAACCCGCGACCTCTGACTCCAAAGCCCGGGCTCTTTCCACTGAGCCACGCTGCTTCTCTAATCCCAGCTCCGCCACGTGTCTGCTGTGTGACCTTGGGCAGGTCACTTCACTGGGCCTCAGTCACCTCACCTGTCAATAATAATGATGGTGGCATTTAGACTGTGAGCCCACTGTTGGGTAGGGACTGTCTCTATATGTTGCCAATTTGTACTTCCCAAGCGCTTAGTACAGTGCTCTGCACATAGTAAGCACTCAATTGATGATGATGATTTATTAAGCACTTACTCCGTGCAAAGCACTGTTCTAAGCGCTGGGGGGATAGAAGGTGATGAGGTTGTCCCACAAGGGGCTCACACTCTTAGCCCCCATTTTACAGATGAGGGAAATGAGGCCCAGAGAAGTGACTTGCCCAAAGTCACACGGCTGACAATTGGCGGAGCCAGGATTTGAACCCGTGACTCAATCAATCAATCATATTTATTGAGCGCTTACTGTGTGCAGAGCACTGGACTAAGCGCTTGGGAAGTACAAGTTGGCAACAACTTGAAACCATGTGGCTTCTCTAATCCCTGCTCCGCCACGTGTCTGCTGTGTGACCTTGGGCAAGTCACTTCACTGGGCCTCATTCATTCACTCCATCGTATTTATTGAGCACTTACTGTGTGCAGAGCACTGGAGAGTTCATTCATTCAATCATTTATTGAGCACTTACTGTGTGCAGAGCACTGTACTAAGCGCTTGGGAAGTCCAAGTTGGCAACATATAGAGACGGTCCCTGCCCAACAGCGGGCTCACAAGTCTAGAAGTGAGGGCCTCGGGCCGGCCCTCTCTCTCCCCCTCGGGTGGCACCAGATGCGCCCGGAGAAGTGGGAGGAGGACCCGTCGGGCCTTCCCTGGTTGCTGAGAAGCAGCGTGGCTCAGTGGAAAGAGCGCGGGCTTTGGAGTCCGAGGTCATGGGTTCAAATCCCGGCTCCGCCAACTGTCAGCTGGGTGAATGTGGGCAAGTAGTTCTCTGTGCCTCAGTTCCCTCGCCTGTAAAACGGGGATGAAAACTGTAAGCCCCCCGTGGGGCAACCCTGTAACCTCCCCAGCGCTTAGAACGGTGCTTTGCACATAGTAAGCGCTTACCAAATACCATCATTATTATTATTAGAAGGCCTCAGTCACCTCACCTGTCAAATGGGGATGGAGGCTGGGGGCCCCCCGGGACGACATCCAACCGGATTTGCTTGGAAGTACGGCGCCCGGCCCGTAGTAAGCGCTTAGTGGATGCCGTTATTGTTAGTCACCCCCTTGGCTCTCCCCGGGCCGAGGCCCACCGTCACCGCCGGGGAGCCTTCTCCGTCCTTTATTCGGCCTCCGCCTCCGGAGCGGTTGAAGTGCCGAGGGGGGAGAGGGGCCGAGGGGCCGGGGACCGGGCGGGCGGGCGGGGGGCTCAGGTGAGGACGCTCGCCACCGCCGGCAGCAGAGCCGCCAGCTCCTCGTCGACCCCGGCTGCGTGGGCCAGCGGGTTGCCCCGCAGGTCGAGGCGGGCCAGCTTGGGACAGGAGGCCAGCGGCACGAGGGCCGAAGGATCCCGGAGGCCTGGCGGCGGCGGGGGTCAAGGAGAAGTCGGAGCGGTGAGGGGCCCGCGATCCCCGAGGACCCCCCCCCCCACCGATGGTTCCCCCATCCCTCCCGCTTCACCCCCTGAGGATAGTCTGCACCCCCCCCCCACCTCAGTTTACCCCCCTCCCGGACCGTCAGAGGACAGCTCGCACGAGCAGCGTGGCTCGGTGGAAAGAGCCCGGGCTTTGGAGTCGGAGGTCAGGGGTTCCAATCCCGGCTCCGCCGCTTGTCAACTGGGAGTCACTTCACTTCTCTGGGCCTCAGTGACCTCATCTGGAAAATGGGGACTAAGACTCTGAGCCCCTCATGGGACAACCTTAGCCCCTTGTATCCCCCCCAGCGCTTAGAACAGTGCTTTGCACATAGTAAGTGCTTAGGAAATGCCATCATTATTATTCTTCTCTGGGCCTCAGTTCCCTCATCTGTCAAATGGGGACTAAGACTGTGAGCCCCCCATGGGACAACCTGAGCCCCTTGTATCCCGCCCCCCCCAGTGCTTAGAACAGTGCTTTGCACATAGTAAGTGCTTAGTAAATGCCATCATTATTATTCTTCTTCTCTGGGCCTCAGTTCCCTCATCTGTCAAATGGGGACTAAGACTGTGAGCCCCTCATGGGACAACCTGAGCCCCTTGTATCCCCCCCTCCAGCGCTTAGAACAGTGCTTTGCACATAGTAAGTGCTTAATAAATGCCATCATTATTACTCTTCTTCTCTGGGCCTCAGTTCCCTCAGAGAAGCAGCGTGGCTCAGTGGAAAGAGAACGGGCTTTGGAGTCAGAGGTCATGGGTTCAAATCCCGGCTCCGCCAGTTGTCAGCTGTGTGACTTTGGGCAAGTCACTTCACTTCTCTGGGCCTCAGTTACCTCATCTGTAAAATGGGGATTAATACTGTGAGCCCCCCGTGGGACAACCTGATCACCTTGTAACCTCCCTAGCGCTTAGAACAGTGCTTTGCACATAGTAAGTGCTTAATAAATGCCATTATTATTATTATTATTATTATTCCCTCACCTGTCAAATGGAGACTAAGACTGTGAACCCCTTGTGGGACAACCTGATCCTCTTGTATCCCCCCCAGCGCTTAGAACAGTGCTTTGCACATAGTAAGTGCTTACCAAATACTATCACTATTATTATTCTCTGGACCTCAGTTCCCTCATCTGTAAAATGGGGACTAAGACTGTGAGCCCCTCGTGGGACAACCTGATCACCTTCTATCCCCCCAGCGCTTAGAACAGTGCTTGGCACATAGTAAGCGCTTAATAAATGCCGCCATTATTCCTCTTCTTCTCTGGGCTTCAGTTCCCTCATCTGTCAAATGGGGATGAAGACTGTGAGCCCCACAACCTGATCACCTTGTATCCCCCAGAGCTTAGAACAGTGCTTCGCACATAGTAAGCGCAGCAGCATGGCTCAGTGGAGGGCAGCAGCGTGGCTCAGTGGAATAGAGCCCGGGCTTTGGAGTCAGAGGTCAGGGGTTCAAATCCCGGCTCTGCCAATTGCCAGCTGTGTGACTTTGGGCAAGTCACTTCACTTCCCTGGGCCTCAGTTCCCTCATCTGGAAAATGGGGATGAAGACTGAGAGCCCCCTGAGGGACAACCTGATCACCTTGTAACCTCCCCAGCGCTTAGAACAGTGCTTTGCACACAGTAAGCGCTTAATAAATGCTATCATCATTATTATTATTATTATTATTAATAAATGCCGCCATTCTTCTTCTTCTTCTCTGGGCCTCAGTTCCCTCATCTATAAAACGGGGATGAAGACTGTGAGCCCCACAACCTGTTCACCTTGCATCCCCCAGCGCTTAGAAGAGTGCTGCGCACATAGTCAGCGCTTAACAGATGCCACCGTCATCCCTATTATTATTACCCCCTTAATCCTGCATTTTCCCCCTCCACACCCACCCCACGGCATTGCATCAGCCCGGACTCTTTTGCTCCTCGATTTTGCGACAGAGTCTGAGCGCTTTAAAGAGGGCTGGGAGTGTGCGACGGGGGAGGGAGGGGTCTCTGTGTCACTAACTGGGTTTCTGCCGGCTTTTTTCCCCCCCGCACTTCCTGAAGATACTGAAGCGGCCGGAATGCCGCCGCGGGATGCCACCTCAACCCGGGAGAAGGAGCCTGACTCATCCCTTAGGCAAATAAATGCTAATGGCCTCCTAAAGCCGGCAGGGCTAGGCCCCCTCTGCCACCCTCCGCACCCCAGAGGGTCCCGGGGGGAGCCCCGCGACCCTCTGGGAGAGGGTCAGAGGTCAGAGGTCAGGATACGATTGTCACCCAGCGAGAGTTCCCGCAGGCGGGGCAGGTTCGCGGCTCCTTCCAGGGACTCGATGGCATTCCCGTCGGCCTGCAGCACCTGGGAAGGGGCGGGAAAGGATTTGGGGGACGGCGGCGACGACATCTGTCAGAAAGTCAGGTTGTCCCCCTCGGGGCTCACGGGAGGGAACCGAGGCCCGGAGAAGCGAAGCGACTTGTCCAGCGTCGCAAGGGACGGAGCCGGGACCCGAGCCCGGACTCTTCCCACCGAGCCACGCCGCGGGCGGGTCTTCGGGGAAGAGGGGCTCCCTCTCGGGCGGCGGGACGGGGGGATAAGGGGGGTCTCTTACCTCAAGGCAGCGCAGCCCGGCTAGGGCGGGGGGCAGAGAGCGCAGCTGGTTGTGGGACAGATTGAGGTGAGTGACCAGCAGCAGCTGCTCCAGGTGGCACAGCGTGGTCAGGTCCTGGGGTGGGGGGACGACAGCGGGGCCGGGGGGCCGGCGTGGGCCGAGGTCCGGCTGGCCCGGGCCTGGTTCCCCTCACCCCCGGTTTCCCGGAGGAGGGGGGTGAGGACCCCCCTTTTCCCGCAGTGCGGCCCCCACGGCTCCCCGGAGTCCCGCCGCCTGCCAGGGACCCCTGGCACACAGTAAGCGCTCAATAAATACGATTGATTGATTGATTGATTGATTGACCCCGGGGGCGGGCGGCTGACCCCGGCCGGAAGGGAGAGGAGGGGGCTTTTCGGAGGTCGGTAGGGACCGTCTCTATATGTACTTCCCAAGCGCTTAGTACAGGGCTCTGCACACAATAAGCGCTCGATAAATACGATTGAATGAATGAATGAATGAATGACTTTTCAGAGGTCAGTAGGGACCGTCTCTATATGTACTTCCCAAGCGCTTAGTACACTGCTCTGCACACATTAAGCGCTCGATAAATACGATTGAATGAATGAATGAATGAATGACTTTTCAGAGGTCAGTAGGGACCGTCTCTATATGTACTTCCCAAGCGCTTAGTACAGGGCTCTGCACACATTAAGCGCTCGATAAAGACGACTGAATGAATGAATAAATGAATGACTTTTCAGAGGTCGTAGGGACCGTCTCTATATGTACTTCCCAAGCGCTTGGTACAGTGCTCTGCACGCAATAAGCGCTCGATAAATACGATTGAATGAATGAATGACTTTTCGGAGGTCGGTAGGGACCATCTCTATATGTTGCCAACTTGTCCTTCCCAAGCGCTTAATACAGTGCTCTGCACACAATAAGCGATCGATAAATACGATTGAACAAATGACTTTTCGGAGGTTGGTAGGGACCGTCTCTCTATGTTGCCAGCTTGTCCTTCCCAAGCACTTAGTACAGTGCTCTGCACACAATAAGCGCTCGATAAATATGATTGAATGAATGACTTTTCGGAGGTCGGTAGGGACCATCTCTATATGTTGCCAACTTGTCCTTCCCAAGTGCTTAGTACAGTGCTCTGCACACAATAAGCGCTCGATAAATACGATGAATGACTTTTCGGAGGTCGGTAGGGACCGTCTCTATATGTACTTCCCAAGCGCTTGGGTACAGTGCTCTGCACACAATAAGCACTCGATAAATACGATTGAATGAATGGATGACTTTTCGGAGGTCGGTAGGGACTGTCTCTCTATGTTGCAAACTTGTCCTTCCCAAGCGCTTAGTACAGTGCTCTGCACACAATAAGCGCTCGATAAATACGATTGAATGAATGACTTTTCGGAGGTCGGTAGGGACCATCTCTATATGTTGCCAACTTGTCCTTCCCAAGCGCTTAGTACAGTGCTCTGCACACAATAAGCGCTCGATAAATACGATGAATGACTTTTCGGAGGTCGGTAGGGACCGTCTCTATATGTACTTCCCAAGCACTTGGTACAGTGCTCTGCACACAATAAGCGCTCGATAAATAGGATTGAATGAATGACTTTTCGGAGGCCGGTAGGGACCGTCTCTCTACGTTGCCAACTTGTCCTTCCCAAGCGCTTAGTACAGTGCTCTGCACACAATAAGCGCTCGATAAATACGATTGAATGAATGAATGACTTTTTGGAGGTCGGTAGGGACCGTCTCTCTATGTTGCCAACTTGTCCTTCCCAAGCGCTTAATACAGTGCTATGCACACAATAAGCGCTCGATAAATACAATTGAATGAATGACTTTTCAGAGGTCTGTAGGGACCGTCTCTATATGTTGCCAACTTGTCCTTCCCAAGCGCTTAGTACAGTGCTCTGCACACAGTAAGCGTTCCATAAATACAATTGAATGACTTTTCAGAGGTCGGTAGGGACTGTCTATTTTGCCAACTTGTCCTTCCCAAGCGCTTAGTACAGTGCTCTGCACACAATAAGTGCTCGATAAATACAATTGAACGAATGACTTTTCAGAGGTCGGTAGGGACCGTCTCTCTATGTTGCCAGCTTGTCCTTCCCAAGCGCTTAGTACAGTGCTCTGCACACAATAAGCGCTCGATAAATACGATTGAACGAATGACTTTTCGGAGGTCGGTAGGGACTGCCTCTCTATGCTGCCAACTTGTCCTTCCCAAGCGCTTAATACAGTGCTCTGCACACAATAAGTGCTCGATAAATACGACTGAACGATGACTTTTCGGAGGTCGGTAGGGACCGTCTCTCTATGCTGCCAACTTGTCCTTCCCAAGCGCTTAGTACAGTGCTCTGCACACAATAAGCGCTCGTTAAATACGATTGATGATGATGATGATGACTTTTCGGAGGTCGGCAGGGACCGTCTCTCTTCCCAAGCGCTCGGCACGGCGCTCCGCCCACAGTAAGCGCTCCTTAAATACGATCAAACGAATGAACACACGCGCAGGAGTCGGGGGTCGGGGGGTGGCGGTACCTTGTGTGCCAAGTCGAGCACGCGCACCTCGGCGTACTCCATCTTGAGCACGCTGTTCTCCACCAGGAACTTGCTGCGCAGGTCATCGAGGTAGGCGGCCCGCATGGGGTCCGCCGCCTGCGCCGGGGACGGGACGGGATGGAAAGGGGGCTGAGGGCCTAATTCCCGGCCCCGCGGCCCCGCCGGGGGAAGCGCTCAATAAATACAATTGAATGAATGAACCCAAGTCCTTCTGACTCCTGGGCCCGTGTTCTAGCCACTACACCATGAGTGCTTTTATTATTATTATTATTAATAATAATAAAATGGGGATGAAGACTGTATATGTATGAATGCATATGTATTCATATATGTATAAATGAATGTATTCATATGTATGAATGAATACATATGTATAGACTGTGTATGTATGAATAATATAACTATTATTATATAATAATAATTATTTATTATTATATAATAATAATTATTACTATTAGGACTCAAATTTTAGTAACCCTGGCAGAGCTCAGTCAGCTGGGAGTCAGTACCTCTCATGCCTTAGACTGGGTACACCTGGTAGACAGGGCCCGTGTCTACCCACTCTATTATAGGGTGCTCTCCCAAGCGCTTAGTACAGTGCTCTGCACACAGTAAGCACTCAGTAAATACGATTGATTGATTACCTGTATATATGTATATAGACTGTGAGCCCACTGTTGGGTAGGGACTGTCTCTAGATGTTGCCAATTTGTACTTCCCAAGCGCTTAGTCCAGTGCTCTGCACATAGTAAGCGCTCAATAAATACGATTGATGATGATGATGATGATGATGATGATGATAATAAATACGATTGATTGACTGATTGTGTGCCAATCACTGTTCTAAGCGCTGGGGTAGATACAAGGTCATCAGGTTATCCCGCGTGGGGCTCAGTCTTCATCCCCATTTTGCAGATGAGGGAACTGAGGCCCAGAGAAGAATAATAATAATGACGACGGCAGTTATTAAGCGCTTACTATGTGCAAAGCAGTGTTCTAAGCGCTGGGACGTTAAGTGACTTGCCCAAGGTCACACAGCTGACAAGTGGTGGAGTTATTTATTTATTTTACTTGTACGTATCTATTCTATTTATTTTATTTTGTTAGTATGTTTGGTTTTGTTCTCTGTCTCCCCCTTCTAGACTGTGAGCCCGCTGTTGGGTAGGGACTGTCTCCATATGTTGCCAATTTGTACTTCCGAAGCGCTTAGTACAGTGCTCTGCACATAGTAAGCGCTCAATAAATACAATTGATGATGATGATGATGTGAGCCCACTGTTGGGTAGGGACCGTCTCTAGATGTTGCCAACTTGGACTTCCCAAGCGCTTAGTCCAGTGCTCTGCACACAGTAAGCGCTCAATAAATACGATTGATGATGATGATGATGATGATGAGTTGGGATTAGAACCCAACCCATGCTCTGCTTCTCTTAATTACACTTCCCAAGCGCTTAGTCCAGTGCTCTGCACACAGTAAGCGCTCGATAAATACGATTGATGATGATGATGAGTTGGGATTAGAACCCAGCCCATGCTCTGCTTCTCTTAATTACACTTCCCAAGCGCTTAGTCCAGTGCTCTGCACACAGTAAGCGCTCAATAAATACGATTGATGATGATGATGATGATGATGATGATGAGTTGGGATTAGAACCCAACCCATGCTCTGCTTCTCTTAATTACACTTCCCAAGCGCTTAGTCCAG
Source organism: Tachyglossus aculeatus (assembly GCF_015852505.1). Classification (NCBI taxonomy): domain Eukaryota; kingdom Metazoa; phylum Chordata; class Mammalia; order Monotremata; family Tachyglossidae; genus Tachyglossus; species Tachyglossus aculeatus. Next base: position 18,585,716 of record NW_024044828.1, read on the forward strand.
TGCTCTGCACACAGTAAGCGCTCGATAAATACGATTGATGATGATGATGATGATGATGAGTTGGGATTAGAACCCAGCCCATGCTCTGCTTCTCTTAATTACACTTCCCAAGCGCTTAGTCCAGTGCTCTGCATACAGTAAGCGCTCAATAAATACGATTGATGATGATGATGATGAGTTGGGATTAGAACCCAGCCCATGCTCTGCTTCTCTTAATTACACTTCCCAAGCGCTTAGTCCAGTGCTCTGCACACAGTAAGCGCTCAATAAATGCACTTGAACGAATGGAAAAAGGGCGCTCACCTTGAGGGTCTGGAAGTACCGCAGCGTCTCCTGCTCGTAGACCAGGGGGTCCAGGGCCCGCATGAGGAGGATGATGGTCAGCAGGCACCCTGGGGCCGGGGGCAGAGGGATGATATTCCCAAGTTTTCCCGGTCCCCCCTTCCGCCCCCCGCCATCCGCCCGGGACCTCACATTTGTTGCCCGGCTCCAGCTCCTGGAGCTGCTTGCAGGACGCCAGCTCCGACTGCAGCACCGTGCTCTTCTCCGCCGACAGCTCGCACCTGGGGACCGTCCGGGGGGGGCGTCTCTCAAGGGTGCGGCCTCGACCTCCCCGGGAGCCCCCCGAAACCCGTCCGGCGTCCGGTCACCTGAACAGTTGCTCGTCCGTGGCCGAGTCCCTGCTCCAGCCTTCCCGGCGGCCTGGGGGTGGGTCAGAGCAGGGGGCGGTGAGGTGGGCCGGGGGCCGGGGGTGGTCGGTCAGTCGGTCGTCTCGACCGAGCGCTTACTGTGCGCAAAGCACTGTTCTAAGCGCTTGGGAGAGGACAATAATAATAATAATAATAACAGCATTTATTAAGCGCTTACGATGCTCAAAGCAATCAATCCATCGTATTTACTGAGCCCTTACTGTGTGCAGAGCACTGGACTAAGCGCTTGGGAAGTCCAAGTTGGCAACGTTCATTCATTCATTCATTCAGTCGTATTTCTGGAGTGCTTAACTGTGTGCAGAGCACTGGACTAAGCGCTCGGGAAGTCCAAGTTGGCAACGTTCATTCATTCATTCATTGTCGTATTTCTGGAGTGCTTAACTGTGTGCAGAGCACTGGACTAAGCGCTCGGGAAGTCCAAGTTGGCAACATTCATTCATTCATCCAGTCGTATTTATTGAGCGCTTACTGTGTGCAGAGCACTGGACTAAGCGCTTGGGAAGTCCACGTTGGCAACATCTAGAGACGGTCCCTACCCACCAGCGGGCTCACAGTCTAGAAGGGGGAGACAGACAACAAAACCAAACATATTAACAAAGTAAAATAATTAGAATATGTACAAATAAAACAGAGTAATAAATACAATCAATCAATCAATTGTATTTATTGAGTGCTTACTGTGTGCAGAGCACTGGACTAAGCGCTTGGGAAGTCCAAGTTGGCAACATCTAGAGACGGTCCCTACCCAACAGCGGGCTCACAGTCTAGAAGGGGGAGACAGGCAACAAAACAGATTAACAAAGTAAAATAATTAGAACATGTACAAATAAAATAGAGTAATAAAGACGTACCAACATATATACAGGTTATATACATATATACACAGTCAGCTGGGTGACTCCAGGCAAGTCACTTCACTTCTCTGGGCCTCAGTGACCTCATCTGGAAAACGGGGGTGGAGACTGTGACTGCCCAATCAATCAATCAATCAGTCAATCAATCGTATTTATTGAGCGCTTACTGTGTGCAGAGCACTGTACTAAGCGCCTTGGGAAGTCCAAGTTGGCAACATATGGAGACGGTCCCTACCCAACAGCGGGCTCACAGTCTAGAAGGGGGAGACAGAGAACACAACCAAATATATTAACAAAGTAAAATAATTAGAACATGTACAAATAAAAGAGAGTAATAAATATGTACAATCAATCAATCAATCATATTTATTGAGCGCTTACTGTGTGCAGAGCACTGGACTAAGCGCTTGGGAACTCCAAGTTGGCAACATCTGGAGACGGTCCCTACCCAACAGCGGGCTCACAGTCTAGAAGGGGGAGACAGAGAACACAACCAAACATATTAACAAAGTAAAATAATTAGAACAGGTACAAATAAAATAGAGGAATAAAGACGTACCAACATATATACAGGTTATATACATATATACACAGTCAGCCATGTCTCCCCCTTTTAGACTGTCTCCCCCTTTTAGACTTGTCTCCCCCTTTTAGACTGTGAGCCCACTGTTGGGTAGGGACTGTCTCTAGATGTTGCCAACTTGGACTTCCCAAGTGCTTAGTCCAGTGCTCTGCACACAGTAAGCGCTCAATAAATACGACTGATTGATTGATTGATTGACTCTGGGCCTCAGTGACCTCATCTGGCCCTATTAAGGCCCTTCTGAGAGCTCACCTCCTCCAGGAGGCCTTCCCAGACTGAGCCCCTTCCTTCTTCTCCCCCTCGTCCCCCCTCCATCCCCCCCATCTTACCTCCTTCCCTTCCCCACAGCACCTGTATCTATGTATATATGTTTGTACATATTTATTACTCTATTTATTCATTTATTTTACTTGTACATATCTATTCTATTTATTTTATTTTGTTAGTATGTTTGGTTTTGTCTCCCCCTTTTAGACTGTGAGCCCACTGTTGGGTAGGGACTCTATATGTTGCCAATTTGTACTTCCCAAGCGCTTAGTCCAGTGCTCTGCACACAGTAAGCGCTCAATAAATACGATTGATGATGATCTGGAAAACAGGGATGGAGACCGCGCCCGCCCAACGTGGGCCGACCTTGTAAGCTCCCCAGCGGTTAGAACGGCGCTTTGCGTGTAGTAAGCGCTTAACAAATACCATCGTTATTATTATTATTAATGAAGGACTGAGAAGCAGCGTGGCTCAGTGGAAAAGAGCCCGGGCTTTGGAGTCAGAGGTCATGGGTTCCAATCCCGGCTCCGCCACACGTCTGCTGTGTGACCTTGGGCAAGTCACTTAACTTCTCTGAGCCTCGGTTACCTCATCTGTAAAATGGGGATGAAGACTGTGAGCCCCCCGTGGGACAACTTGATCACCTCGGATCCACCCCCAGCGCTTAGAACAGCGCTCTGCACATAGTGAGCGCTTAACAAATGCCACTATTATTATTATTATGGGGAGGGGATGGGGGTGGCGGGGCGGGGCTGGCACCTTTAAAGAGCACGCAGTCCTTCTGCACGTCTCCCCCTCTCCACAGCAGGCGAAACGTGTGCTGGGGCCACTGGTCGTTCAGGGCGGCGGGCGGCAGGTCGCACAGCTGGGGCCGGGGCGAGGACGCCTGGTGTGACCCCGGGGCCCGCCGGGACCCCCCGCCCGTCCCGCCCGGCCCATCCCGGCCCCCCGATACCCAGATATTGCCGGGCCTGTTCCTGCCATCCGGGGTCCTCCACTCCACGGCCAGGGGCGACTCGTCCGCCACGAGCAGCAGACGCTCGGCTCCGGGGCCCACCTGCGGGGGACCCCCGGGCACGGGCTCGCATGCGGATGTGTACGCGGACCGGCCCCCGCCACCCAAAGACCCCCAAACCAGCCCCGCCGGGCGGGGAGAGGGGCCACACTCACGGCGAGGGGCCGGGAGAAGCCGGCCGTCAGGCAGGCGTCGTCGCGGCTCACGTGGAGGCAGCGCACGGCATCCTGAGAGTCCGCTGCCGGAGGAATTAATCAATCAATCAATCAATCGTATTTAGATCGATAGAGCACTGTACTAAGCGCTTGGGAAGTCCAAGTTGGCAACATATAAAGACAGCCCCTACCCAACAGTGGGCTCACAGTCTAAAAGGGGGAGACGGAGAACAAAACCAAACACACTGACAAAATAAAATAAATAGAATAGATAGGTACAAGTACGGGGTACACTAGGCTGTGGTGGGAGGTGCGCGCGGAGGGGACCCCTTCGCCCCCAGCCTCAGTCGTGGTACAAGCCCCACCACCCCCTAGACTGGAAAGCTCGTTGTAATCAATCAATCGTACTTAGTGAGCGCTTAACTGGGTGCAGAGCACTGGACTAAGCGCTTGGGAAGTCCAAGTTGGCAACACACAGAGACGGTCCCTACCCAACACCAGGCTCACAGTCTAGAAGGGGGAGGCAGAGAACAAGACAAAACATATCAACAAAATAAAATAAACAGAATAGATTATGTACAAGAACATATCAGTGTCCTTTCCCGCGCACTTATTAATAATAATAATGATAATGGCATTTATTAAGCGCTTACTAGGTGCCAAGCACTGTTCTAAGCGCTGGGGAGGTTACAAGGTGATCATGTTGTCCCATGGGGGGCTGTGAGCCCGCTGTTGGGTAGGGACCATCTCTAGTCATTCATTCATTCATTCATTCAATCGTATTTATTGAGCACTTCCTGTGTGCAGAGCACTGGACTAAGTGCTTGGGACAGACAAGTTGGCAACATATTCATTCATTCAATCGTATTTATTGAGCGCTTCTTGTGTTCAGAGCACTGGACTAAGCGCTTGGGAAGGACAAGTTGGCAACATATTCATTCATTCATTCATTCAATCGTATTTATTGAGCGCTTCCTGTGTGCAGAGCACTGGACTAAGCGCTTGGGAAGGACAAGCTGGCAACATATTCATTCATTCATTCAATCGTATTTATTGAGCGCTTCCTGTGTGCAGAGCACTGGACTAAGCGCTTGGGAAGGACAAGTTGGCAGCATAGAGAGCCGGTCCCTACCCAACAGCGGGCTCACAGTCTAGGAGGGGGAGACAGACAACAAAACAAAACATATTGACAAAATAAAATAAATAGAATAAATATGTACAAGTAAAATAGAGTAATAAATATGTACAAACATATATACAGGTATGTTGCCAACTTGTCCTTCCCAAGCGCTTAGTCCAGTGCTCTGCACACAGTAAGCGCTCAATAAATACGATTGATTGATTGATTATTTACTTCCCGTTTTCCGGACGAGGAAATCGGGGCCAAGGGAATGAAATGACACGCGCAAGGCCTAGAACCCAGATCCCCCGATGCTGTTTCCGCGAGCGGGAGGGGAGAGGGGTCGGAGGGAGTCGTGAGGGAGGGTCAGCTGGACGGACTATGAGATGGACATATATATATATATCTATGTTGCCAATTTGTACTTCCCAAGCGCTTAGTACAGTGCTCTGCACATAGTAAGCGCTCAATAAATACGATTGATGATGATGATGATGGACCCCGCGGGAGGAGACGGGGGGCTCGGGCGGCTCCCCCTCGGCCCCCGACTCACCTCGGCCCAGGAGCCAGCGGTGGTAGAACCAGGCGCTCTGGTCGTTGGGGTCAGTGAAGAAGGCGTTCTGCACCAACTCCAGCTCTGCGGGGGCAACGTGATGGGGTCCCGTCCCCCCCAATCCCGGCCCCCCGCCCCGGCCCCCGAGGCCGGCGTCTCCCCCATCCCGCCCCCGCCTCACCGCGCAGCAGCAGGTCCTCGGGCAGCCGGGCGCGGGGCCGCGGGTCGGGCGGGGGCCGCAGGCGGGGCAGCAAGCGGGAGCGGTAGTGCCACGACGAGTAGTTGGAGAAGTTTCGGGTGATGAGGCTGTCGCTGAAGGCCAGCTCCTCGGCGGGGGGCACGGCCGCCCGGCTGGCCACGAACCGCCGATAATCCCAGCAGTGAACTGCGGGGACGGGGCACCTCGCACCCGGGGCCCTGCCCCGCCCGGGACCACTCGACGGGGCCCTCGCCCGCCGTTCAGTCCACGTGTCCCCCCTCCTGGAGACCCTCCGACGGCTGCCCGTCAGCCCCACACCCAACAGAAACTCTTCCCCTCGCTACCCTCCCGCCGCACCCCATCTCGCCCGCATCCTTCCTCCTCCACGCAGCCTTCCCCGATTAAGCCCTCTTTCCCCCGGCTGGCTCTCCCTCCCGCGTCATCTACGCAGCTGTCTCTGTGACCTTTGGACATTTAATATTGTGCCCCAGATCTTTCAATTTGTATACGATAAATCACTTATTCATAATCAAGCAAGAACTCCTCACCCTGGGCTTCAAGGCTGTCCATCCCCTCGCCCCCTCCTACCTCACCTCCCTTCTCATCATCATCATCATTATCAATCGTATTTATTAAGCGCTTACTGTGTGCAGAGCACTGTACTAAGCGCTTGGGAAGTACAAGTTGGCAACATATAGAGACAGTCCCTACCCAACAGTGGGCTCACAGTCTAAAAGGGGGAGACAGAGAACAAAACCAAACATACTAACAAAATAAAATAAATAGAATAGAAATGTACAAGTAAAATAAATAGAGTAATAAATATGTACAAACATATATACATATACACAGGTGCTGTGGGGAAGGGAAGGAGGTAAGATGGGGGGGGATGGAGAGGGGGATGAGGGGGAGAGGAAGGAAGGGGCTGAGTGTGGGAGGGCCTCCTGGAGGAGGTGAGCTCTCAGTAGGACCTTGAAGGGAGGAAGAGAGCGAGCTTGGCAGAGGGGCAGAGGGATTGGGGGCATTCCGGGCCCGGGGGATGACGTGGGCCGGGGGTCGATGGCGGGACAGGCGAGAACGAGGTACGGTGAGGAGATTAGCGGTGGAGGAGCGGAGGGTGCGGACTGGGCTGGAGAAGGAGAGAAGGGAGGTGAGGTAGGAGGGGGCGAGGGGATGGATGGATGGACAGCCTGGAAGCCCAGGGTGAGGAGTTTCTGCCTGATGTGCAGATTGATTGGGAGCCACTGGAGATTTTTGAGGAGGGGAGTAACAGGCCCAGAGCGTTTCTGGCCAAAGATAATCTGGGCAGCAGCATGAAGTATGGATTGAAGTGGGGAGAGACACGAGGATGGGAGATCAGAGAGAAGGCTGGTGCAGTAGTCCAGACGGGATAGGATGAGAGCTTGAATGAGCAGGGTAGCGGTTGGGATGGAGAGGAAAGGGCGGATCTTGGCAATGTAAGGACCCTTCTCTCTTTCTCCATCGCAGCCCACACGCTCCGCTCCTCTGCCGCTCATCTCCTCACCGGGCCTCGTTCTCGCCCATCCCGCCGTCGACCCCCGGCCCCCGTCCTCCGCACATCCGCCAAGCTCGCTCTTTTCCTCCCTTCCAAGCCCTCCTGAGAGCTCACCTCCTCCAGGAGGCCTTCCCACACTCAGCCCCCTTTTTCCTCTCCTCCGCCCTACCTCCTTCCCCTCCCCACAGCACCTGTATAGATGTACAGATTTATTACTCTATTTACAGATTTACTATTCCATTTATTTTGCTAATGATGTGCACCTGTATAGATGTACAGATTTATTACTCTATTTATAGATTTACTATTCTATTTATTTCGTTAATGATGTGCACTTAGCTTTAATTCTACTTGTTCTGACGACTTGACACCCGTCCACGTGTTTTGTTCTGTCGTCCGTCTCCCCCTTCTAGCCTGTGAGCCCGTTGTCGGGTAGGGACCGTCTCTCTATGTTGCCAACTTGGACTTCCCAAGCGCTCAGTCCAGTGCTCTGCACACAGTAAGCGCTCAATAACTACGATTGAATGAGTGAATGAATCCTAATGCCCGTCTCCCCCTCAAGAAGGTAAGCTCGCCGTGGGCAGTGAACCGGTCTACTGATTCTCCGGCATTGCTCTGTCCAGAGTGCTGAAAAAGTGCTCTGCACATAGTAAATGCTTAATAAATGCCACTATCATTATTATTATTATTATTATTATGGCATCAATATATACTAATATATTATTAATATTATTATTGTGGCATTAACATATAATATTAATTGTTTTATTATGATCATATTAAATACTGCATAAATATAACAAAATATAATATCTATAAATTACATTACATCATACAACATATTATAATGTATAATATTATACATTGATATATTATTATATAAGATCAATAATAATAATAACAATAATAATGGCATTTATTAAACGCTTACTATGTGCAAAGCACTGTTCTAAGCGCTGGGGAGGTTACAAGGTGATCAGGTTGTCCCACAGGGGGGCTCACGGTCTTAATCCCCATTTTACAAATGAGGTAACTGAGGCCCGGAGAAGTGAAGTGACTTGCCCAAAGTCGCACAGCTGACAATTGGCAGAGCTGGGATTATTAACAGACGGGACCGATTTGACTGACTGACTGCCCAGACCGCTCTGACGGGAGGACAACTTGTACTTCCCAAGCGCTTAGTCCAGTGCTCTGCACACAGTAAGCGCTCAATAAATACGATTGAATGAATGAATGAGGGCCCCTCCCCCTTCTCCACCTCCCCCCCCGCCTTACCTCCTTCCCCTCCACACAGCACCTGTATATATGTCTGTATGGATTTATTACTCTATTTATTGATTTATTTTATTTGTACATCCTTATTCTATTTATTTTATTTTGTCAGCATGTTTTGTTTTGTTGTCCGTCTCCCCTTTCTAGCCCGTGAGCCCGCGGTCGGGTAGGGACCGCCTCTCGACGTTGCCGACTTGGACTTCCCAAGCGCTTAGCCCAGTGCTCTGCAGACAGTAAGCGCTCCATCAATACGCTTGAATGAATGAATGAGGACCACCCCGCCTTACCTCCTTCCCCTCCCCACAGCACCCGTATATATGTATATATGTTTGTACGGATTTATTACTCTATTTATTGATTTATTTTATTTGTACGTCCTTATTCTATTTATTTTGTCAACATGTTTTGTTTTGTTGTCCGTCTCCCCCTTCGAGCCTGTGAGCCTGCCGTCGGGTAGGGATTTATTACTCTATTGATTTATTTTATTTGTACATCCTTATTCTATTTATTTTATTTTGTCAACATGCTTTGTTTTGTTGTCCGTCTCCCCCTTCGAGCCTGTGAGCCCGTCGTCGGGTAGGGACCGCCTCTCGATGCTGCCAACTTGGACTTCCCAAGCGCTTAGTCCAGTGCTCTGCACACAGTAAGCGCTCCATCAATACGCTTGAATGAATGAATGAATGAGGACCCTGCCTTACCTCCTTCCCCTCCCCACAGCACCCGTATATATGTATATATGTTTGTACGGATTTATTACTCTATTGACTTATTTTATTTGTACATCCTTATTCTATTTATTTTATTTTGTCAACATGCTTTGTTTTGTTGTCCATCTCCCCCTTCTAGCCTGTGAGCCCGCCGTCGGGTAGGGATTTATTACTCGATTGATTGATTTATTTTATTTGTACATCCTTATTCTATTTATTTTATTTTGTCAACACGTTTTGTTGTCCGTCTCCCCCTTCTAGCCCGTGAGCCCGCCGTCGGGTGGGGACCGCCTCTCGACGTTGCCGACTTGGACTTCCCAAGCGCTTAGCCCGGTGCTCTGCACGCAGCAAGCGCTCAATAAATACGATTGATTGATTGATCGATTGATGAGTCCAGTGCCCAGCACCCCGGAAGCGCTCAACCAACGGGACTGAACGACTGACCGAGGCGGGCGGTACGTACAGTTGCGCTCGTCGCTGTCCAGGAAGCGGGCGCACAGGTCCAGCTCTCGGGCCCAGTCGGGCCGGGGCAGGCGGGCCAGCAGCCAGCAGCGATGGTGCCAGGTGCCGTAGGATTTGGGGTTCACCCGCAGGCAGCGCTCCAGGAAGCCCAGCTCGGCGGCGACCAGGGCCTCCAGCTCCTCGGGGGACCTGGGCCCGGCCGCACGGGGGGTCAGGGCCGCCCGGGAGGGCGACCCGGCCCCCCGGCCCCCTCCACGCCCGCCCGCCGCCCTCCTCACCTTTGGGCCTCCAACCGCAGCAGCACTTCCCGCCGGCAGTTCCACAGGGTGGCAAAGTCGGGGTTGGCCCCCAGGATCTGGCTGGTCAGCTCCAGGACCGATTCGTCCAGCTGTCCCGCCTGGCGCTGGGGGCGGGGAGGAGGGAAGGGGCGCCGCGGGGGTCAACCGAGCCCCGCCGCGCCCCTCCCCGAACAGGGACGGGCCCCCGGGACTCCCGGGAGGTCGGAGGGCCGGGGAAAGGAGGCCAACTGAGCAAAAGAAATACCCCCGGCGCACATCATCCCCCGGGCCTGGAATGCCCCCAATCCCTCTGCCCATCCGCCAAGCTCGCTCTCTTCCTCCCTTCAAGACCCTACTGAGAGCTCACCTCCTCCAGGAGGCCTTCCCACACTCAGCCCCTTCCTTCCTCTCCCCCTCATCCCCCTCTCCATCCCCCCCATCTTACCTCCTTCCCTTCCCCACAGCACCTGTATATATGTATAAATGTTTGTACATATTTATTACTCTATTTATTTATTTTACTTGTACATCTATTCTATTTATTTTATTTTGTTAGTATGTTTGGTTTTGTTCTGTCTCCCCCTTTCAGACTGTGAGCCCACTGTTGGGTAGGGACTGTCTCTATATGTTGCCAACTTGGACTTCCCAAGCGCTTAGTACAGTGCTCTGCACATAGTAAGTGCTCAATAAATACGACTGATTGATTGATTGATTGATTTACTTATTTTACTTGTACCTATCTATTCTACTTATTTTATTTTGTTAGTATGTTTGGTTTTGTTCTGTCTCCCCCTTTTAGACTGTGAGCCCACTGTTGGGTAGGGACCGTCTCTCTATGTTGCCAACTTGGACTTCCCAAGCGCTTAGTCCAGTGCTCTGCACATACTAAGCGCTCAATAAATACGATTGATTGATTGATTTACTTATTTTACTTGTACCTATCTATTCTACTTATTTTATTTTGTTAGTATGTTTGGTTTTGTTCTGTCTCCCCCTTTTAGACTGTGAGCCCGCTGTTGGGTAGGGACCGTCTCTCTATGTTGCCAACTTGGACTTCCCAAGCGCTTAGTCCAGTGCTCTGCACATACTAAGCGCTCAATAAATACGATTGATTGATTGATTTACTTATTTTACTTGTACCTATCTATTCTATTTATTTTATTTTGTTAGTATGTTTGGTTTTGTTCTGTCTCCCCCTTTTAGACTGTGAGCCCGCTGTTGGGTAGGGACCGTCTCTCTATGTTGCCAACTTGGACTTCCCAAGCGCTTAGTCCAGTGCTCTGCACACAGTAAGCGCTGAATAAATACGATTGATTGATTGATTGATTGAGTGGCGGTGCCGGGATTTGAACCCGTGACCTCTGACTCCAAAGCCCGGGCTCTTCCCACCGAGCCACGCTGCACCATCCCTGCCCTCAGGAGGCTTCATTCATTCATTCATTCATTCAGTAGCATTTATTGAGCGCTTACTGTGTGCACAGCACTGGACTAAGCGCTTGGGGAGTCCAAGTTGGCAACATCTAGAGCCGGTCCCTACCCACCAGCGGGTCTAGGAGGGGGAGACGGACGACAGGACAAAACATCTTCACCAAATACGAACTGAGGCTTCCGGCCTAGGGGTCCCGGGGGCGGAGGAAAGGGTTGGTTACCTTCTGGAAGATGGCACTAGTAGACGCCTGGTAGAGTTTCAGCTTCTTCTCCTGCTCTTGCCGTTTGGCCTCCGCCTGCTCCTCCGTCGTCTTCACCTTCAGGCGGCCGTGCTGAGGCCGGGGATCGGAGGGGGGACATTGTGTTTCCACTTCAATCCATACTTCATGCTGCTGCCCGGATTATCTTTGTCCAGAAACGCTCTGGGCATATTACTCCCCTCCTCAAAAATCTCCAGTGGCTACCAATCAATCTGCGCATCAGGCAGAAGCTCCTCACCCTGGGCTTCAAGGCTGTCCATCCATCCCCTCGCCCCCTCCTACCTCACCTCCCTTTTGTCCTTCTCTAGCCCAGCCCGCACCCTCCGCTCCTCCGCCGCTAATCTCCTCCCCGTACCTCGTTCTCGCCCGTGTCGACCCCCAGCCCACGTCATCCCCCAGGCCCGGAATGCCCCCAATCCCTCTGCCCCTCCGCCAAGCTCGCTCTCTTCCTCCCTTCAGGGCCCTGCTGAGAGCTCACCTCCTCCAGGAGGCCTTCCCACACTCAGCCCCTTCCTTCCTCTCCCCCTCGTCCCCCTCTCCATCCCCCCATCTTACCTCCTTCCCTTCCCCACAGCACCTGTATATATGTATATATGGTTGTACATATTTATTACTCTATTTATTTATTTATTTATTTATCATACTTGTACATTTCTATCCTATTTATTTTATTTTGTTGGTATGTTTGGTTCTGTTCTCTCTCTCCCCCTTTTAGACTGTGAGCCCACTGTTGGGTAGGGACTGTCTCTATGTGTTGCCAATTTGTACTTCCCAAGCGCTTAGTACAGTGCTCTGCACATAGTAAGCGCTCAATAAATACGATTGATTGATTGATTGATTGTGTTTGTGGGCGCGGGAGGGCGGCCAGGAATCGGGACACCTTGGCATCCTCCCCTGCTCGACGGAAAAAAGGGCAGACCCAACCCTATTCCTGGCAGGGTCCCGCCTGTGAGCCCACCGTCGGGTAAGGACCGTCTCTAGATGTTGCCAACTTGGACTTCCCAAGCGCTTAGTCCAGTGCTCTGCACACAGTAAGCGCTCAATAAATACGATTGACTGATTGATTGTACTTCCCAAGCGCTTAGTATGCCGCTCTGCACACAGTAAGCGCTCAATAAATACGATTGACTGATTGATTGTACTTCCCAAGCGCTTAGTACGCCGCTCTGCACACAGTAAGCGCTCAATAAATACGATTGACTGATTGATTGTACTTCCCAAGCGCTTAGTACGCCGCTCTGCACACAGTAAGCGCTCAATAAATATGACTGATTGATTGATTGATTGATTGATCTAGACTGTGAGCCCACTGTTGGGTAGGGACCGTCTCTAGATGTTGCCAACTTGGACTTCCCAAGCGCTGAGTCCAGTGCTCTGCACACAGTAAGCGCTCAATAAATACGATTGATTGATTGTACTTCCCAAGTGCTTAGTACGCCGCTCTGTACACAGTAAGCACTCAATAAATACGACTGACTGATTGATTGTACTTCCCAAGCGCTTAGTACGCCGCTCTGCACACAGTAAGCGCTCAATACGATTGATTGATTGATTGATCTAGACTGTGAGCCCACTGTCGGGTAGGGACCGTCTCTAGATGTTGCCAACTTGGACTTCCCAAGCGCTTAGTCCAGTGCTCTGCACACAGTAAGCACTCAATAAGACGATTGATTGATTGATTGTACTTCCCAAGCGCTTAGTACACCGCTGTGCACACAGTAAGCACTCAATAAATACGATTGACTGATTGATTGTACTTCCCAAGCGCTCAGTACGCCGCTGTGCACACAGTAAGCACTCAATAAATACGATTGACTGATTGATTGTACTTCCCAAGCGCTTAGTACGCTGCTGTGCACACAGTAAGTGCTCAATAAATATGATTGAATGAAGGAATGAATGACAGAAAAATGAGGCCTGGAAGTATTGTAATAATAGTAGTAATAATAATAATGGCATTTGTTAAGCGCTTACTATGTGCAAAGCACTGTTCTAAGCGCTGGGGAGTTGCAAGGAGATGAGGTTGTCCCACGGGGGGGCTCACAGCCTTCACCCCCATTTTCCAGATGAGGTCACTGAGGCCCGGAGAAGTGAAGTGGCTTGCCCCAAGTCACACAGCTGACAAGTGTAAAATGAGGGTTAAGACTGTGAGCCCCCCATGGGACAACTTGATCCCACTGTATCCCCCCCAGCGCTTAGAACAGTGCTTTGCACATAGTAAGCGCTTAACAAATGCCATCATCATTATTATTATTATTAAGTGGCGGAGCCGGAATTTGAACCCGTGACCTCTGACTCCCAAGCCCGGGCTCTTTCCGCTGAGCCACGCTGCTTTTAGTCTTTGGCTTCCAGACTCCAGGGTCTGGGTCTCTCTCAGGGGGCATGGAGAGGGAAAGGTGCTAGTTGGGTCGGGAAGAGCCGGCAGAAATAATAATAATGATAATAATAATAATAATGATAATAATAATAATAATAACGATAATAATAATAATAATAGTACTTGTTGAGTGCTTACTAGGTGCCAAGCACTGTTCTAAGCACTGGGGTAGATACAAGCTAATCAGGTTGGACCCAGTCTCTGTGGTCAGGGGTCACGGGTTCTAATCCCGGCTCCGCCGCTTGTCAGCTGGGTGACTTTGGGCAAGTCCCTTCACTTCTCTGGGCCTCAGTTCCCTCATCTGTAAAATGGGGATGAAGACTGGGAGCCCCTTTTAGACCGTGAGCCCGTTGTGGGGTAGGGACCGGTCCCTACCGTCTCTATCTGTTGCCAACTTGTACTTCCCAAGCGCTTACTCCAGTGCTCTGCACACAGGAAGCGCTCAATAAATATGATTGAATGAATGAACGACCTGATAATAATAATAATAATGGCATTTGTTAAGCGCTTACTATGTGCAAAGCACTGTTCTAAGCGCTGGGAAAGATACAAGGTGATCAGGTTGTCCCACAGTCTTAATCCCCGTTTTACAGATGAGGTCACTGAGGCACAGTGTAAAATGGGAGTGAAGCCTGGGAGCCCCACGGGGGACAACCTGATCACCCTGTATCCCCCCAGCGCTTAGAACAGTGCTTAGCACATAGTAAGCGCTTAACAAACACCATCATCATTATTAGTGTCAGCTGTGTGACCTTGGGCAAGTCACTTCTCTGGGCCTCAGTTCCCTCATCTGTCAAATGGGGATGAAGCCTGGGAGCCCCACGGGGGACAATCTGAACACCTTCTATCCCCCCCAGCGCTTAGAACAGTGCTTAGCACATAGTAAGCGCTTAACAAACGCCATCATCATTATTAGTGTCAGCTGTATGACCTTGGGCAAGTCACTTCTCTGGGCCTCAGTTCCCTCATCTGTCAAATGGGGATGAAGCCTGGGAGCCCCACGGGGGACAAACTGATCACCTTGTATCCCCCCAGCGCTTAGAACAGTGCTTAGCATGTAGTAAGCGCTTAACAAACGCCATCATCATTATTAGTGTCAGCTGTGTGACCTTGGGCAAGTCACTTCTCTGGGCCTCAGTTCCCTCATCCGTCAAATGGGGATGAAGCCTAGGAGCCCCACGGGGGACAACCTGATCAATCAATCAATCGTCTTTATTGAGCGCTTACTGTGTGCAGAGCACTGTACTAAGCGTTTGGGAAGTACAAGATGGCAACATATACAGACAGTCCCTACCCAACAGTGGGCTCACAATCAATCAATCGTCTTTATTGAGCGCTTACTGTGTGCAGAGCACTGTACTAAGCGCTTGGGAAGTCCTAGTTGGCAACATAGTCTAATCACCTTGTATATTAACGTCAAGTTAATGACGTTATATCTCACCCCAGCGCTTAGAACAGTGCTTGGGACAAGGTAAGCGCCTCACAAAGGTTGCCAACCTTGTACCTCCCAAGCGCTCAGTACACAGTAAATGCTCAATAAATACGATTGATTGAATGAATGAATGACTGACTGAATGAATGAAGATATAGCAAGATGATGATGATGATTTATGAGGTTTTATGAAGATTTATGATGATTTATGTTTTGTTCTCTGTCTCCCCCTTTTAGACTGTGAGCCCACTGTTGGGTAGGGACTGTCCCTATATGTTGCCAATTTGTACTTCCCAAGCGCTTAGTACAGTGCTCTGCACATAATAATTGCTCAATAAATACGACTGATGATGATGATGATGATGAGGGTCCTGGGGGGGGGGAGAGGGTCTCACCATGATGCCAGCGGGCTGGTCCCTGCAGGATGGGGGGGGAAGGGGGAAGAGCAGGCCTCAAACCCGCCCCCCCCACTTCCGCCGGAAGTGGCTGAAGGCGGCTGGGCCTGCCCACTTCCGCCCGGAGAGGCCTCACGCACACGCGCACCCCCCCCCGGGGAGCGCTCGTTTGGTTCGCTCCGCGCCCGGCCCCCCCCGCGCAGGCCCTCCAATGGACGCGCCCGCTCTGGGGTGGGCGACACCAACCGCGCCGGAGCCGGGGGGGACGCACGGGAGAGACCAAATTGGGCGGGCCCGGGGGGGGGGGGTGATAGGCGGCGCTGAAGCGCATGCGCACTGGAGGCGGGTGGGTGTGTGCGTGCGTGTGTGTGTGTGTGTTGCGGCAGCCAATCAGGGCATCCCCAGGCCCTCGGGAGGCGGGGCCTCGCTGCCGCTCTTTAAAGGCGCAGCCCGCTGTCGGCGGACAAATAGTCCTTCAATCAATAATAATAATAATAATGGCATTTGTTAATTGCTTACTATGTGCCAAGCACTGTTCTAAGCTCTGGGGGGGATACAAGGTGATCAGGTTGTCCCACGGGGGGCTCACAGTCTTCATCCCCATTTGACAGATGAGGGAACTGAAGCCCAGAGAAGTGAAGGGACTTGCCCAAGGTCACACAGCAGACATGTGGTGGAGTCGGGATTTGAACCCATGACCTCTGACTCCAAAGCCCGGGCTCCTTCCACTGAGCCACAATGCTTCTATCAATCAATCAATCAATCAATCAATCGTATTTATTGAGCGCTTACTGTGTGCAGAGCACTGGACTAAGCGCTTGGGAAGTCCAAGTTGGCAACATCTAGAGACGGCCCCTACCCAACAGTGGGCGAACAGTCTAGAAGGGGGAGACAGAGAACAAAACCAAACATATTAACAAAATACAATAAATAGAATAGATATGTACAAGTAAAATAAATAGAGTAATAAATACGTACAAACATATATACGTATATACAGGTGCTGTAGGGAAGGGAAGGAGGGAAGACGGGGCGGGGGGGAATCGAGAGGGGGCCAAGGGGGAGAGGAAGGAGGGGGCTCAGTCTGGGAAGGCCTCCAATAATAATAATGATGGCATTTGTTAAGCGCTTACTATGTGCAAAGCACTGTTCTAAGCGCTGGGGGGGATACAAGGTGATCAGGTTGTCCCACATGGGGCTCACAATCTTAATCTCCATTTTACAGATGAGGTGACTGAGGCTTAGAGAAGTGAAGTGACTTGCCCAAATTCACACAGCAGACATGTGGCAGAGTCGGCATTTGAACCCACGGCCTCTGACTCCAAAGCCCGGGCTCTTTCCACAGGGGACCCAAAGAGGGGGGGGAAAGGGAGAGTGGGTGTGGAACCCGGGGTGACTCAGGGGCACCCCGAGAGAGAGCCAGGGCATATGACGTGGCTCAGTGGAAAGAGCCCGGGCTTTGGAGTGAGAGGTCACGGGTTCAAATCCCACCTCCGCCACTTAGCTGTGTGACTTTGGGCGAGTCACTTCACTGCTCTGGGCCTCAGTTCCCTCAACTGTAAAATGGGGATAAAGGCTGTGAGCCCCCCGGGGGACAACCTGATGACCTTGTAACCTCCCCAGCGCTTAGAACAGTGCTTTGCACATAGTAAGTGCTTAATAAATGCTATCATTATTATTATATGGGAAAGGGAAAGGGGGTTGAAGAGCCAGAAAAACCTCTCCGGCCAGTTGGCCGGCGGGGCGGGGGGCACCAGCCAAGCATGGCGAGCGGGCGAGCCGGGGCCCGGGCCCTCAATTTGAGGGCGAGCGGGGAGCTGAGGGGAGCGGTCCTGCTGTGAGGGGCAATCAATCAATCAATCATATTTATTGAGCGCTTACTGTGTGCAGAGCACTGTATTAAGCGCTTGGGAAGTACAAGTTGGCAGGGCTCGTCTGCCTCGAGGTCCCCGATGTTCCTTGGGGCATCCCAGCCGGAGTGGGACTGGTTCTGGAGCAGGGCGCTCCCAGGAGTGGAGGGAGGTGGGGATTACTGGGGGATTTAAAATCCCACTTTGGATGAGTGATGGGGAGAGGCCTCCAGGCCGGTCGGCCAACATTTCCGCAGTCCTGGGAGCGGATCGTTCATTCATTCATTCAATCATATTTCATCATCAACATCAATCGTATTTATTGAGCGCTTACTGTGTGCAGAGCACTGTACTAAGCGCTTGGGAAGTACAAGTTGGCAACATATACAGTCCCTACCCAACAGTGGGCTCACAGTCTAAAAGGGGGAGACAGAGAACAAAACCAAAGATACCAACAAAATAAAATAGAATAGATATGTACAAGTAAAATAAATAAATAGAGTAATAAATATGTACAAACATATATACATATATACAGGTGCTGTGGGGAAGGGAAGGAGGCAAGATGGGGGGATGGAGAGGGGGACGAGGGGGAGAGGAAGGAAGGGGCTGAGTGTGGGAAGGCCTCCTGGAGGAGGTGAGCTCTCAGTAGGGCCTCGAAGGGAGGAAGAGAGCCAGCTTGGCGGATGGGCAGAGGGATTGGGGGCATTCCAGGCCCGGGGGATGACGTGGGCCGGGGGTCGACGGTGGGACACTGGACTAAGCGCTTGGGAAGTCCAAGTTGGCAACATAGAGAGACGGTCCCTACCCAACAGCGGGCTCACAGTCTAGAAGGGGGAGACAGACAACAAAACAAGACATATTAACAAAATAAAATAAATAGAATATGTACAAGTAAAATAGAGTAATATGTACAAACATGTATACATTCATTCATTCATTCATATTTATTGAGCGCTTACTGTGTGCAGAGCACTGGACTAAGCGCTTGGAAAATCCAAGTTGGCTACATAAAAGAGACGGTTCCTACCCAACGGCGGGCTCACAGTCTAGAAGGGGAAGACAGACAACAAAACGAGACATATTAACAAAATAAAATAAATAGAATAAATTTGTACAAAGAAAATAGAGTAATAAATACATACAAACATATACATATATACAGGTGCTGTGGGGAGGGGAAGGAGGTAAGGCCGGGGGGGATGGGGAGGAGGAGAGGAAAAAGGGGGCTGAGTGTGGGAAGGCCTCCTGGAGGAGGTGAGCTCTCAGTAGGGCTTTGAAGGGAGGAAGAGAGCGAGCTTGGGATCACTCCAGTTCCACCCGAGCTGCTGCTGTTGCCCACAGCAGGCCGCTTTGATGCCAGGATCCCTATTCCCACCCCCCCACCAGACCACCGGTACCCGTCCGGCTGACCCATGTTGGGTGGCAGAGCGGCTGCTCTGCCCTGCGGGTAACAGCAGACAATAAAGTTAAGGCATGGATTTCAGTTGGGAACAGGAAAGGACCGAGCCATGGATGCCCCCCGTCTCCTCTGTCGTCAGCTCCCCTCCGCCTCCCTGACTTTGGAGGCAAAATTCCCGCCGATAGCTCCGATCCTTGGAGGCACTCGGGTTCAGAGGTCACCAAGTCCATACTCCTGCTTCCAGTCCAGCTGGACTCTCTCCCCCTCGTCCCCCTCTCCATCCCCCCATCTTACCTCCTTCCCTTCCCCACAGCACCCGTTTATATGGATATATGTTTGTACAGATTTGTTACTCTAACTTGTACATATCTATTCTATTTATTTTATTTTGTTACTATGTTTGGTTTTGTTCTCTGTCTCCCCCTTTAAGACTGTGAGCCCACTGTTGGGTAGGGACTGTCTCTATATGTTGCCAACTTGTACTTCCCAAGCGCTTAGTACAGTGCTCTGCACACAGTAAGCGCTCAATAAATACGATTGATGATGATGATGATGGTGCCTTTGTGAAAAAGGTCCAGGAAGGGCGACTCCACCCCCTTCCCCGCCCAGAGTCAGATAATAATGATAATAATGGCATTTATTAAGCGCTTACTCTGTGCAAAGCACCGTCCTAAGCGCTGGGGAGGTTACAAGTTGATCAGGTTGTCCCACGGGGGGCTCACGGTCTTAATCCCCGTTTTACGGATGAGGTCACTGAGGCCCAGAGAAGTGAAGCGACTTGCCCAAAGTCACCCAGCTGACAACTGGCGGAGCCGCGATTTGAACCCATGACCTCTGACTCCAAAGCCCGGGCTCTTTCCACCGAGCCATGCTGCTTCTCCGATGCCCCGGCCTGCTCCTGCCCTCTCCCACGGCCTGGTGCCCGGTGGGGCTGGCACCTATGGGACTAACCCACACCCTCGGGGGCCGTCCCCCCGTTACCCCGTCCCCCTCGACCATAGTACATATTTACTATTCTATTTATTTTGTTAATGATGTGCACTTAGCTTGAATTCTGTCTGACTTACACGTTTTGTTTTGTCATGTGTCTCCCCCTTCTAGGCGGTGAGCCCGTTGTCGCGTAGGGACCGATCTGTCGCCGACTCGTCCTTCCCAAGCGCTTAGTCCAGTGCTCTGCACACAGTAAGCGCTCAATAAATACGACTGAATGGATGAATCCCTTCACTTGCTTTGGCTTTCACAGTCCCTCCTTGCCCCCTTTCCCGCCCACCGTGGTGACCCCGTCGCTTCATCGCCGCCATGCCAACGCTCCTGGCATTTCCCTCCGCGCGGAGACCACCCTTCACCCCTTTCCTCCCGTCCCCCCGAGAAAGGCCCCGTCCCCCGGGCCACGGAGGCAGGCGGCCCTATCCCTCCCCATCCGTCCCCCGCCTCCGGAGTTGCGGGGAAAGGGCGCAGCTCTTCTTCCCTTCAAGGCCCTGCTGAGAGCTCACCTCCTCCAGGAGGCCTTCCCACACTCAGCCCCTTCCTTCCTCTCCCCCTCGTCCCCCTCTCCACTCCCCCATCTTACCTCCTTCCCTTCCCCACAGCACCTGTATATATGTATATATGTTTGTACATATTTATTACTCTTATTTGTACATATCTATTCTATTTATTTTGTTAGTATGTTTGGTTTTGTTCTCTGTCTCCCCCTTTTAGACTGTGAGCCCACTGTTGGGTAGGGGCTGTCTCTATATGTTGCCAATTTGTACCTCCCAAGCGCTTAGTGCAGTGCTCTGCACATAGTAAGCGCTCAATAAATACAATTGATGATGATGATGATGATCAAAGGGTTGGCATTTCTCTGTTTTGAGTGTGGCCCCGGGGCCGGCCCAGGCTGAATCACAGTAGCCACAATCCTAGAGAGCGCTTGGCTGGACTGGCAACCTGGCGCTTCCTCCCCAGGAGCCTTCCCGTGTTCTCTGTCTCCCCCTTCTAGACTGTGAGCCCACTGTTGGGTAGGGACTGTCTCTATGTGTTGCCAATTTGTACTTCCCAAGCGCTTAGTACAGTGCTCTGCACATAGTAAGCGCTCAATAAATACGATTGATTGATTGATTGATTGATTCCCGGGCCCGTTGGGAGGCCGCGGGCGACCCGGCGGAGGCCTGAGGCCATTGCGTGTGGGCCCGCGTGCCCGCCCCGGGGTCTTCCCACGCGTGGTGGGCTTGCGTGTCTGGCCGCGTGGGGTAGGAGGCCACCGCGGTGCACACGGGAAGCGCTCCGTAAATCCCATCGAATGAACGCGCCCGCCCTCAGAGGGGGGTAGTCTTTATTTGCCCAGCACGGAGGGGGACACCGCTGCAGAGGGTCGGGGAGGGGGACCCTGAAGGTCAAAGGGGCAGTGGGTACGCGTTACGGGGAGAAGGCGACGCGGGGCGGGAGGGCGGGAGTCGTCCCTGGCCCCATCAGAACTTGCCGGTGGCCAGGGTGAGGATCCACTTGGGCATCGGGAGGAAGCTGGGCACGTAGCGGGCGAGCCAGGCCAAGCCGGGCACCTGGCTGAGCACCGAGGAGATGGACAGGTAGTTGGTGACCGGGCGGCCTGGAGGGAGACAGCGGAGTGATGATGATGGCATTTATTAAGCGCTTACTCTGTGCAAAGCACCGTTCTAAGCGCTGGGGAGGTTACAAGGGGATCGGGTTGTCCCCCGGGGGGCTCACGGTCTTCATCCCCAGTTTACAGATGAGGTCACTGAGGCCCAGAGAAGTGAAGTGACTCACCCAAAGTCACCCAGCTGACAATTGGCGGAGCCGGGGTTTGAACCCCTGACCTCTGACTCCAAAGCCTGTGCACTTTCCACTGAGCCACGCTGCTTCTCTAGTGTTTCTGCTTCTACTCTGTGCAAAGCACTGTTCTAAGCGCTGGGGAGGTTACAAGGTTACAAGGTGATCGGGTTGTCCCACGGGGGGCTCACAGTCTTCATCCCCAGTTTACAGATGAGGTCACTGAGGCCCAGAGAAGGGAAGTGATTTGCCCAAAGTCACCCAGCTAACGGAGCCGGAATTCGAACCCATGACCTCTGACTCCAAAGCCCGGGCTCTTTCCGCTGAGCCACGCTGCTTCTCTAGTGTTTCTGCTTCTACTCTGTGCAAAGCACTGTTCTAAGCGCTGGGGAGGTTACAAGGTGATCGGGTTGTCCCCCGGGGGGCTCACAGTCTTCATCCCCAGTTTCCAGATGAGGGAACTGAGGCCCAGAGAAGTGAAGTGACTCGCCCAAAGTCACACAGCTGACAATTGGCGGAGCCGGGATTTGAACCCATGACCTCTGACTCCAAAGCCCGGGCTCTTTCCGCTGAGCCACGCTGCTTCTCTAAGTGACGGGCTGACCCCACGGGCCCCGGAGGGGGGACGGGAGGAGGCGGGTGGGCCCGGTGCTCTACCCACTAAGCCACGCTGCTTCTCTAGACTGTAAGCTCCTTGAGGGCAGGGAATGTAGTAACCAACTCTGTCGTATTGCCCTCTCCCAAAGCGCTTAGCACACACAGTAAGTGCTCACTGCTGGATCGGTCAATCGCTCGATTCTTAATCAATCAATCGTATTTATTGAGCGCTTACTGAGTGCAGAGCACTGTACTAAGCGCTTGGGAAGTCCAAATTGGCAACGTATAGAGACGGTCCCTACCCAACAGTGGGCTCCCAGTCTAGATTCTTAAGTGTTCAGCCCCTAGACGGGAGGGCACCCCGTAATGGCAGCCCCTTTGATGACCCATAACCGGGGCGTGCAGGTGGCCACCGGGTTGCCGTTTTGGCCTCTCGGGTTGCCCGGGGGGCTTTCCCTGCGGCCCCCCCAGTCCCGATCAGTCGGTCGATCAAGAGAAACAACCGGGTGCGGCGGACAGAGAAGCAGCGTGACTCAGTGGAAAGAGCCCGGGCTTTGGAGTCCGAGGTCATGGGTTCAAATCCCACCTCTGCCAATTGTCGGCTGGGTGACTTTGGGCGAGTCGCTTCACTCCTCTGGCCCTCAGTTCCCTCTTCTGGAAAATGGGGATGAAGACTGGGAGCCCCCCATGGGACAACCTGATCACCTTGTGACCTCCCCGGCGCTTAGAACAGTGCCTGGCACAGAGTAAGCGCTTAGTAAATGCCATCATTATTATTATGAGGGGGTGGAGAAGCAGATCGTCTCAATGGAAAGAGCCCGGGCTTTGGAGTCAGAGGTCATGGGTTCAAATCCCAGCGCCACCAACTGTCAGCTGTGTGACTTTGGGCAAGCCACTTCACGTCTCTGGGCCTCAGTGACCTCATCTGGAAAATGGGGATGAAGAATGTAACCTCATCATCTTGTAACCTCCCCGGAGCTTAGAACAGCACATTGCACATAATAATAATAATAATGGTATCTGTTTAGTGCTTACTATGTGCAAAGCACTGTTCTAAGCGCTGGGGGGGATACAAGGTGATCAGGTTGTCCCACGGGGGGCTCACAGTCTTCATCCCCATTTTACAGATGAGGGAACTGAGGGAACTGGGTAGGGACTGTCTCTCTTTGTTGCCAACTTGTACTTCCCAAGCGCTTAGAGAAGCAGCATAGTTCAGTGGAAAAAGCCCAAGCTTTGGAGTCAGAGGTCCTGGGTTCAAATCCCAGCTCTGCCAATTGTCAGCTGGGTGACTTTGGGCAAGTCACTTCACTTCTCTGGGCCTCAGTTCCCTCTTCTGGAAAATGGGGATGAAGACTGTGAGCCCCCCGTGGGACAACCTGATCACCTTGTAACCTCCCCAGCGCTTGGAACAGTGCTTTGCACATAGTAAGTGCTTAATAAATGCCATTATTGTTATTATTATTAGTAGTAGTAGTAGTACAGTGCTCTGCACACAGTAAGCGCTCAATCAATACGATTGATTGATTGAGGCGCAGAGAAGTGACTTGCCCCAAGTCACCCAGCTGACACGTGGCGGAGCCGGGATTTGAACCCATGACCTCTGACTCCCAAGCCCAGACTCTTTCCACTGAGCACATGGTAAGCGCTTAATCAGTCAATCGTATTTACTGAGCCCTTACTGTGTGCAGAGCACTGTACTAAGCGCTTGGGAAGTCCAAGTTGGCAACATATAGAGACAGTCCCCACCCA
The DNA here is from genome assembly GCF_015852505.1 of Tachyglossus aculeatus. NCBI lineage: Eukaryota > Metazoa > Chordata > Mammalia > Monotremata > Tachyglossidae > Tachyglossus > Tachyglossus aculeatus. The sequence goes on from NW_024044828.1 coordinate 18,609,666, forward strand.
ACAGTGGGCTCACAGTCTAAAAGGGGGAATGCCATCGTTATTGTGCTTATTGTTGGGTAGGGACTGTCTCTATATGTTGCCAACTTGGACTTCCCAAGCGCTTAGTCCAGTGCTCTGCACACAGTAAGCGCTCAATATGATTGATTGATTGATTATTATTAGAGGGAGGGGGGTCTCCCGCCGGCTCGGCGACTGTCAGGGAGCGCGGAGGAGGGCCGCGTCGGGGAGGAGTGCCAGGGCAAGGGGGCGGGAAGGATGGATTGCCCGCGCGGGGCCCTCACCGTCCACGTCGCGGAGGCCGTAACGGCGGGCCAGGTCGCAGGAGGGCAACACCCGTCCGCTCAGGGTCCCGATCTGGGGATCTGCCAGGGAAGATCGGGGCTGGAGGCCGGGCGGGGGGCTTCGGCCCGGCCCGGCCTCACCGCCTCAGCCAGGAGAGCTTGGTTCATCCGTTCGTTCATTCATTCAATCGTATTTATTGAGCGCTTCCTGTGTGCACAGCGCTGGACTAAGCGCTTGGGAAGTCCAAGTTGGCAACACAGAGAGACGGGCCCTACCCAACAGCGGGCTCACAGTCTACAAGGGGGAGACAGACAACAAAACCAAACATATTAACCAAATAAAATAGATGGAATATGTAAAAGTAAAATAAATAAATAAATGGAGTGATAAATACGTACAAACGTCTATACAGGTGCTGTGGGGAGGGGAAGGAGGTAAGGCCGGGGGGATGGGGATTCATTCGCTCAATCGTATCTATTGAGCGCTTACTGTGTGCAGAGCACTGGGCTAAGCGCTTGGGAAGTACAAGTAGAGAAGCAGCGAGGCTCAGCGGCAAGAGCACGGGCTTTGAAGTCAGAGGTCATGGGTTCAAATCCCGGCTCTGCCAATTGTCAGCTGGGTGACTTGGGGCAAGTCACTTCACATCTCTGGGCCTCAGTTCCCTCATCTGTAAAATGGGGATGAAGATTGTGAGCCCTCTGTGGGGCAATCCGATCACCTTGTAACTTCCCCAGCGCTTAGAACAGTGCTTTGCACATAGTAAGTGCTTAATAAGTGCCATCATCATCATCATTATTATTACTATTACAAGTTGGCAACATATAGAGACGGTCCCTACCCAATCAATCAATCAATCGTATTTATCGAGAGCTTACTGCGTGCAGAGCGCTGGACTAAGCCCTTGGGAAGGACAAATTGGCAACATATAGGGACGGTCCCTACCCAACAGCGGGCTCACAGTCTCTGCCCACCCTGTCCCCTCCTCTCCATCCCCCTTCACCTCATTCATTCATTCGGTCGTATTTATTGAGCGCTTACTGCGCGCAGAGCACCGGACTAAGCGCTTGGGAAGTCCAAGTCGGCAACATGTAGAGACGGTCCCTACCCGACAACGGGCTCACCTGTCGCCAGGGCGACCACACATCTGCCACTCATCTCCGGGGTCTCTCCGCTTCCAAAGTGTCCCCCCAACTGCGGTGCCCCACGGCCGGTCGGGAGCCAGGAGACGAGAGGGGTGAGCTTGCCGTCCTCCGAAAACCATCCCCGCCCGCCGCCACCGGGCATCCTTCCCGCCGCAGACCCGTCCGCCCATCGCCCTGCATTTCCCCATCCCCGTCTGCCCGCCAGAGTTAGGGAAACTGAGGCAGCCCTCCGCTGACCTGGTGGTTGAGGGTGGTGGCCACCCGGTTCATCTGTTCCTTCAGCAGCTCCGTCTGCACCAGGCCCGGCCACAGCGACACGTAGGAGACCCCGGTGCCACGAAGCTCCTGGGCACAGTCCGCTGCCAGGCGGTCACACTGCAGGGGCGAGGGCCAGGGGGCACCCGGGGAGGGGCACCACGTGAGGGCCGGGCCTTGCCGTCCCCCGTTTCCACCTCCCACAATCAATCAATTGTATTGATTGAGCGCTTACTGTGTGCACAGCACTGGACTAAGCGCTTGGGAAGTCCAAGTCGGCAACACGTAGAGACAGTCCCTACCCAACAGCGGGCTCCCCCTCTGCCGCTCTCAAACCATCGGTGGTATTTATGGAGCACTTTAATAATAATAATAATGATGACATTTATTAAGCGCTTACTGCGTGCCAAGCGCCGGGGAGGTTACAAGGTGATTGGGTTGTCTTACGGCGGGGGGCTCCCAGTCTTCATCCCCGTTTTACAGATGAGGGAACTGAGGCCCAGAGAAGTGACTCGCCCAAAGCCGCACAGCTGACAAGTGGCGGAGCCGGGATTCATTCATTCAATCGTATTTCTTGAGCGCTTACTGTGCGCAGAGCACTGGACTAAGCGCTTGGGAAGGACAAGTTGGCAACATCTAGAGACGGTCCCTACCCGACAGTGGGCTCGCAGTCTAGAACCTCGAGGAGCGATGGGCCGAATGGTTATTTGGGAAAAATGAGCCGGGCGGCAGAGCGAAGCAAGGGCTGCAGTGGGGAGAGACAGGAGGCAGGGAGGTCGGCCATCTCCAGTGGCTCCCAATCAACCTACGCATCAGGCAGAAACTCCTCACCCTGGGCTTCAAGGCCGTCCATCCCCTCGCCCCCTCCTACCTCACCTCCCTTCTGTCCTTCTCCATCGCAGCCCGCACCCTCCGCTCCTCTGCCGCCGCTCACCTCCTCCCCGGGCCTCGTTCTCGCCCGTCCCGCCGTCAACCCCCGGCCCATGTCCTCCCCCTGGCCTGGAATGCCCTCCCTCCGCACATCCACCAAGCTAGCTTGTTTTTTTTTTAAATGGCATTTATTAAGCTCTTCCTCTGTGCAAAGCACTGTTCTAAGGGCTGGGGAGGTTTCAAGGTGATCAGGTTGTCTCCCGGGGGGCTCACAATCTTAATCCCCATTTTCCAGATGAGGGAACTGAGGCCCAGAGAAGTGAAGTGACTTGCCCAAAGTCACCCAGCTGACAATAGGCAGAGCCGGGATTTGAACCCACGACCTCTGACGCCAAAACCCTGCTCTTTCCGCTGAGCCACGCTGCTTCTCCCTTCAAGGCCCTACTGAGAGCTCACCTCCTCCATGAGGCCTTCCCACACTCAGCCCCCTCCTCCCCCCCGCCTTACCTCCTTCCCTTCCCCACAGCACCTGCATATATGTATATGTTTGTACAGATTTATTACTCTATTTTACTTGTACATATTCTATTTATTTTAATTTGTGAATATGTTTTGGTTTGTTCTCTGTCTCCCCCTTCTAGACTGCGAGCCCGCTGTTGGGTAGAGACTGTCTCTAGATGTCCAATCAATCGATCAATCGTATTGATTGAGCGCTTACTGTGTGCAGAGCACTGGACTAAGCGCTCGGGAAGAAGATATGCTGCCAACTCGTACTTCCCACTTAGTCCAGTGCTCCGCACACAGTAGGCGCTCAATAAATACGACGGAAGGACGGAAGGAGGCTGTGGCAGTAGTCAAAGCGGGGCCAGCCGAGAGGCCGAGGCAGGAGGACGCCACGGGACCCGGAAAGATGCCGGGCCTCCCTCCTCCGGACCCGAACGACCGTCCCCTCGCCCCGGGCCTCACCGCGGCCTTGCCCACGCCGTAGGGCACGTTGAAGAGGTAGCGCAGCCCCCCGGGTGAGGAGATGACGACGATGAGGCCTCGGCCGGCCGGGACCATCAGCCGGGCCCCGTACACGGAGCATAGGTAGTGACCCCTGGGGAGGATGAAGGGGGTCAACGCTGCCCGGGACGGGGTCCCGGAACACCTCAGCCCCTTCCCCCTCCGCCGGCGTGCCCGCCGGGGCCCGCCAGGAGACCTTCAGTTACCGGGCGCCGAACCAACCCCCCAGTCGTCGTGATTTCTGATATTATCGGCGTTGGGCGTGGACCTCCCGAGGGGCCGCGGTGGTCCGGAAGAGGGGACGGTGGGAGCGGGAAGCCTGGACGTCGGACGGGGCCGCCGCTCACCGCAGCCCCGCGTCGTTGATGTCGTCCCACATGGAGGCCGGACACTCCCAGAATGGCTTCTTCAGGTGAGAGATGATGGTCTGCGGAGGTGCGGGGGGGAGAGGGGAAGGTGTCGGAGGTGGAGTGTGGAAGCCCGCGGGTACTGGGCGCTGTGCTGAGCGCTTGGGGGAACGTGCCGTCGCAGACGCGTTCCCTGCCCTCCCTCCAGGAGCTTCCAGGGGAAGATGGACATCGATGTGAATGAATAAAGGGCCGGGGGGCCGGGAGGGAGGATGGATAAAGGGAGCGAGTCAGGGCGACGCAGAAGGGAAAAGAGGACCAACCGGACGGACGGGGTCGGGGGTGGGTGCGGGGGCCGCGGGACAGCGACAAAATAAAATAAATGGAATAAATATGTACAAATAAAATAGAGTAATAAGACCGTGAGCCCCACGTGGGACAAACTGATCACCTTGCATCCCCCCCCACCTCAGTGCTCTATTCCATTTATTTTATTTTGTTAATACGTCTGGTTTTGTTGTCTGTCACCCCCTTCTAGACTCAGTACAAGCGCTTAGTACAGTGCAAGCGCTTAGTACAGTGCTAAGCGCTTAGTACAGTGCTCTGCACATAGTAAGCGCTCAATAAATACGATCGATGACGACTGTGAGCCCGCTGTTGGGTAGGGACCGTCTCTCTATGTTGCCAACTTGGACTTCCCAAGCGCTTAGTCAATCAATCACTCAATCGTATTTATTGAGCGCTTACTGGGTGCAGAGCACTGGACTAAACACTTGGGAAATACAAGTCGGCAACACATAGGGACGGTCCCTACCCAACAGCGGGCTCACAGTCTAGAAGGGGGAGACGGAGAACAAAACCAAACTTACTAACAAAATTAAATAAACAGAAGAGATATGTACAAGACAAATAAATAATAAAGTAATAAATATGTACAAACATATATACATATATGTCGTCCATGATGATGATGGTATTTGATAAGCGCTTACTATGTGCCAACCACTGTTCCAAGCGCCGGGGGAGATACGAGGCCATCAGGTTGTCCCACTGTGAGCCCCACAAGGGACAACCTGCTTACCCTGTATTTACCCTAGGGCTTAAAACGGTGCTTGGCACATAGTCAACGCTTAATCAACCAATCAATCGTATTTAGTGAGCGCTTACTGTGTGCAGAGCACTGTACTAAGCGCTTGGGAAGTACAGGTCGGCAACACATAGAGACAGTCCCTACCCAACAGCGGGCTCACAGTCTAGAAGGGGGAGACAGAGAACAAAACCAAACATACTAACAAAATAAAATAAATAGAATAGATATGTAAAAGACAAATAAAGTAATAAATATGTCCAAACGTATATACATATACATCGTCCATGATGACGATGGTGTTTGGTAAGCGCTTACTACGTGCCAACCACTGTTCCAAGCGCCGGGGGAGATACGAGGCCATCAGGTTGTCCCACTGTGAGCCCCTCAAGGGACAACCTGCTTACCCTGCATTTACCCTAGCGCTTAAAATGGAGCTTGGCACATAGTCAACGCTTAATCAATCACAGTCTAGAAGGGGGAGACGGAGAACAAAACCAAACATATTAACAAAATAAAATAAATAGAATACACCCGCTCTCCCCCTCCCCACAGCACCTGTCTGTATGCTCTGCGCACAGTAAGCGCTCAACAAATACGACTGATTGATTAGTCCAGTGCTCCGCACACAGTAAGCGCTCAATGAATACGATTGATGATGATGATTGAACGAATGACCGGCAGAGCCGGACGCCGGCGGTACCTGGACTCCGGCGTAGGCATTGTTGACCAGCAAGTCCAGCCGGCCTTGCTGTTCCCGCTCCACTTGGTCGAAGAGGCTGCGCACCTGGTCCTCCTGGCTCGAGTCGCACACCACGGGCACGCAGCGGCCTCCGCGGGCCTGGGCCTGGCGGGGTCAGGGGTCGGGGGCCGCTTCAGAGCCGCCGCGGGACCCTCCCTCCGCCCGCCCCGGGGCCCGGGGGTCACCGAGCCGCCCGTCCATCATCCAGACTTGGGAAGAGGGATGGAGAGGACGGGAGACGGGGTGACCCGAATTCCTAAATTTCTCAGGGGACGGGGTGCTCGTATTTAACCCCGAAGCAGTGCGGCCTAGTGGGTAGGGGAAAGGCCCGGGTTCCGGCTTCCGCCACTCGTCCGCCCCTGCCTCTGCCCTGTATATATGTATATAATAATAATAATAATGATGGCATTTATTAAGCACTTACTATGTGCAAAGCACTGTTCTAATAATAATAATAATAATGATGGCATTCGTTAAGCGCTTACTATGTGCAAAGCACTGTTCTAATAATAATAATGACGGCATTTGTTAAGCGCTTACTACGTGCAAAGCACTGTTCTAATAATAATAATAATAATAATGGCATTTGTTAAGCGCTTACTACGTGCAAAGCACTGTTCTAATAATAATAATAATAATGACGGCATTTGTTAAGCGCTATGTGCAGAGCACTGTTCTAAGCACCTGGGGGGGATACGAGGTGATCAAGTTGCCCCGCGTGGGGCTCACAGTCAATCCCCATTTTCCAGATGAGGTAACTGAGGCTCAGAGAAGTGAAGCGACTTGCCCAAGGTCACACGGCCGTCATGTGGTGGAGTCGGGATTCGGACCCATGGCCTCTGACTCCAAAGCCCGGGCTCTTTTCACTGAGCCACGATGCTTCTTCAGCGTGTTCTAAGCGCTGGGGAGGTTACAAGGTGATCAGGTGGTCCCACGGGGGGCTCCCAGTCTTCATCCCCATTTTACAGATGAGGTCACTGAGGCCCAGAGAAGTGAAGCGACTCGCCCAAAGTCACCCAGCTGACAATTGGCGGAGCCGGGGTTTGAACCCATGACCTCTGACTCCAAAGCCCATGCTCTTTTCCACTGAGCCACGCTGCTTCTCTGTACATATGTGTATATGTTTGTACATATTACTCTATTTATTTTACTTGTACATATCTATTCTATTTATTTTACTTTGTTAATCTGTTTGGTTTTGTTGTCTGTCTCCCCCTTCTAGACTGTGAGCTCACTGTTGGGTAGGGGCCGTCTCTGTATGTTGCCAACTTGGACTTCCCAAGCGCTTAGTCCAGTGCTCTGCACACAGTAAGCGCTCAATAAATATGATTGATTGCCCCGTGACCCTGGGCAAGTCGCTTCACTTCTCTGTGCCTCGGTAAAATGGGGATTAAGAAGAGAAGGAGCGTGGCTCAATGGAAAGAGCCCGGGCTTGGGAGTCAGAGGTCGTGGGTCTTCTAGACTGCGAGCCCGCTGTTGGGTCGGGACCGTCTCTATATGTTGCCAACTTGAACTTCCCAAGCGCTTAGTACAGTGCTCTGCACACAGTAAGCGCTCAAAAAATACGATTGATTGATTCTAGACTGTGAGCCCGCTATGGGGTAACGACCGTCTCTATATGTTACCAACTTGTCCTTCCCAAGCGCTTAGTACAGTGCTCTGCGCACAGTAAGCGCTCCATAAATATGACTGAATGAACGAGTGAATGAATGGATTCAAATCCCAGCTCTGCCACTTGTCAGCTGGGTGACTTTGGGCAAGCCACTTCACTTCTCTGGGCCTCAGTTCCCTCATTTATAAAATGGGGATGAAGACTGTGAGCCCCACGTGGGACAACCTTGATTACCTTGCATCCCCCCAGCACTTAGAACAGTGCTTGGCACATAGCAAGCGCTTAACAAATACCAAAATTATTATTATTATTATTCTCTGGGCCTCAGTGACCTCATCTGGAAAATGGGGATGAAGACTGTGAGCCCCATGTGGGACAATCTGATCACCTTGTATCCCCCCCAGCGCTTGGAACAGTGCTTCGCACATAGTAAGCGCAAGTGGCGGAGCCGGGATGAGAGCCCGGGTCCTCTATCTCCAGGCCCGTGCTCTAGCCACTAAGCCGCACTGCTTCTCCAAGGTGGGGCCCAGGAGGGTGGCATTGAGGGGCGGGTGAAGGTGGGTGATGGTGGGTGATGATGGGCTATGGTGGGAGATAATGGGCGATGGTGGGTGATGGTGGGTGATAATGGGTAATGGTGGGTGATGGTGGGCGATGGTGGGTGATAATGGGCGATGGTGGGTGATAATGGGCGATGGTGGGTGATGGTGAGTGATAAGGGGCGATGGTGGGCGATGGTGGGTGATAATGGGTGATGGTGGGAGATAATGGGCGATGGTGGGTGATAATGGGCGATGGTGGGTGATGATGGGCGATGGTGGGCGATGATGGGCGATGGTGGGCGATGATGGGCTATGGTGGGAGATAATGGGCAATGGTGGGAGATGGGCGATGGTCAGTGATAATGGGCGACGGTGGGTGATGGTGGGCGATGGTGGGTGATAATGGGCTTTGGGGGGTGATGGTGGGCGATGGTGGGTGATGATGGGCTATGGTGGGGGATGATGGGCGATGGTGGGGGATGATGGGCGATGGCGGGCCGGAGCCGGTGTGACCTCCTTGGCGGCGTCGCGCAGGGTGTCGCGGTTTCTCCCGGTGATGTAGACGTTGGCCCCGGCCTGGCACAGCTGCAGGGCGATGCCGCGGCCCACGCCCCGGGAGGCGCCCGTCACCACGCACACGTGGCCTTGCAGGGGGCCCGACATGCCAGGCGGCGGAGGCGAGGGTGGCAGCTGGGGGGGGGGGGGGGCGGCCGTCACACAGGGGTCACCGGGGTGGACCAGCCCCCCTCACATCCCCCTCATCCCCGCCGTGCCCGGGGGGGGGCATTCATTCATTCATTCAATCGTATTTACTGGGCGCTTCCCGTGTGCAGAGCACTGTACTAAGCGCTTAAGATATATACATATATTGTGTTTATAGCTATAATTCTATTTATTTTGATGGTATTGATGCCCGTCTACTTGTTTCGTTGTCTCCCTCCTGTGCTTCTCCCTCGCAGCCCGCACCCTCCGCTCCTCTGCCATTGCTAACCTCCTCACTGGGCCTTGTTCTCGCCCGTCCCGCCGTCGACCCCCGACTCGGAATGCCCTCCCTCCGTACATTCATTCAATCGCATTTATTGAGTGCCTACTTTGTGCAGAGCACTGTACTAAGCGCTTGGGAAGTCCAAGTTGGCAACATCTAGAGACGGTCCCTACCCGACAGCGGGCTCACAGTCTGGAAGGGGGAGAGAGAGCCAAGCTCGCTCTCTTCCTCCCTTCCAAGCCCTCCTGAGAGCTCACCTCCTCCAGGAGGCCTTCCCACACTGAGCCCCCTCCTTCCTCCTTGGAGTCAGAGGTCATGGGTTCGAATCCCAGCTCCACCACATGTCTGCTGTGTGACCTTGGGCAAGTCACAACTTCTCAGAGCCTCAGTTCCCTCCTCTGTAAAATGGGGATGATGACTGTGAGCCCCACGCGGGACAACCTCATCACCTTGTATCTCCCAAAGCACTTAGAACAGTGCTTTGCACATAGTAAGCGCTTAACAAATGCCATCATTATTATTATTCTTCTCCTCCTTCCCCTCCCCACAGCACCTGTATATACATTTGTACAGATTTATCACTCTATTTTACTTGTACCTATCGACTGTGAGCCCACTGTTAGGTAGGGACCGTCTCTATATGTTGCCAACTTGGATTTCCCAAGCGCTTAGTCCAGTGCTCTGCACACAGTAAGCGCTCAATAAATACGATTGAATGAATTTATTTTGTTAATGATGTGCATTTAGCTTTAATTCTATTTGTTCTGACGACTTTGACCCCTGTCTCCACGTTTTGTTTTGTTTTCTGTCTCCTCCTTCTAGACTTTGAGCCTGTTGTTGGGTAGGGACTGTAAAGCAGCGTGGCTCAGTGGAAAGAGGCCGGGCTTGGGAGTCAGAGGTCATGGGTTCAAATCCCGGCTCCCCCAATTGTCAGCTGGGTGACTTTGGGCAAGTCACTTCACTTCTCTGGGCCTCAGTTCCCTCATCTGGAAAATGGGGATTAACACTGTGGGCCCCCCGTGGGACAACCTCATCACCTTGTAACCTCCCCAGCGCTTAGAACAGTGCTTTGCACATGGTAAGTGCTTAATAAATGCCATCATTATTATTATTACTCTTGGAACAGTGCTTTGCACATAGTAAGCGCTTAAAAAATACCATCATTATTATTATTTGGAGTCAGAGGTCAGGGGTTCAAATCCCGCCCCTGCCAATTGTCAGCTGTGTGACTTCGGGCAAGTGACTTCACTTCTCTGGGCCTCAGTGACCTCATCTGCAAAATGGGGATGAAGACTGTGAGCCCCCCATGGGACAACCTCATCACCTTGTAACCTCCCCAGCGCTTAGAACAGTGCTTTGCACATAGTAAGTGCTTAATACATGCTATTATTATTACTATTGGAACAGTGCTTTGCACATAGTAAGCGCTGAATAGATACCATCATATTATTATTTGGAGTCAGAAGTCACGGGTTCAAATCCCACTCCGCCAATTGTCAGCTGTGTGACTGGGCAAGTCACTTCACTTCTCTGGGCCTCAGCTGTATATACGTTTGTACATGTTTATTACTCTATTTATTTACTTATTTTACTTGTACATATCTATTCATTTTATTTTGTTAATATGTTTGGTTTTGTTCTCTGTCTCCCCCTTCTAGACTGTGAGCCCACTGTTGGGTAGGGACCGTCTCTAGATGTTGCCAACTTGTCCTTCCCAAGCGCTCAGCACAGTGCTCTGCACACAGTAAGCGCTCAATAAATACGATTGAATGAATGAGTGAATGGTCCATCAAATGGGGATGAAGACTGCGAGCCCCCCGTGGGACACCCTGATTACCTTGTAACCACCCCGGCGCTTAGAACAGTGCTTTGCACACAGTAAGCGCTTAATAAACGCCATCATTATTATTATTAGTGTTGTCCACTAGCGGACTTGACGTGACTGACTCCATTTTGCGTATGCTGACAGTAACCCTCCATTTCGCGCAGGCCGTGAGAACAACTTCTTTTTTTGTACTTTATGCAAGGCTCAGCAACAGGTGTCTTCAAGGCCAGTAACACCTAGCTAGGCAAGGCCATAGGGCAGATAACAACAACCTGCACAAGGCAGTGAAAACAGAGAATAATTAGAATTTAGAGCATCCTCGGTCCCAATTGGATTCCTGAAATCCCCAAATGCTCCGCTCCCATGTTGCTGTAACTCAATAAAAGGCACAGGGAGAATGGGATCGGGGCCGCTTGTCACTTGTCCCTCTCCCGGGAGGTGAACGGGCAAGTAGCCACTTTCCTTCTTTCCTGCTCTATCTGAACTCACGTCTCCGAGTCATTTTTCCTCTCTGCGTCACCACCCTGGGTACAAGAACCCTGCGGCCCATTTACACCGATTAACCTATTTTGCACCCTACTTGTCGATAACAATTAGCATATGTTGCCAACTTGTCCTTCCCAAGCGCTCAGTCCAGCGCTCTGCACACAGTAAGCGCTCAATAAATACGATTGATTGATCCACCAAATGGGGATGAAGACTGTGAGCCCCCCGTGGGACACCCTGATTAACCTTGTAACCTCCCCAGCGCTTAGAACAGTGCTTTGCACACAGTAAGCGCTTAATACCATCATTATTATTATTATATGCTGCCCACTTGTCCTTCCCAAGCACTTAGCACAGTGCTTTGCACACAGTAAGCGCTTAATGCCATCATCATTATTATATGTTGCCAACTTGTCCTTCCCAAGTGCTCAGTACAGGGCTCTGCACACAGTAAGCGCTCAATACGATTGATTGATCCACCAAATGGGGATGAAGACTGTGAGCCCCCCGTGGGACACCCTGATTAACCTTGTCACCTCCCCAACGCTTAGAACAGTGCTTTGCACACAGTAAGCGCTTAATAAATGCCATTATTATATGTTGCCAACTTGTCCTTCCCAAGTGCTCAGTACAGGGCTCTGCACACAGTAAGCGCTCAATAAATACGATTGATTGATCCACCAAATGGGGATGAAGACTGTGAGCCCCCCGTGGGACACCCTGATCACCTTGTCACCTCCCCAGCGCTTAGAACAGTGCTTGGCACACAGTAAGCGCTTAATAAATGCCATCATTATTATTATACGCTGCTCACTTGTCCTTCCCAAGCGCTTAGCACAGTGCTCTGCACATAGTAAGCGCTCAATGAATAGGATTGATTGATTGATCCACCAAATGGGGATGAAGACTGTGAGCCCCCCGTGGGCCACCTGATTACCCTGTAACCTCTCCAGCGCTTAGAACAGTGCTTGGCACATAGTAAGCGCTTAATAAATGCCATCATTATTATCATTATTATATGTTGCCAACTTGTCCTTCCCAAGCGCTCAGTACAGTGCTCTGCACACAGGAAGCGCTCAATAAATACGACTGAATGAAGGAATGGAGGGAAGGTATGGAGGCCAAGGGACAGGCCCCAACCCTGCCCTCAGGTGACATGGGCGGTGGGGGGGCACCGGAAGTGACGTCATCCCCGATTTTTTCCCCCCCCATCACCTGCGCAAACTCCGAGGGTGGGCTCGCGCCGAGGAGGGTGCAGCCGTGGCCAGCAGGGTCGCTAAGGCGAATGAGCCCGGGCGCGGGGGCCGACGGGATACAGCGGGGCAGGGGCGGGCGCGGGGGCCGACGGGATACAGAGGGGCGGGAGCGAGCGCGGGGGCCGACGGGATACAGAGGGGCGGGAGCGAGCGCGGGGGCCGACGGGATCGAGCGGGGCAGGAGGCAGGGAGGGGGACTGGAGCGCGGGGGCCGACGGGATACAGCGGGGCAGGAGAAGATGACTGGAGCACGGGGGCCGACGGGATACAGCGGGGCGGGAGGCGGGGATCGGAGCGCGGGGGCCGACGGGATACAGTCGGGTAGGGACCGTCTCTATATGTTGCCAACTTCTACTTCCCAAGCTCTTAGTACAGTGCTGTGCACACAATAAGCGCTCAATAAATGCGAATGAATGAATGGATGAATGAATGAGTGACTGGAGCGCGGGGGCCGACGGGATACAGAGGGGCAGGAGGAGGGGGGACTGGGGCGCGGGGGCCGACGGGATACAGCGGGGCAGGAGCGAAGGGGGCGACTGGAACGCGGGGGCCGACGGGATACAGCGGGGCAGGAGGCGGGGAGGGGGGCTGGAGAGCGGGGGCCGACGGGATACAGAGGGGCAGGAGGAGGGGGGACTGGGGCGCGGGGGCCGACGGGATACAGCGGGGCAGGAGCGAAGGGGGCGACTGGAACGCGGGGGCCGACGGGATACAGCGGGGCAGGAGGCGGGGAGGGGGGCTGGAGAGCGGGGGCCGACGGGATACAGAGGGGCAGGAGCGAGGAGGGGACTGGAGCGCGGGGGCCGACGGGATACAGCGGGGTAGGAGGTGGGGGGAGTGGAGCGCGGGGGCCGTCGGGATACAGCGGGGCAGGAGCGAGGGGGGACTGGAGCGCGGGGGCCGACGGGATACAGAGGGGCAGGAGCGAGGAGGGGGTCTGGAGCGCGGGGGCCGACGGGATACAGCGGGGCAGGAGCGAGGAGGGGACTGGAGCGCGGGGGCCGACGGGATCGAGAGGGGCAGGAGGCGGGGGCCGGCGCGCGGGGGCCGACGGGACACAGCGGGGCAGGAGCGAGCGCGGGGGCCGACGGGATCGAGCGGGGCAGGAGGCAGGGGCCGGCGCGCGGGGGCCGACGGGATACAGCGGGGCAGGAGGCAGGGAGGGGGACTGGAGCGCGGGGGCCGACGGGATACAGAGGGGCAGGAGCGAGGAGGGGGTCTGGAGCGCGGGGGCCGACGGGATACAGAGGGGCAGGAGCGAGCGCGGGAGCCGACGGGATACAGAGGGGCAGGAGGCGGGGAGGGGGGGGACTGTAGCGCGGGGGCCGACGGGATACAGCGGGGCAGGAGCGAGCGCGGAGGCCGACGGGATACAGCGGGGCAGGCGCGAGCGCGGGGGCCGACGGGATACAGCGGGGCAGGAGCGAGCGCGGGGGCTGACAGGATCGAGCGGGGCAGGAGGCGGGGGCCGGCGCGCGGGGGCCGACGGGATACAGCGGGGCAGGAGGCAGGGAGGGGGACTGGAGCGCGGGGGCCGACGGGATACAGAGGGGCAGGAGCGAGGAGAGGGTCTGGAGCGCGGGGGCCGACGGGATACAGAGGGGCAGGAGCGAGCGCGGGAGCCGACGGGATACAGAGGGGCAGGAGGCGGGGAGGGGGGACTGTAGCGCGGGGGCCGACGGGATACAGCGGGGCAGGAGCGAGCGCGGGGGCCGACGGGATACAGCGGGGCAGGAGCGAGCGCGGGGGCCGACGGGATACAGCGGGGCAGGAGCGAGCGCGGGGGCCGACGGGATACAGCGTGGAGAAAGTGGGCCTTGCGGCTGGTCCTGTGGGGGTGAGGGCCGGTTCCGTCCGGTCCGGTCCGGTCCCCGGCGGTTTTCCCGTGTCGGGGTGAAGCGGCCGCCCCCGGTCTCCGTCCGTATGGGTGTGGGCCCGCGGCCCCCGCCGGCCCCGGCCCCCCGCCTGGCCCCCGAGGCCTTGGCCTACTTCCGCCGGGCCCAGGAGGCGCTGAACCAAACCCCCGACGGAGGACCACAGCGGGGTACGGACACCCACACGCCCGCCCGTCCAACCGCCCTTCCTTCCTCTCCCCCTCGTCTCCCTCTCCATCCCCCCATCTTACCTCCCTCCCTTCCCCACAGCACCTGTATATATGTATAGATGTTTGGACATATTTATTACTCTATTTATTTAATTTATTTGTACATATCTATTCTATTTATTTTATTTTGTTAGTATGTTTGGTCTCCGTCTCCCCCTTTTAGACTGTGAGCCCACTGTTGGGTAGGGACTGTCTCTAGATGTTGCCAATTTGTACTTCCCAAGCGCTTAGTCCAGTGCTCTGCACATAGTAAGCGCTCAATAAGTACGATTGATGATGATGATGATCCATCCGTCCGTCCGTCAGGCGACGCCACGGCTCAGCGTGGCCCAGTGGCCAGAGCCCGACTTGGGGGTCAAAGGTCATGGGTTCCACTCCCCGCCCTGCCACTCCTAATAATGATGGCATTTCTTAAGCGTTTACCATGTGCAAAGCACTGTTCTAAGCGCTGGGGAGGTGACAGGGTGATCAGGTTGTCCCACGGGGGGCTCCCAGTCTTCATCCCCATTTGACAGATGAGGGAACTGAGGCCCAGAGAAGTGAAGCGACTCGCCCAAAGTCACACAGGTGGTAATTGGCAGAGCCGGGGTTTGAACCCATCAATCAATCAATCAGTCGTATTTATTGAGTGCTTACTGTGTGCAGAGCACTGGACTAAGCGCTTGGGAAGTCCAAGGTGGCAACGTATAGAGACAGTCCCTACCCAACAGTGGGCTCACAGTCTTGACCTCTGACTCCAAAGCCCGGGCTCTTTCCACCGAGCCTTGCCCCGCTGGTCAGCAGGGTGACTTTGGGCAAGTCACTTCACTTCTCTGGGCCTCAGTCCCCTCATCTGTACAATGGGGATGAGGACCGGGAGCCCCACGGGGCTACCCCAGCACTTGGAACAGCGCTTGGCTTCTTGTGAGCGCTGAACAAATGCCACTCTTTGGCAGCGTGGCTCAGTGGAAAGAGCCCGGGCTTTGGAGTCAGAGGTCACGGGTTCAAATCCCGGTTCCACCACTAGTCAGCTGGGTGACTTTGGGCAAGTCACTTCACTTCTCTGGGCCTCAGTCCCCTCGTCTGTCAAATGGGGATGAAGACTGGGAGCCCCACGGGGGACAACCTGATCACCTTGTCACCTCCCCAGCACTTGGAACAGTGCTTGGCTTCTTGTGAGCGCTGAACAAATGCCACTCTTTGGCAGCGTGGCTCAGTGGAAAGAGCCCGGGCTTTGGAGTCAGAGGTCATGGGTTCAAATCCCGGCTCCGCCACTAGTCAGCTGGGTGACTTCAAATCCCAGCTCCGCCAGTTGTCAGCTGGGTGACTTTGGGCAAGTCACTTCTCTGGGCCTCAGTTCCCTCATCTGGAAAATGGGGATGAAGACTGTGAGCCCCTCGTGGGACAACCTGATCACCTTGTAGCCTCCCTAGCTGTTAGAACAGTGCTTGGTACATAGTAAGCGCTTAATAAATGCCATCATTATTATTATTATGACTTGGGGCAAGTCACTTCACTTCTCTAGGCCCCAGCTCCCTCATCTGTCAAATGGGGATGAAGACTGGGAGCCCCATGGGGGACAACCTGATCCCCCTGTATCTACCCCAGCATTTAGAACAGGGCACAGAGTAAGCGCTTAACAAATACCATCATTATTATTATTACTGTCCGCTGTGTGACTTTGGGCACGTCACTTCTCTGGGCCTCAGTTCCCTCATCTGTCAAATGGGGATGAAGCCTGTGAGCCCCACGTGGGACAACATGAATGATCACCTTGTATCTCCCCCAGCGCTTGGAACAGCGCTTGGCACCTAGTGAGCGCTGAACAAACGCCATTATTATTATTATTATTATTATTGTCTGCCGTGTGTTATTGGGCAAGTCACTTCTTTGGACCTCAGTTCCCTCATCTGTAAAATGGGGATGAAGACTGTGAGCCCCCGTGGGACAGCCTGATCACCTTCTATTCCCCCCCTCAGCGCCTAGAACAGTGCATCGCACATAGTAAGCGCTTAACAAATGCCATCATCATCATCATGCGCAGAGCACTGGGCTAAGCGCTTGGGAGGGGACAGTGCGGCAAAGTTGGAGGACATTCTTCCTGTAATGACGTCCCCGGGGGGTGGAGATGGGTGTTAGAATAAATAAGTAATTTGGAGGGAGTAAATAATTAGACGCACCTAAGTGCTGAAGGGTTGAGGGTGGGGCAAATTCATTCATTCAGTTGTATTTATTGAGCGCTTACCGTGTGCAGAGCACTGTACTAAGCGCTTGGGAAGTACAAGTTGTTGGCAACAGCTAGAGACGGTCCTTACCCAACAACAGGCTCACAGTCTAGAAGGGGGAGACAGGAAACAAAACAGAGCATGTGGACAGGGGTCAAGTCGTCAAAACAAATAGAATTAAAGTTAAATGCAAATCATTAACGAAATAGGATAGTAAATATGTATAAGTAAAATAAATAGAGTAATAAGTCTGTAAAAACATATATACAGGGGCTGTGGGGAGGGGAAGGAGGTAGGGCGGGGGGAGATTCATTCATTCAATCGTATTTATTGAGCGCTTACTGTGTGCAGAGCACTGTACTAAGCGCTTGGGAAGGACAAGTTGGCAACACATAGAGATGGTCCCTAACCGACAGTGGGCTCACAGTCTAGAAGGGGGAGACAGAACAAAACATACTAGCAAAATAAAATAAATAGAATAAATCTGTACAAGTAAAATAGGGAGGAGGAGAGGAAAAAGGGGGCTCAGTCCGGGAAGGCCTCTAATGACAAATGCCCACGAATAATAATGATGGTATTAAGCGCTTACTACGTGCCAGGCACCGTTCTAAGCGCCGGGGTAGATAAAAGGTAATCCGGTTGTCCTACGTGGGGCTCAGTCTTCATCCCCATTTTCCAGATGAGGGAACGGAGGCCCAGAGAAGTGAAGCGACTTGCCCAAGGTCACAAATCAGACAAGTGCTTAGAACAGTGGTTTGCATATAGTAAGCGCTTAATAAATGCCATTATTACTATTATTAAGTGGCAGAGCCGGGGTTAGAACTGAGGTTCTTCTGACCGCCAGGCCCGAGGTCTACCCACTAGACCACACTGCTTCAGTGCATAGAAGGGGCTGCGGAGGAGGAAGGGTTAGAAGCCTTGGGGTGGGGCGGGGCAGAGGGGGGGGCTCGTTACCCCTTCATCATCATCATCAATCGTATTTATTGAGCGCTTACTGTGTGCAGAACACCGTACTAAGCGCTTGGGAATTTGGCAACATCTAGAGACAGTCCCTACCCAGTGGCGGGTGCCCTGGGCTTGAAATTTCATCACGGTATTTGTCAAGCGCCGTTCTAAGCGCCGGGGTGGGTACGGATGAAGTCCCCGTCCCACGGGGGGCTCCCGGTCGAAGTAGGAGGGCGAACAGGGGGCGAAGCCCCGTGTTACAGTTGGGGAAACCGAGGCCCCGAGCCGCGGCCATCCCCGATCTCCCCTCTCCTTCAGGGCTGCTGGTGCGGAACGTGCTGGAAGAGGCCGGGACGCAGGCCCTGGCCCTGGCCACGGACGGGGCCGGCAGCGCGGTGCTGCAGGACCTGCTGGCCCTCAGCCCCCCGGCCCCGCTGTGCCGGCTGCTGGCCGCCCTGCGTCCCCACCTGCGCCTGCTGGCCTGTCACCGCAGCGGGGCCCACGTGCTGCAGAGCGCTCTGCTGCAGGTGCCCCGCCTCCTGGGGACCCCCCGCCCGCAGAAGGAAGGCCCGCAGGACGACGACGAGGACGACGAGGACGACGACGACCACCGCGGCCACGAGAGCTTGGAGGACCTGGTGCTGGGCCTGGGGGCCGAAGTGCGGGACGCCTTCCCCGTGTTCAGCGGGGACACCCACGGCAGCTTCGTGGTCAGGACCCTGCTGCAGGTGCTCGGGGGGACCGTCCTGGAGGCCGAGGGAGCCCGGCCGCGCGGCCCCCGGCCTCGAGGTGAGTTTCCCCGGGGGCGGGTCGTGAGGATGTAGATGGTGATGATGGTGATGTGCAGACTGTGAGCCCACTGTTGGGTAGGGACTGCCTGTATGTGTTGCCATCTTGTACTTCCCAAGCGCTTAGTACAGTGCTCTGCACACAGCGCTCCATAAATACGATTGATTGATTGATTGAGGCCTTCCCAGTCTGAGCCCCCTCTTTCCTCTCCCCCTCCTCCCTCTCCCCATCCCCCCGCCTCACCTCCTTCCCCTCCCCACAGCACCTGTATATGTGTTTGTACGTGTTTATTAATCTATTTATTTTACTTGTACATATTTATTCTATTTATTTTATTTTGTTAATATGTTTTGTTGTCTGTCTCCCCCTTCTAGACTGTGAGCCCGCTGTTGGGTAGGGACCGTCTCTCTATGTTGCCAACTTGGACTTCCCAAGCGCTTAGTCCAGTGCTCTGCACGCAGTAAGCGCTCCATAAATACGATTGAATGAGTGAATGGTCCCGAGGGGGAGGTGGCCATTGAGACGAAAACACAATCTGTGACACGTAACATTTACATCGAGCTTTCCCTAAGCGCTCTCGGCTAGGCCCCGCTGCCTCCCCGAGGGGAAAAAATCCGGTTCCGCGGGGCAGAGCGTGTAGCCCAGAGTCGCGGCTTGAGGTGGGGAGGGTGCGGGGAGCGGGGAAGACCCGGGAGCCCCCCTCCTCCCCTCCAATCCGCCCCTCCTCCGGGCCGCGGCCCCGGCCTGGCCCGGGAGCGTAACCGGAGGGTGTCCCCGTCCGTACCCCGGAAGGACGCCGTGCCCCGGCGCGGGACTCGCGGGCCACTGACTTCGCGGTGCCGGACGCTTTCCTGAGTCTCCTGCGGGAAATGAGCGCCTGCTTCCTGGAGGACATTGCCGGTGAGCGGGCCGCGGGAAGTGGGGGGGCGTCGTCTGCCGGGTGTAGGGGGGGGTCTCACGGTTTGGGGCCCCCCCCTCCCCGCCGCCCTCAGTGTTCGCCACCCACAAGGTGTCCAGCCTGTGCCTGCAGATGGCCCTGAGGGTCCTGCGCCTCAAGCTGCCCCAGGACTGCGCCCGGCTCTGCGATGCCGTCGTCGACTACCTGAGCGCCTGCAACCCCTCCGCCGAGGGCAGGTGAGGGGCGCGCCGGGGGGCGCGGGGGTCCTCGGCGGCCGGTGGCCCGGCCCCTGGCGCTGACCCCGCCCCGCGGCCGGGGCGCGTCCCCCCCCCCAGCCCCCTGCTGCTGTTCCTGAAGGACCAGACGAGCTCCCGGCTCCTGGAGCAGGTAGTGCTGGTGGCGGAGCCGCCGCGGCTCCAGCGCCTTTTCGAGGAGCACTTCCGGGGGCATCTGCAGGCCCTGGCCGCCCACCCCATCGCCAACTTCCCCCTGCAGCGCCTGCTGGATGCCATCACCACGCCCCAGCTGGTGAGAACCACCGAGGGGGCGGGCGGGCGGGGGGCCGGGGCCGGCGCGGGCCGGCCCCAAATGCCCGGCCCCCCGCCGTCTGTCCTCCCTTCCCTTCCCCAGCTGGCCCAGGTGTTCGAAGAGCTGAGCCCGGCGCTGGAGGCCGTCCTGGCCCAGGGCCACGTGGGAGTGGTGACGGCCCTCCTGGGGGCCTGCCGCCGCCTCGGCACCCACCAGCCCGAGGCCCTGCAGCTGCTGCTGGAGGTCAGGCGAGAAGCCGGGGGGCCGACGGGGCGGGGAAGCGGGATTTCCGGGGTGTCCGTCCCAGCGCCGCCCCCCGTGCTCCTCCCCAGGCCTTCCACTGCGCCAAGCCGCCGTCGCGCCGGCAGGCCTGCCTGCCCCTCTTCGCCTCCCTGCTGTCGTACGAGGTCTACTACGAGCTGGGGGACGAAGAGACGCCCTCGGAGCACCAGGTGAGGAGGGCGGCGGGCCGGGGCGGGGGGCCGGGGGGCCCCACCGGCGGGGCCCTCACGCTCCCCGGGACCCGGCCCCCTTAGGCGGAGGCGGCGGCGGCCCAGCCCCTGGCGGAAGTGACGGTCCCCGGGTCCCTGCTGGTCCAGCACCTGCTGCACTTCTCGGCCCCGGGGCCCGTGGTGGCCAGCCTGGCCGCCCTGACGGGGCCCCAGCTCCTGGCCCTGGCCCGCAGCCCCGCCGGCTCCCACGTCCTGGACGCCCTGCTCGCCAGCCCCACCGTGACGGACAAGCAGCGGCGGCGAGCCCTGCGCCCGCTCAAGGTCGGCCCCGACTCCTCCCGTCCCCTCCTCCCGGCCCCTGCCCGCGCTGCCCCCCCAACTTACCTCCCCCCACCTCCGACAGGGCCACTACGTGGCTTTGGCCTGCAGCCGCCACGGGAGCCGCGTCCTGGATGCCATCTGGAGCGGTGCCACCCTGGGGGCCCGGCAGGAGATCGCCGCCGAGCTGGGTGAGGGCAACGGGGATCCCGCCGCCCCCAGTCCGCCCCGGCGGCACCACCCTGAGAGAGCAGGGGCGGGCGGGCATCGGTGTCGTCCCGCGCGGTGGGAACCGAGTGCCGGGTTTCCGCAGGGGAGCGGGAACGGGAGCTGTTGAGCGACGCCTTCGGCCACCACGTCGCCCGCAACGTGGCCCTGGGCCACTTCCTGAAGCGGCGGCAGGACTGGGAGAAGCAGCAGGGCGCGGCCGCCAAGCGGAGACGGGCCTTGAGCGCCGTGCTGGGAGACTGAGCCCGCGGGGCCGGGGAACCGGAAAGCCCGTCAATAAATATTTTTCTATTTTATTGGAAGTCGACTGGCGGCGGCTGCCGGAGGCGGGGAACGGGGGCGAAGCGGGGCCGCCGTCTGTCCCTTCCGCCGCCCCTGCTCAGTAGGCGTGGAGCCGGCCGGACCCCCGCCACTGGTCCCCCCCCCTCGATGACGTGGCGCAGGGTGGAGGAGATGCCCAGCAGCATCTGGCCCAGGCCCTGCATCAACCTGGATGCCCAACGCAGCAGCTCCCTGCGGAGAGGGGGAGGACCGGAGGCCGGGGTCAGAGGGGCCGCGGGCACGGAGGGTCCTCCCGGGGTCCCGCAGGGCTGGGGGGGCCGGGCTCTGACCTGAGCACCTTCTTGGGGCCGAGGCCCTGGAAGTCACAGCTCATGGAGTAGAGGCCGTAGAAGGTGGCCTTGACGTTGAGGCTGCCGAAGAGGTCGCGCGGGCTCTGCTTGTACACGTCGAAGGTGATGCGGGCGATGTCCTGGCCGTGGCGCGGCTTCTCGCGGCCCAGCCCGTAGGCCAGCACACCCCCCTGCGGACCCCCGCAACCCCCGTCAAGGCTGGCACGGCCCAGGGGAGGGCACGTCGTGGGGCGGATGGGGTGGTCTCCATCCCCCCCATCTTACCTCCTTCCCTTCCCCACATCACCTGTATATATGTTTGTACAGATTTATTACTCTATTTTACTTGTATGTATCTATTCTACTTATTTTATTTTGTTAGTGTGTTTGGTTTTGTTCGCTGTCTCCCCCTTTTAGACTGTGAGCCCGCTGTTGGGTAGGGACTGTCTCTATATGTTGCCAATTTGTACTTCCCAAGCGCTTAGTACAGTGCTCTGCACATAGTAAGCGCTCAATAAATACGATTGATGATGATGGTCTCACCCTGACAGGCTTCCAGCCCTGGCTGGCAGGATTCATTTAATCGTATTTATTGAGTGCTTGCTGTGTGCGGAGCACTGGACTAAGCCCTTGGGAAGGACAAGCTTGCAATATATTCATTCATTCAATTGTATTTATTGAGCGCTTACTATGTGCAGAGCACTGTACTGAGCGCTTGGGAAGCACACGTTGGCAACCTATAGAGACGGTCCCTACCCAACAGTGGGCTCACAGTCTAAAAGGGTATGTATATTCATGTATATATATTATAATAATAATATTATATATTATATATCATCCCAGGCCCGGGAGTCAGAGGTCATGGGTTCAAATCCCGGCTCTGCCAATTGTCAGCTGTGTGACTTTGGACAAGTCACTTTCCTTCTCTGGGCCTCAGTTCCCTCATCTGGAAAATGGGGATGAAGACTGGGAGCCCCTCGTGGGACCACCTGATTACCTTGTATCTACCCCAGCGCTTAGAACAGTGCTTTGCACATAGTAAGCGCTTAACAAATACCAACATTATTATTATTATTATTACAGTGCTTTGCACATAGTAAGCGCTTAACAAATGCCATCATCATTATTCAATCATCAATCAATCGTATTTATTGAGCGCCTACTATGTGCAGAGCACTGTACTAAGCACTTGGGAAGTACAAATTGGCAACACATAGAGACAGTCCCTACCCAACAGTGGGCTCACAGTCTAAAAGGGGGAGACAGAGAACAGAACCAAACATACCAACAAAATAAAATAAATAGGATAGAAATGTACAAGTAAATTATTATTAATAATAAATACGATTGAATGAATGAATGTCTATCACCTGTATACATGTTTGTACGTATTTATTACTCTAGATTATTTGTACATATTTACTCTCATTTGGTTAATATGTTTTGTTGTCTGTCTCCCCCTTCTAGCCTGTGAGCCCGCTGTTGGGTAGGGGCTGCCTCTAGACGTTGCCAACTTGTGCTCTGCACACAGTAAGCGCTCAATAAATATGATTGAACGAATCATCATCAATCGTATTTATTGAGCGCTTACCGTGTGCAGAGCACTGTACTAAGCGCTCGGGAAGTACAGATTGGCAACATAGAGAGACAGTCCCTGCCCAACAGTGGGCTCACAGTCTAAAAGGGGGAGACGGAGAACAAAACCAAACAGACTAAGAAGATGAATGCTCCTCCACCGGGGCCCGGCGGGTGATGGCCGCTACGCCGGGGTTCCCACGCTGCCCGGTGGGATACGGGGAAAGGGGATGTGGGGGGTCACCGTGGCGGGACCCCAGTAGGGCCAAGGCGGGGAAGGGTCTCACCCTGCTGGGGCTCCAGCTCTGACTGGGCCCGAGCACCATGAAGCTGCTGTCGTCTTCCAGCAGCCGGAAGAAATCCTCGCTGTCCACGGCCGTGCCATCCTCCTCCAGCACCAAGGCCGCCGTCGGGTGCCCGCTCAACCCCAGCGCCATCGTGGCCTGCGGGGCAGGGCCCCCCATGAGTCCGCCCCAACTTGAACCCAAACCCAGCCGGCCCCCGCCGCCCCCTCTTCTCCCCTCCGGGCCTGGCGCGGGCTTTTCGGTTTTTCTTTGATGGTGTCGGTTGAGTGCTTGCCGTGCATAGCGTCATCAATCGTAGTTAGTGAGCGCTTACTGTGTGCAGAGCACTGGACGAAGCGCTTGGGAAGTACCAACTGGCAACGTATAGAGACGGTCCCTACCCAACAGTGGGCTCACAGTCTAAAAGGGTATCTATATTCATGTATACATATAATTATAATATATATATACATAAATATATTTATATATACATAAATATACACAAAATATATAAATATAAATTATATATAATATATTTAGTATAATATAGTATAAAAATGTATGCATTTATATATACACTAATATAAATATATTAATATAAATATAATATAAGCATATATAAATACATAAAAATATACATATCTACACATGTATATGTGTATATATATGTATCTATACACATATACTTATATATGTATGCATATATATACATGTATGTATATACATGTATGTATACATTTATATATACATAAATATATTTATATATAAATATATATATAATAATGGTATTTATTAAGTGCTTCCTATGCGCAAAGCACTGTTCTAAGCGCTGGGGAGGTTACAAGGTGATCAGGTTGGCCCACGGGGGGGCTCACAGTTTTAATCCCCGTTTTACAGATGAGGGAACTGAGGCCCAGAGAAGTCAAGTGACTTGCCCAAAGTCACCCGGCTGAGAAGTGGCGGAGCCGGCACGCTGCTTCTTTGTCCACTTACGTACGCATGTGGGTCTGTCATCATCATCATCATCATCATCAATCGTATTTATTGAGCGCTTACTGTGTGCAGAGCACTGGACTAAGCGCTTGGGAAGTCCAAGTTGGCAACATAGAGAGACGGTCCCTACCCAACAGTGGGCTCACAGTCTACCATAATAATGACTTGGTTTTTGTGTAGTACAGTGCTTGGCACATAGTAAGCACCGAACAAATACCATAACGATTATTATTATCATTCTCTGGGCCTCAGTGGCCTCATCTGTAAAAGGGGGATGAAGGCTGTGAGCCCCACATGGGACAACCTGATGACTTTGTATCTACCCCAGCGCTTAGTACAGTGCTTGGCACATAGTAGCACCGAACAACTACCATAATGATGATTATTATCATTCTCTGGGCCTTAGTGGCCTCATCTGTAAAAGGGGGATGATGAAGGCTGTGAGCCCTATGTGGGACAACCTGGTGACTTTGTATCAACCCCAGCGCTTAGTACAGTGCTTGGCACATAGTAGCACCAAACAAGTACTATAATGATTATTATTATCATTCTCAGGGCCTTAGTGGCCTCATCTGTAAAAGGGGGATGATGAAGGCTGTTAGCCCTATGTGGGACAACCTGATGACTTTGTATCAACCCCAGGGCTTAGTACAGTGCTTGGCACATAGTAGCACCGAACAAATACTATAATGATTATTATTATCATTCTCTGGGCCTTAGTGGGTAAAAGGGGGATGAAGGCTGTGAGCCTTACGTGGGACAACCTGATGACTTTGTATCTACCCCAGTGCTTAGTACAGTGCTCGGCACATAGTAGCACCGAACAACTACCATAATGATGATTATTATCATTCTCTGGGCCTTAGTGGCCTCATCTGTAAAAGGGGGATGATGAAGGCTGTGAGCCCTATGTGGGACAACCTGATGACTTTGTATCTACCCCAGCGCTTAGTACAGTGCTTGGCACATAGTAGCACTGAACAAATACTATAATGATTATTATTATCATTCTCTGGGCCTTAGTGGGTAAAAGGGGGATGAAGGCTGTGAGCCTTACGTGGGACAACCTGATGACTTTGTATCAACCCCAGGGCTTAGTACAGTGCTTGGCACATAGTAGCACCAAACAAATACTATAATGATGATTATTATCATTCTCTGGGCCTTAGTGGCCTCATCTGTAAAAGGGGGATGATGAAGGCTGTGAGCCCTATGTGGGACAACCTGATGACTTTGTATCAACCCCAGCGCTTAGTACAGTGCTTGGCACATAGTAGCACCGAACAACTACCATAATGATGATTATTATCATTCCCTGGGCCTTAGTGGGTAAAAGGGGGACAACCTGATGACTTTGTATCTACCCTAGCGCTTAGTACAGTGCTTGTCACATAGTAGCACTGAACAAATACCATAATGATGATTATTATCATTCTCTGGGCCTTAGTGGGTAAAAGGGGGATGAAGGCTGTGAGCCCTACGTGGGACAACCTGATGAATTTGTATCAACCCCAGCACTTAGTACAGTGCTTGGCACATAGTAGCACCGAACAACTACCATAATGATGATTATTATCATTCTCAGGGCCTTAGTGGCCTCATCCGTAAAAGGGGGATGAAGGCCGTGAGCCCTACGTGGGACAACCTGATGACTCTGTATCAACCCCAGTGCTTAGTACAGTGCTTGGCACATAGTAGCACCGAACAACTACCATAATGATGATTATTATCATTCTCAGGGCCTTAGTGGCCTCATCCGTAAAAGGGGGATGATGAAGGCTGTGAGCCCTATGTGGGACAACCTGATGACCTTGTATCTACCCTAGTGCGTGGAACAGTGCTTGGCACATAGTAGGCGCTTAACAGATACCATTATTATTATTATTATGATTTCTTCTCTGGGGTAGGCCCGAGGGCCTGCCCCCGCCCCGTCCTCACCTTGTCCAGCAGCTCCTGGCGCGTGGCGGCCGTGATCCCCTTGCGGGTGGCCCGCTTGTGGTCACAGATCCGGAAGGGCCGCTGGGGTGGCGGGGCCGGGCTCCACACGCGCCGGCCCAGCTGGCCGCTCGCCTTGGACATTGACCTGAGACGGGGGGCAGGCGAAGGACCAATCAATTAACAATCAATCGATCGGATTTATTGAGCGCTGACTGTGGGCAGAGCACTGGACTAAGCGCTTGGGAAGTCCAAGTCGGCAACATCTAGAGACGGTCCCTACCCATCAGCGGGCGAACAGGCTAGCAACTGGGAGACACTGGGGGCACGGGGACAGATCGGGGGTTGGGGGCTGGGGAGGGATGGGGACCACCCAACCTGGAAAAGAAAGGGGTTCGTTCGTTCGTTCAATCGTATTTATTGAGCGCTTACTGTGTGCAGAGCACTGGACTAAGCGCTTGGGAAGGACAAGTTGGCAGCATCTAGAGACGTCTGGGGCAGCGTGGCTCAGTGGAAAGAGCGTGGGCTTGGGAATCAATCAATCGGATTTATTGAGCGCTTACTGTACTAAGCGCTTGGGAAGTCCAAGTTGGCAACATCTAGAGACGGTCCCTACCCAACAGTGGGCTCACAGTCTAGAAGGGGGCGTGGGTTCTAATCCCGGCTCCGCCACTTGTCAGCTGGGTGACTATGGGCAAATCACTTCACTTCTCTGGGCCTCAGTTCCCTCATCTGCTAAATGGGGATGAAGACTGTGAGCCCCCACTGTGGGACCACCGGATCACCTTGTAACCTCCCCAGCGTTTAGAACAGTGCTTGGCACATAGTAAGTGCTTAACAAATACCATTATTATTATTCTCTGTGCCTCAGTTACCTCATCTGTTAAATGGGGATGAAGACTATGAGCCCCCCCCGTGGGACAACCTCATCACCTTGTAACCTCCCCAGCGCTTAGAACAGCACTTGGCACATAGTAAGTGCTTAACAAATACCATTATTATTATTATCATTCTCTGTGCCTCAGTTACCTCATCTGTTAAATGGGGATTAAGACTGTGAGCCCCCCGTGGGACAACCTGATCACCTTGTAACCTCTCCAGCGCTTAGAACAGCGCTTGGCACATAGTAAGTGCTTAACAAATACCATCATCATTATTATTATTATTGTCTGAGCCTCAGTGACCTCCTCTGTAAAATGGGGATTGAGACTGGGAGCCCCATGTGGGACCACCTGATTACCTTGTAACCTCCCCAGCGCTTAGAACAGTGCTTGGCACATAGTAAGCGCTTAACAAATACCATCATTATTACTACTGTTATTCTCTGAGCCTCAGTGACCTTATCTGTCAAATGGGGATGCAGACTGTGAGCCCCCGCCGTGGGACCACCTGATCACCTTGTAACCTCCCCAGCACTTAGAACAGTGCTTGGCACATAGTAAGCGCTTAACAAACACCATCATTATTATTATTATTGTTCTCTGAGCCTCAGTGACCTCATCTGCGTGGCTCAGTGGAAAAAGCCCGGGCTTTGGAGTCAGAGGTCATGGGTTCAAATCCCGGCTCCACCACTTGTCAACTGTGTGACTTTGGGCAAGTCACTTCACTTCTCTGGGCCTCAGTTCCCTCATCTGTAAAATGGGGATGAAGACTGTGAGCCCCACGTGGGACAACCTGATCACCTTGTAAATTCCCCAGCGCTTAGAACAGTGCTCTGCACATAGTAAGCGCTTAATAAATGTCATTAAAAAAATAAAATAAATTAAATTTTTTTTTTTAAATCTGTAAAATGGGGATTGAGACTGTGACCCCCAGTGGGACAACCTCATCACCTTGTATCTCCCCCAGTGCTTAGAACAGTGCTCGGCACATAGTAAGTGCTGTGCTTCCCAAGTACTTAGTACAGTGCTGTGCACATAGTAAGCGCTCAATAAACACAATTGAATGAATGCTTAACAAATACCATCATTATTATTATTCTCTGAGCCTCAGTGACCTCATCTGTAAAATGGGGATTGAGACTGTGAGCCCCAGTGGGACAACCTGATGACCTTGTATCTCCCCCAGCGCTTAGAACAGTGCTTGGCACCTCATAAGTGCTGTACTTCCCAAGTGCTTAGTACAGTGCTCTGCACATAGTAAGCTCTCAAGTAACACGATTGAATGAATGCTTAACAAATACCATCATTATTATTATTATTCTCTGAGCCTCAGTTCCCTCATCTGTAAAATGGGGATTGAGACCGCGAGCCCCCCGTGGGCCAACCTGATCACCTTGTATCTCCCCCAGTGCTTAGAACAGTGCTTGGCACATAGTAAGCGCTCAATAAACACGATTGAATGAATGCTTAACAAATACCATCATTATTATTATTATTCTCTGAGCCTCAGTGACCTCATCTGTAAAATGGGGATTGAGACCGCGAGCCCCCCGTGGGCCAACCTGATCACCTTGTATCTCCCCCAGTGCTTAGAACAGTGCTTGGCACATAGTAAGCGCTCAATAAACACGATTGAATGAATGCTTAACAAATACCATCATTATTATTATTATTCTCTGAGCCTCAGTGACCTCATCAGTGAAATGGGGATTGAGACCGCGAGCCCCCCGTGGGCCAACCTGATCACCTTGTATCTCCCCCAGTGCTTAGAACAGTGCTTGGCACATAGTAAGCGCTCAATAAACACGATTGAATGAATGCTTAACAAATACCATCATTATTATTATTATTCTCTGAGCCTCAGTGACCTCATCAGTGAAATGGGGGATTGAGACCGCGAGCCCCCCGTGGGCCAACCTGATCACCTTGTACCTCCCCCAGCGCTTAGAACAGTGCTTGGCACCTCGTAAGTGCTGTACTTCCCAAGTACTTAGTACAGTGCTCTGCACATAGTAAGCTCTCAATAAACACGATTGAATGAATGCTTAACAAATACCATCATTATTATTATTATTCTCTGAGCCTCAGTGACCTCATCAGTGAAATGGGGATTGAGACCGCGAGCCCCCCGTGGGCCAACCTGATCACCTTGTATCTCCCCCAGTGCTTAGAACAGTGCTTGGCACATAGTAAGCGCTCAATAAACACGATTGAATGAATGCTTAACAAATACCATCATTATTATTATTATTGTTCTCTGAGCCTCAGTGACCTCATCTGTAAAATGGGGATTGAGACCGCGAGCCCCCCGTGGGCCAACCTGATCACCTTGTATCTCCCCCAGCGCTTAGAACGGTGCTTGGCACATAGTAAGTGCTCAATAAACACGATTGAATGAATGCTTAACAAATACCATCATTATTATTATTATTCTCTGAGCCTCAGTGACCTCATCAGTGAAATGGGGATTGAGACCGCGAGCCCCCCGTGGGCCAACCTGATCACCTTGTACCTCCCCCAGCGCTTAGAACAGTGCTTGGCACCTCGTAAGTGCTGTACTTCCCAAGTACTTAGTACAGTGCTCTGCACATAGTAAGCTCTCAATAAACACGATTGAGTGAATGCTTAACAAATACCATCATTATTATTATTATTCTCTGAGCCTCAGTGACCTCATCAGTGAAATGGGGATTGAGACCGCGAGCCCCCCGTGGGCCAACCTGATCACCTTGTATCTCCCCCAGTGCTTAGAACAGTGCTTGGCACATAGTAAGCGCTCAATAAACACGATTGAATGAATGCTTAACAAATACCATCATTATTATTATTATTCTCTGAGCCTCAGTGACCTCATCTGTAAAATGGGGATTGAGACCGCGAGCCCCCCGTGGGCCAACCTGATCACCTTGTATCTCCCCCAGCGCTTAGAACGGTGCTTGGCACATAGTAAGCGCTCAATAAACACGATTGAATGAATGCTTAACAAATACCATCATTATTATTATTATTCTCTGAGCCTCAGTGACCTCATCTGTAAAATGGGGATTGAGACCGCGAGCCCCCCGTGGGCCAACCTGATCACCTTGTATCTCCCCCAGTGCTTAGAACAGTGCTTGGCACATAGTAAGCGCTCAATAAACACGATTGAATGAATGCTTAACAAATACCATCATCATTATTATTATTCTCTGAGCCTCAGTGACCTCATCAGTGAAATGGGGATTGAGACCGCGAGCCCCCCGTGGGCCAACCTGATCACCTTGTATCTCCCCCAGTACTTAGAACAGTGCTTGGCACATAGTAAGCGCTCAATAAACACGATTGAATGAATGCTTAACAAATACCATCATTATTATTATTATTCTCTGAGCCTCAGTGACCTCATCAGTGAAATGGGGATTGAGACCGCGAGCCCCCCGTGGGCCAACCTGATCACCTTGTATCTCCCCCAGTGCTTAGAACAGTGCTTGGCACATAGTAAGCGCTCAATAAACACGATTGAATGAATGCTTAACAAATACCATCATTATTATTATTATTCTCTGAGCCTCAGTGACCTCATCTGTAAAATGGGGATTGAGACCGCGAGCCCCCCGTGGGCCAACCTGATCACCTTGTATCTCCCCCAGCGCTTAGAACGGTGCTTGGCACATAGTAAGTGCTCAATAAACACGATTGAATGAATGCTTAACAAATACCATCATTATTATTATTATTCTCTGAGCCTCAGTGACCTCATCAGTGAAATGGGGATTGAGACCGCGAGCCCCCCGTGGGCCAACCTGATCACCTTGTATCTCCCCCAGCGCTCAGAACAGTGCTTGGCACCTAGTAACACTTTAGACACCGTCTCTAGATGTTGCCAACTTGTACTTCCCAAGCGCTTAGTCCAGCGCTCTGCACACAGTAGGCGCTCAATAAATACGATTGATTGATTAGTAAGCGCTTAACAAATACCAAAATTATTATTGTTACCTGAACAAGGAGCCGGGCGACAGGGCAGAGACGTAGTCCTTGGCGTAATCCATGGTGGAGCGGGCACCGGGGGGCCCAGGCCGGAGTTGGGGGGTCTCCTTTTCTGGGGGGGTCTTGGGGTGTGGGGGCCCGGGACTGAGGCTGCGGCCTTCGTGGACTGTGAGAGACGCCCAGGTGGGGGAGGAGGGGGTGAGTCGGGGCTGGACTCTGGTCTCCAGGCCTCCCGGCCTCGCAGGCCGGTCCCGGGGGCGAAGTCCACCGGGGCCCAACGGGAAGCGCCCTCCCTCATCTGGGGGCAGAGAGGCCATCATCATCATCAATCGTATTTATTGAGCGCTTACTGGGTGCAGAGCGCTGGACTAAGCGCTTGGGAAGTCCAAGTTGGCAACATCTAGAGACAGTCCCTACCCAACAGTGGGCTCACAGTCTAAAAGGGGGAGACGGAGAACAAAACCAAACATGCTAACAAAATAAAAGAAATAGAATAAGACAGTGGAAAGAGCCCGGCCTTCGGAGTCGGAGGTCATGGGTTCCAATCCCGGCTCCTCCACATTCATTCCTTCCTTCCTTCCTTCGATCGTATTTATTGAGCGCTTACTGTGTGCAGAGCACTGTCAGCTGGGTGACTTTGGGGCTGGGACCATCTCTATATGTTGCCAACTTGTCCTCTCCCAAGTGCTTAGTCCAGTGCTCTGCACGCCGTAAGCGCTCAATAAGTACAACTGATTGATTTGGGCAAGTCACTTCTCTAGGCCTCAGTTCCCTCATCTGTCAAATGGGGAGGAAGACTGGGAGCCCCCCCATGGGACCACCTGATCACCTTGTAACCTCCCCAGCGCTTAGAACAGTGCTTGACACATAGTAATCAATCAATCAGTTGTATTTATTGAGCGCTTACTGTGTGCAGAGCACTGGACTAAGCGCTTGGGAAGGACAAGTTGGCAACATAGAGAGACGGTCCCTACCCAACAGTGGGCTCACAGTCTAGAAGGCTGTAAGCGCTTAAATGCTTAGAGAAGCAGCGTGGCTCAGTGGAAAGAGCCCGGGCTTTGGAGTCAGAGGTCATGGGTTCATATCCCGGCTCCCGCAATTGTCAGCTGGGTGACTTTGGGCAAGTCACTGCACTTCTCTGGGCCTCAGTGACCTCATCTGGAAAATGGGGATGAAGACTGGGAGCCCCACGTGGGACAACCTCATCACCTTGTAACCTCCCCAGCGCTTAGAACAGTGCTTGGCACATAGTAAGTGCTTAATAAATGACATCATTATTATTCACAAATCAATCAATCAAACAATCGTAGTTATTGAGCGCTTACTGTGTGCAAAGCACTTTACTAAGCGCTTGGGAAGTACAAGTTGGCAACATAGAGAGACAGTCCCATTATTATGCCATGTTTTGTTGTCTGTCTCCCCCTTCTAGACTGTGAGCCCGTTGTCGGGTAGGGCCCGTCTCTAGATGTTGCCGACTTGTCCTTCCCAAGCGCTTAGTCCAGTGCTCTGCACACAGTAAGCGCTCAATAAATACGATTGAATGAATTATTATTACTACCTCATATGTACAGATCTGCTTTTTATTTCCTTGTTCATTTACATTCAAATCTGTCTCCCCCTCTGGACTCTGAGCTCCTTGTAGGCAGGGAATGTGCCTGTTGTTTTGTCATCCTCTCCCAAGCGCTTAGTACAGTGCTCTGCACATATTAAGCGCTCAATAAATATTCCCAGACTGAGCCCCTTCCTTCCTCTCCCCCTCGTCCCCCTGTCCATCCCCCCCCATCTTACCTCCTTCCCTTCCCCACAGCACCTGTATAGATGTCTGTACATATTTATTACTCTATTTATTTATCTTACTTGTACATATCTATTCTATTTATTTTATTTTGTTAGTATGTTTGGTTTTGTTCTGTCTCCCCCCTCTAGACTGTGAGCCCACTGTTGGGTAGGGACTGTCTCTATATGTTGCCAACTTGGACTTCCCAAGCGCTTAGTACAGTGCTCTGCACACAGGAAGCGCTCAATAAATACGATTGATTGATCGATTGATTGAATAAATAAATGAAGAGAGGCAGGGGCTCCAATCCCGGCTCTGCCAATTGTCTGCTGTGTGACCCCGGGCAAGTCACTTCTCTGGGCCTTAGTTACCTCATCTGTCAAATGGGGATTGAGACTGTGAGTCCCTCGTGGGACAGGGACTGTGTCCAACCTGATTTGCTTGTATTCCCCCAGCGCTTAGTACAGTGCCTGGCACATAATAAGCGCTAAACAAAAACCATCATTATTCATTATTATTAAGTCACTTCTCCGTGCCTCCGTTCCCTCATCTGGAAAATGGGGATGGAGACCGTGAGCCCTGAATGGGACAGGGACTGTGTCCAACCTGATTTGCTTCTATCCTCCCCAGCGCTTAGTACAGTGCCTGGCACATAGTAAGTGCTAAACAGATCCCCCAGTGATGATGATGATGATTATTGTTGTTGTTAAGGGCAGGACCTCGGAGGAGCCTCTGGGGCCCAAGTCCAGCTCAGCTGGGGTTCAGCCTGGCCAGCCAGGTGGTTGTGACGTCATCCCATGACGTCATCCCATGACGTCACCCCCGGTGCCCGCGTCGCTGTCTCCACCTAGCGGCCACTGTGGCACAGCGCATCTTTTTAAATCCATCAATCAATAGTATTTATTATTATTAATAATAATAATAATAGTGTTTGTTAAGCGCTTACTATGTGCCAAGCACTGTTCTAAGCACTGGAGGGGGGATACAAGGTCCTCAGGTGGTCCCACACGGGGCTCACAGTCTGAATCCCCATTACCATTTAATACCAATTTAATAATGATGGTATTTGTTAAACGCTTACTGTGTGCCAAGCACTGTTCTAAGCGCTGGGGAACACACAAGGTCATCAGGTTGTCCCACACGGGGATCACAGTCTGAATCCCCATTACCATTTAATACCAATTTAATAATGATGCTATTTGTTAAGTGCTTACTATGTGCCAAGCACTGTTCTAAGCGCTGGGGGACACACAAGGTCATCAGGTTGTCCCACACGGGGATCACAGTCTGAATCCCCATTACCATTTAATACCATTTAACACCAATTTAATAATGATGGTATTTGTTAAGCGCTTACTATGTGCCAAGCACTGTTCTAAGCGCCGGAGGGGGGATACAAGGTCCTCAGGTTGTCCCACATGGGGCTCACAGTCTGAATCCCCATTACCATTTAATACCATTTAACACCAATTTAATAATGATGGTATTTGTTAAGCGCTTACTATGTGCCAAGCACTGTTCTAAGCGCTGGAGGGGGGGATACAAGGTCCTCAGATGGTCCCACAAGGGGCTCACAGTCTGAATCCCCATTACCATTTAATACCAATTTAATAATGATGGTATTTGTTAAGCGCTTACTGTGTGCCAAGCACTGTTCTAAGCGCTGGGGAACACACAAGGTCATCAGGTTGTCCCACACGGGGATCACAGTCTGAATCCCCATTACCATTTAATACCAATTTAATAATGATGCTATTTGTTAAGCACTTACTATGTGCCAAGCACTGTTCTAAGCGCTGGAGGGGCGGACACAAGGTAATCAGGTGGTTCCACATGGGGCTCACAGTCTTCACCCCCATTACCATTTAATATCAATTTAATAATGATGGTATCTGTTAAGCGCTTACTATGTGCCAAGCACTGTTCTAAGCGCTGAAGTGGGTACAGGCAAATCGGGTTGGACGCAGTGTCCCTGTCCCTCACAGTCATGATCCCCATTTTCCAGATGAGGGAACTGAGGCCCAGAGAAGTGAAGGGAGTTGCCCAAGCTCAGACAGCAGACAGGTGATGGAGTCGGGATTAGAACCCAGGACCACCTGACTTCCAGGCCGTGCTCTATCCACTACGCCATGCTGCTTCTATTTATTGAGCGCTTACTATATGCAGGGCACTGTACTAAGCTGCTGGGAGAGAACGGTAGGATAGAATTAGCAGGCACTTTCCCTTCCATAACAAGTTTATAGTCAATCAATCACTATCAATCAATCAATCGTATTTATTGAGCGCCTACTGTGTGCAGAGCACTGTACTAAGCGCTTGGGAAGTACAAGTTGGCAACATATAGAGACAGTCCCTACCCAACAGTGGGCTCACAGTCTACACAGTCACTAGTATTTTTTGAGGGCTTACTACATCATTACTAAATAGTACTTTAGTGAGAAGCAGCGTGGCTTAGTTGCAAGAGCCCGGGAGTCAGAGGACGTGGGTTCAAATCCCGCCTCGGCCACTTGTCTGCTGTGTGACCTTGGGCAAGTCACTTAACTTCCCCCTTCTAGACTGTGAGCCCACTGTTGGGTAGGGACCGTCTCTATACGTTGCCAACTTGTACTTCCCAAGCGCTTAGTACAGTGCTCTGCACACAGTAAGCACTCAATAAATACGATTGATTGATTGATTCTCTGTGCCTCAGTTACCTCATCTGTAAAACGGGGATGAAGACTGGGAGCCCCACGTGGGACCACCTGATCACCTTGTATCCCCCCCAGCGCTTAGAACAGTGCTTGGCACATAGTAAGCGCTTAACAAATACCATAATTAATGAATTTATTATTTATAAATATAGAAAAGCAGCGTGGCTCAGTGGAAAGAGCCCGGTTTTTGGAGTCAGAGGTCACGGGTTCAAATCCCGGCTCCGCCAATTGTCAGCTGTGTGACTTTGGGCAAGTCGCTTCACTTCTCTGGGCCTCAGTGCCCTCATCTGTAAAATGGGGATGAAGACTGGGAGCCCCCCCGTGGGACAACCTGATCACCTTGTAACCTCCCCAGCGCTTAGAACAGTGCTTTGCACATAGTAAGCGCTTAATAAAATGCCATTATTATTATAGAGTTCCACGTGGGGCAACCTGATGACCTTGTATCTCCCCCAGCCCTTAGAACAGGCTTGGCACATAGTAAGCACTTAACAAATACCTATATAAAAAATAAAAAAATACAAACAAATGATAAATAATAAGTAGTAAGCACTTAACAACTACCACAATTAAAATTATTATTATTACCTACTCACCCACAACGTCAGTAGCAGGGCCCTGGGGGGCATAGACACCCCGCCACACAAACACAACAAGGGAAGACCACGGCCCTCTCTGGATTGCACAGCAGAGCACTGTACTAAGCGCTTGGGAGAGGACAATACAACAATATAGCAGGCTCATTCCCTGCCCGCAAGGAGCTTACAGCCTAGAGGGGGAGATAGACATTAACATAAATAAATATTAATAAATAAATATGCTATTGATGCCTGTCAATTTTTTTTTGTTGCCAGTCTCTCCCCTTCTAGACTGTGAGCCCGTTGATGGGCAGGGATCGTCCCTATCTGTTGCCAAATTGTACTTTTCCAAACGCTTAGTACAGTAAGCGCTCAATAAATACGATTGAATAAATAAATAAATTACGGATATATACAGCAGAGCAGCGGGGCTGAGGGAGGAGTGGATAAAAGGAGCTAATCAGGGTGACGCAGAAGGGGGTGGGAAAAGAGGAAATGAGGGCTTAATTAGGGAAGCGCTTTTAGGGGAGATGGGCCTCATTAAGAATAATGGTATGTGTTAAGCGCTTAACTACGTGCTAAACGCCGGAGGCTTTCAAGTGTGAATCAACTAATTAGGTCTCTCACCTTCGGTGGAGGCCACCAAAGATTCATTCATTCATTCAATCGTATTTATTGAGCGCTTGCTGTGTGCAGAGCACTGGACTAAGCGCTTGGGAAGTAAAAATCGGCAACATCTAGAGACGGTCCCTACCCAACAGTGGGTTCACAGTCTAGAAGGGGGAGAAAGACAACAAAACCAAACATCTTAACAAAAAAAAAATAAATAGAATAAACGTGTACAAATAAAATAAGTAAAGAGTAATATAAGATAAACAAATAACTAAATAAATAGAGTAATACACATGGTAAGAGCCCGCTGCGGGACAAGGCCTGCGTCCAACCCGATCTCCTTGGGAGCCACCCCGCCACCTGTATATATGTATATATGGTTGTACATATTTATTACTCCATTTATTTATTTATTTGTTTATTTATTTTACTTGTACATAGCTATTCTATTTATTTTATTAGTATGTTTGGTTTTGTTCTCTGTCTCCCCCTCTTAGACTGTGAGCCCACTGTTGGGTAGGGACTGTCTCTAGATGTTGCCAACTTGTACTTCCCAAGCGCTTAGTCCAGTGCTCTGCACACAGTAAGCGCTCAGTAAATACGCTCGAATGAATGAATGCGCAAAGTGGGTGCTCAACGGATACGATTGAATGAATGAATGAGTGTGCGTGGGAGTGTGTGGGGGGTGACGGTGCTCTGGACACCGTGAGCGCTCAAAAAATACGATTGAATGGATGAATGAATGCACACAGTAAGCGTTCAATAAATACGATTGAATGAATGAATGAATGCACACAGTGAGCGCTCAATAAATACGATTGAATGAATGAATGAATGGTAATAGTGCTCTGTAAACAGTGAGTGCTCAATAAATACGATTGAATGAATGAATGAGTGTGCGTGGGAGTGTATGTGGGGTAACAGTGCTCTGGACACAGTGAGCGCTCAAAAAATACGATTGAATGAATGAATGAATGCACACAGTAAGCGTTCAATAAATACGATTGAATGAATGAATGAATGCACACAGTGAGCGTTCAATAAATACGATTGAGTGAATGAATGAATGAATGCACACAGTGAGCGCTCAATAAATACGATTGAATGAATGAATGAATGGTAACGGTGCTCTGTAAACAGAGTGCTCAATAAATGCGATTGAATGAATGAATGAGTGTGCGTGGGAGTGTGTGGGGGGTAACAGTGCTCTGCACACAGTGAGTGCTCAATAAATACGACTGAATGAATGAATGCACACAGTAAGCACTCAATAAATACGACCGAATGAATGAATGAGTGTGTGTGGTAACAGTGCTCTGCACACATTAAGCGCTCAATAAATACGATGGGACGAGTGAATGAATGCACACAGGAAGCGCTCAATAAATACGATGGGATGAATGAATGAATGAATGGTAACGGTGCTCTGCACACAGTGAGTGCTCAATAAATACGATTGAATGAATGAATGAATGAGTGTGCGTGGGAGTGTATGTGGGGTAACAGTGCTCTGCACACAGGGAGAGCTCAAAAAATACGATGGGATGAATGAATGAATGCACACAGTGAGCGCTCAATAAATACGATGGAATGAATGAATGAATGAATGGTAACGGTGCTCTGCACACAGTGAGTGCTCAATAAATACGATGGAATGAATGCACAAAGTGAGTGCTCAATAAATACGATTGAAGCAATCGATCAATCATATTTATTGAGCGCTTACTGTGTGCAGAGCACTGTACTAAGCGCTTGGGAAGTACAAGAAAATGTAAAAAAAAAAGCAGCAGCATTTCCGTTCAGACTGCTTAAACTTAAAGAGATGCTAAGGCACTTATCCCGATGTTGTTGAACGAGCAGTTCAGAAATCCAGGGCCTGATCCACGCTGCTTCGGGTTTACATCATTTTTACATCACTTGGGAACTGATGGCGATCGTTCATTCCTCCTCCTATCCCCTCACCACCCCTTGTTTCCCATTCCCACCTAAATTAAATAAATAATATTTTAAAAACATGCACCTCAGTCACTTACAGGGGAATGAATGCACAAAGTGAGTGCTCAATGAATACGACCGAATGAATGAATGAGTGTGCGGGGGAGTCTTCATCCCCATTTTCCAGATGAGGGGACTGAGGCTCAGAGAAGTGAAGTGACTTGCCCAAAGTCACCCAGCTGATAAGTGGTGGAGCCGGGATTAGAACCCACGACCTCTGACTCCCAAGCCCGGGCTCTTTCCACTGAGCCACGCTGCTTCTCTTAGCAGATGACCTGGGGCACGTGACTTCACTTCCCTAGTCGACCTCATAATAATAATAATAATAATAATAATAACAACAATAATAATAATAATAATAATAATGATAGCATTTGTTAACCGCTTACTAAGTGCAAAGCACTGTACTAAGCTCTGGGGAGGTTACAAGGTGATCAGGTTGTCCCACGGGGGGCTCACACTCTTAATCCCCATTTTACAGATGAGGGAACTGAGGCCCAGAGAATAATAATAATAATAATGATAATAATAATAATAATAATAATAATGTTGGTATTTGTTAAGCGCTTACTATGTGCAAAGCACTGTTCTAAGCGCTGGGGTAGATACAAGGTAATCAGGTTGTCCCACGGGGAGCTCACAGTCTCAATCCCCATTTTCCAGATGAGGGAACTGAGGCCCAGAGAAGTGAAGTGACTTGCCCAAAGTCACAAGAGAAGTGAAGTGACTTGCCCCAAGTCACACGGCTGACAGGTTGAGGAGCAGGATTAGAACCCAGGACCTCTGATTCCCAAGCCCGGGCTCTGGCCACTGAGTCACGCTGCTTCTCTTAGCAGATGGCCTGGGGCAAGTCACTTCACTTTCCTGGTCGCCCTCATCAATAAGTCTTCTAGAGTGTGAGCCCACTGTTGGGTAGGGACCGTCTCTATATGTTGCCAACTTGGACTTCCCAAGCGCTTAGTACAGTGCTCTGCACACAGGAAATGCTCAATAAATACGATTGAATGAATTAATGAATAAAATGGGGATCGAGCCTGGGGGCCCCACGTGGGACAACCCGATTAAACCCGCCGTGAGCAGGGATTGTCTCTTTTTATGGCTGAAGTCTACCTTCCAAGCGCTTAGTACAGTGCTCCGCACACAGAAAGCGCCCAAGAAATACGATTGAATGCACGCAGCCCGGGCTTTGGAGTCAGAGGTCATGGGTTCAAATCAGAGGTCATGGGTTCAAATCCCTACTCCGCCACGTGTCTGCTGTGTGACCTTGGGCAAGTCACTTCAATCAATCAAGCAATCAATCAATCAATCGTATTTATTGAGCCCTTACTGTGTGCAGAGCACTGGACTAAGCGCTTGGGAAGGACAAGTTGGCAACATATAGAGACGGTCCCTACCCAACAGTGGGCTCACAGTCTAAAAGGGGGAGACAGAGAAAAAAACCAAACATACTAACAAAATAAAAATAGAATAGATATGCACAAATAAAATAAATAGAGTAATAAATATGTACAAACATATATACATATATACAGGTATAGTATATATCATCAATCGTATTTATTGAGCACTTACTGTGTGCACAGCACTGCACTAAGCGCTTGGGAAGTACAAGTTGGCAACCTATAGAGACAGTCCCTACCCAACAGTGGGCTCACAGTCTAAAAGGGGGAGACAGAGAACAGAACCAAACATACTAACAAAATAAAGTAAATAGAATAGATATGCACAAATAAAATAAATAAATAAATAGAGTAATAAATATGTACAAACATATATACATATATACAGGTAAAGTAAGCGCTCAATAAATACGATTGATGATGATGATGATGCTATGCATATATATATATGTATATATATACATATATACGTATATACATACACACACACATATATATACACACACACACACATATATATATATACATAAATATATATATATACACACAGCGTGGCTCAGTGGAAAGAGCCCGGGCTTTGGAGTCAGAGGTCATGGGTTCGAATCCCCACTCCACCACGTCTGCTGTGTGACCCTGGGCAAGTCACTTCACTTCTCTGGGCCTCAGTTCCCTCATCTGGAAAATGGGGATTAAAACTGTGAGCCCCCTCCGGGACAACCTGATCACCTTGTAACCTCCCCAGCGCTTAGAACAGTGCTTTGCACATAGTAAGCGCTTAACAAATACCATCATCATATATATATATATATATATATATATATATACACATATATACTTAACTTCTCTGAGCCTCCGTTACCTCACCTGGAAAATGGGGATTAAAAGATTGTGAGCCCCCCGTGGGGCAACTTGATCACCTTGCATCCCCCCCAGCGCTTAGAACAGTGCTCTGCACATAGTAAGCGCTTAACAAATGCCATCATTATTATAATTATTATGAATGTATGGATGGTTTACTTGTACATATCTATTCTATTTATTTTATTTTGTTAGTATGTTTGGTTTTGTTCTCCGTCTCCTCCTCTTAGACTGTGAGCCCACTGCTGGGTAGGGACTGTCTCTATGTGTTGCCAATTTGTACTTCCCAAGCGCTTAGTACAGTGCTCTGCACATAGTAAGCGCTCTATAAATATGATTGATGATGATGATGACTCTGGATCTACCCCGGCGCCCAGAACAGTGCTCGGCACGTAGTAAGCGGAACTACCAGAAGGGGGAGACAGAGAACAAAACAAAACATATTAACACAATAAAATAAATAGAATAAATATGTACAAATAAAATAAATAAATGAATAGAGTAATAAATACGCACACTGCCCTTCGGCGGGACGCTGGGACACCTGGATTTGGGGTAAAATGTGTGACCTGAAAATCATTCATTCATTCATTCATTCAATCGTATTTATTGAGCGCTTACTGCGTGCAGAGGACTGTACTAATCAATCAATCAATCGTCTTTATTGAGCTCTTACTGTGTGCAGAGCACTGGACTAAGCGCTTGGGAAGTCCAAGTTGGCAACGTCTAGAGACGGTCCCTACCCAACAGTGGGCTCACAGTCTAGAAGGGGGAGACAGAGAACAAAACCAAACATATTAACGAAATAAAATAAATAGAGTAGATATGTACAAGTACAATAAATCAATCAATAAATAGAGTAATAAATATGTACAAACATATATCCATATATACAGGTGCTGTGGGGAAGGGAAGGGGGGGATGGAGAGGGGGAGGAGGGGGAGAGGAAGGAGGGGGCTCAGTCTACAGACGAGGGAACTGAAGCCCAGAGAAGTGAAGTGACTTGCCCAAAGTCACTCAGCTGACAAGTGGCCGGGATTTGAACCCACGACCTCTGACTCCCAAGCCCGGGCTCTTTCCACTGAGCCACGCTGCTTCTCAAGGTAGTCAGGTTGCCCCACGTGGGGCTCGCAGCCTTCATCCCCGTTTTACAGATGAGGTAGCTGAGGCCCAGAGAAGTGAGTTGCCCGGGGTCACACTGCAGACAAGCGGGATTAGAACCCAGGCCCGGACTCCTTCCAGTAAGTCACGCTGTTTCGCCACAGCTCTGGCCCCACCCAAGGTCTTTAGATTGGGGTTGGAGTTCCTGGAACTCAGCGTTTCCAAAAACCTTAACTTCTCTTTGCCTCAATTCTTTCTCCTGTTTAGACTGTGATCCCCACCCGGGGCAGAGACTGTGACCAATCTATTATTATTATTATTATTATTATTATTATTATTATTATTATTATTATTATTATTGCATTTGTTAAGCGTTTACTATGTGCCAAGCACTGTTCTAAGCGCTGGGGGAGATACAAGGTCATCAGGTTGTCCCACGTGGGGTTCAGTCTTCATCCCCATTTTCCAGATGAGGGAACTGAGGCCCAGAGAAGTGAAGTGACTCGCCCAAAGTCACCCAGCTGACAAGTGGCGGAGCCGGGATTAGAACCCACGACCTCTGACTCCCAATCCTGGACTCTTTCCACTGAGCCATGCACCCCAGCGTTTAGAACAGTGTTCACACATAGTAAATGCTTAATGTGCAAGCGTGGCCCTGGGAAGACTGGGAGCCCCACGTGGGGCAACCTGACGACCTTGTATCCCCCCCCCAGTGCTTAGAACAGTGCTTGGCACATAGTAAGCGCTTAACGAATGCCATCATTACTATTATTATTTACTACCATTTTTTAAAAAAGGGACCTGCCCTCTCCTTTCATAATAGACTGTGAGCCCACTGTTGGGTAGGGACCGTCCCTAGATGTTGCCAACTTGTACTTCCCAAGCGCTTAGTACAGTGCTCTGCACACAGTAAGCGCTCAATAAATACGATTGAATGAATAATAATAATATAATAATAATAATGACGGCATTTATTAAGCGCTTACTATGTGCAAAGCACTGTTCTAAGCGCTACGTATTCTCACCTCTGTTGTTGATCCAGGGGTCCGTGATGTCCCAAAGCTGGGGCTGGAAATGGGGACCTTAAAGGCCTGGCCCATCCAGACCTCCCCTCATCCCCCTCCCCACCCCCTCACACAGCGTCCCGGTCGGAAGGTCCTGGGTTCTAATCCCGCCTCCTTCGCCAGTTGTCTGCTGTGTGACCCTGGGCAAGTCACTTCGCTTCTCT
This sequence comes from Tachyglossus aculeatus, assembly GCF_015852505.1. Classification (NCBI taxonomy): domain Eukaryota; kingdom Metazoa; phylum Chordata; class Mammalia; order Monotremata; family Tachyglossidae; genus Tachyglossus; species Tachyglossus aculeatus. The sequence goes on from NW_024044828.1 coordinate 18,653,052, forward strand.
GGGCCTCAGTGACCTCGTCTGTAAAATGGGGATTGAGACGGTGAGCCCCACGGGGGACAGGGACCATGTCCAACCCGATTTGCTGGTATCCACCCCAGCGCTTAGTAATAATAATAATAATAATGATGGCATTTATTAAGCGCTTACTATGTGCAAAGCACTGTTCTAAGCGCTGGGGAGATTACAAGGTGATCGGGTTGTCCCGGGGGGACTCACAGTTTTAATCCCCATTTTCCAGCTGAGGTAACTGAGGCCCAGAGAAGTGAAGTGACTTGCCCAAAGTCACCCAGCTGACAATTGGTGGAGCCGGGATTTGAACCCATGACCAGTGACTCCAAAGCCCGGGCTCTTTCCACTGAGCCACGCTGCTTCTCCTAGTACAGAGAAGCACCGCGGTTTAGTGGAAAGAGCCCGGGCCTGGGAATCAGAGGTTGTGGGTTCCAATCCTGACTCCGCCACTCGTCAGCTGTGTGACTTTGGGCAAGTCACTTCACTTCTCTGGGCCTCAGTGACCTCATCTGGAAAACGGGGATTAAAAGTGTGAGCCCCACGGGGGACAACCTGATGACCCGGCATCTACCTCAGCACTTATAATAATAATAATAATAATAATAATAATAATAATAACTATTACAGTGCCTGGAGTATAATGATAATAATTGTAGTATTTGTTTAGTGCTTACTATGTGACAGACACTGTACTAAGCGCTGGGGTGGATACAAGCAAATAGGGCTGACACAGAAAGCACTTAAAAATACCTTGATGATGATAAGGGTGATGATGATGATGATCATCATCATCATTCATTCATTCATTCAATCGCATTTATTGAGCGCTTACTGTGTGCAGAGCACTGGACTAAGCACTTGGGAAGTCCAAGTTGGCAACATATAGAGCCGGTCCCTACCCAACAGCGGGCTCACAATCTAGAAGGGGGAGACGGACAACAAAACAAAACGTATTAACGAAACAAAATAAAACATATTAACAGAATAAAATAAATAGAATAGTAAATATGTACAAACATATTGTTTGCTGCAGTAGCTGTGCCTTTAAAACTGCTCCTTTCCTGGGTCAAGCTTAGGGTTTCTGGATTCTGGAGCTGCCACCCCTTGGGAAGGGCTGACCCGATACGAAAAACTATTGCCATTTTTGCCCCTTTCATAGTACTGCCATATGCCCCATAATGGCAGAATTACTCCCATTATCCCCCAATCCCCAGTATCTTGGGAGTTGGTGGAAGGAATAGAGATCAATCTGGCTGCACTGGGAATCGAGGAAGGGAAGGGTTTTGAATACCGTCCCCTGTACCTCCAGCGTCTCAACCACATTTTAATTGCCTGGCCCCCAGTCCCTTTCTGATTCCCACTGTCCACTCTAGAGTTGGAGTACAAGATCTTGGAAAGAACAATGTCTTCTCTACTCTCCTTGCGGCTTAGCAAGTCTCTAGTATAACGATTTGCATGTACACTCAACAAATGAACAAAAGACTGAAAGGATGGATGAATGAATGAATGAACAAGGGAAGGGAATGGGGGAATACTGGGTGGGGATGGTCATCTCCTCTAGCTCATAACTTTAGCTTATTGGGTGCAGTAGGTCCCTTCTGTATCTGCCGTCTTAGTTCATTCGGTCATTCAATCGTATTTATTGAGCACTTACTGGGTGCAGTAGGTCCCTTCTGTCTCTGCCGTCTTAGTTCATTCGGTCATTCAATCGTATTTATTGAGCGCTTACTGGGTGCAGTAGGTCCCTTCTGTCTCTGATGTCTTAGTTCATTTAGTCATTCAATCGTATTTATGGAGCGCTTACTGGGTGCAGTAGGTCTCTTCTGTCTCTGCCGTCTTAGCTCATTCGGTCATTCAATCGTATTTATTGAGCACTTATTGGGTGCAGTAGGTCCCTTCTGTCTCTGACATCTTAGCTCATTCGGTCATTAAATCGTATTTATTGAGCGCTTATTGGGTGCAGTAGGTCCCTTCTGTCTCTGACGTCTTCATTCGGTCATTCAATCGTATTTATTGAGCGCTTACTGGGTGCAGTAGGTCCCTTCTGTCTCTGCCGTCTTAGCTCATTCGGTCATTCAATCGTATTTATTGAGCGCTTACTGGGTGCAGTAGGTCCCTTCTGTCTCTGCCGTCTTAGTTCATTCAGTCATTCAATCGTATTTATTGAGCGCTTATTGGGTGCAGTAGGTCCCTTCTGTCTCTGCTGTCTTAGTTCATTTGGTCATTCAATCGTATTTATTGAGCGCTTATTGGGTGCAAGTAGGTCCCTTCTGTCTCTGCCGTCTTAGCTCATTCGGTCATTCAGTCGTATTTATTGAGTGCTTACTGGGTGCAGTAGGTCCCTTCTGTCTCTGCCGTCTTAGTTCATTCGGTCATTCAATCGTATTTATTGAGCGCTTATTGGGTGCAGTAGGCCCCTTCTGTCTCTGACATCTTAGCTCATTCGGTCATTAAATCGTATTTATTGAGCACTTACTGGGTGCAGTAGGTCCCTTCTGTCTCTGCTGTCTTAGTTCATTTGGTCATTAAATCGTATTTATTGAGCGCTTATTGGGTGCAGTAGGTCCCTTCGGTCTCTGATGTCTTCATTCGGTCATTCAATCGTATTTATTGAGCGCTTACTGGGTGCAGTAGGTCCCTTCTGTCTCTGACGTCTTAGCTCATTCGGTCATTCAATCGTATTTATTGAGCGCTTACTGGGTGCAGAGCACTGGACTAAGCGCTCCCGGGAGTACAATAGAACAGTAAGCAGACACATTTCTTTACAGTCCGGGGGTGGAGGGGGACAGACATTAATATAAATCAATAAATTAGCTAAGTGGGGGTCTTTCCAGGGATTTCCCCACTCTCCAGCCCCTCCGTCCTGTATCGTTCCCCGTCGCCGGCGATCTTTCGACGGAGAGCATTTACCGAGCGCCCACTGCGCTGACTGAGACAGCCCTTGGGGGAGTTCAGTAGAGTTAGAAGACATAATCCCTGTCCCCTATCAGCTCACGGTTTAGAGGAAGTGGGGAGACAAGCCACTAAAGTTAAGCAGAGATAAGAGGAAGAAGTATACGGTTGCGTTCGTAAATGCTCCGGCGTTTGGAGCATTTCCTTTCCTCAGCCTCTTGGCTGCTTCCCAGAGAAGGTCCCAGCCCCCGCCATGGGATGGCAATTTTGGGGGGCCCGAGGAGAGTGAGGGAGCGGGGCACCCCACTGTCTGAAGTCCCTCGCCCAGCCCCCGGCTGCCCTTTCGCCATCAATCCTGGCCTCCCGTCCTCGTCACCGTCCAGCCGTCCTTCCCCCCGTCCGGCCTGGGCTGACCGTCACCGGCTACTGCCCGCCCGGTTTTCCAGATTCTTGGGAAAACCCAAGGCAGTGGGCCAAGAACCGTTGCTGCCTACTCGATGACGACTGCCTTTTTTTGTTTTCTTCTGTGGAAAGAACAAGAGGAAATTGGCTGACACCACAGTTGAAAGGATGGAGGTCAACCGGAAGGAAGAATTTCCTAGCCGGATGGCGGGGAGGCGGGAGGCGGGAGGCGGGAGGCGGGAGGCGGGGGTCTGTTCCGAAGGAGGTGAGGGGCCCCTTCTCTGGAGATCTCAGGTCCCCTGGATTCCACCGGTGTCCACCCCTCTACCCTGTCCCTCTGCCCACCCCTGAACCTCAATGCCAACTCCCCCTAAAAAGAGCCCGTCCAACTCGCTCGTTGCTTTCCTCAGCGCTTCCCCGTCAATTATCCTCCTCCATCCTCTCAGCCCCCCTGGAAGGCAGGGAGAGGTTAAGATTATTATCCCTATTTTACAGATGAGGCCACTGAGGCTTAATGACTTACCCAAGGTCACGGGACTTGACACCCAGCCAAAGCAGTAGTTCATTCATTCATTCATTCATTCATTCATTCAATCGTATTTACATTCATCCATTCAATCGTATTTATTGAGCGCTTACTGTGTGCAGAGCACTGGACTAAGCGCTTGGGAAGTACAAGTTGGCAACATAGTCGTTGCCTCAGTAGTTACGGAAACACCTTTTCTGCTCCAACTTGAATGAACTGACCCGGGCCTTCCTGCTTCTTTTTTTTTTATTGGCATGCGTTCGGCGCTTACTATGTGCCAGGCACTATACTAGGCGATGAGGTAGATAGAAGTTAATCAGGTTGGATAGAGTCCGTGTCCCAGATGGGGCTCACCGTTTTCGTCCCCATTTTACAGACGAGGGAACTGAGGCACGGAGAAGGGAAGTGACTTGACCGAGGTCACACAGCTGACGGTTGGCGGAGCCGGGATTTTCTGATTTCCAGGCCTATGCTCTAACCGCTAGGCCACATTGCTTCTCCTTGCCCCACGCTCGAGCCAGGCCCCCCCCACCATCAGTTCCATCAGTCAGTCGTATTTACTGAGCGCTTACTGCGCACGGAGCACCGTACTAAGCGATAGGGAGAGAACAACGTGACAGTCAACAGATACATACCCTGCCCACCCCAAGTTTACGGTCTAGAGGGGGAGACAGACATCGATATAAGTAATAATGGTATTTTGTTAAGCACTTACTACATGGCAAGCACCGTTCTAAGCGCTGGGGTAGATACCAGGTCATCGGGTTGTCCTCGCCCAATGTCGCACATGAATTACGGATTTGGACAGAGATGCCAGTGGCTGCCTGTCAACCTACGCGTCAAGCAAAAACTCCTCACTCTGGGCTTCAAGGCTGTCCATCCATCCCCTCGCCCCCTCTTACCTCACCTCCCTTCTCTCCTTCTCCAGCCCAGCCCGCACCCTCCGCTCCTCTGCTGCTTATCTCCTCACCGTACCTCGTTCTCGCCTGTCCCGCCATCGACCCCCGCCCCACGTCCTCCCCCGGGCCTGGAATGCCCCCAATCCCTCTGCCCATCCACCAAGCTTGCTCTCTTCCTCCCTTCAAATCCCTACTGAGAACTCACCTCCTCCAGGAGGCCTTCCCACACTGAGCCCCCTTTTTCCTCTCCTCCGCCCTACCTCCTTCCCCTCCCCACAGCATCTGTATAGATGCTTGTACAGATTTATCGCTCTCTATTTATTTTACTTGTACGTATTTACTATTCTATTTATTTTGTTAATGATGTGCAGTTAGCTTTAATTCTGTTTATTCTGATGACTTGACACCTGTCCACGTGTTTTGTTTTGTCATCTGTCTCCCCCTCCTAGCCTGTGAGCCCGCTGTCGGGTAGGGGCCGTCCCCGTAAGTGGCCGACTTGTCCTTCCCAAGCGCTCAGTCCAGCGCTCTGCACACAGTAAGCGCTCGATAAATATGATTGAACGAGTGAATGAATACGTAAAACTCCTATACGAACTCACGCCCTAACCACAAGAGACATCCCCTTCTAGACTGTGAGCCCACTGTTGGGTAGGGACTGTCTCTATATGTTGCCAACTTGGACTTCCCAAGCGCTTAGTACAGTGCTCTGCACACAGTAAGTGCTCAATAAATACGAATGAATTTCTAGACTGTGAGCCCACTGTTGGGTAGGGACCGTCTCTAGATGTTGCCAACTTGGACTTCCCAAGCGCGTAGTCCAGTGCTCTGCACACAGTAAGCGCTCAATAAATATGAATGAATTTCTAGACCGTGAGCCCACTGTTGGGTAGGGACCGTCTCTAGATGTTGCCAACTTGGACTTCCCAAGCGCTTAGTACAGTGCTCTGCACACAGTAAATGCTCGATAAATACGAATGAATTTCTAGACCGTGAGCCCACTGTTGGGTAGGGACCGTCTCTATATGTTGCCAACTCGGACTTCCCAAGCGCGTAGTCCAGTGCTCTGCGCACAGTAAGCACTCGGTAAATACGAATGAATTTCTAGACCGTGAGCCCACTGTTGGGTAGGGACCGTCTCTATACGTTGCCAACTTTGACTTCCCAAGCGCGTAGTCCAGTGCTCGGCACACAGTAAGCGCTCGATATGATTGAATGAATCCCCAGATTGGCCCCAACCTTCATCTGAGCTCACACCCCAAACCCCAAACGACACCCCACCTGTCCCTCAGATCTCTCCCCGCTCCCCGGAACTGGGGTTCGAACTCAGGCCCGAGGCTTGGGCTCAGGCCTCCCCCGCCCCCCTACGCCATCCATCCTCCCTCCCTCCTGACTCAGCCGGTTGCGGCTGTTGGGCTCCTCACCCCCCTTCGTCCCCACGGGCCAGAACTTGTTTCCCCGGGCCTCACCCCGGCCCCCGACATCCGGCTCCTCCCTCTCCCGGGGCTCCCCAACCCCCCTGTCCCCCACCCCCAAAACCTCACGTCGTTTCCCGGGGGTGTGGGGAAGGAGGAGGCGGAGGCAGGCCCCACCCCTGGGACCAGGCCTCTGGCCCCCTTCAGCCACCCCATCACTTCCTCCCGGCTGCCAGAGCCGACGCTCGGCGAAGCCCTACCTGGCTCCTGGCAGCAAGGCTGGCACGGGGGACGACGGTGGCCCCCCGGCCCCGACCGCCATCCCCACTGACGCCGGCCCGTCCCCCGGCCTAGGACCGTAAGTGGCCTGGGAGCGGAAAGCCGGGGTCGCCCCGGGCGGGTCCCTCATCTCCGCCCCGCTTTCTGTCCTCGGTTGCCCACGTCGGGGCGGCTTCAGGTCTCAGTTTCCCTCTGGGCAACCGGGGGCGGCCTGGGAGAAGGGGCGAGGGAAGCAGGGCCTCGGAGAGGGGGCCGGCTGGGAGGGAAGGGCGTGGGGTGCGGGGCCCTGGACGGGATGGGGTTGCTGGGCCCGGGCGGCCATCCGCTCTCCTCAGGCCAGGGCCATCAGCAGAAACTCCTCCACCACAGGTTGTGCAAATCCAGGGCAGGAAGTGGTTCTGCGGTCCCTTGAGGCAACCGACCCCTCACCCCGGCTCCCGCCCCTGCTTCCTCGCCAGCCCCCATGAACGCCTCGACCCCCAGGCCCGCGTCCGCCTCCGTGCCCCTGGCCATCGGGGTCCTGTCCCTGGCCATGGCCCTGGGCCTGCCGGGCAACGCCTTCGTGGTGTGGAGCATCCTGACCCGCCTGCGGCGCCGCTCGGTGACCGCCCTGCTGGTCCTGCACCTGGCGGTGGCCGACCTGGCCGTGCTGCTGACCGGCCCCTTCTTCCTGGACTTCCTGACCCGCCTGGACTGGCGCTTCGGCCTGCCCGGCTGCGTCCTCTGCCACTACGTCTGCGGGCTGTGCATGTACGCCAGCATCCTGCTCATCGCCGCCATGAGCCTGGACCGCTCCCTGGCCGTGGCCCGCCCCTTCCTCTCCCAGAAGCTGCGCACCAAGACGGCGGCCAGGTGGGCCTTGGCCGCCATCTGGGCGACGGCGGCCCTGCTGGCCGTGCCGGTCACCGTCTACCGGCGGTTGGAGCCCTTGATGGCGAACAGCAGCAGGCGGGCCTGCAATCTGGCCCACCCGCACCCGCGCCACGTGGCCTTCCACTTCCTCTTCGAGTCCACCACGGGCTTCCTGCTGCCCTTCCTGGCGGTGGTGGCCAGCTACTCGGACATCGGCCGCCGGCTGAGGGCCACCAGGTTCCGCCGGAGCCGCCGCACGGGCCGCCTGGTGGTGTTGATCATCGTGGCCTTTGCCCTCTTCTGGTTGCCCTACCACGCCGTCAACCTGGCCGAGGCCACCCGGGCGCTGGGCGGGCTGGCCCGGGGCCAGGGCGCGGTGGGGAAGCGGCTGGCGAAAGTGCGGGAGGTGGTCATCACCATGGCCTTCCTCAGCAGCAGCGTCAACCCGCTGCTCTACGCCTGCGCCGGCGGGGGGCTGCTCCGCTCCGCCGGGGTGGGCTTCGTGGCCAAGCTGCTGGAGGGCACCGGGTCCGAGGGCTCCAGCGCCCGGAGGGCGACCACCCTGAAGCCCGGCCCCCGGGAGGGCGCGGAGCCCCCGGAGCCCGGCCCGGCCGAGAGCCTCACCGTCTCCACCAACCCCATCGACTGAACCCCGTCGGGGATACTCCCAGTATGCACCGCGCCGCGGGGGGACCAGCCGGGGCAGGGACCGGGGGCCTCTTGGGGGGAGGGCCGGCCTTCCTCCGACGACCCCTCTTCCCCCCGACCCCTCTTGCCCTTCCCCGGCCCACGAAGCCCCCCTCTCCTGGCCCACCTCCAGCGCTGGAAGGCCCCGCGGGACAAGGAGAGGAAGAGGAGAAGGAGCCCCAGGATTTTTCTCCATCCTTCGCCCCGAACTGTCCGGCTGGGACCGGCGGCCGGCCCCTGCCTATCTCTGAGCCTCAGTTTCCTCACCAATAATAATAATGGTATTTCTTAAGCGCTTGCTAGGCGCCAGGCACCGCACCGAGCCTTTCCGGGGCGAGGATGGGGGAGAAGCCCTTCTAATAATAATAATGATAATGATGGCATTTATTAAGCGCTTACTATGCGCAAAGCACAGTTCTAAGCGCTGGGGAGATTACAAGGTGATCAGGTTGTCCCACGGTGGGGCTCCCAGTCTTCATCCCCATCTTCCAGATGAGGTAACCGAGGCCCAGAGAAGTGAAGCGACCTGCCCAAAGTCACCCAGCTGACAATGGGCGGAGCCCGGATTTGAACCCGCGACCTCTGGCTCCAAAGCCCGGGCTCTTTCCACTGAGCCACGCTGCTTCTAGACTGTGAGCCCGTTGTTGGGTAGGGACCGTCTCGATAGGCTGCCGACTTGTACTTCCCAAGCGCTTAGTCCAGTGCCCTGCACACAGTGAGCGCTCAATAAATACGATGGAATGAATGAATGAATGGCCTCCCTGCCCCTTTCGGGGCTGTGGTCAGCGTTGTGCGAACGGTTTGGGACGCGGGGCTGAGAGCGGCCGGCCCCGGGTTGGTTTCATTAAACCGCGTTCTCCGAGGGCGCTTCTGTGAGGCTCCTTCCTGCGCCTTGGGGCGAGGCGGGCCGGGCAGGACAAGGCCCGTTTTGGGGCGCGGGATGGATCTGGAGCCAAATACCTACCACCTGCCAGAATTTCCCTCCCCGCAAGTGGGAGCGGGAAGAGGGGACCCACTCATAAACAAACCCTTTCTCTCCCTGTCTCTCCCTCTCTCTGGAAATCAGTGCTCCAAACGCGACCGGCCCTGTCTCACATCTCGGTCTCTTTCGTGGGCTCCTCCTCTGTTTCCCACCGCCTGACTGTGGGGATCCCTCAAAGCTCAGTTCTGGGTCTTTTAGACTGTGAGCCCACTGTTGGGTAGGGACTGTCTCTATATGTTGCCAACTTGGACTTCCCAAGCGCTTAGTACAGTGCTCTGCACACAGTAAGTGCTCAATAAATACGATTGATTGATTGATTGGGTCCCCTTCTATTCTTCATCTCCACCCAATCCCTTGGAGAACCCCTTCTAGACTGTGAGCCCGCTGTTGGGTAGGGACCGTCTCTGTATGTTGCCAACTTGGACTTCCCAAGCGCTTAGTACAGTGCTCTGCACACAGTAAGCGCTCAATAAATACGATTGAATGAATGAATGAATCGGAGTAGATCAGTCTGATCAGAGAGACACCAACCCCCTTGGAGAAACGCTAAACTGTTGTCCGTTTCCTCCTTCTAGACTGTGAGCCCGCTGTTGGGAAAGGACCGTCTCTATATCTTGCCAACTTGGACTTCCCAAGTGCTTAGTACAGTGCTCTGCACACAGTAAGTGCTCAATAAATACGATTGAATGAATGAATGAATCAGCGTAGATCAGTTTGATCACAGAGACACCAACCCCCTTGGGGAAATGCTAAGCTGTTGTCCGTCTCCCCCTTCTAGACTGTGAGCCCACTGTTGGATAGGGACCGTCTCTATATGTTGCCAACTTGTACTTCCCAAGCGCTTAGTACAGTGCTCTGCACACAGTAAGCGCCCAATAAATACGATTGAATAAATGAATGAATAAACGAGACAAACGCACGCAAACACCCGTCACTCTCTGGAAATCAGTGCTCCAAAAGTGACAGGCCCTGTCTCACATTGGTGTATATCAGTGTGACCAGAGAGACACCAACCCCCTCGGGGAAACGCTAAACTGTTGTCCGTCTCCCCCTTCTAGACTGTGAGCCCGCTGTTGCGTAAAGACCGTCTCTAGATGTTACAACCTGTACTTCCCAAGCGCTTAGTACAGTGCTCTGCACACAGTAAGTGCTCAATAAATATGATTGAATGAATGAATGAATGAATAATTGAGACAAACGCACGCAAACACCCGTCACTCTCTGGAAATCAGTGCTCCAAACGTGACGGGCCCTGTCGCACATCGGCGTAGATCAGTTTGACCAGAGAGATACCAACCTCCTTAGGGAACTGCTAAGCGAGACAAACACACGCCAACACCCGTCACTCTCTGGAAATCAGTGCTCCAAACGTGACGGGCCCTGTCGTACATCGGCGTAGATCAGTTTGACCAGAGAGATACCAACCTCCTTGGGGAAATGCTAAATCAATCAATCAATCAATCAATCAATCGTATTTATTGAGTGCTTACTGTGTGCAGAGCACTGTACTAAGTGCTTGGGATGAGACAAACGCACGCAAACACCTGTCACTCTCTGGAAATCAGTGCTCCAAACGTGACGGGCCCTGTCGCACATCGGCGTAGATCAGTTTGACCAGAGAGATACCAACCCCCTTGGGGAAACGCTAAATCAATCAATCAATCGTATTTATTGAGCGCTTACTGTGTGCAGAGCACTGTACTAAGCGCTTGGGATGAGACAAACACACGCAAACACCCGTCACTCTCTGGAAATCAGTGCTCCAAACGTGACGGGCCCTGCCGCACATCGGCGTAGATCAGTTTGACCAGAGAGATACCAACCTCCCTGGGGAAACGCTAAATCAATCAATCAATCGTATTTATTGAGCGCTTACTGTGTGCAGAGCACTGTACTAAGCGCTTGGGATGAGACAAACACACGCCAACACCCGTCACTCTCTGGAAATCAGTGCTCCAAACGTGACGGGCCCTGTCGCACATCGGCGTAGATCAGTTTGACCAGAGAGATACCAAGCTCCTTGGGGAAACGCTAAATCAATCAATCAATCATATTTATTGAGCGCTTACTGTGTGCAGAGCACTGTACTAAGCGCTTGGGATGAGACAAACACACGCAAACACCCGTCACTCTCTGGAAATCAGTGCTCCAAACGTGACGGGCCCTGTCGCACATCGGCGTAGATCAGTTTGACCAGAGAGATACCAAGCTCCTTGGGGAAACGCTAAATCAATCAATCAATCATATTTATTGAGCGCTTACTGTGTGCAGAGCACTGTACTAAGCGCTTGGGATGAGACAAACACACGCAAACACCCGTCACTCTCTGGAAATCAGTGCTCCAAACGTGACGGGCCCTGTCGCACATCGGCGTAGATCAGTTTGACCAGAGAGATACCAACCTCCTTGGGGAAACACTAAATGAGACAAACGCACGCAAACACCCATCACTCTCTGGAAATCAGTGTTCCAAACATGACGGGCCCTGTCGCACATCGGCGTAGATCAGTTTGACCAGAGAGATACCAACCCCCTTGAGGAAACGCTAAATCAATCAATCAATCAATCAATCAATCGTATTTATTGAGCACTTACTGTGTGCAGAGCACTGTACTAAGCGCTTGGGATGAGACAAACACACGCAAACACCCGTCACTCCCTGGAAATCAGTGCTCCAAACGTGACGGCCCTGTCGCACATCGGCGTAGATCAGTTTGACCAGAGAGATACCAACCCCCTTGGGGAAACGCTAAATCAATCAATCAATCGTATTTATTGAGCGCTTACTGTGTGCAGAGCACTGTACTAAGCGCTTGGGATGAGACAAACACACGCAAACACCCGTCACTCTCTGGAAATCAGTGCTCCAAACGTGACGGGCCCTGTCGCACATCGGCGTAGATCAGTTTGACCAGAGAGATACAACCCCCTTGGGGAAACGCTAAATGAGACAAACGCACGCCAACACCCGTCACTCTCTGGAAATCAGTGCTCCAAACGTGACGGGCCCTGTCGCACATCGGCATAGATCAGTTTGACCAGAGAGATACTAACCTCCTTGGGGAAACACTAAGCGAGACAAACACACGCCAACACCCGTCACTCTCTGGAAATCAGTGCTCCAAACGTGACGGGCCCTGTCGCACATCGGCATAGATCAGTTTGACCAGAGAGATACCAACCTCCTTGGGGAAATACTAAGCAAGACAAACACACGCAAACACCCGTCACTCTCTGGAAATCAGTGCTCCAAACGTGACGGGCCCTGTCGCACATCGGCGTAGATCAGGTTGACCAGAGAGATACCAACCCCCTTGGGGAAACACTAAATGGGACAAACACACGCAAACACCCGTCACTCTCTGGAAATCAGTGCTCCAAACGTGACAGGCCCTGTCGCACATCGGCGTAGATCAGTTTGACCAGAGAGATACCAACTCCCTTGGGGAAACGCTAAATCAATCAATCAATCAATCAATTGCATTTATTGAGTGCTTACTGTGTGCAGAGCACTGTACTAAGTGCTTGGGATGAGACAAACTCACGCAAACACCCGTCACTCCCTGGAAATCAGTGCTCCAAACGTGACGGGCCCTGTCGCACATCGGAGTAGATCAGTTTGACCAGAGAGATACCAACCCCCTTGGGGAAACGCTAAATGAGACAAACGCACGCCAACACCCGTCACTCTCTGGAAATCAGTGCTCCAAACATGATGCGCCCTGTCTCACATCGGAGTAGATCAGTTTGACCAGAGAGATACCAATCCCCTTGAGGAAATGCTAAACACACGCAAACAACCGGGCAACCCGGTCGCACGCGCTGTCGGACGTGCATCGGAGCCCCCCCGCTGAACACACGAGCTCGGCCACCCGGACGGTGCCCACGTGTGCACTCCACTCCGCACGCGTGCCCACACACGTGCCCGGGCAGCGGCCCCGTCCCCCTCAAACGTACACACCCCCCGTCACGGAACAGGCGGCCCTGCCCCGGGGAGGCTGAGGGTGCAGTGATGGTGTCTACACAGATGGCTATCGCACTCGCTGTTTCCTGCCGATACCCAGCTCGGGTGCAGGGGCCGATTGCAGGGACTGAGGTAGGTGGTCTCTGGGGGCTTGGGTTCAATCCCCCCTTTTTTAATCAATCAATCGTTTTTATTGAGCGCTTACTGTGTGCAGAGCACTGGACTAAGCGCTTTTTTAATGGTATTTGTTAAGCGCTCACTAGGCGTCAAACACCGTTTTAAGGAGCGTAGGTGGGGGGTAGGTAGAAGTTAATTAGGCCCACTCTTGCATGGGGCTCACCGTCTAAGCAGGCGGAAGGACAGGTATTTTAAATCCCCATTTTACAGTTGAAGGAACTGAGGCACAGAGGCCTGGGAAGCAGTGGAATAATAAGAACAATTTTGGTATTTGTTAAGCGCTTGCTATATGCCAAGCACTGGTCTAAGCACTGGGGGAGATACAAGGTGATCAGGTTGTCCCACGGAGGGCTCACGATCTTAATCCCCATTTTACAGTTGAAGGAACTGAGGCACAGAGGCCTGGGAAGCAGTGGAATAATAATAACGATTTTGGTATTTGTTAAGCGTTTACTATGTGCCAAGCACTGGTCTAAGCACTGGGGGAGATACAAGGTGATCAGGTTGTCCCACGGGGGGCTCACGATCTTAATCCCCATTTTACAGTTGAAGGAACTGAGGCACAGAGGCCTGGGAAGCAGTGGAATAATAATAATAATTTTGGTATTTGTTAAGCACCTATTAATAATAATAATAATGGTATTTGTTAGGCGCTTACTATGTGAAAAGCACTGTTCTAAGCGCTGGGGGGGATACAAGGTGATCAGGTTGTCCCACGTGGGGCTCACAGTCTTCATCCCCATTTTACAGATGAGGTCACTGAGGCCCAGAGAAGTGAAGTGACTTGCCCGAAGTCACCCAGCGGACAAGTGGCGGAGCCGGGATTTGAACCCCTGACTTTGGACTCCAAAGCCTGGGCTCTTTCCACTGAGCCACGCTGGGGATACAAGGTGATCAGGTTGTCCCACGGGGGGCTCACAATCTTAATCCCCATTTTACAGTTGAAGGAATTGAGGCACAGAGGCCTGGGAAACAGTGGAATAATAATAACGATTTTGGTATTTGTTAAGCGCTTACTATGTGCGAAGCACTGGTCTAAGCACTGGGGGAGATACAAGGTGATCAGGTTGTCCCACGGGGGGCTCACAGTCTTCATCCCCATTTTCCAGATGAGGTCACTGAGGCCCAGAGAAGTGAAGTGACTCGCCCAAAGTCACCCAGCTGATAAGGGGAGGAGCCGGGATTCGAACCCATGACCTCTGACTCCAAAGCCCGGGCTCTTTCCACTGAGCCACGGTAGCCTAGTGGGGAGAGCCTGGGCCTGGGAATCTGAAGGACCGGGGTTCTAATCCCGGCTCTGCCAATCGCTTGCTGGGTGGCCTCGGGCAAGTCACTTCACTTCTCTGTGCCTCAGCTCAACTGTAAAATGGTGATAATAATAATAATAATGGTATTTGTTAAGCGCTTACTACGTGCAAAGCACCGTTCTAAGCGCTGGGAAAGTTACGAGGTAGTCAGGTTGTCCCACGGGGGGGCTCACAGTTTTAATCCCCATTTTCCAGATGAGGGAACTGAGGCCCAGAGAAGGGACGTGACTTGGCCAGAGTCACACAGCTGGCGGGAGTTGGGATTTGAACCCATGACCTGGGACTCCAAAGCCCGGGCTCTTGCCACTGAGCCGCGCTGCTTCTCATCTGATAACGGATGAGATGTGATCGGCTTCTCATCTGCTTCTCATCAGATATCAGATATCAGTGCTAGTTAACCGGCACCTATCCCGGCGCTTAGAACAGCGTTTGACACATAGTAATCAACCCCAGTGCTCAGCATAGTACTTGGTACGTAGTAAGCACTTAGTTATTAAGAGTATTATTATAGAGAAGCAGCGTGGCTCAGTAATCAATCAATCAATCAATCAATCGTATTTATTGAGCGCTTACTGTATGCAGAGCACTGGACTAAGCGCTTGGGAAGTACAAGTTGGCAACATAGTAGGTAGTAAGCACTTAGTTATTATGAGTATTATTATAGAGAAGCAGCGTGGCTCAGTAATCAATCAATCAATCAATCGTATTTATTGAGCGCTTACTGTGTGCAGAGCACTGGACTAAGTGCTTGGGAAGTACAAGTTGGCAACATAGTAGGTAGTAAGCACTTATTATGAGCATTATTATAGAGAAGCAGCGTGGCTCAGTAATCAATCAATCAATCGTATTTATTGAGCGCTTACTGTGTGCAGAGCACTGGACTAAGCGCTTGGGAAGTACAAGTTGGCAACATAGTAGGTAGTAAGCACTTAGTTATTATGAGTATTATTATACAGAAGCAGCGTGGCTCAGTAATCAATCAATCAATCGTATTTATTGAGCGCTTACTGTGTGCAGAGCACTGGACTAAGTGCTTGGGAAGTACAAGTTGGCAACATAGTAGGTAGTAAGCACTTAGTTATTACGAGTATTATTATAGAGAAGCAGCGTGGCTCAGTAATCAATCAATCAATCGTATTGATTGAGCGCTTACTGTGTGCAGAGCACTGGACTAAGCGCCTGGGAAGTACAAGTTGGCAACACAGTAGGAAAGAGCCCGGGCTTTGGAGTCCGAGGTCATGGGTTCCAATCCCGGCTCCGCCCGTTGTCAGCTGGGTGACTTTGGGCAAGTCACTTCACTTCTCTGGGCCTCAGTGCCCTCATCTGGAAAATGGGGATTGAGACTGTGAGCCCCATGAGGGACAACCTGATAATCTTGTAGCCTCCCCAGCGCTTAGAACAGTGCTTTGCACATAGTGAGCGCTTAATAAATGCCGTCATTATTATTATTATTATTATTATTATTATTAAAGTAAAAAAAGAAAGAGAAGCGAAGCCACTTGCCCCAGGTCGCACAGCGAACAACTGGAGGAGCCGGATTATTCATTCATTCAATTGTATTTATTGAGTGCTTACTGTGTGGAGAGCACTGTACTAAGCGCTTGGGAAGTACAAGTTGGCAACATATAGAGACGGTCCCTATCCAACAGCGGGCTCACAGTCTAGAAGCTAGATTAGAACCCAAGTCCTCTGCCCCCCGCGTCCGGGCTCTTTCCGCTAGGCCCACGTTGCTTCTCCTTCATCGTCTCCCCCCCCGCAACTACCAGTGGGAAGCAGCATGGCTCAGTGGAAAGAGCCCGGGCTTTGGAGTCAGAGGTCACGGGTTCGAATTCCGGCTCCGCCACACGTCTGCTGGGTGACCCCGGGCAAGTCACTTCACTTCTCTGAGCCTCAGTTCCCTCATCTGGAAAATGGGGATGAAGAACGGGAGCCCCACATGGGACAACCTCATCACCTTGTATCCCCCCCCGGAGCTTAGAACAGTGCTTTGCACATAGTAAGCGCTTAACAAATACCATTATTATTGTTATTATTATTATTAGTGGGAGCCTCGGTCCTGCGGGTGTCGGGTGGGAGGAGGGGGTGGCTTGAAGCGGGCGAGGTGCAGACCCCCTTCTGGATTTCTAGACCGTGAGCCCACTGTTGGGTAGGGACCGTCTCTAGATGTTGCCAACTTGGACTTCCCAAGCGCTTAGTCCAGTGCTCCGCACACAGTAAGCGCTCAATAAATGCGATTGATTGATTGGACTTCCCAAGCGCTTAGTCCAGTGCTCCGCACCCAGTAAGCGCTGAATAAATACGATTGATTGATTGGACTTCCCAAGCGCTTAGTCCAGTGCTCCGCACACAGTAAGCGCTTAATAAACACGACTGAATGAATGCATGGCTACAAAGAGTCCCTTGTTCAAGGCCCTACTGAGAGCTCATCTCCTCCAGGAGGCCTTCCCAGACTGAGCCCCTTCCTTCCTCTCCCCCTCGTCCCCCTCTCCATCCCCCCCATCTTACCTCCTTCCCTTCCCCACAGCACCCGTATAGATGTATATATGTTTGTACATATTTATTACTCCATTTATTTTACTTGTACATATCTATTCTATTTATTTTATTGTGTTAGTATGTTTGGTTTTGTTCTCTGTCTCCCCCCTTTTAGACTGTGAGCCCGCTGTTGGGTAGGGACTGTCTCTATATGTTGCCAACTTGGACTTACCAAGCACTAAGTACAGTGCTCTGCACACAGTAAGCGCTCAATAAATACGATTGATTGATTGATTGATTGATTGTCATGACCCAGATGTTACTGCGGCAGGAAGAACGTAATAGACCCCAAAAGGGACTTCTCAAGTGAGAAGGAACACCACGTCGGAACCGGTGAGAGTTTGCGGCATCGCCTTCCCCGGCCCCAGTGGGAGAAGAGAACGGCGGCTCCAGTGAAACCGGCATCAATTCTATTGCCATCTCGGTCGGTGGGGAGGGATAATAATGATGGCATTTATTAAGCGCTTACTACGTGCCAAGCACTGTTCTAAGCGCTGGGGAGGTTACAAGGCGATCAGGTTGTCCCACGGGGGGGGGCTCCCAGTCTTCATCCCCGTTTTCCAGATGAGGGAACTGAGGCCCAGAGAAGTGAAGTGACTTTCTTTTTTTATGATGGCATTTATTACACGCTTACTACGTGCAAAGCACTGTTCTAAGCGCTGGGGAGGTTACAAGGTGATCAGGTTGTCCCCCGGGGGGGCTCACAGTCTTAATCCTCATTTTCCAGATGAGGGAACTGAGGCCCAGAGAAGTGAAGTGACTTTTTTTTTATGATGGCATTTATTACACGCTTCCTATGTGCAAAGCACTGTTCTAAGCGCTGGGGAGGTTACAAGGTGATCAGGTTGTCCCCCGGGGGGGCTTACAGTCTTAATCCTCATTTTCCAGATGAGGGAACTGAGGCCCAGAGAAGTGACTCGCCCAAAGCCACCCAGCTGACAGCTGGCGGGGCCGGGATTTGAACCCACGACCTCTGACTCCAAAGCCCGGGCTCTCTCCCATTGAGCCACGCTGCTTCTCGGGGATGCTCCCGCCTCGGGGAGCACAGTCCTTTTAGACTGTGAGCCCACCGTTGGGTAGGGACCGTCTCTCTATGGTGCCAATTTGTACTTCCCAAGCGCTTAGTCCGGTGCTCTGCACATAGTAAGCGCTCAATAAATACGATCGTTGATGATGATGATGGCGGGGGGTGGGTGGTGGTCAGCTGAGCGTGGGTCCCGGGGGAGTCCGAGCCAGTTCGGTGGACAGGAAGTAGGTGCGGAGCTGCCCTTTGCCCTTGACGGTGATGACCCCCCTGCTGTGGCAGGTGTAACCCAGGCTCCGCAGGGCCTGGGCCGTCTCCTCGGTCACCTGGGGGTGGGACGGGGAGGCGGACCCCTCAATCCCGCGCGCCCCCCGGCCCAGGACAGCCAGCCGCGGGCGAGAGTTGAGCAGGCCCAGCCATGAGGCAGGCCAAAGCGGAAGCCATTCCCGCTCACCACACCCGCCCCGGTGTCTTCCCGAAAGTGAGCGCTTCCCCCAGTCCCTCCCGCCACCCCCCCAGGCCCGGACGCCCTCCCGCCCTCACCTGGATCTTGCCCATGACGCCCGTGCTCTCCATGCGACTGGCCACGTTGACCGTGTTGCCCCAGATGTCGTACTGCGGCTTCTGCGCCCCGATCACGCCCGCCACCACCGGCCCGTGGTTCAGCCCTGGCGCGGGAGAGAGTTGGGGGCCTCTCAGGTGGGCACTGTGAGCCCGCTGTTGGGTAGGGACTGTCTCTACATGTTGCCGACTTGTCCTTCCCAAGCGCTTAGTACAGTGCTCTGCACACAGTAAGCGCCCAATAAATACGATTGAATGAATGAATGAACTTACTTTGTGCAAAGCACTGTACTAAGTGCTTGGGGGCGAGGCTTCGAAACCAAGGTAGCTGACGGTCCCTATTACCCCCCGGACCACAGACGGGCCATACAGATTGGAGGAAGGAAGCGCTCAGTAAATACAATAATAATAACAATAATAACAATGATGATGATTGTTATATGTATATATATACATGTATATATATACATATATGTATATATGTTTGTACATATCTGTACGTATTTATTACTCCATTTGTTTATTTATTTTATTTGTACATATCTTTTCTATTTATTTTATTTTGTTAGTATGTTTGGTTTTGTTCTCTGTCTCCCCCATTTAGACTGTGAGCCAACTGTTGGGTAGGGACTGTCTTTATATGTTGCCAATTTGTACTTCCCAAGGGCTTAGTACAGTGCTCTGCACATAGTAAGCGCTCAATAAATACGATTGATGATGATGATGATGATGGCATTTGTTAAGCGTGCCAAGCACTGCTCTAAGCACCGGGGAAGATACAAGGTTGGCTCACGTGGGGCTCCCAGTCCCCATTTTACCTGTGAGCCCACTGTTGGGTAGGGACCGTCTCTATATGTTGCCGACTTGGACTTCCCAAGCGCTTTGTACAGTGCTCTGCACACAGGCAGCGCTCAATAAATACGATTGAATGAATGAATGAACTTACTTTGTGCAAAGCACTGTACTAAGTGCTTGGGGGCGAGGCTTCGAAACCAAGGTAGCTGACGGTCCCTATTACCCCCCGGACCACAGACTGGCCATACAGATTGGAGGAAGGAAGCGCTCAATAAATACAATGATAATAATAATAGCAATGATGATGATTGTTATATGTATATATATGTGCATATATATACATATATGTATATATGTTTGTACATATTTATTACTCTATTTATTTATTTATTTTATTTGTACATATCTATTCTATTTATTTTATTTTGTTAGTATGTTTGGTTTTGTTCTCTGTCTCCCCCTTTTAGACTGTGAGCCCACTGTTGGGTAGGGACTGTCTCTATATGTTGCCAATTTGTACTTCCCAAGCGCTTAGTCCAGTGCTCTGCACACAGTAAGCGTCCAATAAATACGATTGAATGAATGAATGAACTTACTTTGTGCAAAGCACTGTACTAAGTGCTTGGGGGGCGAGGCTTCGAAACCAAGGTAGCTGACGGTCCCTATTACCCCCCGGACCACAGACGGGCCACACAGATTGGAGGAAGGAAGCGCTCAATAAATACAATAATAATAACAATGATGATGATGGCATTTGTTAAGCATGCCAAGCACTGCTCTAAGCGCCGAGGGAGATACAAGGTTGGCTCAAGTGGGGCTCCCAGTCCCCATTTTACCTGTGAGCCCACTGTTGGGTAGGGACCGTCTCTATATGTTGCCGCCTTGGACTTCCCAAGCGCTTAGTCCAGTGCTCTGCACACAGTAAGCGTCCAATAAATACGATTGAATGAATGAATGAACTTACTTTGTGCAAAGCACTGTACTAAGTGCTTGGGGGCGAGGCTTCGAAACCAAGGTAGCTGACGGTCCCTATTACCCCCCGGACCACAGACGGGCCATACAGATTGGAGGAAGGAAGCGCTCAGTAAATACAATAATAATAACAATGATGATGATTGTTATATGTATATATATGTATATATATAAATATATGTATATATGTTTGTACATATTTATTGCTCTATTTATTTATTTATTTTATTTGTACATATCTTTTCTATTTATTTTATTTTGTTAGTATGTTTGGTTTTGTTCTCTGTCTCCCCCTTTTAGACTGTGAGCCAACTGTTGGGTAGGGACTGTCTTTATATGTTGCCAATTTGTACTTCCCAAGCGCTTAGTACAGTGCTCTGCACATAGTAAGCGCTCAATAAATACGATTGATGATGATGGCATTTGTTAAGCGTGCCAAGCACTGCTCTAAGCACCGGGGAAGATACAAGGTTGGCTCACGTGGGGCTCCCAGTCCCCATTTTACCTGTGAGCCCACTGTTGGGTAGGGACCGTCTCTATATGTTGCCGACTTGGACTTCCCAAGCGCTTAGTACAGTGCGCTGCACACAGGCAGTGCTCAATAAATACGATTGAATGAATGAATGAACTTACTTTGTGCAAAGCACTGTACTAAGTGCTTGGGGGGCGAGGCTTCGAAACCAAGGTAGCTGACGGTCCCTATTGCCCCCCGGACCACAGACTGGCCACACAGATTGGAGGAAGGAAGCGCTCAATAAATACAATAATAATAACAATAATAACAATGATGATGATTGTTATATGTATATATATATATGTATATATGTTTGTACATATTTGTACATATTTATTACTCTATTTATTTATTTATTTTATTTGTACATATCTATTCTATTTATTTTATTTTGTTACTATGTTTGGTTTTGTTCTCTGTCTCTCCCTTTTAGACTGTGAGCCCACTGTTGGGTAGGGACTGTCTCTATATGTTGCCAATTTGTACTTCCCAAGTGCTTAGTACAGTGTTCTGCACATAGTAAGCGCTCAATAAATACGATTGATGATGATGATGATGATGATGCTGGCATTTGTTAAGCGTGCCAAGCACTGCTCTAAGCGCCGGGGGAGGTACAAGGTTGGCTCACGTGGGGCTCCCAGTCCCCATTTCACCTGTGAGCCCACTGTTGGGTAGGGACTGTCTCTATATGTTGCCGACTTGTACTTCCCAAGCGCTTAGTACAGTGCTCTGCACACAGTGAGCGCTCAATGAATACGATTGAATGAATGAATGAATAAATGAATGATGAGGTAACCGAGGCACAGAGAACTTGAACGGCTTGCCCAAGGTCACCTGGCAGACAAGTGGCGGAGCCGGGATTAGAACCCACGTCCTCCGACTCCCAAGCCCGGGCTGTCGCCATTAAAGCAACCGATCGATCGATCGACTGAGGGGAATCAATCAATCAATCGTATTTATTGAGCGCTTACTTTGTGCAGAGCACTGGACTAAGCGCTTGGGAAGTACAAGTTGGCAACATATAGAGACAGTCCCTACCCAACAGTGGGCTCACAGTCTAAAAGAAAAGTGGCAGAGCCGGGATTCGAACCCATGACCTCTGACTCCAAAGCCCGGGCTCTTTCCACTGAGCCACGCTGCTTCCCTGTGCAAAGCACTGTTCTAAGCGCTGGGGAGGTTACAAGGTGATCAGGTTGTCCCACGGGGGGCTCGCAGTCTTCATCCCCATTTTACAGTTGAGGGAACTGAGGCCCAGAGAAGAGACTGGGCCAAAGTCACACAGCTGACAAGTGGCAGAGCGGGATTCGAACCCATGACCTCTGACTCCAAAGCCCGGGCTCTTTCCACTGAGCCACGCTGCATTCATTCAACATAGGAAGGGGAAGGGGGACTGAAGGGACGGACCGGGCGGGGACTCAAGGCCGAGGGCTGGAAGATGGGGATGAAGACTGTGGGCCCCCCGTGGGTACGGACCGTCTCTATACGTTGCCGACTTGTACTTCCCAAGCGCTTAGTACAGTGCCCTGCACACAGAGAAGCAGCGTGGCTCAGTGGAAAGAGCCCGGGCTTTGGAGTCAGAGGTCACGGGTTCGAATCCCGGCTCCGCTCCTTATCAGCTGAGTGACTTTGGGCAAGTCATTTAACTTCTCTGAGCCTCAGTGACCTCATCTGTAAAAATGAGGATTAAGACTGTGAGCTCCACGTGGGATGACTTGATCACACTGTATCCCCCCCAGCGCTTAGAACAGTGCTTGGCACATAGTAAGCGCTTAACAAATATCATCATTATTATTATTATTATAATAAATACGACTGTATGGATGAATGAACGGTGGGGAGACGCGAAGGGGAGGGTCCTCTCACCAACGCGCAGGCGGAAACTGTTGAAGGAGTGTTTGTTGATGACGTCCAGCTTGGCCCCCAAGGCCACGGCAAACTCCACCATGGTGCCCAGATGGCTGCAGCTCCGCTCCGTGTCCTGGCATCGGGTCCCCCCCCCAGCGCCCCCCGGGATCCATCGATTAGGAAGTCGGACTGAGGCCCTCCGCCCGGGAGACACCGGCGAGGGATCGCGGAAAGGCCCCAACCTTGGGATACACCAACGAGGGATCGGGAAAGGCCCCACTGGGAAGGACTGGCGGGATGATGGGGTGGCACTGTGAGCCCACCGTTGGGTAGGGACCGTCTCTATATGTCGCCAACTTGGACTTCCCAAGCGCTTAGTCCAGTGCTCTGCACACAGTAAGCGCTCAATAAATACGATTGAATGAATGAATGAACTTACTTTGTGCAAAGCACTGTACTAAGTGCTTGGGAGAGTACAATATAACAACAGTCTCTATACGTTGCCAAATTGGACATCCCAAGCGCCTAGTACAGCGCTCTGCACACAGTAAGCGCTCAATAAATGCGATTGAATGAATGAATGAACTTACTTTGTGCAAAGCACTGTGCTAAGTGCTTGGGAGAGTACAATATAACAACGGTCTCTATATGTTGCCTACTTGGACTTCCCAAGCACCTACTACAGCGCTCTGCACACAGTCAGCACTCAATAAATACGACTGACTGAATGAATGAATATATGTTTGTGTGCATTTATTACTCTATTTCACTTGTACATATTTATTCTATTTATTTTATTTTGTTAATATATTCTGTTTTGTTGTCTGTCTCCCCCTTCTAGACTGTGAGCCCGCTGTTGGGCAGGGACCATCTCTAGATGTCACCAACTTGGACTTCCCAAGCGCTTAGTCCAGAGCTCTGCACACAGTAAGCGCTCAATAAATACGATTGAATGAATGAATGAATGAATGAACTTACTTTGTGCAAAGCACTGTACTAAGTGCTTGGGAGAGTACAATATAACAACAGTCTCTATACGTTGCCAAATTGGACATCCCAAGCGCCTAGTACAGCGCTCTGCACACAGTCAGCACTCAATAAATACGATTGAATGAATGAATGAATATATGTTTGTGCGTATTTATCACTTTATTTTACTTGTACATATCTATTCTATTTATTTTATTTTGTTAATATGTTTTGTTTTGTTGTCTGTCTCCCCCTTCTAGACTGTGAGCCCGCTGTTGGGTAGGGACCGTCTCTAGATGTCGCCAACTTGTACTTCCCAAGCGCTTAGTCCAGTGCTCTGCACACAGTAAGCGCTCAATAAATGCGATTGATTGATTGATTGAACTCACTGTGGGTTGGACGAGGTACCTGCTGGGCATCCTGCCCTGAAGTGGCATTTAACCCCGTGGCGGCCATGTACGTGCTGCCTATGGTCTTGATCTTCTCCACACCGCTGAACTTCGGCTTGGAGAGCAGCTGCGGAGAGAGGTGGTGGCGTTGGTCTTATTCTTTCTTTCCTCGTGGTATTTATTAAGCGCTCACTCTATGCCAGGCACTGTACAAAGCGCCGGGGCGGGTATGAGCTAGTCGGGTTGGACACAGTCCACGTTCCTCAAGGACTTGGGAGTCAGAGGTCGCGGGTCCTAATCCCGGCTCCGCCACTTAATAATAATAACAATAATAATGGCATTTATTAAGCGCTTACTATGTGCCAAGCCCTGTTCTAAGCGCTGGGGAGGTTACAAGGTGATCAGGTTGTCCCACGGGGGGCTCACAGTTAATCCCCATTTTACAGATGAGGTAACTGAGGCCCAGAGAAGTGAAGCGACTTGCCCAAAGTCACCCACCTGACAATTGGCGGAGCCGGGATTTGAACCCGTGACCACTGACTCCAAAGCCCGGGCTCTTTCCACTGAGCCACGCTGCTTCTCATTTGTCAGCTGGGTGACTTCGGGCGAGTCACTTCACTTCTCTGGGCCTCAGTTCCCTCATCTGGAAAATGGGGATGAAGACTGTGAACCCCCTGTGGGACAACCTGGTGACCTTTTTTTTTTAAGTGCTTACTATGTGCAAAGCACTGTTCTAAGTAAGCGCTGGGGAGGTTACAAGGTGATTAGGTTGTCCCACGGGGGGCTCACCGTCTTCATCCCTGTTTTCCAGATGAGGTAACTGAGGCACAGAGAAGTGAAGTGACTTGCTCAAAGTCACCCAGCTGACAATTGGCGGAGCCGGGATTTGAACCCATGACTTCTGACTCCAAAGCCCGCGCTCCTTCCACTGAGCCACGCTGCTTGTATTCATTCATTCATTCATTCAATCGTATTGATTGAGCGCTTACTGTGTGCAGAGCACTGGACTAGGCGCTTGGGAAGTCCAAGTCGGCAACATAGAGAGACGGTCCCTACCCAACAGCGGGCTCACAGTCTAGAAAGGGGAGACAGACCACAAAGCAAAACATATTAACAAAATGAAATAAATAGAATAACAGTCTTTTAGACTGTGAGCCCACTGTTGGGTAGGGACTGTCTCTATATGTTGTCAACTTGTACTTCCCAAGAGCTTAGTACAGTGCTCTGCACACAGTAAGCGCTCAATAAATACGATTGATGATGATGATGATGAATAAATATGTACAAGTAAAATACAGTAATAAATACGTACAAACACATATTCATTCATTCATTCATTCAATCGTATTTATTGAGCGCTGACTGTGTGCAGCCATAGAATAAATATGTACAACTAAAATAAATAGAGTAATAAATAAGTACAAACATATTTACAGGTGCTGTGGAGAGGGGAAGGAGGTAAGGCGAGGGGGAGGAGGGAGAGAGGAAGGAGGGGGCTCAGTCTGGCCTAGTGCTTCGCACATAGTAAGCGCTTAATACATTCCATTATTATTATTATTATTACTATAATCACCTCCTTATCGAACAAAAACTGCTCAGCACGGGTTTTAAAGCAGCCCCCATCCCCTCGCCCCCTCCTACCTCACCACGCTCCTCTCCTTCTACGACCAAGCCCACCGGGGGATGCTCAGTAGATAGTACCCAAGGGGGGCCGATACCTCGTCAAAGTCAGCGATGATCTCGTTGAGCAGCCGCAGACACTCCAGCCCCTCCCGGTTGACGTTGGATTCGGAATAAAACTCCTTGAAGTCGGGAATGGAGGCGAAGAGGACGCAGACGCACTCGTAAGACTGGTGGTACAGATCCTGAGACAGGGCCGGGAGGGTTAGGACGCGGGAGGGTCAGGGCCCCCTTTGCCCGGAGCCCCCATCCCACCTCCATGGATAATTCCCAGTCCGGAATGGGAAGGGATTTGGGGAATCCAAAGATACGGGATCATCATGCGGCCAATTTTTTCCTGGTATTCGTTAAGTGCTTCCTACGAGCCTGTGAGCAGGAATGTGTCCGTTCAATCATTCATTCACTCAGTCGTATTTATTGAGCGCTTGCTGTGTGCAGAGCACTGGACTCAGCGCTTGGGAAGTAATAATGATAACGTGTGTCCGTTCAATCATTCATTCACTCAATCGTACTTATTGAGCGCTTGCTGTGTGCAGAGCACTTGGGAAGTAATAATGATAACGGCATTTATTAAGCGCTTACTATGGGCAAAGCACTGTTCTAAGCGCTGGAAAGGCTACAAGGTGATCAGGTTGTCCCACGGGGGGCTCACCGTCTTCACCCCCATTTTCCAGATGAGGTCACTGAGGCCCAGAGAAGTGAAGTGACTTGCCCAAAGTCACACAGCTGACAATGGGGGGAGCCGGGATTTGAACCCAGGACCTCTGACTCCAAAGCCTGCGCTCTTTCCACTGAGCCACACATTCGAGAACAACCCTAATCCTTCCCCAGATCAATCTATCGGTCGTATTCAAGCGCTTCGTACAGTGCTCTGCCCATAGTAAGCGCTTAATAAATACAATTGATTTACTGAGCGCTTACTGTGGGCAGAGCACTGTAATAATAATTATGGCACTTGTTAAGCACTCACAACGCGCTGAGCACTGTTCTAAGCGCTGGGGTGGGTACAGTCCCTGTCCCACATGGGACTCACAGTCTTAATTCCCGTCTTTTACAGATGAGGTAACTGAGGCCCAGAGAAGTGAAGTGACTTGCCCCAGCTCACACAGTGGACATAATAATAATAATGATGATGGCATTTATTAAGCGCTTACTATGTGCAAAGCACAGTGCTAAGCGCTGGGGAGGTTACAAGGTGATCAGGTGGTCCCACGGGGGACTTGCAGTCTTCATCGCCATTTTAGAGATGAGGTAACTGAGGCCCAGAGAAGGGAAGTGACCTACCCAAAGTCACCCAGCTGACATGTGGCGGAGTCAGGATTAGAACCCGTGACCTTAATAAAATAATAATGGCATTTGTTAAGCGCTTACTATGTGCAGAGCACTGTTCTACGCGCTGGCGGGGGGGATACAAGGTGATCAAGTTGTCCCACGTGGGGCTCACAGTCTTCATCCCCATTTTACAGATGAGGTCACTGAGGCTCAGAGAAGTGACTTGCCCAAGGTCACACAGCAGACATGTGGCGGAGCTGGGATTCGAACCCATGACCTCTGACTCCAAAGCCCGGGCTCTTTCCACTGAGCCACGCTGCTTCTCAAGGTACAGTACAATCGACCCCGGCGCTTAGGACAGTGTCCGGCACATACTGAGCGCTTGACAAATACCATAAAAAGAAAAAAAGGATGACCTAATGGCAGTGGCTCTGTGGTCGCTTGGATGAGGAATCCAGGGTCATCTCCTCGGGGCTGGCGGGGGTCAGAGGTCAGAGGTCAACTCACCTCATTGCGGCGATTCTGGCCGATGAATTGCGGGGCCACGTGTGCGGGTAACACGTTCTCCAACAGGAGCCGGGTCAGGTTCTCCATGGTCTCCGTCTCCTCACGCTCCTGCCTCAGTTTCTTCTTCCACAAGAAGTCCAGGCGGCAGTAATACTCATTCTGGGGTGAACCGCGGCAATGACATAATAATGATGATAATAATAATAATAATAATAATAATAATAATAATAATAATAATAATGGCATTTGTTAAGCCTTTACTATATGCAAAGCACTGTTCTAAGCACTGCGGGGAATACAAGGTGATCAGGTTGTCCCCCGTGGGGCTCCCAGTCTTCATCCCCATTTTACAGATGAGGACACTGAGGCCCAGAGAAGTGAAGTGACTTGCCCAAGGTCACACAGCAGACCTGTGGCGGAGTCGGGATCGGAACCCATGACCTCTGACTCCCAATAATAATAATAATGATGGAATTTGTTAAGTGCTTACTATGTGCCAAGCACTGTTCTAAGCGCTGGGGGGATACAAGGTGATCAAGTTGTCCCCGGTGGGGCTCACAGTCTTCATCCCCATTTTACACATGAGGTCACTGAGGCTCAGAGAAGTGAAATGACTTGCCCAAGGTCACACAGCAGACCTGTGGTGGAGTCGGGATCGGAACCCATGACCTCTGACTCCCAATAATAATAATAATGGTGGCATTTGTTAAGCGCTTACTATGTGCAAAGCACTGTTCTAAGCGCTGGGGGGGGTACAAGGTGATCAAGTTGTCCCCCGTGGGGCTCCCAGTCTTCATCCCCATTTTACAGATGAGGGAACTGAGGCCCAGAGGAGTGAAGTGACTTGCTCAAGGTCACACAGCAGACCTGTGGCGGAGTCGGGATCGGAACCCATGACCTCTGACTCCCAATAATAATAATAATGGTGGCATTTGTTAAGCGCTTACTATGTGCCAAGCACCGTTCTAAGCGCTGGGGGGATACAAGGTGATCAAGTTGCCCCACGTGGGGCTCACAGTCTTAATCCCCATTTTACAGATGAGGACACTGAGGCTCAGAGAAGTGAAATGACTTGCCCAAGGTCACACAGCAGACCTGTGGCAGAGTCGGGATTGGAACCCATGACCTCTGACTCCCAATAATAATAATAATGATGGCATTTGTTAAGCGCTTACTATGTGCCAAGCACTGTTCTAAGCGCTGGGGGGATACAAGGTGATCAAGTTGTCCCCTGTGGGGCTCCCAGTCTTCATCCCCATTTTACAGATGAGGGAACTGAGGCTCAGAGGAGTGAAGTGACTTGCCCAAGGTCACACAGCAGACCTGTGGCGGAGCCGGAATCGGAACCCATGACCTCTGGCTCCCAAGTCCGGGCTCTTTCCGCTGAGCCACGCTGCTTCTCATGGCGGGGGGGTGGGTGGGGCTCAGAAAGGGGAACTGAGGCAGGGTCATACGGCGGAGACCGGGGAGTGTTTATGTGGGTGTGCGTGGGCGTCTGTGTGTGTAGGATGCGGAAGACGGTCAGGGGGGTGACTCTCCCTGGGTGGACCGGGGGCGGTCTTGGCCTGGTCTGGACTATAATAATAATAATAATTATAATGGCATTTATTAAGCGCTTACTCTGTGCAAAGCACTGTTCTAAGCGCTGGGGAGGTTACAAGGTGACCAGGTTGTCCCACGGGGGGCTCACAGTCTTCATCCCCATTTTCCAGATGAGGGAACTGAGGCCCAGAGAAGTGACGTGACTCGCCCAAAGTCACCCAGCTGACAAGTAGCAGCGTGGCTCAGTGGAAAAGAGCCCGGGCTTTGGAGTCAGAGGTCATGGGTTCAAATCCCGGCTCTGCCAATTGTCAGCTGGGGGACTTTGGGCAAGTCACTTCACTTCTCTGGGCCTCAGTTCCCTCATCTGGAAAATGGGGATTAAGACTGTGAGCCCCCTGTGGGACAACTTGATCACCTCGTAACCTCCCCAGCGCTTAGAACCGTGCTTTGCACATAGTAAGCGCTTAATAAATGCCATCATTATTAATCAATCAATCAATCAATCGTATTTATTGAGCACTTACTGTGTGCAGAGCACTGGACTAAGCGCTTGGGAAGTCCAAGTTGGCAACATAGAGAGACAGTCCCTACCCAACAGTGGGCTCACAGTCTAGAAGGGGGAGACAGAGAACAAAACGAAACATATTAACAAAATAAAATAAATAGAATAGATATGTACTATCTTTTAGACTGTGAGCCCACTGTTGGGTAGGGACTGCCTCTATATGTTGCCAACTTGTACTTCCCAAGCGCTTAGTACAGTGCACTGCACACAGTAAGCGCTCAATAAATACGATTGATTGATTGATTGATGTACAAGTAAGGTAGCGGAGCCGGAATTTGAACCCATGACCTATGACTCCAAAGCCCGGGCTCTTTCCACTGAGCCACGCTGCTTCTCTGCCTGTAATCAATCAATCAATCAATCCTATTTATTGAGCGCTTACCGTGTGCAGAGCACTGTACTAAGCGCTTGGGAAGTACAAGTTGGCAACATATAGAGACAGTCCCTATGTCTGTAAGATCGTTATGACTCCAATACTACTACTGATAATTTGTGGGGTTCGTTATTCGCTTACTAGGCGCCAGACACTCTGCTAAGAGTTGGGGTGAACGCAAGAAAATCAGGTTAGACACAGTCCCCCGTGGGCGGGGCTCACAATCTCAATCCCCGCTTTACAAATCATCATCATCAATCGTATTTATTGAGCGCTTACTGTGTGCAGAGCACTGTACTAAGCGCTTGGGAAGTACAAGTTGGCAACACATAGAGACGGTCCCAAATGGGGGAACCGAGGCACAGAAAAGTGAAGTGATGGGTCTGAGGTCACACAGCAGACACAGCGGGCGGGGAACGCGGCCCAGTGGGGAGAGCCCGGGCTCGGGAGTCAGAAGATCAATCAATCAATCAATCAATCAATCGTATTTATTGAGCGCTTACTGTGTGCAGAGCACTGTACTAAGCGCTTGGGAAGTCCAAGTTGGCAACATATAGAGACAGTCCCTATCCAACAGTGGGCTCACAGTCTAAAAGGGGGACGGGGGGTCATGGGTTCCAATCCCGGCTCCGCCACTCGTCCGCTGCGCGACCCTGGGCAAGTCACTTCACTTCTCCGTGTCTCAGTCCCCTCATCTGTAAAATGGGGATTGAGCCCGGGAGCCCCACGCGGGACAGGGGACTGTAACCAGCCCGATTTGACTGTCTCTACCCGAGCGCTTAGTACAGTGCCTGGCACATAGTAAGCGCTTAACATATATATATATATATATATATATATATATATATATATATATATATATATATATATATATATATATATATATATATATAACATATGACCTGTATATATGTATATATGTTTGTACATATTTATTACTCTATTTATTTTACTTGTACATATCTATTCTATTTATTTTGTTATTTTGTTAGTATGTTATTTTGTAGGTATGTTATTTTGTTAGTATGTTTGGTTTTTTTTTTTCCTCTGTCACCCCCTTTTAGACTGTGAGCCCAATGTTGGGTAGGGACTGTCTCTATATGTTGCCAATTTGTACTTCCCAAGCGCTTAGTACAATGCTCTGCACACAGTAAGCGCTCAATAAATATGACTGATTGACTGATTGATTGATTTTATTTTGTTAGTATGTTTGGTTTTGTTCTCTGTCCCCCCCTTTTAGACTGTGAGCCCACTGTTGGGTAGGGACCGTCTCTAGATGTTGCCAACCTGGACTTCCCAAGCGCTTAGTCCAGTGCTCCGCACACAGTAAGCGCTCGATAAAGACGACTGAACGAACGAAGCGCCTCGCCCAAAGTCACCCAGCTGACAAGTGGCGGCGGCGGGATTGGAACCCACGACCCCGGCCTCCCAAGCCCGGGATCTTTCCACCGAGCCACGCCGCTCTTCTATTGAGCGCTCCGCTCGATCGATCGATCGATTGGCGTGGGGGAAGTGTCTCACCTGTCGAGCCAGCGCCAGGAGGGTGAAGAAGAAGATGAAGAAGGAAAAGGCGCCCATCAATTTGGGCTCCTTCAGGACGCCCGGTCTGAGGAAGAGATGGAGGGAGTGGTGGGCGTCATTCATTCATTCATTCATTCATTCGTATTTATTGAGCGCTTACTGCGTGCAGAGCACTGGACTAAGCGCTTGGAAAGTACAAGTTCAGAGAGGACCCCTCCCCTCTATTCCGCGCCTCCGTATCCCATTCCGGGGGGCGTCCAGGACAGGTCCAGGATGGACCCCCGGGCCGCCCCGGGGTACCTTCGGGCCGAGGCGGGCGCGGAGAGGAGGTGGACGAGGCAGTCGGACATCCAGGCGTGGCTCTGCAGGAAGAGGCTGCAGGAGACCAGGAGCCCCAGCAGCAGCAGCAGCAGTTTCAGTTCGAAGCTCATGTGCAGGAAAAGGGAGCAGGAGAGGAGGCCCAGCACGCAGCAGTGCATGCAATACTGCAGGAGCGGGGTCCATCAATCAATCAATCAATCGGATTTATCGAGCGCTTACTGTGTGCACAGCACCGGACTGAGCGCTTGGGAAGGACAAGTTGGCAACATCTAGAGACGGTCCCTACCCAACAGCGGGCTCATAGGCTAGACGGGGGTCAAGGGTCAGGGAGAGGGGCTGCGGCCGAGGGGGAGGGGAGAGGTCAATCAATCAATCAATCGTATTTATCGAGCGCTTACTGTGTGCAGAGCACCGGACTAAGCGCTTGGGAAGTCCAAGTTGGCAACATCTAGAGACGGTCCCTACCCAACAGTGGGCTCACAGTCAGGAAGGGGGTCAAGGGTCAGGGAGAGGGGCTGCGGCCCAGGGGGAGGGGATCGGTCAATCAATCAATCAATCAATCAATTGTATTTATTGAGCGCTTACTGTATGCAGAGCACTGGACTAAGCGCTTGGGAAGTCCAAGTTGGCAACATATAGAGACGGTCCCTACCCGACAGTGGGCTCACAGTCTAGACGGGGGTCAAGGGTCAGGGAGAGGGGCTGCGGCCGAGGGGAAGGGGAGAGGTCAATCAATCAATCAATCAATCGTATTTATCGAGCGCTTACTGTGTGCAGAGCACTGTACTAAGTGCTTGGGAAATCCAAGTTGGCGACATATAGAGACGGTCCCTACCCGACAGGGGCTCACAGTCTAAAAGGGGGAAAGGTCAAAGCCGTGGGGCAGGGGGACTTCTCTGGCCCAGCTCCACCCCTGGGGAATAATAACCACCATAATCATAATGAAACTGCGGCATCTGTTAAGCGCTTACTATGTGTCAGGCACTGTACCGAGCACTGGGGATCATTCATTCAATCGTATTTATTGAGCGCTTACTGTGTGCAGAGCACTGGACTAAGCGCTTGGGAAGTACAAGTTGGCAGCATAGAGAGACGGTCCCTACCCAACAGTGGGCTCAGGCCAATCGGGTCGGACAGTTCCTACGTCACGTGGGGCTCACGGCCTCAGTCCCCATTTTCCAGATGAGGGAACTGAGGCCCAGAGAATAATAATAATAATAATAATAACGATGATGGCATTTATCAAGCGCTTACTTTGTGCAATGCACCATTCTAAGCACTGGGGAGGTTACAAGGTGATCAGGTGGACTCACGGGGGGCTCACAGTTTTCATCCCCATTTTATGGATGAGGGAACTGAGGCCCAGAGAGTAATAATAATGATGATGATGGCACTTATTAAGCGCTTACTATGTGCAGTGCACCGTTCTGAGCGCTGTGGAGGTTACAAGGTGATCAGGTGGTCCCACAGGGGGCTCCCAGTCTTCATCCCCATTTTCCAGATGAGGAACTGAGGCCCAGAGAGTAATAATAATAATAATAATAATGATGGCATTTATTAAGCGCTTACTATGTGCAATGCACCATTCTAAGCGCTGGGGAGGTTACAAGGTGATCAGGTGGTCCTACGGGGGCTCCCAGTCTTCATCCCCATTTTCCAGATGAGGGAACTGAGGCCCAGAGAGTAATAATAATAATAATAATGGCATTTATTAAGTGCTTACTATGTGCAATGCACCATTCTAAGCGCTGGGGCGGTTACAAGGTGATCAGGTGGTCCCACGGGGGGCTCATAGATTACATCCCCATTTTACGGATGAGGGAACTGAGGCCCAGAGAACAATAATAATAATAATAATGGCATTTAGTAAGCGCTTACTATGTGCAAAGCACTGTTCTAAGCGCTGGGGAGGTCCCACAGGGGGCTCCCAGTCTTCATCCCCATTTTCCAGATGAGGGAACTGAGGCGCAGAGAAGTGAAGCGCCTTGCCCAACGTCACCCAGCTGACAATTGGCGGGGCCGGGATTTGAACCCACGACCTCTGGCTCCAAAGCCCGGGCTCTTTTCACTGAGCCACGCTGCTTCTTAAAAGTGGGAGAGGAGGGATTAGGACCCGTGTCCTTTGGCTCCTAGGCCCGGGGTCTTTCCACTAGGCCACGCTGCTTCTCGGGGGTCCCAGTTGGGGATCAATCAATCAATCAATCAATCGTATTTATTGAGCGCTTACTATGTGCAGAGCACTGTACTAAGCACTTGGGAAGTACAAATTGGCATCACATAGAGACAGTCCCTACCCAACAGTGGGCTCACAGTCTAAAAGGGGGAGACAGAGAACAGAACCAAACATACCAACAAAATAAAATAAGTAGGATAGAAATGTACAAGTAAAATAAATAAATAAATAAATAAATAGAGTAATAAATACGTGGGGATGTGGGGGGGCTCCTCCTCCTGACTTTTCCCAGGCCCACAGCTGGGAAGGAGGAGGTGGGTGTCCTCCTCCCCCCATTCTGGGGAGGGTCACCCCGCTACGGGGCAGAGAGCGATTTTAGACTGTGAGCCCACTGTTGGGTAGGGACCGTCTCTAGAGGTTGCCAACTTGGACTTCCCAAGCGCTTAGTACAGTGCTCTGCACACAGTAAGCGCTCAATCAATACAATTGATTGATTGATTGACTGATTAACTGATTGGGGTGGGAGCGTACCGGGAAGCTGATGAGGAGGAGGGAGTCAGGGTGCTCCCAAGACACGTTGGTAGCCACGATGGAGGAATTAGCGGTCCAGAATGGGCAGGCGGTCACTGGGAGGAAGAGCTGTTGAAAGAGAATATGGAGGGGAGAGTCGGCGGGCAAGGGGGCGTCTACTGCACCGGCCAAAGAGGGCCAGACCAGCGGCTACTCGGGCCCGGGCCCTCCTCAGACCCAAGCTGAGAGGTCATTCGTTCGCTCAGTGGTATTTATTGAGCGCTTACTGTGTGCAGAGCACTGGACTAAGCGCTTGGAAAGTCCAATTCCCCAACAGAGACAATCCCTGCACAACAACGGGCTCACAGTCTGGAAGGGGGAGGCAGACGACAAAACAAGTAGACAGCCATCAATAGCATCAAAATAGACAAACAGAATTATAGATAACAATAATGGCATTTATTAAGTGCTTACTATGTGCAAAGCAGTGTTCTAAGTACTGGGGAAGTTACAATCAATCAATCAATCAATCAATCATATTTATTGAGCGCTTACTGTGTGCAGAGCACTCGACTACAAGGTGATCAGGTTGTCCCACAGGGGGCTCACAATCTTCATCTTGTAATAATAATAATAATAATGATAATGATGGCATTTATTAACTGCTTACTATGTGCCAAGCACTGTTCTAAGCGCTGGGGAGGTTACAAGGTGATCAGGTTGTCCCATGGAAGGGGCTCACAGTCTTCATCCCCATTGTCCAGATGAGGGAACTGAGGCCCAGAGAAGTGAAGTGACTTGCCCAAAGTCACCCAGCTGACAAGTGGCGGAGCCGGGGTTTGAACCCCTGACCTCTGACTCCAAAGCCCGGGCTCTCTCCACTGAGCCATGCTGCTTCCCATATCACCAATCAATCGTATTTATTGAGCGCTTACTGCGTGCAGAGCACTGTACTAAGCGCTTGGGAAGTACAAGTTGGCAACATATATAAAGACGGTCCCTACCCAACAGTGGGCTCACAGTCTACAAGGGATATAAAAATATCATATCACCTTACGCCTGCATGGGGCTCCTAATAATAATAACTGTAGTATTTGATAAGCGCTTATTATGGGACAAGCACTGTTCTAAGCGCCGGGGTAGGTATAAGCTTATAATAATAGTAGCAAGTTCTCTGTCTCCCCCTTTTAGACTGTGAGCCCACTGTTGGGTAGGGACTGTCTCTATATGTTGCCAACTTGTAATAATAATAATAATAATAATAATAATGGCATATGTTAAGAGCTTACTATGTGCAGAGCACTGTTCTAAGCGCTGGGGGGGGTTACAAGGTGATCAAGTTGTCCCATGTGGGGCTCACAGTCTTAATCCCCATTTTACAGATGAGGTAACTGAGGCTCAGAGAAGTTAAGTGACTTGCCCAAGGTCACACAGCAGACATGTGGGGGAGTCGGGATTCGAACCCATGACCTCTGGCTCCAAAGCCCGCGCTCTTTCCACTGAGCCACGCTGCTCCTCTTGTACTTCCCAAGCGCTGAGTACAGTGCTCTGCACACAGTAAGCGCTCAATAAATACGATTGATGATGATGATGATAATTAAGCGCTTATTATGTTCACATCATTAATAAAATAAATAGAATAATAGCTATGTACACATATACGCAAGCGCTGAGGGGCGGAGAGGGGGTAGAGCAGAGGGAGGGTGTTGGGGCGAGGAGCGGAGGAAAAGGGGGGGCTTGGTCTGGGAAGGCCTCCTGGAGGAGGTGAGCTTTTGGGAGGTCCCAGGGTTTATAACAATGGCATTTTATTTAGGATTAGGATTTATTTAGTTTCCTAAATCCAGCCCAGATCCCCAGATCCCCCCACCAGAAACCAGGGCCATGGAGGGAGGGGAGAGGGAGAGAAAGGGGTGGCCCCGGCCCACCTTACCCATCATCATCAATCGTATTTATTGAGCGCTTACTATGTGCAGAGCACTGTACTAAGCGCTTGGGAAGTACAAATTGGCAACATCTAGAGACAGTCCCTACCCAACAGTGGGCTCACAGTCTAAAAGGGGGAGACAGAGAACAAAACCAAACATACTAACGAAATAAAATAAATAGAATAGATATGTACAAATAAAATAAATACCCACCAGGTTGGCGACGGCCATGGTGAGAACGATGACGACGGTGGCGATCCCTAAGGCCACCCGGAGTCCCGGACGGTTGGCCACTGTTCCCGACAGCTCGGGAAGCCAGTGGAGCAGCTTGGGACCCTTCAGGACGCACCTCTGTGGAGGGGGAACACCAGGTGGGAAGGGGGTCACCAGCCCCCTCAGCTCAGCCAGGCTCAGGTGAGAAGACTTTAAGCTCCTTGTGGGCAGGGAATGTGTTTACTGTTAAACTCTACTCTCCCCCAAGTGCTCAGGACATTCATTCATTCATTCAATCGCATTTATTGAGCGCTTACTGTGTGCCGAGCACTGGACTAAGCGCTTGGGAAGTCCAAGTTCGCAACATATATACCTGCATATATGTTTGTACATATTTATTACTCTATTTTACTTGTACATATCTATTCTATTTCATTTTGTTAGCATGTTTGGTTTTGTTCCCTGTCTCCCCCCTTTTAGACTGTGAGCCCACTGTTCGGTAGGGACTGCCTCTATATGTTGCCAACTTAGACTTCCCAAGCGCTTGGTACAGTGCTCTGCACACAGTAAGCGCTCAATAAATACGATTGATGATGATGATGATATCTATTCTATTTATTTTATTTGGTTAGTACGTTTGGTTTGGTTCTCTGTCTCCCCCCTTTTAGACTGTGAGCCCACTGTTGGGTA
Source organism: Tachyglossus aculeatus (assembly GCF_015852505.1). Classification (NCBI taxonomy): domain Eukaryota; kingdom Metazoa; phylum Chordata; class Mammalia; order Monotremata; family Tachyglossidae; genus Tachyglossus; species Tachyglossus aculeatus. The sequence continues at coordinate 18,690,336 of NW_024044828.1, forward strand.
GGGACCGTCTCTATATGTTGCCAACTTGGACTTCCCAAGCTCTTGGTACAGTGCTCTGCACACAGTAAGCACTCAATAAATACGATAGATGATGATGATGATATCTATTCTATTTATTTTATTTGGTTAGTACATTTAGTTTTGTTCTCTGTCTCCCCCTTTTAGACTGTGAGCCCACTGTTGGGTAGGGACTGTCTCTATATGTTGCCAACTTGGACTTCCCAAGCGCTTGGTACAGTGCTCTGCACACAGTAAGCGCTCAATAAATACGATTGATTGATTGATTGATTGATTGATAGAGACGGTCCCCACCCAACAGTGGGGTGCTTTGCATACAGAAAGCGCTCAGTAAATACGATTGAATGAATGAACGAACGAGAAGGGGCGTCCCTTGTTTTGGATGTTGAGCCCCGATGCTCTCCAAACTCTAGAGGGACCATCGAATTCCTGTTTTTCCCGATGAGGGAGTAGGAATAGGGATTGGTCTGGGGGGAGAACTGCGGGGGAAAATCCTCCATTCCCATTGGCTAAAGATAGAAGGAATGGTCTTTGGGGGAATCCTCTTCCTTCAATCAATCAATCAATCGTATTTATTGAGCGCTTACTGTGTGCAGAGCACTGGACTAAGCGCTTGGAAAGTCCAAGTTGGCAACATATAGAGACAGTCCCTACCCAACAGTGGGCTCACAGTCGGTTAGAGATAGAAGCAATGGTTTCTGGTTTCTATGTTGCCAACTTGTACTTCCCAAGCGCTTAGTACAGTGCTCTGCACACAGTAGGCGCTCAATAAATACGATGGATTGGTTGATTGATTGGGAGAATCCTCTTTTCTCATTAGTTAGAGATGGGAGCAGTGGACTGTGGGAGAATCCTCCCTCCCCAGTGGCTGGAATAGGAACAGTGATTTCTGGGGGAATCCTCCCTCCCCATTGGCTAAAAATGGACCCTGGGAAAATCCTTTTTCTTTATTAGAGATAGAAGCAGTGGTTTCTGGAAGAATCCTCTTTCCTCACTGGTTAGAGATGGGAGCAGTGGATTGTGGGAGAATCTTCCCTCCCCAGTGGCTGGAATAGGAACAGTGATTTCTGGGAGAATCCTCCCTCCCCATTGGCTAAAAATGGATCCTTGGAAAATCCTCTTTCTTCATTAGAGATAGAAGCAATGGTTTCTGGGAGAATCCTCTTTCCTCATTGGTTAGAGATGGGAGCATTGCATTGTGGGAGAATCCTCCCTCCCCAGTGGCTGGAATAGGAACAGTGATTTCTGGGAGAATCCTCCCTCCCCATTGGCTAAAAAAGACCCTGGGAGAATCCTTTTTCTTTATTAGAGATAGAAGCAGTGGTTTCTGGGAGAATCCTCTTTCCTCATTAGAGATAGGAGAAGTGGATTGTGGGAGAATCCTCCCTCCCCAGTGGCTGGAATAGGAACAGTGATTTCTGGGGGAATCCTCCCTCCCCATTGGCTAAAAATGGACCCTGGGAAAATCCTTTTTCTTTATTAAAGGTAGAAGCAATGGTTTCTGGGAGAATCCTCTTTCCTCATTAGTTAGAGATAGGAGCAGTGGATTGAGGGAGAATCCTCCCTCCCCAGTGGCTGGAATAGGAACAGTGATTTCTGGGGGAATCTTCCCTCCCCATTGGCTAAAAATGGACCCTGGGAAAATCCTTTTTCTTTATTAGAGATAGAAGCAATAGTTTCTGGGAGTCCTCATTGGTTAGAGATAGGAGCAGTGGATTGTGGGAGAATCCTCCCTCCCCAGTGGCTGGAATAGGAACAATGATTTCTGGGAGAATCCTCCCTCCCCACTAGCTAAAAATGGACCCCGGGAAAATCCTTTTTCTTTATTAGAGATAGAAGCAATGGTTTCTGAGAGAATACTCTTTCCTCATTAGTTAGAGATGGGAGCAGTGGACTGTGGGAGAATCCTCCCTCCCCAGTGGCTGGAATAGGAACAGTGATTTCGGGGGGAATCTTCCCTCCCCATTGGCTAAAAATGGACCCTGAGAGAATCCTCTTTCTTTATTCATTCATTCATCCCATTCAATCGTATTTACTGAGCGCTTACTGAGTGCAGAGCACTGTACTAAGCGCTTGGGAAGTACAAGTTGGCAACAGATAGCGATAGAAGCAATGGTTTCTGGGAGAATCCCCTTTCCGCAATGATTAGAGATAGGAGAAGTGGTTTCTGGGAGAATCCTCCCTCCCCGTTGGCTGGCACAGGAACAACGGTTTCTCTCTCTACCCATTGGGTAGGGGAAGGGGGAATGGTTTCTGGAAGAAATCCTCTTGCAGAACAAGGGAAGAGAGCCCGGGAGTGGGAGGTCAAAGCCCAGATGGGATTTCTCCAGGACCACTTCCCATCCCTCCGCAGACGGGGCCCGCCCCCTCTGAGAAAGGGGGAAAATTCCCCTCTCTTCCCCCACCCCGGCCTCACCGTCAGATGCTCTGCGAAGCAGGTGAAGAGGAGGAGGAGGAAGAGGAGGAAGGCGATGCCATAGGCGATGGCCAGAGCTGGGGACCTGGTGGCAGACAGAGAGGGACCGATCAAAATAATAATAATGATGATGATGGCATTTATTAAGCGCTTACTATGTGCCAAGCACTGTTCTAAGCGCTGGGGAGGTTAGCAAGGTGATCAGGTTGTCCCACGGGGGGCTCACAGTCTTAATCCTCATTTTCCAGATGAGGTCACTGAGGCCCAGAGAAGTGAAGTGACTTACCCAGAGCCACACAGCTGACAAGTGGCAGGGGCGGGATTTGAACCCATGACCTCTGACTCCAAAGCCCGGGCTCTTTCCACTGAGCCGTGCCGCTTCTCATATCCCATCACCTTGCACCTGCATGGGGCTCCTAATAATAATAACTGTAGCATTTGATGAGCGCTTATTATGGGACAAGCACTGTTCTAAGCACCAGGGTCAGTATAAGCTTATAATAATAATAATAGCATTTATTAAGCGCTTACTATGTGCAAAGCACTGTTCTAAGCGCTGGGGAGGTTAGCAAGGTGATCAGGTTGTCCCACGGGGGGCTCACAGTCTTCATCCCCATTTTCCAGATGAGGTCACTGAGGCCCAGAGAAGTGAAGTGACTTGCCCAGAGCCACCCAGCTGACAAGTGGCAGAGGCGGGATTTGAACCCGTGACCTTCGACTCCAAAGCCCGGGCTCTTCCCTCTGAGCCACGCTGCTTCTCATATTACCTTGCGCCCGCATGGGGCTCCTAATAAAAGTGTAGTATTTGATGAGCGCTTATTATGGGACAAGCGCTGTTCTAAGCACCGGGACACGGTCCCTGCCCCACACGGGGCTCACAGTCTTAATCCCCATTTCCCAGATGAGGAAACTGAGGCACAGGGAGTCCTCGAACTCCCGGCCGCGGGCTCTTTCCACTAGGCCTCGCTCCTCCTCCCGCGGGCCGAGTGTCCTGCCGTATTGGGGCACAGGGCAGGGGGAAGATTTGGAGCCTCGAACAGGGGGGACGGGGGGGTCCCCCCGCCCACCCAGCCGCCACTACTCACCAGTTGGCCACCAGCATCTGGATGGTGAAGTTGGACAGGAAAACCAGGAAAGCGCAGGCCGCGTAGTATTTGAAAGCCGGAAGAGCCGAGAGCCGGTACTGGAGAGAAGAGGGATGGGGAGGCCTCGGGGATGGCAATCACCCCCGAGCTCCCCACCAGCATCCCCAGCCTGGGACGCGGAATATCCCCCCTGCAGGGAATGTGTCCGTTTACCGCCATAGTACACTCTCCCAAGCGCTTAGTACAGTGCTTTACATTCACCAGCCTGGCTGGTGGCTCAGCGTGGAAGCAGCGTGGCTCAGTGGAAAGAGCCCGGTCTTTGGAGTCAGAGGTCATGGGTTCAAATCCCTGCTCCACCAATTGTCAGCTGTGTCACTTCACTTCTCTGGGCCTCAGCTACCTCATCTGGAAAATGGGGATTAAGACTGGGAGCCCCCCGTGGGACAAGCTGATCACCTTGTAACCTCCCCAGCGCTTAGAACAGTGCTTTGCACACAGTAAGTGCTTAATAAATGCCATCATTAGTATTATTCACCGGCTCTGCCAACTGCCAGCTGTGTGACTTTGGGCAAGTCATTTCGTGGCTCAGTGGAAAGAGCCCGGGCTTTGGAGTCCGAGGTCCCGGCTCTGCCAATTGTCACCTGGGTGACTTTGGGCAAGTCACTTCGCTTCTCCGGGCCTCAGTTCCCACATCTGGAAAATGGGGATGAAGACTGGGAGCCCCCCGTGGGACAATCTGAACACCTTGGAACCTCCCCAGCGCTTAGAACAGGTGCTTTGCACGTAGTAAGCGCTTAACAAATGCCATCATTATTATTATTATTATTTCACTTCTCTGGGCCTCAGTGACCTCATCTGGAAAATGGGGATTAAAACTGTGAGCCCCGTGTGGGACAACCTGATCACCTTGTATCCTCCCCAGCGCTTAGTATAGTGCTTTGCACATAGGAAGCGCTTAACAAATGCCATTATTATTATTATTATTCTTCATTTGTTCAGTCATCTTTATTGAGCGCTTATTGCATACCAAGCATTTGGGAGAGTATAATACAGTAATCAACCAACACATTCCCTGCCCACAACGAGCTTACAGTCTAGGGTGGGGAGACAGACATTAATATAAATAAACATTATAAATAATAAATAGAGGAAGAGTGCGGCTTAGTGGAAAGAGCCCGGGCTTGGGAGTCAGTGGACATGGGTTCTAATCCCGGAATCACCACTTGTCTGCTGTGTGACCCTGGGCAAGCCACTTAACTTCTCTGGGCCTCAGTTCCCTCATCTGTAAAATGGGGATTTAATAATAATAATAATAATAATGGTGATATTTGTTAAGCACTTACTATGTGAGAAGCACCATTCTAAGCACTCGGGGGATACGAGGGGATCAGGTTGTCCCACGTGGGGCTCACGGTCTTAATCCCCATTTTACAGATGAGGGAACTGAGGCCCAGAGAAGTGAAGTGGCTTGCCCAAGGTCACCCACCTTGGAGCCTGGATTCGAACCCACGACGACTGACTCCCAAACCCGCGCTCTTTTCACTGAGCCACGCTGACTGTGAGCCCCACGGGGGACAACCCGATGATCCTGTATGTCCCCCAGCGCTTAGGACAGTGCTCGGCCCCTAGTAAGCGCTTAACAAATACCATCATCATTATTATTATAAATAAATTGTGGCTATGATTTGCGCACATTAAGGGCTCAAGAAATCCAAGTGAATGAATGCAGGAATGAATAAATTCAGGAGAGGAGAGCCCAGAGATGGATGTGGTTTTCCCCGGTCAGTAGATGACCGAACTGCACAACGGACTCTGCTTCCAGGCCTCTCTCCTCCCTCCTTGCTGGGGGAAACCTGACCCTGCTCCTGGGACCCCACATTGGGGATGGGTTAATGATGGCATTTATTAAGCACTTACTATGTGCAAAGCACTGTTCTAAGCGCTGGAGAAGTTACAATGTGATCAGGTTGTCCCACGGGGGGCTCACGGTCTTCATCTCCAGGAGGCCTTCCCAGACTGAGCCCCTTCCCTCCTTTCCCCCTCCTCCCCCCTCCATCTCCACCTTCTTACCTCCTTCCCTTCCCCACAGCACCTGTATATATGTATATATGTTTGTACATATTTATTACTCTATATTATATTTATGACTCTACTTATTTTACTTGTACATATCTATTCTATTTATTTTATTTTGTTAGTATGTTTGGTTTTGTTCTCTGTCTCCTCCATTTAGACTGAGAGCCCACTGTTGGGTAGGGACCGTCTCTATATGTTGCCAATTTGTACTTCCCAAGCGCTTAGTCCAGTGCTCTGCACATAGTAAGCGCTCAATAAATACGATTGATGATGATGATCCCCATTTTCCAGTTGAGGGAACTGAGGCCCGGAGAAGTGATGTGACTCGCCCAAAGTCACCCAGCTGACAAGTGGCGGAGCCGGGATTTGAACCCATGACCTCTGACTCCAAAGCCCGGGCTCTTTCCTCTCCTCCTCGTCCCCCTCTCCATCCTCCCCATCTTACCTCCTTCCCTTCCCCACAGCACCTGGATAGATGTATATATGTTTGTACATATTTATTACTCTATTTATCTTACTTGTACATATCTATTCTATTTATTTTATTTTGTTAGTATGTTTGGTTTTGTTCTCTGTCTCCCCCTTCTAGACTGTGAGCCCGCTGTTGGGTAGGGACTGTCTCTATGTGTTGCCGACTTGTACTTCCCAAGCGCTTAGTACAGTGCTCTGCACACAGTAAGCACTCAATAAATACAATTGATTGATTGATTGATTTCCACTGAGGCACGCTGCTTCTCTAAGCAGATTTGGGGGGGCCTGTCGCTGCATCATTCGTCTGCAGTGGCCCCCCAACTCACCTCCTTCTCCATCTCCTTCTTCCTGAAGTACAGGGTCACTGGGTTGAAGTCCTTGGATCTCTTCCACTGCCTAGAAGAGACCGGAAGGAGGAGTCCCTGTCTTTTTGTTTTTGTGGCATTTGTTAAGCGCTTACTATGTGCCAGGCACTGTACTAAGCGCTGGGGTGGTTACAAGACAATTAGGTTGGACACAGTCCGGGTCCCACGTAGCGTTCATGGTCTTAATCCCCATTTTACCAAAAGCCCGTGCTTGGGAGTCAGGGGTCGTGGGTTCTAATCCCGGCTCCGCCACATGTCTGCTGTGTGACCTTGGGCAAGTCGCTTCACTTCTCTGAGCCTCAGCGACCTCATCTGTAAAATGGGGATGAAGACTGGGAGCCCCACGTGGGACAACCTTGTATCCCCCCCACAGCGCTTAGAACAGTGCTTCGCACATAGTAAACACTTAACAGACGTTAAGTCTTCTAGACTGTGAGCCCACTGTTGGGTAGGGACCCTCTCTATATGTTGCCAACTTGGACTTCCCAAGGGCTTAGTACTGTGCTCTGCACACAGTAAGCGCTCAATAAATACGATTGAATGAATGAACAAATGCCACAGTTAATTAATTAATTATACAGATGAGGGAACTGAGGCACAGAGAAGCGAAGGGACGTGGCCCAGGTCACCCAGCAGATAAGCGGCAGAGGCGGGATTAGAATCCAAGTCCTCTGAGTCCCAGGCCTGGGCTCTTTCCACGACTTCATGCGGCTTCTCTTTCCCGGGGAGCAGATGTTGGGATTATCCTCCCCACCCCATCCCACCCCCAATTCTCTTCCCTCGAAGCAGATGAAAATCTTCCGCGCGTTCCCACCCCTTCCGGACCAGAAAGTTTTCGACCAGACATTCCCGCCCGCCCCCTTACCCCCATTCCCGGCCTTACTTCTGGGAGTTGAGTTGTTCGATGACCTGAAAGAACTCGGTGTCCAACTCATCCTCCAGGCCTCGGGGGGTGCGGGCCCTGGGGGGGAGACCCCAGACCACCGTCGTTGTCATGGAGACACTGTCCGGGTGGGCCCCTAGTCATCCCCATCCCCACAGCATTTATGTACAGATCCTTATACTCTTTCGCTTCCCCTCTCTGCACTTTCATTCAGTCGTATCTATTGAGCGCTTCCTGTGGGCAGAGCACTGTACTAAGCGCTCGGGAAGTACAAGTCGGCAACATATGGAGACGGTCCCTACCCAACAACGGGCTCACAGTCTAGAAGGGGCTCGCGGTCTAGAAGACTGTGTTATTATTATATTTGTTATTTGTTATTATTATATGAAGTCATCATTATTATTGATAATGTATCACCATCGTAATTTTAAGAATCGTTAAGCTCTCACTAGATCATCATCATCATCAATCGTACTTATTGAGCGCTTACTGTGTGCAGAGCACTGTACTAAGCGCTTGGGAAGTACAAATTGGCAACATATAGGGACAGTCCCTACCCAACAGTGGGCTCACAGTCTAAAAGGGGGAGACAAAACCAAACATAAGCACTGTTCTAAACGCTAGGGTAGATAGAATAATAATAATAATGATGGCATTTATTAAGTGCTTACTATGTGCCAAGCACCGTTCTAAGCGCTGGGGAGGTTACAAGGTGATCGGGTTGTCCCACAGGGGCTCGCGGTTTTCATTTCCATTTTACAGATGAGGTCACTGGCCCAGAGAAGTGAAGTGACTTGCCCAAAGTCACACAGCTGCCAGCTGGCAGAGCTGGGATTCGAACCCACGACCTCTGACTCCAAAGCCCGGGCGCTTTCCACTGAGCCACGCTGCTTCTCCAGATAATCAGCCTGGACACAGTCCATGTCCGATGTGGGGCTCGCATTTGGATGTCCGATGTGGGGCTCGCATTTGGAGGGTGGAGGGATTTAATCCCCGTTTTACAGATGAGGAAAGTGAGGCACAGAGAAGCAAAGGGACTTGCCCAAGGTCACAGAGAAGACAAGGGAGAGAGCCAGGATTAGAACTTGGGTCCTCTGGCTCCCAAGGTCTGGGTTTTTTCCCTTAGACCACGCTGCTTCCCTAATTTACTTTAACGACAGTCTCTCCAGCTATAGAGTAAACTCTGCACACAGTAAGCGCTCAATAAATATGATTGATTGATTGATTGATTGATCCTGATGCCTCTGCACACGGGAAGCGCTCACTAAATACCACTGATTGAATGACTACGAAAACCACCATACCCCCCACCCCTTGCTTAGCTTGAGAAAGCCCTTCAGTCCTCCCTCAGTTCCCTCCGCAGGCCCTCCCGGGTAGGGGGTCTCGGGGGTCTCCTCACCGGTCCAAGCTCCTCTGGGGGCTCAATGAACCCAGGACAATCTCCTGTGTGCGAGAGGGCAAGGGAGGGGAGAGGGGGGCAGGAGAGGAGGGAGATGTGGAGTAAATGTGTTAGAGATTTTTTATCACCATCCCGGTGAGACTGGGAGATTCTTCCCTGGAGGGGCAAACTGGAGGAGGGGCCATTCTGCACTGAGCCAGAGGCAGGGGGATGACCAACGGGGATCTCTCCAGCCCTTGATGCCCAGGGGTCCGGATTCTTGGAAAACACTGGGGTTCCGGGAGTTGGGAGATGGACAGAGAGGTTGGGAGATGGACAGAGAGGCCCGGCCTTCTGGCCGCTGAGCTTGGAGGGTTGGGGGTCGGCAGAGGAAGCTCTGATAATAATAATAATAATGGTATTTGTTAAGCGCTTACTGTGTGCAAAGCACTGTTCTAAGCGCCGGGGAGGTTACAAGATGATCAGGTTGTTCCATGGGGGGCTCACAGTTTTAATCCCCATTTTACAGATGACGGAACTGAGGCCCAGAGAAGTTGACTTGCCCCAAGTCAAACAGCTGCCAGTTGGTGGAGCCGGGATTTGAACCCATGACCTCTGACTCCAAAGCCCGGGCTCTTTCCACTGAGCCACGCTGCTTCTCATCTTTGGGGAGGGGGCGTCTGCTGGCCACTGAGGCCTGCAGGAGGACCGGAGTGGGGCAGACTGGAGGAAGGGCAGGGCCTGGGAGAGGGCCAGGAGAAGACTGGGAGATGGGGTGGGGGGTCACAAGAGGGGAGAGGGCAAGGGGAGGAAAATCGGGGGGAAAGGAGGGAGCTGAACCTGGAGGGGGCCCCGACCCCCCGAGGGTGCCGCAGGGCCGGGGCTGTGCAGGTGGCTGAGGTTGGCAAAGGGCTTGGCAGCCCCCCAGGACTCCAGGTAGCGGGTCATCAGCAGTGATGGGCGCAGTGTGGTGCCCTCGGCCGAAGACAGCGGCCCCCCTGGGGTCCCTGCCCCCTCCTCCTCTTCCTCCTCCGCCTGGAGAAACAGGAGGGTCCCGGGCTGAGCAGCCCCTCTGCTCCTTCCTCTCCTCCCTCTCCTCAATCCCAGAAGCTCCAGTGCCCTCCCAGCATGGGGGAGCGGGTGGGAGGGGGGAAGGGAAAGGGGGAGAGGAGGAGGGGGAGAGGAGGAAGGGGAGAGGAGGAGAAGAGGGAGAAGAGTGGGGGGAGGAAAGGGAAGAGGAGGAAGGCAGAGAGGAAGAAGGGGGAGAGGAGGAAGGGGGAGAGGAGGAAGGGGGAGAGGAGGACGGCGGAGAGGAAGAAAGGGGAGAGGAAGAAGGGGGAGAGGAAGAAGGGGGAGAGGAGGGGTAGAGGAGGAGGGGGAGAAGAGGGGGGGAGAAGAGAAGGGAGAGATGAGGAGGGGGAGAAAAGGAAAGGGAAGAGGAGGAAGGCAGAGACGAAGAAGGGGGAGAAGAGAAGGGGAGAGGAGGAAGGGGGAGAGGAAGAAGGGGGAGAAGAGAAGGGGAGAGGAGGAAGCGGGAGAGGAGGAAGGGGGAGAGGAAGAAGGGGGAGAAGAGAAGGGGAGAGGAGGAAGGGGGAGAGGAAGAAGGGGGAGAAGAGAACGGGGAGAAGAGGAAGGGGAGAGGAAGAAGGGGAGAGGAGGAAGGGGAAGAGGAGGAAGGGGGAGAGGAAGAAGGGGGAGAGGAAGAAGGGGGAGAGGAAGAAGGGGGAGAGGAGGAAGGGGAAGAGGAAAAAGGGGGAGAGGAAGAAGGGGGAGAGGAGGAAGGAGGAGAGAAGGAAGGGGAGAGGAGGAAGGGGAGAGAAGAGGGGGGAAGAGGAGGGGGAGAAGAGGAAAGGGAAGAGGAGGAAGGTGGAGAGGAAGAAGGGGGAGAGGAGGAGGGGGAGAGGAGGAAAGGGGAGAGGAGGAAGAAGAAGAGGAAGAAGGAGGAGAGGAGGAAGGCGGGGAGGAGGAAGGAGAAGAGGTGGAAGGAGGAGAGGAGGGTCTCCCAGGAGAGATCCCGGCCACGTGGTCCCGTTGGGTGAGGCGAGTTTGCTCCAGTGCCAGGCTGTCCCGGGGTGGCTGGGTTGGGGGTTGGGGGGGGTCTCACCCGCGGGTCAATGACCAGGTAGGTGGTCTCCCCCAGCTCCCGCAGGTAGGCATCACGGTGTCCGGGGGCCGCATCCTCCACCGCGTAGGCCCCGCCCAGCAGGGCCAGGGTGGCCCCTGTAATGTGCACCCGCCTGAGGGTGCCAGGGGTCAGCGAGGAAGAGCTCTCCCTTGACCCCGGCCCCGCCGCCCGGCCCCGGCCATGCCCACTCACCCTGGCACCCCGCCGGCCTCCATGTGATTGGCCAGGGTGACGTCGTGGGACCAGACGTCGTACTGCCACTTCTGCAGGCCGATGACCCCGCACAGCACGCTGCCCGAGTGCACCCCCACGCGCATGCTGATCTCCACCCCGGTGGCCGCCCGCAGCTTCCTGGGCAGTGCCAGGGGAGAAGAACGTGGCGTGGAGAACGGGGGATGGCGAGATGAGGGGCTGGGGGGCATCTCCCCACAGAGACTCTGTCCCTCGAGACACATCCCTCCCAACCCGCTCTCTTCTCCAGGTCACTTGCTCCCTAGCCGTCCCGGCCCTCTTTTTGGGGAGGAGGGCCTGCCTCCCGGCTCCCACCGCCCCCCCAAGCCCGAGGGGTGGTCCCGCCGGACTGACCGGATGGCCCGGCACATGTCCAGCCCCATCCGCACGCAGTTGAGCGCGTGGTCCGGCAGCGAGAGCGGCAGGCCGGACACACAGTAGTAACAGTCGCCCAGGATCTTGATCCGCATGCATTCGTGCTCCTGGAGGCGGAGGACAAGGGGTCAGGGGTCAAGACTGTCCTCAGGGTCAGGGGTCAAGGGGGGGCTCGCAGCAGGCTCAGGGGTGGGACTGGGGGGACTCCGAGAAGCCGAGGAAGGCAGAGAGGAAGAAGGGGGAGAAGAGAAAGGGGAGAGGAGGAAGGGGGAGAGGAGGAAGGGGAGAGGAAAAAAGGTGGAGAGGAGGAAGGGGAAAGGAAAAAGGGGGAGTGGAAGAAGGGGGAGAGGAGGGGGGAAAGAGGAAGGGGAAAAGAGAAGGGGGAGAGGAGGAAAGGGAAGAGGAAGAAGGGGGAGAGGAGGAAGGTGGAGAGGAAAAAGGTGGAGAGGAAGAAGGGGGAGAGGAGGAAGGTGGAGAGGAAAAAGGTGGAAAGGAAGAAGGGGGAGAGGAGGAAGGGGAGAGGAGGAAGGGGAGAGAAGGAGGGGGAAAAGAGGAGGGGGAGAGGAGGAAAGGGAAGAGGAAGAAAGGGGAGAGAGGAAGGGGGAGAGGAAAAAGGGGGAGAGGAAGAAGGGGGAGAGAGGAAGGTGGAGAGGAAGAAGGGGGAGAGGAGGAAGGGGGAGAGGAGGAAGGGGGAGAGGAAGAAGGGGGAGAGGAGAACGGGGAGAGAAGGAGGGGGAGAGAAGGAGGGGAAAAGAGGAGGGGGAGAGGAAGAAGGGGGAGAGGAGGAAGGGGAGAGGAAATAGGGGGAGAGGAGGAAGGGGAGAGGAGGAAGGGGAAAAAAGGAAGGGGAGAGGAGGAAAGGGAAAGAGGAGGGGGAGAGGAGGAAAGGGAAGAGGAGGAAGGCAAGAGGAGGAAGGGGAAAAGAGGAAGGGGTGAGGAGGAAAGGGAAGAGGAGGAAGGTGGAGAAGAATAAGGGGGAGAGGAGGAAAGGGGAGAGGAGGAAGGGGAAAGAACACCGGCCTCAGAGTCAGGGGACGTGGGTTCTAATCCCGGCTCTGCCTCTTGTCTGCTGTGTAACCTTGGGCAAGTCATTTCACTTTTCTGTGCCTCAGTTCCTCAACTGTAAAAGGGGGAGTTAAAGACTCGTTCCCTCTCCTACTGGCAGAACAGTTGGTCAGTCAATCGTATTTGTTGAGTGCTTCCTATGTGCAGGGCACCGTACAAAGTGCTTGGGAGACTACAATATTGTATTGTATTCGACCCGTACTTCCCAAGTGCTTAGTCCAGTGCTCTGCACACAGTAAGCGCTCAATAAATACGATTGAATGAATAAATGAATGAATGAATATAATAACAGACACATTCCCTGCCCACAGTGAGCTTATGGTCTAGACAGGGACTGTGTCCGACCTAATTAACTTATACTTAACCCCAGCTCTCAGAACAGTGTTTGACATGTAGTGAGCGCTCAACGGATACTAGAGAAGCAGATTAGAGATAGTAGAGAAGTAGAGTGGCTCAATGAAAAGAGCCCGGGCTTCGGAGTCAGAGGTCATGGGTTCAAACCCCGGCTCCGCCACTTGTCAGCTGTGTGACTTTGGGCAAGTCACTTCACTTCTCTACACCTCAGAGACCTACTCTGTAAAATGGGGATGAAGACTGGGAGCCCCCCGGGGGACAACCTGATCACCTTGTAACCTCCCCAGTGCTTAGAACAGTGCTTTGCACATAGTAAGCGCTTAATAAATACCACCATTATTATTATCATTATTATTCTCCGTGCCTTGGTAACCTCATCTGTAAAATGGGGATGAAGACTGGGAGTCCCCAGTGGTACAACCTGATCACCCTGTAACCTCCCCAGTGCTTAGAACAGTGCTTTGTACATAGTAAGTGCTTAATAAATACCACCATTATTATTATTATTGTTATTCTCTGTGCCTCAGTAACCTCATCTGTAAAATAGGGATGAAGACTGGAAGCCCCTCATGGGACAACCTGATCACCTTGTAACCTCCCCAGTGCTTACAACAGTGCTTTGCACATAGTAAGTGCTTAATAAATACCACCATTATTATTCTCTGTGCCTCGGTGACCTCATCTGTAAAATGGGGATGAAGACTTTGAGCCCCCCGGGGGACAACCTGGTCACCTTGTAACCTCCCCAGCGCTTAGAACATAGTAAGTGCTTAATAAATGCCGTCATTATTATTATTATTATTATAAAAAAGGGGAGAAGGGACACCCCCCCACCCCATCCCTCGTGCGGGCTTCCCTTGTGAAGGTTCTGGGGCCGGGTTCTCCCGGGGCTCTGACCTTGGCGATCTGGTCGAACTTGCCAAAGAGCTCATTGAGCATCAACACCAGTTCCTTGGGCGAGCATTCGCTGGCCAGCCTTGTGAAGCCCACGATGTCCGCATACAGCACGCTGGAGCCGGGAGGGGTGGACACAGCCCGGACGGGCGTGGGGAGGGGATTGCTCCAGGGAGCCGGACTCTCCCCCCTGGCCCCCCAGGGCTGTCCGAAATGGGGAACCACCGACCCTTCTCGCCGAAGCTGGGGTGGACCCCGAAACCACGCCGGTACCTGACGCCCTGGTGCCTCTTGACGTAGAGACTGTGGAAGTTGTTGGCACCTTCGGGGCGCGGGCCCTGTCCGGCCTGCAGCCTTGCCATGATCTCCGCTTTCATCTCCCGGGCCAGGTAAGCGGGGAGGATGGACAGCAGCAGGTGCTCCTGGGGTAGGGATCCCCCCCAGGCTGTCAATCAATCAATCAATCAATCGTATTTATTGAGCGCTTACTATGCGCAGAGCACTGGACTAAGCGCTTGGGAAGTACAAATTGGCAACACATAGAGACAGTCCCTACCCAACAGTGGGCTCACAGTCTAAAAGGGGCAGACAGAGAACAGAACCAAACATACCAACAAAATAAAATAAATAGGATAGAAATGTACAAGTAAAATAAATAAATAGAGTAATAAATATGTACAACCATATAGACATATATACAGGTGCTGTGGGGAAGGGAAGGAGGTAAGATGGGGGGATGGAGAGGGGGATGAGGGGGAGAGGAAGGAAGGGGCTGAGTGTGGGAAGGCCTCCTGGAGGAGGTGAGCTCTCAGCAGGGCCTTGAAGGGAGGAAGAGAGCGAGCTTGGCGGAGGGGCAGAGGGAGGGCATTCCGGGCCCGGGGGATGACGTGGGCCGGGGGTCGACGGCGGGACAGGCGAGAACGAGGTACAGTGAGGAGATTAGCGGTGGAGGAGCGGAGGGTGCGGGCTGGAAAAGGAGAGAAGGGAGGTGAGGTAGGAGGGGGCGAGGTGATGGACAGCCTTGAAGCCCAGGGTGAGGAGTTTCTGCCTGATGCGCAGATTGATTGGGAGCCACTGGAGATTTTTGAGGAGGGGAGTAACGTGCCCAGAGCGTTTCTGGACAAAGATAATCCGGGCAGCAGCATGAAGTATGGACTGAAGTGGAGAGAGACACGAGGATGGGAGATCAGAGAGAAGGCTGGTGCAGTAGTCCAGACGGGATAGGATGAGAGCTTGAATGAGCAGGGTAGCAGTCAGCTCCCCTCTCTAGGCCGTAAATCCTCCCCCACAAGCTGTACACTGCCCCCCAAGTTGTAAACTCCCCTGCTTGGGCTGTGAGCTCTCAATCAATCCATCAATCGTATTTATTGAGCGCTTACTGGGTGCAGAGCACTGTACTAAGCGCTTGGGAAGTACCAGTTGGCAACATATAGAGACAGTCCCTACCCCACAGTGGGCTCACAGTCTAAAAGTGTGACTTCCTTCTCCCTTCACTCTCCCTTCCAGGCTGTAGGATCCCTTGTCTAGGCCGTACGCTCCCCCATCCCCCATTGTACGTATTTTTTTACTTGTACATATTTTTTTACTCTATTTATTTATTTATTTAATTTATTTGTACATATCTATTATATTTATTTTACTTTGTTAGTATGTTTGGTTTTGTTCTCTGTCTCCCCCTTTTAGACTGTGAGCCCACTGTTGGGGAGGGGCTGTCTCTAGATGTTGCCAATTTGTACTTCCCAAGCGCTTAGTACAGTGCTCTGCACATAGTAAGCGCCCAATAAATACGATTTGATGATGATGATGATCCGGCGTGGCTTAGCGGAAAGGGCCCGGGTTTGGGGGTCAGAGGTCGTGGGTTTCCTAGACTGTGAGCCCACTGTTGGGTAGGGACCGTCTCTATATGTTGCCAACTTGTACTTCCCAAGCGCTTAGTCCAGTGCTCTGCACCCAGTAAGCGCTCAACAAATATGATTGACTGATTCCAATCCTGGCTCCGCCACTTATCAGCTGGGTGACCTGGGGCAAGCAGCGTGGCTCATTCATTCAGTCATTCATTCAATCGTATTTATTGAGCGCTTACTGTGTGCAGAGCACTGGACTGAGCGCTTGGGAAGTCCATGTTGGCAACATAGAGAGACGGTCCCTACCCAACAGCGGGCTCACAGTCTAGAAGGGGGAGACAGAGAACAAAACAAAACATATTCATAAAATTAAATAAATATGCACAAATAAAATAAATAAATAAATAAATAGAAAGAGCCCGGGTTTGGGAGTCAGAGGTCGTGGGTTCCAATCCCGGCTCCGCCACTTATCAGCTGGGTGACCTGGGGCAAGCAGCGTGGCTCGTTGGAAGGAGCCCAGGCTTGGGAGTCAGAGGGCGTGGGTTCTAATCCCTTCTCCACCACTTATCAGCTGTGTGGCCTTGGGCAAGTCGCTTCACTTCTCTGGGCCTCAGTTCCCTAATGGGTTCAAATCCCAGCTCCGCCACTTGTCAGCTGTGTGACCTTGGGCAAGTCGCTTCACTTCTCTGGGCCTCAGTTCCCTCGTCTGTCAAATGGTGATGAAGACTGTGAGCCCCATGTAGGACAACCTGATCACCTTTGTATCCCCCCACAGCGCTTAGAACGGTGCTTGGCACATAGTCAGCGCATAACAAACACTATCATTATTGTTATTATTCTCTGGGCCTCAGTGACCTCATCTGTAAAATGGGGATGACGATTGCAAACACCAGGTGGGACAACCTGATCACCTTTGTATCCCCCCACAGCACTTAGAATGGTGCTTGGCACATAGCACATAACCTGTACTTCCCAAGCGCTTAGTACAGTGCTCTGCACACAGTAAGCACTCAATAAATGCGATTGAATGAATGAATGAATGAATGAATGAACAAACACTATCATTATTGTTATTATTCTCTGGGCCTCAGTTCCCTCATCTGCAAAATGGGGATGACGTCTGTGAGCCCCACGTGGGACAACCTCATCACCTTTGTATCCCCCCGCAGCGCTTAGAATGGTGCTTGGCACATAGCGCATAACCTGTACTTCCCAAGCGCTTAGTAAAGTGCTCTGCACACAGCAAGTGCTCAACAAATACGATTGAATGAATGAATGAACAAACACTATCATTATTGTTATTATTCTCTGGGCCTCAGTGACCTCCTCTGTAAAATGGGGATGACGACTGGGAACACCAGGTGGGACAAGCTGATCACCTCTCTATCCCCTCACAGTGCTTTGAATGGTGCTTGGCCCATAGCGCATAACTTGTAGTTCCCAAGCGCTTAGTACAGTGCTCTGCACACAGCAAGCGCTCAACAAATACGATTGAATGGATGAATGAACAAACACTATCATTATTATTATTCTCTGGGCCTCAGTGACCTCATCTGTAAAATGGGGATGATGACTGTGAACACCTGTCTCTATATGTTGCCAATTTGTACTTCCCAAGCGCTTAGTACAGTGCTCTGCACATAGTAAGCGCTCAATAAATACGATTGATGATGATGATGACAACCTGATCACCTCTCTATCCCCTCACAGTGCTTATAATGGTGCTTGGCCCACAGCGCATAACTTGTACTTCCCAAGCGCTTAGTACAGTGCTCTGCACACAGCAAGCGCTCAACAAATACGATTGAATGAATGAACAAACATTAACATTGTTATTATTCTCTGGGCCTCAGTGACCTCATCTGTAAAATGGGGATGACGACTGGGAACCCCAGGTGGGACACCCTGATCACCTTTGTATCCCCCTCCAGCGCTTAGAACGGTGCTCGGCATGTAGTAAGCGCTGAATTCCAACATTATCCTTCGTTCAATCGTGTTTCTTGTGCACCCCCGGGGAACTTCTTTCCCCGGTCCCCCGTCCCTGGTCCTATTTATTTCTTTCTTTTACTTGTACATATCTATTCTCTTTATTTTATTTTGTTAGTATGTTTGGTTTTGTTCTCTGTCTCCCCCTTTTAGACTGTGAGCACACTGTTGGGTAGGGACTGTCTCTAGATGTTGCCAACTTGTACTTCCCAAGCGCTTAGTCCAGTGCTCTGCACACAGTAAGCGCTCAATAAAGAGGATTGATGATGATGCTGCTGCTGGTCCTCCTCCGGGCTCCGGGGCCCTCCCGCACGGCCTGGCCCTGGGGCCGGCTGACCTGGTGCCGCTTCTCCGAGTCGAGGCGTCTCCGGGAGTGCAGGGAGCGCAGCGCTTCTCGGAAGGTGGCCCGCAGGGCGCGCTCCATCAGGGCCTTGTGATAGGCACCGGCCAGGTTCCCGCACAAGAACAGCACCGCGTTGGCCGCCAGCTGGGGAGACACCGCCAGGGGGCGCCGTTGGGGTGGGGGGTGGGGGTGGGGTGCAGGGGGCGTGGTCAGGGAAAAGGGCGGGACCAATGAGGGGCGGAGGAGCGGGAGGGGGCGTGGTCAGGGGAAAGGGGAGTGGTCAGGGGAAGGGGGCGGGGCCGGGGCTGGACCAATGGGGGGAGGAGGAGCGGGAAGGGGCGTGGCCATAAGGTGGGCCGGGCGAGAAAGGGGCGAGGTCAGGGGAAAGGGGGCGGGGCGGGGCTGGACCAATTAGGGGCGGAGGAGCAGGAAGGGGGCGTGACCATGGGGTGGGGATGCCCTGGGAGGGGGAAGGGGCGTGGTCGGGGAAGGGGCGGGGCCTGGTCGGGACCAATGAGGGGGTGCCCTGGGAGGGAAAGGGGTGCGGTCAGGGGAAAGGGGCGTGTCTTGGGAGAGAAGGGTGGGGGAGAGGCGTGGTTAGAGGAAAGGGGCGGGGCCGGTCTGGACCAAAGAGGGGCGGAGGAGCAGGAAAGGGGCGTGGTCATAGGGTGGGGCGGCCTGGGAGGGAAAGGGGTGCGGTCAGGGCAAAGGGGCGTGGCCTGGCCGGGACCACGGAGGTGCGGAGGAGCAGGAAGGGGGCTTGGCCAGCGGGTGGGCGTGTCCTGGGAGAGAAGGGAGGGGGGAGGGGCGTGGCCAGAGGGAAAGGGCGGGGCCGGGCTGGACCAATGAGGGGAGGAGGAGCAGGAAGGGGCGTGGCCATAGGGTGGGCTGGGCGAGAAAGGGATGTGTTCAGGGGAAAGGGACGGGGCCGGGGCTGGACCAATGAGGGGCGGAGGAGCAGGAAGGGGGCGTGACCATAGGCTGGGGGTGCTCTGGGAGGGAAAGGGGGCGTGGTCAGGGGAAGGGGCGGAGGAGCAGGAAAGGGGCGTGGCCACAGGGTGGGGGTGCCCTGGGAGGGAAAGGGGGCGTGGTAACGGGGAAGGGGCGGTGCCGGGGCTGGACCAATGAGGGGCGGAGGAGCAGGAGGGGCGTGGCCAGCGGGTGGGCAGTCCTGTGAGATAAGGGAGGGGCGTGGTCAGGGGGAAGGGGCGGGCCTGGGCTGGACCAATTAAGGGCGGAGGAGCAGGAAAGGGGCGTGGCCATAGGGTGGGGGTGCCCTGGGAGGGAAAGGGGGCGTGGTAAGGAGGAAGGGGCGGTGCCGGCGCTGGACCAATGAGAGGCGGAGGAGCAGGAGAGGGGCGTGGCCAGCGGGTGGGCGTGTCCTGGGGAGACGATGGGCGTGGCCAGGGAAAGGGGCGGGGCCGGGGTTGGACCAATGCGGGGAGGAGGAGCAGGAGGGGGGTGTGGCCATAGGGTGGGGGTGCTCTGGGAGGGAAGGGGGTGCGGTCAGGGGAAAGGGGCGTGGCCCGATCGGGACCAATGAGGTGAGGAGGAGCAGGAAATGGGCGTGGCCATTGGGTGGGGGCTGGGATGAAAAGAGGCGTGGTCATATATACGTATATATGTTTGTACAGATTTATTACTCTATTTTACTTGTACATATTTATTCTTTTTATTTTATTTTGTTAATACGTTTTGTTTTGTTGTCTGTCTCCCCTGTCTAGACTGTTCGCCCGCTGTTGGGTCGGGACCGTCTCCAGATGTTGCCAACTTGTACTTCCCAAGCGCTTAGTCCAGTGCTCTGCACACAGTAAGCGCTCAATAAAGACGATTGAACGAATGAATGAATGAATGAATATATACAGGTGCTGTGGGGAACATATATACGTATATACAGGTGCTGTGGGGAGGGGAAGGAGGGGAGGGTGTTGCATTTGGGGCGGTCACCTGTTGGTGTGGGGAACATATACACATATATACAGGTGCTGTGGGGAACATATATACATACATACAGGTGCTGTGGGAGGGAAAGGAGGGGAGGGTGTTGCGTTTGGGGTGGTCACCTGTTGGTGTGGGGAACATATATACATATATACAGGTGCTGTGGGGAGGGGAAGGAGGGGAGGGTGTTGCGTTTAGGGCGGTCACCTGTTGGCGTGGGGAACATATATACATATCTATAGGTGCTGTGGGGAGGGAAAGGAGGGGAGGGAGTTGTGTTTGGGGAGGTCACCTGTTGGCTTGGGGAACATATACACATATATACAGGTGCTGTGGGGAACATATATACATAAATACAGGTGCTGTGGGGAACGTATACATATATACAGGTGCTGTGGGGAGGGAATGGAGGGGAGGGGGTTGCGTTTGGAGCGCTCACCTGTTGGTGTGGGGAACATATATACAGGTACTGTGGGGAACATATATACATATATACAGGTGCTGTGGGGAGGGAAAGGAGGGGAGGGTGTTGCATTTGGGGTGGTCACCTGTTGGTGTGGGGAACATATACACATATATACAGGTGCTGTGGGGAACATATATACATATATGCAGGTGCTGTGGGGAACCTATACATATATACAGGTGCTGTGGGGAGGGAAAGGAGGGGAGGGGGTTGCGTTTGGGGCACTCACCTGTTGGTGTGGGGAACATATATACATATATACAGGTACTGTGGGGAACATATATACATACATACAGGTGCTGTGGGGAGGGAAAGGAGGGGAGGGTGTTGCGTTTGGGGTGGTCACCTGTTGGTGCGGGGAACATATACACATAATATACAGGTGCTGTGGGGAACATGTATACATATATGCAGGTGCTGTGGGGAACATATACATATATACAGGTGCTGTGGGGAGGGGAAGGAGGGAAGGGTGTTGTGTTAGGGGCGGTCACTTATTGGTGTGGGGAACATATATACATTTATACAGGTGCTGTGGGGAGGGGAAGGAGGGGAAGGTGTTGTGTTTGGGGCGGTCACCTGTTGGTGTGGGGAACATATATACAGGTGCTGTGAGGAGGGGAAGGAGGGGAGGGTGTTGCGTTTGGGGTGCTCACCTATTGGCGTGGGGAACATATATACATATATACAGGTGCTGTGGGGAGGGAAAGGAGGGGAGGGGGTTGTGTTTGGGGCGGTCATCTTTTGGTGTGGGGAACACATATACATATATACAGGTGCTGTGGGGAGGGAAAGGAGGGAGGGGGTTGTGTTTGGGGTGGTCACCTGTTGGTGTGGGGAACATATATGCATATATACAGGTGCTGTGGGGAGGGGAAGGAGGGGAGGGTGTTGTGTTTGGGGTGGTCACCTGTTGGTGTGGGGAACATATATACATATATACAGGTGCTGTGGGGAGGGAAAGGAGGGAGGGGGTTGCATTTGGGGTGCTCACCTGTTGGCGTGGGGAACATATATACATATATACAGGTGCTGTGGGGAGGGAAAGGAGGGGAGGGGGTTGTGTTTGGGGTGGTCACCTGTTGGTGTGGGGAACATATACCCGTATATACAGGTGCTGTGGGGAGGGAAAGGAGAGGAGGGTGTTGCATTTGGGGCGCTCACCTGTTGGAGGTGGGGGTTCGGGGGTCCAGGCCGCGGGCCGAAGGGCAGCCCCAGCGCCAGCAGGTGTGACAGGGACGAGGCCAGCCCCGCCGCCGCCGCCTCCCGCAGCCCCAGGGGCAGCATCGTGTACACCGTGAAGATGATGAACAAGAAGAAGGACACCTGCGACCGTTAGGCCTCCCACCCCGCCACCCCATCATCATCATCATCAATCATCATCACTGCTGTCCACTAGCGGACTTGACATGACTGACTCCATTTTGTGTATGCTGACAGTAACCCTCCATTTTGTGCAGGCCGAGAGATCAACTCCCTTTTTTGTATTTTATGCAAGGCTCAGCAACAGGTGTCTTCAAGGCCAGTAACGAGTATCTATGTCAGGGCCACGGGGCAGATAACGACAACCCGCACAAGGCAGTGAGAACAGAGAATAATGAGAATTTCGAACATCCTGTCGGTCCCACTTGGATTCCTGGAATCCCCAAATGCTCTGCTCCCATGTGGCTGTAACTCAATAAAAGAAACAGTGAGAATGGGATGGGGGCTGCTTGTCACTCGTCCCTCTCCCCGGAGGTGAACGGGCAGGTGGCCACTTTCCGTCTTTACTGCTCTATCTGAACTCATGTCTCTGAGTCATTTTTCCTGTCTGCGTCACCACCTTGGGTACACGAACCCTGCAGCTGATTTACACCGATTAACCTATTTTGCACCCTACTTGTCGATAACTATCATCATCGTCATCCCCCCACAACCGACCCCGGCCCCTCTGACCTGGTCCCAGGCGCTGACGGGGCCACCGGTGAAGAGGAAGCCGTGGCCCAGGGCGAGCAGGGCGGCCCACACCAGGCCGGACAGTGGGCGCGGGCAGCTCTGCAGCCTCTGCTCCCGCCATGCCAGGCCCAGCAGCAACGAGAACACGCCCAGGCCCGCCGACACGGTGCCCACGAAGGCCGGATCCCGGCCCACCACCTGCGGGCACAGTCCCCGAGGGCGCACGGGGCATCAGGGGGGCGCGGAAGGCCCCAGGGATGGGCAGGGGGACTCACAGATGACCGTGACTGTGAACCCACTCTTGGGTCTCTATATAATCGCTGTCTACCAGCAAACTTGGCATGACTGACTCCATCTTGTGCACACCAACAGTAACCCTTCATTTGGTGCAGACCGAAAGCACTCCAGTGTTTGTAAGGTAACATCAACCCAACACCAACATCAGAGAAACAGCGTGGCTCAGTGGAAAGAGCCCGGGCTCTGGAGTCAGAGGTCATGGGTTCAAATCCCGGCTCTGCCAATTGTCAGCTGGGTGACTTTGGGCAAGTCACTTCTCTGGGCCTCAGTTCCCTCATCTGTAAAATGGGGATTAAAAGCTGTGAGCCCCCCGTGGGACAACCTGATCACCTTGTAATCTCCCCAGCACTTAGTGCTTTGCACATAGTAAGCGCTTAAGAAATACCATCATTATTATCTTCTAGACTGTGAGCCCACTGTTGGGTAGGGACTGTCTCGATATGTTGCCAACTTGTACTTCCCAAGTACAGTGCTCTGCACACAGTAAGCACTCAAATACGATTGATTGATTGATTGATTGATTGATTGATCAACCAAAGTGGCTTCTCTCTGTCTGGAATGTCCCCATCTGATGTTGACCATTATCTCCTGATAACATCTTGTAAACAGGGATTTTAACACTAGCCAAATCATGACAAACAAACGGTTGTACTTTAACTTGGGATCTAGGAATGCCAAGGCCTCACGTCTGGCACAACTCTCGGGAATCCTTAGTGTAGCTTGGATTTGAAACCCAATAAAAGAGGAAGAAGTGGCTGGGATGGGGGCTGCTTTTCACTCCTACCTCTCCCGGGAGGTGAATGGGCAAGCAGCCACTTTCCTTCTTTCCTGCTCTATCTGAACTCATGTCTCCGAGTCATTTTTCCTCTCTGCTTCACCACCTTGGGTACACGAACCCTGCGGCCCATTTACACCGGTTAACCTATTGTGCACCCTACTTGCTGATAACAACAATAATAATAATAATAATAATGGCATTTATTAAGTGCTTACTATGTGCAAAGCACTGTCCTAAGCGCTGGGGAGGTTACAATAACAATAATAATAATAATAATAATAATGATGGCATTTATTAAGCGCTTACTAGGTGCAAAGCACTGTCCTAAGCGCTGGGGAGGTTACAATAACAATAATAATAATAATAATAATAATGGCATTTATTAAGCGCTTACTAGGTGCAAAGCACTGTTCTAAGCGCTGGGGGGGTTACAAGGCTATCAGGTTGTCCCACGTGGGGCTCACAGTCTTCATCCCCATTTTCCAGATAAATCAATCAATCGTATTTATTGAGTGCTTACTGTGTGCAGAGCACTGTATTAAGCGCTTGGGAAGTACAAGTTGGCAACATATAGAGACGGTCCCTACCCAACAGTGGGCTCACAGTCTAGACGGGGGAGACAGAGAACAAAACATATTAACAAAATAAAATAAATAGAATAGATATGTACAAGTAAAATAAATAGAGTAATAAATCCGTACAAACATATATACATATATACAGGTGCTGTGGGGAAGGGAAGGAGGTAAGGTGGGGCGGATGGAGAGGGGGAGGAGGGTCTGTTTTACTTGTATATATTTACTATTCTATTTATTTTATTTTGTTATTATGCTTTGTTCTTTTGTCTGTCTCCCCCTTCCAGACTGTGAGCCCGCTGCTGGATAGGGGCCGTCTCTCCATGTTGCCGACCTGGACCTCCCAAGTGCTCAGTACAGTGCTCTGCACACAGCACACAGCACACAGATGAGGGAACTGAGGCCCAGAGAAGTGAAGCGACTCGCCCAAAGTCACCCAGCTGGCAATTGGCGGAGCCGGGGTTTGAACCCATGACCTCTGACTCCAAAGCCCGGGCTCTTGCCACTGAGCCATGCTGCTTCTCTAGATGTTGCCAACTTGTCCTTCCCAAGCGCTCAGTCCAGTGCTCTGCACACAGGAAGCGCTCAATCAAGACGATGGGATGAAGGAATGAATGGGAAATTCACAGAGGGGGATGGGAAATTCAAAGAAGGTGATGGGAAATTCGCAGAGGGGGATGAGAAGTTCGCAGAGGGTGATGGGAAATTCTCTGAGGGGGATGAGAAATTCGCAGAGAGTGATGGGAAATTCTCTGAGGGGGATGAGAAATTCTCAGAGGATGATGGGAAATTGGCAGAAGGTGATGGGAAATTCGAAGAAGGTGATGGGAAATTCTCTGAGGGTGATTCATTCATTCATTCAATCGTATTTATTGAGCGCTTACTGTGTGCAGAGCACTGTACTAAGCGCTTGGGAAGTCCAAGTTGACAACATAGAGAGATGGTCCCTACCCAACAATGGGCTCACAGTCTAGAAGGGGGAGACGGACGACAAAACAAAACATATTAACAAAATAAAATAAATATTCATTCATTCATTCAATCATATTTATTTGGCAACATATAGAGATGGTCCCTACCCAACAACGGGCTCACAGTCTAGAAGGGGGAGACGGACGACAAAACAAAACATATTAACAAAATAAAATAAATAGTCATTCATTCATTCAATCATATTTATTTGGCAACATATAGAGACGGTCCCTACCCAACAACGGGCTCACAGTCTAGAAGGGGGAGACGGACGACAAAACAAAACATATTAACAAAATAAAATAAATAGTCATTCATTCATTCAATCATATTTATTGAGCGCTTACTGGGTGCAGAGCACTGTACTAAGCGCTGATGAGAAAGCGCTGTACTAAGTGATGAGAAATTCTCAGACGATGATGGGAAATTCGCAGAGGGGGATGAGAAATTCGCAGAGGGTGATGAGAAACTCGCAGAGGGTGATGGGAAATTCACAGCGGGTGATGACAAACTCGCAGAGGGTGATGGGAAATTCGCAGAGGTTGATGGGAGATTCTCAGAGGGCGATGGGATGGGCAATGGACCGCTGGGTGAATCGAAAATCTGTGCGCTAATTTACACAACAATACTACTACTACTACTACTACTACTACTACTACTACTACTACTAGTAATAGTAATAATAATTAATTATTATGGGACTTGTGAAGCGCTTTCTATGTGCCAGGCACTGTTCTAAGCGCTGGGTTGAGGGCTTCCTATGTGCCAAGCACTGTTCTAAGCGCTGGGTTGTGGTACTACTGTGAGCCCGTTGTTGGGTAGGGTCCGTCTCTATAGTTGCCGATTTGTACTTCCCAAGTGCTTAGTACAGTGCTGTGCACACAGTAAGCACCCAGTAACTACGATTGAGTGAATGAATGAATGAACAAATGTGCCAGGCACTGTTCAAAGCGCTGGGCTGTGGTATTGGTTAAGCGCTTACTATGTCTTACTATGTACGTAGTACAGTGCAAGCGCTTGGCACAGTGCAAACGCTTAGTACAATGCTCTGCACACGGTAAGAGCTCAATAAATACGATTGAATGAATGTGCCCGGCACTGTACTAAACGCTGGGATGGATACAAGCCAATGGGCCTGTGGGGCTCCCAGTCTCCATCCCCATTTTCCAGGTGAGGTAACTGAGGCCCCCAGAAGTGAAGTGACTTAATAATGATGGTATTTGTTAAGCGCTTACTGTGTGCCAAGCACTGTTCTAAGGGCGGGGTGGAGGGGGATACGAGGTGATCAGGTTGTCCCACGAGGGGCTCACAGTCTTCACCCCCATTTTCCAGATGAGGGAACGGAGGCCCAGAGAAGTGAAACGGCTTGCCCAAGCGCTTAGTACAGTGCTCTGTGCACAGTAGGCCCTCAATAAGTACGATTGAATGAATGAATGACTGAAAGTGGCTTTTGAAATGCTCCCAGGGCCCAGTCCTTGCCCTTGGAGACCCCAACCCTTCCCAAAACCGGGAAGGTGGAGGGGCCTGGCCCGATCTACGACGCCCTTCCTGCCTCTACGCTCTCCTACAACGCCCTGTCGCCCTCCCCCTCCCCCTTCCCTCCGGAGAGGAGGGGCAAGGCGACCCCCGCCCTCTCTGAGGAAGAATGGGAATCAGGAAACCGAGATTCCCAGAGGACTGGGAAGGAATTCCCTTCCCGGAGACGGATTCCTCCAGGATCTAGAGGATGTTGCCAACTTGTACTTCCCAAGCGCTTAGTCCAGTGCTCTGCACACAGTAAGCACTCAATAAATACGATTGATTGATCTAGACCGTGAGCCCCCTGTTGGGTAGGGACCGTCTCTATATGTTGCCAACTTAAGCGCTTAGTCCAGTGCTCTGCACACAGTAAGCACTCAATAAATACGATTGAAGGAATGAATGAATGATCTGGGGGAATAATAAGAATAATGATGGTATTTGTTAAGCGCTTACTATGTGCCAAGCACTGTTCTAATCGCTGGGGGAGATACAAGGTGATCAGGTTGTCCCACGTGGGGCTCACGGTCTTCATCCCCATTTTCCAGATGAGGGAACTGAGGCCTGGAGAAGTGAAGTGACTTGCCCAAAGTCACACAGCTCACAAGTGGCGGAGCCGGGATTGGAACCCACGACCTCTGACTCCCAAGCCCGGGATCTTGCCACTGAGCCACGTGCCTCAGTTACCTCATCTGTAAAATGGGGATTAAAATTGTGTGAGCCCCCGTGGGACAACCTGATCACCTTGTAACCTCCCCAGCGCTTAGAACAATGCTTGGCACATAGTAAGCGCTTAACAAATTCCAACATCATTATTATTATTATTGGGAAGTCCAAGTCGGCGGCATATAGAGACGGTCCCTACCCAACAGCGGCCTCACAGTCTAGAAGACTAGAAGACTACTCATTCAATCATTCATTCATTCATTCAATTGTATTTATTGAGCTCTTACTGTGTGCAGAGCACTGGACTAAGCGCTTGGGAAGTCCAAGTTGGCAACATCTAGAGACGCTCCCTACCCAACAGTGGGCTCACATTCATTCATTCATTCATTCATTCATTCAATCATATTTATTGAGCGCATACTGTGTGCAGAGCACTGGACTAAGCGCTTGGGAAGTCCAAGTTGGCAACATCTAGAGACGGTCCCTACCCGACAGTGGGCTCACATTCATTCATTCATTCAATCACATTTATTGAGCGCTTACTGTGTGCAGAACACTGGACTAAGCGCTTGGGAAGTCCAAGTTGGCAACATCTAGAGATGCTCCCTACCCGACAGTGGGCTCACATTCATTCATTCATTCATTCAATCGTATTTATTGAGCGCTTACTGTGTGCAGAGCACTGGACTAAGCGCTTGGGAAGTCCAAGTTGGCAACATCTAGAGACGCTCCCTACCCAACAGTGGGCTCACATTCATTCATTCATTCATTCATTCATTCAATCATATTTATTGAGCGCATACTGTGTGCAGAGCACTGGACTAAGCGCTTGGGAAGTCCAAGTTGGCAACATCTAGAGACGGTCCCTACCCGACAGTGGGCTCACATTCATTCATTCATTCAATCACATTTATTGAGCGCTTACTGTGTGCAGAACACTGGACTAAGCGCTTGGGAAGTCCAAGTTGGCAACATCTAGAGATGCTCCCTACCCGACAGTGGGCTCACATTCATTCATTCATTCATTCAATCGTATTTATTGAGCGCTTACTGTGTGCAGAGCACTGGACTAAGCGCTTGGGAAGTCCAAGCTGGCAACATCTAGAGATGCTCCCTACCCAACAGTGAGCTCACATTCATTCATTCATTCATTCAATCGTATTTATTGAGCACTTACTGTGTGCAGAGCACTGGACTAAGCGCTTGGGAAGTCCAAGTCGGCAACATCTAGAGACGGTCCCTACCCAACAGTGAGCTCACATTCATTCATTCATTCAATCAATCGTATTTATTGAGCGCTTACTGTGTGCAGAGCACTGGACTAAGCGCTTGGGAAGTCCAAGCTGGCAACATCTAGAGACGCTCCCTACCCAACAGTGGGCTCACATTCATTCATTCATTCACTCAATCGTATTTATTGAGTGCTTACTGTGTGCCAGAGCACTGGACTAAGCGCAAGTTGGCAACATCTAGAGACGGTCCCCACCCAACAGCGGGCTCACAGTCTAGAAGGGGGAGACAGACAACAAAACCAAACAGATTGACAAAATAAAATAAGTAGAATACATATGTACAAGTAAAATAAATCAATATATAGAGTAATAGAAGTCTTAGTCACAAGTAAAATAAATAAATAAATAGAGTAATAGAAGTCTTAGTTCTTGTCACTAAAGGCAGGTGAAGGGACGGGTGGGGTGGGGGGTCTGTGGGCCCCCCGAGGACTCACCGGTCCGGCGGCCCAGGTGACGGCGAGGAGGATGGCGAGCGCGGCGAGCAGGATGGCGAGCAGCAGAAGGAGCAGGGGGTATTGTTGGCTCAGGCTGTAGTAAGTCTCGTAGAAGAGGTCTTCGCTCGGGGGCGGCCTGGACGTGACCAGGCGGGCCATGGCGACCCCTGACCCCTGACCCCTGACCCCCGGAGGCCTGCCTGGAGGAGCAGGCCGCCCGTGAGCCCTCCGCCGAGCCGGGGATCTGGGCTTGATCGGCCCACCGCTATTTCATTCATTCAATCGCATTTATTGAGCGCTGACTGCGCGCAGAGCGCTGGACTAAGCGCTGGGGAAGCACAAGTTCATTCTTTCAATAAATAAATAAATAAATAAATTTTTAAATTTTAAAATAAAATTTTAAAGATTAAATAAATATTTAAATACATATCTATTCTATTAATACATAAAATATTTTATAAAATACATAAAAATACATAAATATTTTAATACATAAAATATTTAATACATATCTATTCTATTTATTTTATTTTGTTAGTATGTTTGGTTTTGTTCGCTGTCTCCCCCTTTTAGGCTGTGAGCCCACTGTTGGGCAGGGACTGTCTCTAGGTGTTGCCAACTTGGACTTCCCAAGCGCTTAGTACAGTGCTCTGCACATTGTAAGCGCTCAATAAATACGATTGATGGTGATTCTTTCATTCACTCAATCATATTTATTGAGCACCGACTGCGCGCGGAGCACTGGACTAAGCGCTTGGGAAGTCCAGGTTCATTCTTTCATTCACTCAATCGTATTTATTGAGCGCCGACTGCGCGCGGAGCACTGTACTAAGCGCTTGGGAAGTCCAAGTTGGCAACATCTAGAGACGGTCCCTACCCGACAGCGGGCTCACGGTCTAGAAGGGGGGGACAGACAACAAAGCAAAGCATATTAAAATAAAATAAATAGAATAAATATGTACAACTAAAATAAATAGAGTAATAAATACATACAAACATATATACGTATATACAGGATACATATATACATTAGTATAGGCCTCGGCATGTTTGTCTTGTCTGTTTCCCCCTTCTAGACTGTGAGCCCGTTGTTGGGTAGGGACCGCCTCTCTATGTTGCCGACTTGTACTGCCCAAGTGCTTAGTACAGTGCTCTGCACACAGTAAGCGCTCAATAAATACGAATGAGTGAGAGTGAGTCTACTCTCCCCAGCGCTTAGCACCGTGCTTGGCACACGGTAAGCACTCAATAATATGATTTAATAACAAGGTTACCCCAGTCTCCCGAGCGCTTATTACAGTGCCTGGCACGCAGTAAACGCTCAAGAAATACGATTCATAATAACAATAATAATATTACCCCGTTCTTCCCTCGCGAGCGCTTAATACGGTGCTTGGCACGCTGTAAGCGCTCAAGAAATACAATTCATAATAATAATATTACCCCATTCTTCCCTCGTGAGTGCTTAGTACAGTGCTTGGCACGAAGTAAGTGCTCAAAAAATACGATTATTATTAATAATAATAAGATCCCATTGTACTCTCCCGAGCACTGAGTACCATGCTTTGCACACAGTAAGCATTCAAAAAATACGATTATTATTATTAATAATAATGATAATAAGTGACCCCATTCTACTCTCCCAAGTGCTAAGGACCCTACTCTGCACACAGTAAGTGCTCAAAAATTGCGATTAATAATAATAATACGTTATCTCATTCTACCCTTCTGAGCGCTTAGTACCATGCTTTGCACACAGTAAGCACTCAAAAATACGATTAATAATAATAATAATACGTTATCCCATTCTACCCTCCTGAGCGCTTAGTACCATGCTTTGCACACAGTAAGTGCTCGAAAAATATGATTATTATTAATAATAATAATAATACATTATTCCATTCTACTCCCCCGAGCACTGAGTACCATGCTCTGCACACAATAAGCGCTCAAAAAATACGATTATCATTATTAATAATGATAATAAGTTCCCCCATTCTACCCTCTCGAGCGCTTAGGACCTTGCTCACAGTAAGTGCTCAAAAAGACGGCTGTGATTATGACTAATAATGATAATAAGTGATCCCATTGTCCTCTCCCGAGCGCTTAGGAACACGCTTTGCACCCAGTAAGCGCTCAAGAAATACGATTATCATTATTAATAATGATAATAATAGTGATAATAAGTTCCCCCATTCTACCCTCTCGAGCGCTTAGGACCTAGCTTTGCACACAGTAAGCTCTCAAAAAATACGATTATTATTAATGTCATCCCATTCTATTTAGGACCGTGATGATGATGATGATGGCGTTTTTTAAGCGCTTACTATGTGCCAAGCCCTGTTCTAAGCGCTGGGGAGGATACAAGGTGATCAGGTTGTCCCATGGGGGGCTCACAGTCTTCACCCCCATTTTCCAGATGAGGTCACTGAGGCCCAGAGAAGTGAAGTGACTTGCCCAAAGTCACCCAGCTGACAAGTGGTGAAGTCGGGATTTGAACCCACGACCTATGACTCCAAAGCCCGGGAGTCTTTCCACTGAGTCACGCTGCTTCTCATGCTCTGCTCACACTAAGCGCTCAAAAAATACAATTATCATTATTAATAATGATAATAACGATGACAATCAGTTCCCCCATTCAACTCTCCCGAGCTCTTAGTACCACACTTTGCACCCAATAAGCGCTCAAAAATGACGATGAACATTATTATAATTACCCAGCGCTTAGAACAGTGCTTTGCACATAGTAAGCGCTTAACAGATGCCATTCTTCTTATTATCATTATAATGGCATTTATTAAGAACAGTGCTTCGCACATAGTAAGCGCTTAACAGATGCCATTCTTCTTCTTATTATTATAATCGTATTTATTAAGAACAGTGCTTCGCACATAGTAAGCGCTTAACAGATGCCATTCTTCTTCTTATTATTATAATGGTATTTATTAAGAACAGTGCTTCGCACATAGTAAGCGCTTAACAAATGCCATTCTTCTTATTATTATTATAATGACATTTATTAAGAACAGTGCTTCGCACATAGTAAGCGCTTAACAGATGCCATTCTTCTTCTTATTATTATAATGGTATTTATTAAGAACAGTGCTTTGCACATAGGAAGCGCTTAACAAATGCCATTCTTCTTCTTATTATTATAATGACATTTATTAAGAACAGTGCTTCGCACATAGTAAGCGCTTAACTGATGCCATTCTTCTTCTTATTATTATAATGGTATTTATTAAGAACAGTGCTTCGCACATAGTAAGCGCTTAACAAATGCCATTATTATTATTATACTTCTCTGGGCCTCAGTTCCCCCATCCGTAAAATGGAGATGAAGCCTGTGAGCCCCCCGTGGGACAACCTGATCACCTTGTGCCTCCCCCGGCGTTTAGAACAGTGCTTGGCACATAGTAAGCGCTTAACAAATACTTTTATTATTATTATTATCATTATTAAAATGGAGATGAAGACTGTGAGCCCCCATGTGGAACAACCTGATCACCTTGTATCTCCCCCAGCGCTTAGAACAGTGCTTGGCACATAGTAAGCGCTTAACAAATACCATTATTATTATTATTATTATTATTATTATTGTTATTAAAATGGGGATGAAGACTGTGAGCCCCCCGTGGGACAACCTCATCACCTTGTAGCCCCCCCCCCCCCCCCCCAGCGCTTAAAACACCTAGTAAGCGCTTAATAAATGCCATCATTATTATTAACGGCATTTATTAAGCGCTTACTAGGTGCCAAGCAACGTTCTAAGCGCTGACCAATCAATCAGTCAATCAATCGTATTTATTGAGCGCTTACTGTGTGCAGAGCACTGTACTAAGCGCTTGGGAAGTCCAAGTTGGCAACATATAGAGACAGTCCCTTCCCAACAGTGGGCTCACAGTCTAAAAGGGGGAGGCAGAGAACAAAACCAAACATACTAACAAAATAAAATAAATGGAATAGATAGGTACAAGTAAAATAGAGTAATAAATATGTACAAACATATATACATAGATACAGGTGCTGTGGGGAAGGGAAGGAGGTAAGATGGGGGAGTAGAATGATCAATCAATCAATCAATTGTATTTATTGAGCGCTTACTGTGTCCAGAGCACTGTACTAAGCGTTTGGGAAGTCCAAGTTGGCAACATATAGAGACAGTCCCTACCCAACAGTGGGCTCACAGTCTAGAAGGGGGAGACAGAGAACAAAACCAAACATACTAACAAAATAAAATAAATAGAATAGATATGGACAAGTAAAATAAATAAATAAATAGAGTAATAAATATGTACAAACATATATACATATATACAGGTGCTGTGGGGAAGGGAAGGAGGTAAGATGGGGGGAGTAGAATGATCAATCAATTAATCAGTTGTATTTATTGAGCGCTTACTGTGTGCAGAGCACTGTACTAAGCGCTTGGGAATTCCAAGTTGGCAACATCTAGAGACAGTCCCTACCCAACAGTGGGCTCACAGTCTAAAAGGGGGAGACAGAGCACAAAACCGAACATACTAACAAAAGAAAATAAATAGGATAGATATGTACAAGTCAAATAAATAGAGTAATAAATCTGTACAAACATAGATACATATATACAGGTGCTGTGGGGAAGGGAAGGAGGTAAGATGAGGGGGGGAGTAGAATGATGTAATCGTAGTAATAATGTGACCCCATTCTAGTCTCCCGAGCGCTTAGTACAGTGTTCTGCACACAGCAAACGCTCCAGAAATCCCTTTTCCTGCCCCCGATGGGGAGGCCGGGGGAGGCCCAATTTGTACTTCCCCAATTTGTACTTCCCAAGCGCTTAGTACAGTGCTCTGCACATAGTAAGCGCTCAATAAATACGATTGATTGATTGATTGATTGGGGTGAGCGTGGGGGGCAGGGTTTGGCACTCACCGCGGGGTGGTCCGAGGAGGGCAGAGGGGCCCACTGCCCGGGACAACGAGTTTTTCCCCTCCTCTTTCCCTCCCCACGCCCCCTTCCTCTCCCCAACCCCGCCCGGCCTTGACAACACGGCCGGACACAAGGCCACCAAAAAAGAGGACAGCATCATCATCATTAATGCCATCTTTAGGCGCCTACTACAGTAATAATAACGGTATTTGTTAAGCGCTCCCTATCATCATCATCATCACATCACGGTATTTGTTAAGCGCTTCTTATAATAATAGTAGTCATGGTATTTGTTTAGCACTTCCTATAATAATAGTAGTCATGGTAGTTGTTAAGCACTTACTATAATAATAGTAGTCATGGTATTTGTTTAGCGCTTACTATAATAATAATAGTTATGGTATGGCCGGACACACGGCCACCAAAAAAGAGGACAGCATCATCATCTTTAATGCCATTTTTAGGCTCCTACTACAGTAATAATAACGGTATTTGTTCAGCGCTTCCTATCATCATCATCATGGTATTTGTTAAGCGCCTACTACAGTAACAATAACGGTATTTGTTCAGCGCTTCCTATCATCATCATCATGGTATTTGTTAAGCGCTTCCTATACTAATAGTAGTCATGGTATTTGTTTAGTTCTTACTATAATAATAATAGTTATGGTATGGCCGGACACACGGCCACCAAAAAAGAGGACAGCATCATCATCATTAATGCCATTTTTAGGCGCCTACTACAGTAATAATAACGGTATTTGTTCAGCGCTTCCTATCATCATCATCATGGTATTTGTTAAGCGCCTACTACAGTAACAATAACGGTATTTGTTCAGCGCTTCCTATCATCATCATCATGGTATTTGTTAAGCGCTTCCGATAATAATAGTAGTCATGGTATTTGTTTAGCTCTTACTATAATAATAATAGTTATGGTATGGCCGGACACACGGCCACCAAAAAAGAGGACAGCATCATCATCATTAATGCCATTTTTAGGCGCCTACTACAGTAATAATAACGGTATTTGTTCAGCGCTCCCTATAATCATCATCATCAGCATGGTATTTGTTAAGCGCTCCTATAATAATAGCAGTCATGGTATTTGTTTAGCGCTTCCCATAATAATAGTAGTCATGGTATTTGTTTAGCGCTTACCATAATAATAATAGTTATGGTATGGCCGGACACACGGCCACCAAAAAAGAGGACAGCATCATCATCTTTAATGCCATTTTTAGGCGCCTACTACAGTAAAATAACAGCATTTGTTAAGCGCTTCCTATAATCATCCTCATCATCATAGTATTTGTTAAGCGCTTCCTATAATAATAGTAGTCATGGTAGTTGTTAAGCACTTACTATAATAATAGTAGTTATGGTATTTGTTTAGCGCTTACTATGATAATAATAGTCATGGTATTTGTTAAGCGCTTCCTATAATAATAGTAGTCATGGTATTTGTTAAGCGCTTCCTATAATAATAGTAGTCATGGTAGTTGTTTAGCGCTTACTATAATAATAATAGTTATGGTATGGCCGGACACACGGCCACCAAAAAAGAGGACAGCATCATCATCATTAATGCCATTTTAGGCGCCTACTACAGTAATAATAACGGTATTTGTTAAGCGCTCCCTATCATCATCATCATCATGGTATTTGTTAAGCGCTTCCTATAATAATAGCAGTCATGGTATCTGTTTAGCGCTTACTATAATAATAATAGTCATGGTATGGCCGGACACACGGCCACCAAAAAAGAGGACAGCATAATCATCATTAATGCCATTTTTAGGCGCCTACTACAGTAATAATAACGGCATTTGTTAAGCGCTTCCTATCATCATCATCATGGTATTTGTTAAGCGCTTCCTAAAATAATAGTAGTCATGGTAGTTGTTAAGCACTTACTATGATAATAGTAGTCATGGTATTTGTTTAGCACTTACTATAGTAATAATAGTCATGGTATTTGTTAAGCGCTTCCTATAATAATAGTAGTCATGGTATTTGTTAAGCACTTACTAATAATAGTAGTCATGGTATTTGTTAAGCGCTTCCTATAATAATAGTAGTCATGGTATTTGTTTAGCGCTTACTATAATACTAATAGTCATGGTATTTGTTAAGCGCTAACTATAATAATAATAGTCGTGGTATTTGTTAAGCACGTGCTGTCATAATACTAGTCGTGGTAATCAATCAATTTGTTGTCTGTCTCCCCCTTAGTATGTTTGGTTTTGTTCTCTGTCTCCCCCTTTTAGACTGTGAGCCCACCGTTGGGCAGGGACTGTCTCTAGATGTTGCCAATTTGTACTTCCCAAGCGCTTAGTACAGTGCTCTGCACACAGTAAGCGCTCAATAAATACGATTGATGATGATGATGATGATAATGATAGTAATGGTGTTTGTTAAGCCCTTTAATAATAATACTAATGGTATTTGTTAAGTGCTTCCTATAATAATGATACTAGTGCTTAAGTGCTTAGTATAATAATGATAGTAATGGTATTTGTTAAGCGCTTACTGTAATAATACTAGTAATGGTATTTGTTAATCGCTTACTATAGTAATGATAGTCATGGTATTTGTTAAGCGTTTACTATAGTAATAATAGTATTTGTCAAGTGCTTATTATAATAACAATGACATTTGTTATGCGCTTACTATAATAATAATGGCATTTGTTAAGCGCTCACTGTAATAATAATGGCATTTGTTAAGCGCTTACTATAATAATAATGGCATTTGTTAATCAATCAATCGTATTTATTTAGCGCTTACTGTGTGCAGAGCACTGTGCCCAACCCGATTAGCTCGTCTCCACCCCAGCGCTTAATACAGTGCCAGGCACATAGTAAGAGCCTAACAAATACCATAAAAAAGGAGAGAGACTGAGAGAAGGAGGGATGGAGGGATGGGGAAAGCGGGAAAGCCAGGGAGACCCCTCTGTCCCGCAGGGAGTTTAGAACAGTCCCAGGCACATAGTAAGCGCCTAACACCATAGAAGGGAGAGAGAGGGAGGGGTGAGGAAAGCGGGAGAGGCAGGGAGACCCCTCTGTCCCCCAGGGCGCTTAGAACAGTGCCAGGCACATAGTAAGCGCCTAACACCATAGAAGGGAGAGAGAGGGAGGGGTGGGGAAAGCGGGAGAGGCAGGGAGACCCCTCTGTCCCCCAGGGCGCTTAGAACAGTGCCAGGCACATAGTAAGCGCCTAACAAATACCATAAAAAAGGAGAGAGCGAGAGACAGAGAGAGGGAGGGATGGAGGGGTGGGGAAAGCAGGAGAGCCAGAGAGACCCCTCTGTTCCCCAGGGCGCTTAGAACAGTGCCAGGCACATAGTAAGCGCCTAACCAACACCATAAAAAAAAGAGATTGAGATAGGGAGGGATGGAGGTGTGGGGAAAGCAGGAGAGCCAGGGTGACCCCTCTGTCCCCCAGGGCGCTTAGAACAGTCCCAGGCACATAGGAAGCGCCTAACCAACACCATAAAAGAAGAGAGATTGAGAGATTGAGAGACGGAAGGATGGGGGGGTGGGGAAAGCGGGAGAGCCAGGGAGACCCCTCTGTCCCCCAGGGCGCTTAGAACAGTGCCAGGCACATAGTAAGCGCCTAACAAATACCATAAAAGAGACTGGGGGGGGGGGGGGAGGCGGGAGAGGCAGGGAGACCCCTCTGTCCCCCAGGGCGCTTAGAACAGTGCCAGGCCCATAGTAAGCGCCTAACAAATACCATAAAAGAGAAGGGGGGGGGAAGCGGGGGAGCCAGGGAGACCCCTCTATCCCCCAGGGCGCTTAGAACAGTGCCAGGCCCATAGTAAGCGCCTAACAAATACCATAAAGGGTGGGGGGGAAAGCGGAAGAGCCAAGGAGGCCCCTCTGTCCCCCAGGGCGCTTAGAACAGTGCCAGGCACCTAGTAAGCGCCTAACAAATACAATAAAGGAGACGCGGGGCGGGTGGGGAGCGGGAGAGGCAGGGAGACCCCTCTGTCCCCCAGGGCGCTTAGAGCCCAGTTTTAGACTGTGAGCCCACTGTTGGGTAGGGGCTGTCTCTATATGTTGCCAACTTGTACTTCCCAAGCGCTTAGTACAGTGCTTTGCACACAGTAAGCGCTCAATAAACACGATTGATTGATTGATTGATTAGAGCAGTGCCAGGAACATAGTAAGCGCCTAACAAATAGAGAGAGAGAGAGAGAGAGAGAGAGGGAGGGAGGGAGGGAGAGAGAGAGAGAGGGAGGGGTGGGGCAAGCAGGAGAGCCAGGGAGACCCCTCTGTCCCCCAGAGCGCTTAGACCAGTACCAGGCACATAGTAAGCGCCTAACAAATACCATGAGAGAGAGAGAGAGAGAGAGCGAGAGCGAGAGAGAGAGAGAGAGGGAGGGGTGGGGCAAGCAGGAGAGCCAGGGAGACCCCTCTGTCCCCCAGGGCGCTTAGAACAGCACCAGGCACATAGTAAGCGCCTAACAAATACCATGAGAGAGAGAGAGAGAGAGAGAGAGAGAGAGAGAGAGAGAGAGAGAGAGAGAGAGAGAGAGAGAGAGAGAGAGAGAGGGAGGGAGGGGTGGGGCAAGCAGGAGAGCCAGGGAGACCCCTCTGTCCCCCAGGGCGCCAAGACCAGTAGCAGGCACATAGTAAGCGCCTAACAAATACCATAAAAAAGGAGAGAGATTGAGGGAGGAGGGCGGGAGGGTTGGAGGGGTGGGGAAAGCGGGAGAGGGGAGAGGCCCGGGAGCCCCCAGAGTGGGCCTGGCCCAGGAGGAAGAGCTTCCCACCCGCAGAGGAGGGTCTGGGGGTCTGGGGGTTTGGGGGTCTGGGGGTTTGGGGGGTCTGGGGGCCGGGACTCCTCGGTTCCTTCCTTCCTTCCTTCCTTCCTTCCTCCCTCCCGGCGGCTGGAGCCTGAGCCGGGGCCTCCCCTCCTCCCCTCGCTTCCTGCCCTCAACGAAAGGAGCCAGGCCCGCCCTGTCCGGCCTGGGCCACCCTGCTTCTCGGCCCCCTCGCCCCCCGGGCCCTGCCAGCCCCTTCTCCCTGGCCACAGCACCAATCCCTCCCTCCCTTCCTGGGGGGTGCACGCCCCCCCGAATAATAACGATGCCATTTATTAAGCGCTTACTATGTGCAAAGCACCGTTCTAAGCGCTGGGGAGGTCACAAGGTATCATCATGATGGTGGTGATGGTGTTGCTTACTAAGGGCCAAGCACTGTGCTCAGCGCTGGGGGGGATACGAGGTCATCAGGTTAATAATAATAATGGCATTTATTAAGCGCTTACTATGTGCAAAGCACCATTCGAAGCGCTGGGGAGGTTACAAGGTATCATCATGATGGTGGTGATGGTGTTTGTTAAGCACTTACTAAGGGCCAAGCACTCTGCTCTGCGCTGGGGGGGATACGAGGTCATCAGGTTAATAATAATAATAATGATGGCATTTATTAAGCGCTTACTATGTGCAGAGCACCGTTCTAAGCGCTGGGGAGGTTACAAGGTATCATCATGATGGTGGTGATGGTGTTTGTTAAGCGCTTACTAAGGGCCAAGCTGTTAAGCGCTTACTAAGGGCCAAGCACTGCACTCAGCTCTGGGGGGGATAGGAGGTCATCAGGTTAATAATAATAATGAAGATGGCATTTATTAAGCGCTTACTATGTGCAAAGCACCGTTCGAAGCGCTGGGGAGGTTACAAGGTATCATGATGATGGTGGTGATGGTGTTTGTTAAGCGCTTACTAAGGGCCAAGCACTGCGCTCAGCGCTGGGGGGGATACGAGGCCATCAGGTTAATAATAATGATGGCATCTGTTAAGCGCTTACTATGTGCAGAGCACTGTTCTAAGCGCTGGGGAGGTTACAAGGTGATCAGGTTGTCCCACAGGGGGCTCACAGTCTTCATCCACCTTTTACAGATGAGGGAACTGAGGCCCGGAGAAGTAAAGTGACTTGCCCAAAGTCACCCAGCTGACAAGTGGCAGAGCCGGGATTTGAACCCATGACCTCTGACTCCAAAGCCCGGGCTCTTCTCCACTGAACCACGCTGCTTCTCAACAAGGTTGTCCCCCGTAGGGCTCACAGTCTTCATCCCCATTTGACAGAGGAGGTCACTGAGGCCCAGAGGATAATAATGATGATGATGATGGCATTTGTAAAGTGCTGACTATGTGCCAAGCACTGTTCTAAGCGCTGGGGGACAAACAAGGTGATCAGGTTGTCCCCCGTGGGGCTCACAGTCTTCATCCCCATTTTACAGATGAGGGAACTGAGGCTCAGAGAATAATAATAATTGTATTTGTTAAGCACTTACTATGTGCTAAGCACTGTTCTAAGCGCTGGGGGAGATACGAGGTCATCAGGTTGTCCCCCGTGGGGCTCACAGTCTTCATCCCCATTTTACAGATGAGGGAAATGAGGTTTAGAGAATAATAATGATTGTATTAAGCGCTTTCTATGTGCTAAGCACTGTGCTAAGCGCTGGGGGAGATACAAGGTGATCAGGTTGTCCCACGGGGGGCTCACAGTCTTCATCCCCATTTTACAGATGAGGGAACTGAGGATCAGAGAATAATAATAATGGCATT
Source organism: Tachyglossus aculeatus (assembly GCF_015852505.1). Lineage (NCBI taxonomy): Eukaryota > Metazoa > Chordata > Mammalia > Monotremata > Tachyglossidae > Tachyglossus > Tachyglossus aculeatus. The sequence continues at coordinate 18,730,604 of NW_024044828.1, forward strand.
TGTTAAGCGCTTACTATGTGCTAAGCACTGTTCTAAGCGCTGGGGGAGATACGAGGTGATCAGGTTGTCCCATGTGGGGCTCCCAGTCTTCATCCCCATTTGACAGATGAGGTCACTGAGGCCCAGATAATAATAATAATAATAATAATAATAATAATAATAATAATAATAATAGTATTTGTTATGCGCTGACTATGTGCCAAGCACTGTTCTAAGCGCTGGGGGGGGGGGGTATACGAGGTGATCAGGTTGTCCCCCGTGGGGCTCACAGTCTTCATCCCCCTTTTACTGATGAGGTCACTGAGGCCCAGAGAATAATAATAATTGTATTTGTTAAGCACTTAAGAGGGAACTGAGGCCCAGAGGAGTGAAGTGACTTGCCCGAAGTCACCCAGCTGACAAGTGGCGGAGCGGGATTGGAACCCACGACCCCTGACTCCTAAACCCGGGTTGTTGCCACTATGCCACGCTGCTTCTCTATCACCATCGAGTAGGTGTAGCGTGGCCCAATGGCTAGAGCCCGGGCCTGTGAGTCAGAAGGACCTGGGTTCAAATCCCAGCTCCGCCACTTGTCTGCTGTGTGACCTTGGGTAAGCCACTTCACTTCTCTGGGCCTCGGTGACCTCATCTGTCAAATGGGGATAGGGACTGTGTGCACCCCCATTTGCTTGGGTCCACTCCAGCGCTTAGTACAGTGCCTGGCACTTACGTTATTACTATTATTATTATTACTAACTCATCTGTAAAATGGGGATGAAGAATTGTAAACCCCTCATGGGACAGGGACTTTGTGCGACCCCATTTGCTTGTGTCCATCCCAGCGCTTAGCACAGTGCTTGGCACATAGTAAACGCTTAATAAATACCCTAATAACAATTACTCTCATTAATACCTCACCTGTAAAATGGGGATTAAGACTGTGAGCCCCGCTTGGGACAACCTGATGACCTTGTATCTCCCCCAGCGCTTAGAACAGTGCTTGGCACATAGAAAGCCCTTAACAAATACTATAATTGTAGTATGGCATATAATACTATATAGAGAAGCAGCGTGGTTCAGTGGAAAGAGCCCGGGCTTGGGAGTCAGAGGTCATGGGTTCCAATCCCGGCTCTGCCGCTTGTCAGCTGTGTGACTTTGGGCAAGTCACTTCACTTCTCTGGGCCTCAGTTCCCTCATCTGGAAAACGCGGATTAAAACTGTGAGCCCCATTTGGGACAACCTGATGACCTTGTATCTCCCCCAGCGCTTAGAACAGTGCTTGGCACATAGTAAGCGCTTAACAAATGCCAAAATTATTATTATTATTGTCAGCTGTGTGACTTTGGGTAAGTCACTTCACTTCTCCGGGCCTCAGTTCCCTCATCTGGAAAATGGGGATTAAGACTGTGAGCCCCATTTGGGACAACCTGATGACCTTGTATCTCCCCCAGCGCTTAGAACAGTGCTTGGCACATAGTAAGCGCTTAACAAATACCAAAATTATTATTATTATTGTCAGCTGTGTGACTTTGGGTAAGTCACTTCACTTCTCCAGGCCTCAGTTCCCTCATCTGGAAAATGGGGATTAAGACTGTGAGCCCCATTTGGGACAACCTGATGACCTTGTATCTCCCCCAACGCTTAGAACAGTGCTTGGCACATAGTAAGCGCTTAACAAATACCAAAATTATTATTATTATTGTCAGCTGTGTGGCTTTGGGCAAGTCACTTCACTTCTCCGGGCCTCAGTTCCCTCATCTGGAAAATGGAGATGAAGATTGTGAGCCCCATTTGGGACAACCTGATGACCTTGTATCTTCCCCAGTGCTTAGAACAGTGCTTGGCACATAGTAAGCGCTTAACAAACACCAAAATTATTATTATTATTATTATTATTATTATTATCATCATCATCATCATTATTATGGTGTTGTGTCTGCCCAACCGCAGCCCCTCACGTTGCAGGCCTGAAGATCCACCACCCCTGGTCCTGCAACAGATGGCTGAACAAATATTATTATTATTATTATTATTATTATTATTATTATTATTATTATGGCGGGTGGCGCGCCTTGAGCGTGCAGAGAGCGACCCCCGGTGTCCGCATCAGGAACTACAAGCGGCGGCCGAGACCGATACCCGATATTTAATAATAATGATAATAACTAATTATCTAATTAACTGGGATAATAACCCAGAGGTCATGGGTTCAAATTCCGGCTCTGCTAATTGTCGGCTGTGTGACTTTGGGTAAGTCACTTCAGACTGTGAGCCCACTGTTGGGTAGGGACTGTCTCAATATGTTGCCAACTTGTACTTCCCAAGCGCTTAGTACAGTGCTCTGCACACAGTAAGCGCTCAATAAATACGATTGATTGATTGATTTATTGATTCTCTGGGCCTCAGTTCCCTCATCTGTAAAGTGGGGATGAAGACTGTGAGCCCCCCGTGTGACAACCTGATCACCTTGTCACCTCCCCAGCGCTTAGAACAGTGCACATAGTAAGTGCTTAATAAATGCCATTATTATTAGCATTATTAACTAATGATAATAATAATGATAATAAGCGCTTAGTACAGTGCTCTGCACACAGTAAGAGCTCAATAAATACGATTGAATGAACTATGGTATTTGTTAAGCGCTTACTATGTGCCAAGCACTGTTCTAAGCTCTGAGGGGGATACAAGGTGATCAGGTTGTCCCACGTGGGGCTCCCAGTCTTCAACCCCATTTTCCAGATGAGGTCACTGAGGCCCGGAGAAATTGAGCGACTCGCCCAAGGTCATGCAGCAGACCTGTGGCGGGGCCGGGATTAGAACCCACGACCTCTGACTCCCAAGCCCGGGATGTTGCCACTGAGAGGTGTCAAGACATCAGAATAAATAGAAGTAAAGCTGGAGGCACATCATTAACCAAAGAAATAGAATAGTAAATCTGGACAAGTAAAATAAATAGAGGGATAAATCTGTACCAACATCTATACAGGTGCTGTGGGGAGGGGAAGGAGGGCGGGCGGGGGAGATGGGGAAGAGGAGAGCGCTTAGTACAGTGCTCTGCACATAGTAAGCACTCAATAAATACGATTGATTGATTGATTGATTGAGGAGAGGAAAAAGGGGGCTTAGTGTGGGAAGGCCTCTTGGAGGAGGTGAGCTCTCTGTAGGGCTTTGAAGGGAGGAAGAGAGCGAGCTTGGCGGATGTTGGCTTCCTCTGAAGCTGGGGATGTGTTAGTTAAGGTGGGAGATCCCAAAATGGGCCTTGTCCAGGACAAAAGGGGACACCTAGTAAATAGCCTTACTCAGAAGCACTTTGAAGTATGAAGTGGGGTGGATATGTAACATGCTGTTCAGAAGGATGGTGCTTTGTTGGTAATGTAATTCTATTTATTCTGACAACTTGACACCTGTCCACATCATCATCATCATCAATCGTATTTATTGAGCGCTTACTATGTGCAGAGCACTGTACTAGGCCCTTGGGAAGTACAAATTGGCAACATATAGAGACAGTCCCTACCCAACAGTGGGCTCCCAGTCTAAAAGGGGGAGACAGAGAACAAAACCAAACATACTAACAAAATAAAATAAATAGGATAGATATGTACAAGTAAAATAAATAAATAAATAAATAGAGTAATAAATATGTACAAACATATATACATATATACAGGTGCTGTGGGGAAGGGAAGGAGGTAAGATGAGGGGGATGGAGAGGGGGACGAGGGGGAGAGGAAGGAACAAAACATGTTTTGGTTTGTTGTCTGTCTCCCCCTTCTAGACTGTAAGCCCGTTGTTGGTTAGGGACCGTCTCTAGATGTCGCCAACTTGTACTTCCCAAGCGCTTAGTACAGTGATCTGCACACAGTAAGCGCTCAATAAATACGATTGAATGAATGAATGAATGAATGAATGGAGGGCATTTCTAGACTGTGAGCCCACTGTTGGGTAGGGACCGTCTCTCTATGTTGCCAACTTGGACTTCCCAAGCACTTAGTCCAGTGCTCTGCACACAGTAAGCGCTCAATAAATACGATTGAATGAATTCCAGGCCAGGGGGAGGACGTGGGCCGGGGGTCGATGGTGGGACTGGCGAGAAGGAGGCCCAGTGCGGAGGTGAGCGGCGGCAGGGGAGCGGACAGAAGGACAGAAGGGAGGTGAGGTTAGGAGGGGGCGAGGGGATGGACGGCCTTGAAGCCGAGAGCCGATAATATCTATTATCTTTAGGTATCGCTAGCTTTAGATAATTATTAATATCTCAGTGACCTCATCTGTAAAATGGGATTGAAACTGTGAGGCCCACATGGGATGGGGACTGTGTCCAACCCCATTTGCTTGTATCCATCTCAGCGCTTAGTACAGTGCTTAGCCCATAGTAAGCGCTTATGAAATACCATCATTGTTATTATAATGGTATCTATCTGTTGCCGACTTGTACTTCCCAAGCGCTTAGTCCAGTGCTCTGCACTCAATAAATACGATTGAATGAATGTATATATAATAATAATAATAATGGCATTTATTAAGCGCTTACTGTGTGCAAAGCACTGTTCTAAGCGCTGGGGGGATACAAGGTGATCGGCTTGTCCCGAGTGGGGCTCACAGTTATCATCCCCATTTTACAGATGAGGTAACTGAGGCCCAGAGAAGTTAAGTGACTTGCCCAAGGTCACACAGCAGACACGTGGTGGAGCTGGGATTCGAACCTATGACCTCTGACTCCAAAGCCCATGCTCTTTCAACTGAGCCATGCATTCACCTGTGTATATATATATATATTTGTACATATTTATTACTCTATTTTACTTGTACGTTTATTCTATTTATTTTATTTTGTTAATATGTTTTGTTTCGTTGTCTGTCTCCCCCTTCTATTCATTCATTCATTCATCCAATCGTATTTATTGAGCCCTTACTGTGTGCAGAGCACTGTACTAAGTGCTTGGGAAGTCCAAGTTGGCAACGTATAGAGACGGTCCCTACACAACAGCGGGCTCACAGTCTAGAGGAGGGAGACATACAACAAAACAAAACAAAACGGCTCTTCTGTCCATGTCCGTGGCAAAACGGGTAGAACCTGGGCCTGGGAATCAGGAGGTCCTGGGTTCTAATCCTGGCTCCGCCACATATCTGCTGGGTGACTGTAGACTGTGAGCCCACTGTTGGGTAGGGACTATCTCTATATGTTGCCAACTTGTACTTCCCAAGCGCTTAGTACAGTGCTCTGCACACAGTAAGCGCTCAATAAATACGATTGATTGATTGATTGACTGTGAGCCCGCTGTTGGGTAGGGACCGTCTCTATATGTTGCCAACTTGGACTTCCCAAGCGCTTAGTACAGTGCTCTGCACACAGTAAGCGCTCAATAAATACGACTGAATGAATTCATACCCATAATTCTATTTATTTATACTGATGCCTGTTTACTTGCCTTTTTGTCCGTCTCCCCCCTTCTAGACTGTAAGCCCGATGTGGGCGGGGATTGTCTCTCTTTATTGCTGAATTGGAGTCTCCAAGCGCTTAGTCCAGTGCTCTGCACACAGGAAGTGCTCAATGCATACGATCGAACGAACTTATTATTCTCCTTAGGTATCTCTAGCTTTAGACAATTAGTATCTCAGTGACCACATCTGTAAAATGGGGATGGCGACTGTGAGCCCGACAGGGGACGGTGTCCAACTCGATTTGCTTGGATCCACCCCAGCGCTTCATACAGTGTTCTGCACACAGGCGGCGCTTAATAAATACGACTGAATGTAGGAATGAATGATATGCCAATTGTCAGCTGTGTGACTGGGCAAGTCACTTAACACCACTGTGCCTCAGTTCCCTCATCTGTAAAACGGGGATGAAGGCTGGGAGCCCACCGTGGGACAACCTGATCACCCTGTAACCTCCCCAGCGCTTAGAACAGTGCTCTGCACACAGGAAGTGCTCAATGCATACGATCGAACGAACTTGTTATTCTCCTTAGGTATCTCTAGCTTTAGACAATTAGTATCTCAGTGACCACATCTGTAAAATGGGGATGGCGACTGTGAGCCCCACAGGGGATGGGGACGGTGTCCAACTCCATTTGCTTGGATCCACCCCAGAGCTTCATACAATGTTCTGCACACAGGAGGCGCTTAATAAATACGACTGAATGTAGGAATGAATGATATGCCAATTGTCAGCTGTGTGACTGGGCAAGTCACTTAACACCTCTGTGCCTCAGTTCCCTCATCTGTAAAACGGGGATGAAGACTGGGAGCCCACCGTGGGACAACCTGATCGCCCTGTAACCTCCCCAGCGCTTAGAACAGTGCTTTGCACATAGGAAGCGCTTAATAAATGTTATTATTATTATTATTATTATTATTATTATTATTATTATTGTTATTGTTATTATTATTATTATTATTATTCCTAGGAGGGGCTTGGGCCTGTTTGGGAGGAGGAGAAAAATGGGACGTGGAAGTGCAGGCTAGGGGGCGGTAGAGGGCCTCGGGGTGGGTGCTGTGTCACGTGTCGGCCACGAGGGGGCGGCAGGGGGCTGGAGCAGAACTCATTCATTCATTAATGATAATGATGAGGATGGTATTTGTTAAGCGCTTACTATGTGCAAAGCACTGTTCTAAGCGCTGGGGAGGTTACAAGGTGATCAGGTTGTCCCTGGGGGGGCTCACAGTTTTAATCCCCATTTTACAGAAGAGGTAACTGAGGCACAGAGAAGTTAAGTGATTTGCCCAAAGTCACACAGCTAAGTTGTTGCCAACTTGTACTTCCCAAGCGCTTAGTCCAGTCCTCTGCACACAGTAAGCGCTCAATCAATACGATTGATTGATTGACAAGTGGCAGAGCCGGGATTTGAACCCCTGACCTCTGACTCCAAAGCCCGGGCTCTTTCCACTGAGCTCCGCTGCTTCTCAGTCATTCATTCATTCAATCGTATTTATTGAGCGCATAATGATGATGATGGTATTTGTTAAGCGCTTACTATGTGCAAAGCACTGTTCTAAGCGCTGGGGAGGTTACAAAGTCATCAGGTTGTCCCACGTGAGGCTCCCAGTTTTAATCCCCATTTTACAGATGAGGTAACTGAGGCACAGAGAAGTTAAGTGATTTGTCCAAAGTCACCCAGCTGACAGTTGGCGGAGCTGGGATTTGAACCCATGACCTCTGACTTCAAAGCCCGGGCTCTTTCCACTCAGCCACGCTGCTTCTCATTCATTCATTAATAATTCATTCATTCAATCGTATTTATTGAGCGCTTACTGTGTGCAGAGCACTGGACTAAGCGCTTGGGAAGGACAAGTTGGCAACATAGACGGTCCCTACCCAACAACGGGCTCATAATAATAATGGCGTTTGTTAAGCGCTCACTATGTGCCAAGCACTGTTCTAAGCGCTGGGATAGATACAAGGTGATCCGCTTGCCCCACCTGGGGCTCACAGTCTTGATTCCCATTTTTCAGGTGAGGGAACTGAGGCCCAGAGAAGTGAAGTGACTTGTCCAAAGTCACCCAGCTGATAAGTGGCGGAGTCGGGATTAGAACTCACTACCTCTGACTCCCAAGCCCGGGCTCTTTCCACTAAGCCACGCTGCTTCTCCTGACTAATAATAATAATGTTGGTATTTGTTAAGTGCTTACTATGTACCAAGCACTGTTCTAAGCGCTGGGGGAGATACAAGGTCATCGGGTTGTCCAACGTGGGGCTCACAGTCTTCATCCTACTTGTTTTGGGTTGTTTTTTTTTTTGTCTGCCTCCCCCTTCTAATAATGGTGGTATTTGTTAAGCGCTTACTATGTGCCAAGCACTGTTCTAAGCGCTGGGGGAGATACAAGGTGATCGGGTTGTCCCAACTGAGGCTCACAGTCTTCATCCCCATCTTACAGATGAGGGAACTGAGGCCCAGAGAAGCAAAGTGACTTGCATTCATTCGTATTTATTGAGCGCTGACCGTGCGGAGCACTGGACTAAGCGCTTGGGAAGGACAAATGGGCAACAGTTAGAGACGGTCTGGGGGCGTCTATCAAATTCCAGCCTCATCCTGGTCATCCAGAGACCTTCTACTCCCCGCTCCCCCTCCTTCCCAACCCAGGAGGCAGGGCTTCCTCAGGTCTAAATAATAATAATGATGGTATTTGTTAAGCGCTTACTGTATAATAATGATGGCATTTGTTAAGCGCTTACTATGTGCCAAACACTGTTCTAAGCACTGGGGAGGACACAAGGTGATCAGGTTGTCCCATGGGGGGTTCCCAGTCTTCATCCCCATTTTACAGATGAGGTCACTGAGGCCCAGAGAAGTGAAGTGACCTGCCTAAAGTCACACAGCTGACAAGTGGCAGAGCCGGGATTTGAACCCACGACCTCTGACTCCCAAGCACGTGCTCCTTCCAATTCGTTAAGCACTTACTATATAATAGTGATGGCATTTGTTAAGCGCTTACTATGTGGCAAGCACTGTTCTAAGCGCTGGGGGAGATACAGGGTGATCAGATCGTCACACACTGGGGCTCCCAGTCTTCATCCCCATTTTACAGAAGAGGGAACTGAGGCCCAGAGAAGTGAGGCAACTTGCCCAGAGTCACCCAGCTGACAAATGGCGGAGCCGGGATTAGAAGCAGCCCAGTGGAAAGAGCCCGGGCTTTGGAGTCAGAGGTCCTGGGTTCAAATCCTGGCTCTGCCACTTAGCTGTGTGACTTTGGGCAACTCGCTTCACTTCTCTGGGCCTCCGTTCCCTCATCTGTAAAATGGGGATGAAGACTGGGAGCCCCCCGTGGGATGACGGGATCACCTTGTAACCTCCCCAGCGCTTAGAACAGTGCTTGGCACATAGTAAGCACTTAATAAATGCCATTATTATTATTATTATTATTATTATTATTATTATTATTATTATTATTATAACTCATGACCTCTGACTCCCAAGCCCGGGCTGGGAGTCACGCTGAGCCACGCTGCTGAGCACCTCACCCCTGCATCCCCCCCAGCCTTACCTCCTTCCCTTCCCCACAGCACCTGTATATATGTATATATGTTTGTATGGATTTATTACTCTATTTATTTATTTATTTTACTTGTGCATATCTATTTTCTTTATTTTATTCTGTTAATATGTTTTATTTTGTTCTCTGTCTCCCCCTTCTAGACTGCGAGCCCACCGCTGGGTAGGGACCGTCTCTAGATGTTGCCAACTTGTACGTCCCAAGTGCTCTGCACACAGTAAGCACTCAATAAATACGCTTGAATGAATGAATGAATACTTCTCCGTCGCTAAATCAATCAATCAATCAATCGTGTTTATTGAGCGCTTACTGCATGCAGAGCACTGTACTAAGCGCTTGGGAAGGACAAGTTGGCAATATTCAGAAGGATTACATGAACCAGAAAGGCAAGGGCAGATTTTTTATTTTATTTGGCACTGAGCATTTTCCTAGGTGTTAAAGGACACAGGGTGATCAGGTTGTCCCATGGGGTCGTCCCAGTCTTCATCCCCATTTTACAGATGAGGTCACTGTAGATCAGTGTGTTAAAAAAAATTGATCCTTGTGGCATCCCTTTATCATAGCTGCAGAACTTGGTGGCGTGGTTTTTGCATACACACGCAATATCGCATCTGCACGATGACACCACCATTATTGTACTTCCCAAGCGCTTAGTACAGTGCTCTGCACACAGTAAGCGCTCAATAAATACAATTGAATGAATGAATGAACATATAGAGACGGTCCCTACCCAACAGTGGGCTCTGCTAAAGGGCAGCCCGGGGTGGGGGGCCTGTCTCCCCCCCAATGCTTCCCCCATCTTCCCTTACCAGTGACTAAGTTCTGCCAGTCTGCACCAATTCCATGCCCCTCCCGGGCCCCTGGCACGGGCAGCCCCTTCCCCCCCTTCCACAGAGAGGGAAGACTGAGGCCAGAGAGAGGCCCCCCATCCCCATCCTGACCTTGGGGATCAGAGGTCACAAGACAAGGCCGCCCAGACCCCCCACCACCACCAAGCCCCCTCCCATGCCCAGAAATTGGGGAGAGGATTTGGGGTGGGAGGCCCGAGGGGATCAAAGGGAGACAGAGAGGGAGAAGCCGGGAGTGCCGGGAAGAAGGAAGCAGGCCAAGCTGGGAGCTGAACCAGACACATGGAGAAATGCTGCCCAGGATCAAAGGAAATAATGACATTTAAAAAGAATGTGTGAGGGTTTTGGCGGGGAGGAGGAGGAGGAGAAGGAGGAGGAGAAGGAGGGGGAGTGTGACCCTTTCGCTTCCCTCTTTCGGCCCATCTCTATCTGGTAGGCCCGTCTAGCTGGGTCTCCCTCTCTGCCCATCTCTGGGACCTTTGGGCAAGTCACTTCACTTTTCTGGGCCTCAGTGACCTCTGTTCATTCATTCACTCATTCATTCAATCGTATTTATTGAGCGCTTACTGGGTGCAGAGCACTGGACTAAGCACTTGGGAAGTACAAGTTGGCAACGTATAGAGACGGTCCCTACCCAACAGTGGGCTCATTTATTTATTTATTTATTTATTCATTCATTCATTCATTCATTCATTCGTATTTATTGAGCGCTTCCTGTGTGCAGAGCACTGTACTAAGCGCTTGGGAAGTACAAGTTGGCAACGTATAGAGGTGGTCCCTACCCAAAAGCGGGCTCACAGCCTAGAAGGGGGAGACAGAGAACGAAACAAAACATATTAACAAAATAAAATAAATAGAATAAGTATGTACAAATAAAATAGAGTAATAAATACGCACAAACATATGCATTCATTCATTCGTATTTATTGAGCGCTTACTGTGTGCAAAGCACTGGACTAAGCTCTTGGGAAGTACAAGTTGGCAACATATAGGGATGGTCCCTACCCAACAGCGGGCTCACAGTCTAGAAGGGGGAGACAGAGAACGAAACAAAACATATTAACAAAATAAAATAAATAGAATAAATATGTACAAATAAAATAGAGTAATAAATACGTACAAACATATATTCATTCATTCATTCATTCAATCGTATTTATGGAGCGCTTAGTGCGTGCAGAGCACTGTACTAAGCTCCTGGGAAGTACAAGTTGGCAACGTATAGAGACGGTCCCTACCCAACAGTGGGCTCAGAGTCTAGAAGGGGGAGACAGACGACAAGACAAAACATATTAACAAAATAAAATAAATAGAATAAGTATGTACAAATAAAATAAATAGAGTAATAAATACGTACAAAGATGTATTCATTCAATCGTATTTATTGAGCACATACTGTGTGCAGAGCACTGTACTAAGTGTTTGGGAAGTACAAGTTGGCAACGTATAGAGACAGTCCCCACCCAACAGTGGGAGACAGACAACAAAACGAAACATATTAACAAAATAAAATAAATAGAATAAATGTGTACAAATAAAATAAATAAATAAATAGAATAATAAATACGTACAAACATATATTCATATCTACAGGTGCTGTGGGTGCTCTGTTGTCCGTCTCCCCCTTCTAGACTGTGAGCCCGTCTCTGTATGTGGCCTACTTGTCCTTCCCAAGCGCTTAGTCCAGTGCTCTGCACACAGGAAGCGCTCAATAAATACAATTGAAAGAATGAATTGAATGAATCTGTAAAATGGGGATCCGTGGCTCAGTGGCGAGAGGCCGGGCTTGGGAGTCAGAGGATGTGGGTTCTAATCCCGGTTCCTCCTCTTGTCTGCTGGGTGATTTGGGCGAGTCACTTCACTCCTCTGGGCCTTAGTTACCTCAACTGTAAAATGAGGATTAAAAGTGTGAGCCCCTCGTGGGACAGTCTGATTACCGTGTATCCAACCCAGCGTTTAGAACAGTGCTTGGCACATAGTAAGCGCTTAACAAGCATCACAATTATTATTATTATTCATTCATTCAATGGTATTTATTGAGCTCTTACTGCGTGCAGAGCACTGGACTCAGCGCTTAGGAAGTCCAAGTCGGCAACATCTAGAGACGGTCCCTACCCACCAAGGGGCTCACAGTCCCGGCTCCGCCACTTGTCAGCTGTGTGACTTTGGGCAAGTCACTTCACTTCTCTGTGCCTCAGTTACCTCATCTGTAAAATGGGGATGAAGACTGTGAGCCGCCCGTGGTGCATCCTGATCACCTTGTATCCCTCCCAGCGCTTAGAACAGTGCTTAGCACATAGTAAGAGCTTAACAAATACCATCATTATTGGAAGGGGGAGGCAGACAAAAAAAAAAACCCAAAACAAGTAGGATGAAGACTGTGAGTCCCATGTGGGACTCCCTGATGACCTTGTAACCTCCCCAGCGCTTAGAACAGTGCTTGGCACATAGTAAGCGCTTAACAAATAGCATCATTATTAGAAGGGGGAGACAGACCAAAAAAACCCAAAACAAGTAGGGTGAGCCCCACGTGGGACAACCCGATGACCTTGTATCTCCCCCAGCGCTTAGAACAGTGCTTGGCACATGGTAAGCGCTTAACAACTACCATCATTATTGGAAGGTGGAGGCAGACAAAAACAAAACAAGTAGGATGAAGACTGTGAGCCCCATGTGGGACCCCCTGATGACCTCGTATCCCCCCAGCGTTTAGAACAGTGCTTGGCACATAGTAAGCGCTTAACAGATACCATCATTATTAGAAGATGGAGGCAGACAAAAAAAAACAAGTAGGATGAAGACTGTGAGCCCCATGTGGGCCCCCCTGATGACCCTGTTTCCCCCCCAGCATTTAGAACAGTGCTTGGCACATAGTAAGCGCTTACAAATACCATCATTATTAGAAGGGGGAGGCAGACAAAAAAAAACAAGTAGGATGAAGAATGTGAGCCCCATGTGGGACCCCCTGATGACCTCGTATCCCCCCCAGCGTTTAGAACAGTGCTTGGCACATAGTAAGCGCTTACAAATACCATCATTATTAGAAGATGGAGGCAGACAAAAAAAAAACAAGTAGGATGAAGACTGTGAGCCCCATGTGGGCCCCCCTGATGACCCTGTATCCCCCCCAGCGTTTAGAACAGTGCTTGGCACATAGTAAGCGCTTAACAAATACCATCATTATTAGAAGATGGAGGCAGACAAAAAAAAAACAAGTAGGATGAAGACTGTGAGCCCCATGTGGGCCCCCCTGATGACCCTGTATCCCCCCCAGCGTTTAGAACAGTGCTTGGCACATAGTAAGCGCTTAACAAATACCATCATTATTAGAAGGGGGAGGCAGACAAAAAAAACAAAAGTAGGATGAAGACTGTGAGCCCCATGTGGGCCCCCCGATGACCCTGTATCCCCCCCAGCGTTTAGAACAGTGCTTGGCACATAGTAAGCGCTTAAAAATACCATCATTATTAGAAGGGGGAGGCAGACAAAAAAAACAAGTAGGATGAAGACTGTGAGCCCCATGTGGGACCCCCTGATGACCTCGTATCTCTCCCAGCGTTTAGAACAGTGCTTGGCACATAGTAAGGGCTTAACAAATACCATCATTATTAGAAGGGAGAGGCAGACCAAAAGAGTAGGATGAAGAACGTGAGCCCCATGTGGGACCTGCTGATGACCTTGTATCTTCCCCAGCGCTTAGAACAGTGCTTGGCACATAGTAAGCGCTTAACAAATACCATCATTATTGGAAGGGGGAGGCAGACAAAAAAAACAAAAGTAGGATGAAGACTGTGAGCCCCATGTGGGCCCCCCTGATGACCCTGTATCCCCCCCAGAGTTTAGGACAGTGCTTGGCACATAGTAAGCGCTTCACCAATCCCATCATTATTGTTATTATCCCTGGCCGTCTCGGCTTCCCCTCTCCGTTATTTCCGGGAGGAGCCTAGGAGGGAAATGTAACCCGAGGAGGAGCGAGGACAAAAAAAAAAATCAATCCAGACTCCCCCTCCCCATCCCAGCCGGCTCCTCTGGAAGCCTCGCCCCTCGACGTCACTTTGGGGGTCCCCCGGGGGCGGGGATAAAAGGGGGGGGGGCCCTCGGAGCCTGTAGATGAGCCCCCTCCCCTTCCCCCTGCTAGGCCTGGTTTTCATTAGTGGACTTGAATTCGGTCCCCGCCCGGGGTGGGAGTGTTTGTAAACGTCTGACCCACTTGGGGAGGGGGCTCTGCTTAACCCCTTGGGGCCTGAGGGCAGGGCCAGCCCGAGGGGGACAAGGGGGCTGCTCTCAGAACAATCAATCAATCAATCAATCAATCGTATTTATTGAGCGCTTACTGTGTGCGGAGCACTGGACTAAGCGCTTGGGAAGTCCAAGTTGGCAACATAGAGAGACGGCCCCTACCCAACAGTGGGCTCACAGTCTACAAGGGGGAGACAGAAAACAAAACCAAACCTACTAACAAAAGAAAATAAATAGAATAGATAGGTACATGTAAAATAAGTAAATAAATTGAGTAATAAATCTGTACAAACATATATACATCTATACAGGTGCTGTGGGGAAGGGAAGGAGGTCAGATGGGGGGGATGGAGAGGGGGACGAGGGGGAGAGGAAGGAAGGGGCTCAGTCTGGGAAGGCTGAACAGTGCTCAGCGTTTAGAACAGCGCTTGGCGCCTAGAAAGCGCTTCATAATAATGATGATAATGGTATTTGTTAAGCGCTTAACGATAATAATAATAATAATATTGGCATTTACTAAGCGCTTACTAAGTACGAAGCAATCAATCAATCAATCGTATTTATTGAGCACTTACTGTGTGCAGAGCACTGTACTAAACGCTTGGGAAGTACAAGTTGGCAACATATAGGGACAGTCCCTACCCAGCAGTGGGCTCACAGTCTAAAAGCACTGTTCTAAGCGCTGGGGAGGTTCCAAGGTGATCAGGTTGTCCCACGAGGGGCTCACAGTCTTAACCCCCAGTTTACAGATGAGGGAATTGAGGCCCAGGGAAGTGAAGTGACTTGCCCAAAGTCACACAGCTGACAATAATAATAATAATGGCATTTACTAAGGGCAAAGCACTGTTCTAAGCGCTGGGGAGGTTCCAAGGTGATCAGGTTGTCCCACGAGGGGCTCACAGTCTTAACCCCCATTTTACAGATGAGGGAATTGAAGCCCAGGGAAGTGAAGTGACTTGCCCAAAGTCACACAGCTGACAATAATAATAATAATGGCATTTACTAAGTGCTTACTAAGTGCAGAGCACTGTTCTAAGCGCTGGGGAGGTTCCAAGGTGATCAGGTTGTCCCACGAGGGGCTCACAGTCTTAACCCCCATTTTACAGATGAGGGAACTGAGGCACAGGGAAGTGAAGTGACTTGCCCAAAGTCACACAGCTGACAAGTGGCGGAGCCGGGATTCGAGCCCATGAACTCTTACTCCAGAGCCCGGGTTCTTTCCATTGAGCCACGATAATGATAACAATGGTATTTGTTAAGCGCTTAATGATGCTGATAATAATAATAACAATGGTATTTGTTAAGCGCTTAACGATAATGATAATAATGGCATTTGTTAAGCGCTTAATGATACTGATAATAATAATGGTATTTATTAAGCGCTCAACGATAATGATAATAATGGCATTTGTTAAGCGCTTAATGATACTGATAATAATAATAATGGTATTTGTTAAGCGCTCAATGATAATGATAATAATGGCATGTTAAGCGCTTAATGATACTGATAATAATAATAATAATGGTATTTGTTAAGCGCTTAACGATAATGATAATGGCATTTGTTGAGCGCTTAATGATGCTGATAATAATAATAATAATAATGGTATTTGTTAAGCGCTAAACGGTAATGATAATAATGGCATTTGTTAAGTGCTTAATGATACTGATAATAATAATAATAAGGGTATTTGTTAAGCGCTTAACGATAATGATAATAATGGCATTTGTTAAGCGCTTAATGATACTGATAATAATAACAATGGTATTTGTTAAGCGCTTAACGATAATGATAATAATGGCATTTGTTAAGCGCTTAATGATACCGATAATAATAATAATGGTATTTGTTAAGCGCTTATTATGTGCAAAGCACTGTTCTAAGCGCTGGGGAGGTTACAAGTTGATTAGGTTCTACCACGGGGGCCTTACCGTTTTAATCCCCATTTTACAGATGAGGTAACTGAGGCACAGAGAAGTTAAGTGACTTGCCCAATGTCACACAGCTGACAGTTGGTGGAGCGGGATTTGAACCCATGACCTCTGACTCCAAAGCCCGGGCTCTTTCCACTGAGCCACGCTGCTAATAATGGCATTGGCTTTGGAGTCCGAGTCCGTGGGTTCAAATCCCGGCTCCGCCAATTGTCAGCTGTGTGACTTTGGGCAAGTCACTTCACTTCTCTGGGCCTCAGTTGCCTCATCTGTAAAATGGGGGTTAAGATTGTGAGCCTCACGTGGGACAACCTGATCACCTTGTAATCTCCGCAGCTCTTAGAACAGTGCTTTGCACATAGTAAGCGCTTAATAAATGCCATCATTATTATTATTACTATGCGCGAAGCACTGTTCTAAGCGCTGGGGGGGGGGGGATACAAGGTGATCAGGTTGTCCCAAGTGGGGCTCGCAGTCTTCACCCTTCAGTCTTCAGAGAAACAGTGTGGCTCAGTGGAAAGAGCCCGGGCTTGGGAGTCAGAAGTAGTGGGTTCTAATCCCGGCTCCACCATTGTCAGCTGGGTGACTTTGGGCAAGTCACTTCACTTCTCTGGGCCTCAGTGACCTCACCTGGAAAATGGGGATGAAGACTGAGAGCCCCACAGGGGACAACCTGAGCCCGCTGTTGGGTAGGGACCATCTCTAAATGTTGCCAACGTGTACTTCCCAAGCGCTTAGTACAGTGCTCTGCACACAGTAAGCGCTCAATAAATACGATTGAATGAATGAATGAATGAATCACCTTGAGAAACAGCGTGGCTTAGTGGAAAGAGCCAGGGCTTGGTAGTCAGAGGTCGTGGGTTCGAATCCTGGCTCCACCACTTTTCAGCTGTGGGACTTTGGGCAAGTCGCTTCACTTCTCTGGGCCTCAGTTTCCTCATCTGTAAAATGGGGATGAAGACTGTGAGCCCCAAGTGGGACAGCTCTTCCGTACATTCAACTCCCTTCTCAGGCCCCTGGTTCCTCCCCCTCCTTCTTCCCTCACCCCCAACGATCTGGCCTCCTACTTCATTAATAAAATTAAATCCATCAGGTCCGACCTCCCCAAAGTCACTCCCCCACCTTCTCCAACCCCCCGGCTCTCAACACTCTCTGCTACTCTCCCATCCTTCCCAGCAGTATCCTCAGAGGAGCTCTCCTCCCTCCTCTCAAGTGCTACTCCGGCCACCTGTGCTTCTGACCCCATTCCCTCTCATCTCATGAAATCTCTCGATCCGTCCCTTCTCCCCTCTTTAACTTCCATCTTCAACCGCTCACTCTCCACTGGTTCCTTCCCCTCTGCCTTCAAACATGCCCATGTCTCTCCCATCCTAAAAAAACCCTCTCTTGACCCCACCTCACCTTCTAGTTATCGTCCCATATCCCTCCTACCATTCCTTTCCAAACTCCTTGAACGAGTTGTCTACACGCGCTGCCTAGAATTCCTCAACGACAACTCTCTCCTCGACCCCCTCCAGTCTGGCTTCCGTCCCCTTCATTCCACGGAAACTGTCCTCTCAAAGGTCACCAATGACCTCCTGCTTGCCAAATCCAACGGCTCATACTCTGTCCTAATCCTCCTCGACCTCTCAGCTGCCTTCGACACTGTGGCCCACCCCCTTCTCCTCAACACGCCATCTGACCTTGGCTTCACAGACTCCGTCCTCTCCTGGTTCTCCTCTTATCTCTCTGGTCGTTCATTCTCAGTCTCTTTTGTAGGCTCCTCCTCCCCCTCCCGTCCCCTTACTGTGGGGGTTCCTCAAGGTTCGGTTCTCGGTCCCCTTCTGTTCTCGATCTACACGCACTCCCTTGGTGACCTCATTCGCCCCCACGGCTTCAACTATCATCTCTACCTCCAGGCTCGCATCTCCTCCTGCCTTCAGGACATCTCCATCTGGATGTCCGCCCGCCACCTAAAACTCAACATGTCCAAGACTGAACTCCTTGTCTTCCCTCCCAAACCCTGCCCTCTCCCTGACTTTCCCATCACCATTGACGATACTACCATCCTTCCCGTCTCACAGGCCCGCAACCTTGGTGTCATCCTCGACTCCGCTCTCTCATTCACCGCTCACACCCAAGCCGTCACCAAAACCTGCCGGTCTCAGCTCCGCAACATTGCCAAGCTCTGCCCTTTCCTCTCCATCCAAACCGCTACCCTGCTCATTCAAGCTCTCATCCTATCCCGTCTGGACTACTGTATCAGCCTCCTCTCTGATCTCCCATCCTCTTGTCTCTCCCCACTTCAACCCATACTTCCCGCCGCTGCCCAGATTGTCTTTGTCCAGAAACGCTCTGGGCATGTTACTCCCCTCCTCAAAAATCTCCAGTGGCTCCCAATCAACCTACGCATCTGGCAGAAACTCCTCACCCTGGGCTTCAAGGCTGTCCATCCATCCCCTCGCCCCCTCCTACCTCACCTCCCTTCTGTCCTTCTCCAGCGCAGCCCGCACCCTCCGCTCCTCCGCCGCTAATCTCCTCACCGTTAGGCCTCGTTCTCACCCGTCCCGCCGTCGACCCCCGGCCCACGTCCTCCCCCGGGCCTGGAATGCCCCCAATCCCTCTGCCCCTCCGCCAAGCTCGCTCTCTTCCTCCCTTCAAGGCCCTCCTGAGAGCTCACCTCCTCCAGGAGGCCTTCCCACACTGAGCCCCCTCCTTCCTCTCCCCCTCCTCCCCCTCGCCTTACCTCCTTCCCTTCCCCACAGCACCTGTATCTATGTATATATGTTTGTATGGATTTATTACTCTGTTTTACTTGTACATATTTATTCTATGTATTTTATTTGGTTTATATGTTTCATTTTGTTGTCTGTCTCCCCCTTCTAGACTGTGAGCCCACTGTTGGGTAAGGACCGTCTCTAGATGTTGCCAACCTGTACTTCCCAAGCGCTTAGTCCAGTGCTCTGCACACAGTAAACACTCAATAAATATGATTGATTGATTGATTGATTGATTGACAACCTGATCACCTTGTATCTAGCCCAGCGCTTAGAACAGTGCTTGGCACACAGTAAACGCTTAACAAATGCCATCATCATTATTATTATTAATACCCCAGCGCTTAGAACAGTGTTTGGCACATAGTAAGCCCTTAACAAATACCATTATTATTATTATTATTACCCCAGCGCTTAGAACAGTTTGGCACATAGTAAGCGCTTAACAAATACCATCACCATTATTATTATTATTATCACCCCAGCGCTTAGAACAGTGCTTGGCACATAGTGTGCGCTTAACAAATACCATTATCATCAGTATTATTATTACCCCAGCGCTTAGAACAGTGCTTGGCACATAGTGAGCGCTTAACAAATACCATCATACAAATACAAATACTCTATTTTTTTACTTGTACACATCTATTCTATTTTATTTTGTTAATGTGTTTTATTTTGTTCTCCGTCTCCCCCTTCTAGACTGTGAGCCCACTGTTGGGTAGGGACCGTCTCTATATGTTGCCAACTTGTACTTCCCAAGCGCTTAGTACAGTGCTCTGCACACAGTAAGCGCTCAATAAATGCGATTGATTGATTGATCATCATCATTATTATTATTATTATCATTATTACCCCAGCGCTTAGAACAGTGCTTGGCACGTAGTGAGCGCTTAACAAATACCACCATCATTATTATCATTATTACCCTAGCGCTTAGAACAGTGTTTGGCACATAGTAAGCGCTTAACAAATACCATCCTGATTATTAAAGGCCCGGGGAGCCATGCGGGGGCAGATCCCGGGACACCGACACGGAGACGCTTCCCTCGCTGTCATTTATTCATTCAACCGTATTTACTGGACGCTTAACTGTGTGCAGAGCACTGGACTAAGCGCTTGGGAGACAATCCAGGCCTGGATTGTCACGGGAACCTTAGGGGACCCCGGGATATTGGAACGGGCGGGGCTTTCTGGGATGGGGTGTGTTTGGGAGGAGAGGGGATTAATTAATTAATTCCACTCCTAATGAAGCTGATTAACTCCTCCCCTCGGGGCCGGGGAGAGGAGGGCAGCCGGGAGAGAATGACCTGAATCACCCCGGTCTGACCTGAATCACTCTCTGCCTAGACTCTCCCATAAATAATAATAATCACAATGGTATTTGTTAAGCGCTTACTATGTGCTAGACACTGCAGCGTGGCTCAGCGGAAAGAGCCCGGGCTTGGGAGTCAGAGGGCGCGGGTTCTAATCCCGGCTCCGCCACTTGTCTGCTGTGTGATCTTGGGCCAGTCACTTCACTTCTCTGGGCCTCAGTTCCCTCATCTGGAAAATGGGGATGAAGACTGGGAGCCCCACGTGGGACAACCTGATCACCTTATATCTACCCCCCAGCGCTTAGAACAGTGCTTGGTACACAGTAAAGCGCTTAACAAATGCCATCATTATTAGAAGCAGCGTGGCTCAGTGGAAAGAGCCCGGGCTTTGGAGGCAGAGGTCGTGGGTTCGAATCCCGACTCCGCCAACTGTCAGCTGGGTGACTTTGGGTGAGTCACTTCGCTTCTCTGGGCCTCAGTGACCTCATCTGGAAAATGGGGATGAAGACTGTGAGCCCCCCGTGGGACAACCTGATCTCCTCGTAACCTCCCCAGCGCATAGAACAGTGCTTTGCACATAGTAAGCGCTTAATAAATGCCATCATTATTATGATGGTAACAGACTGTGAGCCCGTTGTGGGGTAGGGACCGTCTCTCTACGTTGCCGATTTGTCCTTCCCAAGCGCTGAGTCCTGTGCTCTGAACGCAGTAAGCGCTCAATAAGTACGATTGAGTGACTGAATATGATTATTACTAAACGCTGGGCACTGTACTAAGCGCTGGACACTGTACTAAGCGCTGGACATTGTACTAAGCACTGAAACGCCCCCCCCCCCATCCAATCTGGATTCCAAGTCCTTATGGCGACTTCTCAAGGAGGACCATCAGACCACTTTAGCCAATTTCGGGGGAGGGGGTGACCCGAGGTGATGATGATGATGATGATGATGGCACTTATTAGGCGCTTACTCTGTGCAAAGCACTGTCCTAAGCGCTGGGGAGGTTACAAAGTGATCAGGTTGTCCCACGGTGGGGCTGACAGTCTTCATCCCCATTTTCCAGATGAGGGAACTGAGGCCCAGAGAAGTAAAGTGACTTGCCCAAAGTCACACAGCCGGGGGGATTGTTGGGGGGGTGGGTTGACCCCAGGACCCAGGCACGGCTGGGGGGCGGGGGTCTGACCCCAAACTCCAACAGAAGCGGTTTCTCCCTGGCATCCCTCTTCCCCAGGACCAGGCCCCAGGCTGGGCCTGAATGAGTGGGAGGGACTGATTTTTTTTGGGGGGGTGGGGGGGGTCTCCTCCGCGTCTGAGGAAGGGGCTCGGACGGGTCCCCGGGAAGAGACGCGGCCCCTTTAAAGCCACTCGACCCAGGAGTCCGAACTCCCAGGGGGGGGAAAGGGTCCTGGGGGTGGGGGGACTGGATTGTCGGGCCCTGCGGCCAACGGTCTTCCCTCGCCGAGGAGAGGGGGGCGTTTCCCAAGTCATTTGGGGGAGAGGGAGGGAAGGAGGGGATGGAGAAGGGAGGGGAGGGGAGGGACCGGAGCATCCCCGGCAGCCAATCAGGGCGGGACTGGAAAGGGGTGGGGGGCCGGAGCGCTTTGAAGAAGTTTGGGGGTGGGGGGGGAAAAGTTTGGAAAAGTTTCTATAATAAAGAGGGGGCGTCGGGAGGGAGGCCGCGGCGGCGGTGGAGGAGGAGGGGGCACGGCGCACGGTGGGAGGGAGGCCCCCCCCCACCGTGCCAGGCCAGGGCCCTCGGGGGGCACCGGCCCCATGGGGGCAGCCAGCTGCGAAGATGAAGACCTGGAGTTCAAGCTGGTATTCGGGGAGGAGAAGGAGACCCCCCTGGGGGGGGCCGGGGGAAGGTCAGTGCGCATGGGGAGGGGGCTGCGTGGGCTCTGGGGGGCTGGGACGGGGGCCGGGGACAGGGGGAGGGGGGCGCGGGACCTGCTTTTGGCCTTTTTAGGGCCTAGGGTTGGGCTGTCGACGGGGTGGGAGGGGGCGAAGGCCCAGCGGGGGCTGGGGGCGCCGGGGACGGGGCAGAGGGGGGGGGCCCGGGCCGGAGGCCGAAGTGGGGGCCCGAGGGGGTGGCAGGAGAGCAGAGGGACCCCCACCCTTCCAGCCCGTCCCTTCCCCCCCGCCCCCCACTCCCCCCCCCCCCCCCCCCCCCGGGCCTGGTCTGGCCGCAATGAGAGGCAGATGGCGAAGCCGG
The DNA here is from genome assembly GCF_015852505.1 of Tachyglossus aculeatus. Classification (NCBI taxonomy): domain Eukaryota; kingdom Metazoa; phylum Chordata; class Mammalia; order Monotremata; family Tachyglossidae; genus Tachyglossus; species Tachyglossus aculeatus. The sequence continues at coordinate 18,752,879 of NW_024044828.1, forward strand.
GGGCGGCGGCCTCCTCTCGCACGGAATCCATCCATCCATCCATCCATCCATCCATCCATCCATCCATCCATCCATCTATCCATCCCCCCATCGTCCCCCCCAGCCCCGGCCCCCTCCTCCGCCCGGCACGCAGTCCCTCCCCCCCCGGCTGAAACGCCGCCCCCCGCCCCCCTTCTGCCTCGGGGCTCTCCCCATCCCCGCCCCCCCCCCCTCCATCCCTAGCCGCGGTTACCACGGCAACCGGGGAGCCTGCCAGCGCAGTTTAGGGGTTTGGGAACCGCCGCTAATTGGGTTCATGTGTTCGGCCGGCGCCCCCCGACAGCCCGCCCCCCTCCCCCCCTCCACCCCCCATTGGAGCTCCGCCCCGTCCCGTCCCATCCCGGGCTTGGGAGAGGAAAGGGAAAACTTGAGGAGAGGGTTTGTCAATCCCAGAGTATCCCCCCCACGTCTCTGCCCATCCACCTCAGAGCTGGGGGAAAGGGGATGTCCCCAAATCCCCCGCTCCTGGTGGGTCTGTCCCCAGTTCGGAACCCGGGGAAGGGGTCCCTAGCCCCCTCCTCACCTCACCTGACCTTTGACCTTCTCTGTGTCTGTCTCCCGCCCTCTCCTCTCATCTGTTTTCTGTCCCTTCCTGGGCCGCCCGCTCAGAGCTAGACAAAGAGGAAGCCCCCCCGTGCTGCCGCTTGGGTCCGGGAGACCCCCCGACCTACAGCGCAGCCCCCATCGTCATCCCCCGGCCTCCGCCCCCGAGGCCGGGCATGCACTCCCCCCCGCCCAGGCCGGCGCCCACCGTGGGCACGTGGGAGAGCCAGCAGGCCCTGTGCGCCGGGCCGGGGGTGCCGGGCGGTGGGCCCGGCGGGGGAGCGGTGGGGTCGTCGGTGGGCGGGGGGCGCATCCTGGGGTGTCCGAGCATCCGCATCACCTCCATCTCGCCCCCACCGGGGCCCGGGCCCGACCCCCCGCCCCCGCTGGACGACGCCTCCGACATGTGGGGCGACGGCTCTCCCCGGGATTACCCGGTGCCCGACGGCTTCGGGGGCTACCGGGAGGCCGGGGGGCCCGGCGGGGTGGGGGGCTTCTTCAGCCCCAGCCCCGGCAGCAGCAGCCTCTCGTCCTGGAGTTTCTTCTCGGACGCCTCGGACGAGGCGGCCCTGTACGCCGCCTGCGACGAGGTGGAGTCGGAGCTGAACGAGGCGGCCTCCCGCTTCGGCCTGGGCTCGCCCCTGGCCTCCCCCAGGGCCTCGCCGAGGCCCTGGACCCCCGACGACCCCTGGGGCCTGTACGGGCCGGGCCCGGGCCCGGCCGGCCGGGCGTCCGAGGACGGCTGGCAGCTGCTCAGCGCCCCAGGCCTGGCTCCGGCCTCCCCGCGCCCGGCCTCCCCGTGCGGGAAGAGGCGCTACTCCAGCTCCGGGACCCCGTCCTCCGCCTCTCCGGCCCTGTCCCGCCGGGGCAGCCTGGGGGACGAGGGGGCCGAGCCGCCCCCGCCGCCCCCGCCGCCCCCGCCGCTGGCCCGGGACTCGGGCTCCCCGGGCCCCTTCGAGTACTCCGGCCCGGGCCCGGCCGAGAGCATCCCCCAGAAGACGCGGCGGACGTCCAGCGAGCAGGCCGGGGCCTCGCCCCGTCCCGAGGAACCCACCCCGTGCAACGGGAAGGCTCCCCCCGGGCCGGAGGAGGCGGCCCCCTCGCCCGGCCCTTCCCGGAAGGAGAGCCCGGGCATGGACTACCTGGCGGTACCCTCCCCCCTGGCCTGGTCCAAGGCCCGGATCGGGGGGCACAGTCCCGTCTTCAGGTGAGGGACGAGGCCTGGGTGAGGGTCTCGGCCTCCTCAACGTGCTCCGGGCCCACGGGGCCATGGAGCGGATGAGACGCCCCTTCTCCCCTCCTCTCCCCCTCCGCGAGTTCTCAATGCCCCGCTCCCTGCCCCCGAAGAAAAACGGCATTCCCTCTGGGAGCATCCGGCTCTGGGAATGGGGGGTCATTCCCAGGCTGACATAACTCAGGCTCCAAAATGAGAGGCGCCTCCCCCGCCCCGCCAACTTGATACAGTACTCCGTCAACTTAGCGCACTTAAGAGTAGTGCTCTGCACACAGTCACGTCACTTCTCCGTGCCTCAGTTCCCTCGTCTGTAAAATGGGGATGAAGACCCGGAGCCCCATGTGAGACAGCCTGATTGCCCTGTATCTCCCCCAGTGCTTAGGACAGTGCTTGGCACATAGTAAGCGGTTAACAAATACCATTATTATTAGCAGTAGTAGTAAGCACTCAATAAGTAGAATTGAATGTGTGAATGAATGAACTCTCACAGGGCTGAGGCCTGAAGAGAGAGCCTTCCTCTCTGTAGCTCTCAGGCCTCCAGGCACCCTTTCATTTGGGCTCCTCCCATAATAACAACAACAACAACAATGATAATGTAATAATGATTGTAGTATTTGTTAAGCGCTTACTATGTGCCAGGCACTGTACTAAGCGCCCAGTGGGTACAAGGTAACCCTCTTTTGGCCGGCGTTGTGGATAGAGCCGGGGTTTGGGAGTCAGAGGTCACGGGTTCTAATCCCGGCCCCGCCACTTGTCAGCTGTGTGACTTTGGGCCGGTCACTTCACTTCTCTGGGCCTCAGTTCCCTCATCTGTCAAATGAGGATGGAGACAGTGAGCCCCACGTGGAGCAACCTGATTACCATGTATCTACCCCAGTGCTTAGAACAGTGCTTGGCACACAGTAAGCGCTTAACAAACGCCAACATTATTATTATTATTATCATTCTTTGGGCCTCAGTTCCCTCATCTGGCAAATGAGGATGGAGACTGTGAGCCCCACGTGGGACAACCTGATTACCATGTATCTACCCCAGTGCTTGGCGTATAGTAAGCGAGTAACAAATGCCAGCATTATTATTATTATTATTATCATTCTCTGGGCCTCAGTTCCCTCATCATCGTGTGAGCCCCGTATCCAGCTCGATTCGCTCGTATCCACCCCAGGGCTCCGTACAGTGCCTGGCACGTAGTAAGCGCTTAACAAATACCACCGCTATTATCATTTTGGGTAGAGGTTGAACTCCCCCTTCCCCAACTCCATCCTGACATTGAGGTCATCCCACTTCCCGTTGTCTTTCCCAAAGTCTCCCAAGCGCCCGTGGGGGGATCCCAGCCCCCGAATCCCCCCAACCCAGACTCAGCCGGCCTCTGCGGACAGCGGGAGAGGGCTGTGGTCCCGGGATCGCGCTGGGGTGGGATGGGGGGGCCTGCTGGGCTTCGCCCCCTCCCCACGGCTCTGCCCCTTCCCTCAGGACGTCAGCCCTGCCCCCCCTGGACTGGCCCCTGCCTAGTCAGTTCGAGCAGCTGGAGCTGAGGATCGAGGTTCAGCCGCGCACCCATCACCGGGCCCACTACGAGACGGAGGGAAGCCGGGGAGCCGTGAAGGCTGCACCCGGGGGGCACCCTGTGGTCAAGGTAACGGCGAAGGGACCGGTGGACGGGTCCGCCCGAGGCCTCGGCCTCCCGGCCCGGTCCGTGATGTCACCCGGAGCTCTCTCCTCCCTTTCCCCACCCTGCGGATGGGATCCAGCTGGGCGGGCCCCGGGCCTGCCCTTTCCCACGCTCCCTGGCAGGGGTGACCCGCGGGCCCCAGCGGGGGAAGATGAGGAGGGGGACTGATGGTCGCCTCTCATCCTCCGGTACCCGGAGGAAGCGTGACCGGCCTAGCTGCGGCGTGGGGGGTCAGAGGTCACGGGGGCTCAGCCTCTCCGCCGCGTAGGAAGGGGCGGCCCCGTCTCGGTCCCCCCATCTCGGGCCCCAGACCAAGGACAACACTGCCGCTCCCAGCCTGGTTTTCCCCACTGCCTTGGGGATTTCTTCCCAGGATTTCCCGCCTGCCCTCAGGATGGATCGGAAGGCCCGGGGGTGGATCTCCGAGCCTGGGGGCCCGGGGAGGAGAGGGGTGTCCCACGGGGGTCGCCGCGGTGACCTCCGCTAACCCCCCTCCAGCTCCTGGGCTACAACGAGAAGCCGCTGACCCTGCAGATGTTCATCGGCACGGCGGACGAGCGGAACCTGAGGCCTCATGCCTTCTACCAGGTGCACCGCATCACGGGCAAGATGGTGGCCACGGCCAGCTACGAGGCGGTGGTCAGCGGCACCAAGGTCCTGGAGATGTCCTTGCTGCCCGAGAACAACATGGCTGCCAAGTGAGCCTCAGTTTCCCTTCCCTGAAGCCGGGTCAGCCCGCCTTGCTCCTGGGGCCCGGGAATCCAGCGCCTGGGTTTCTTTCTTCTCCTCAGAGGGGTTCGAGGGGCCGGGGGAGGAGGGCGTAGGGGGTCCTTTCTGGGGAGGGATGGAAAGTTTGGCGTCCCGCCACTCCCAATTTCTCCGGCCAGCTGTTTCCTGGAGCAGCGCAGCTCGGTGGAAAGAGCCCGGGCTTGGGAGTTAGGGGTCGTGAGTTCTAATCCTGGCTCCACCACACGTCTGCTGTCACTTAACTTCTCTGAGCCTCAGTTACCTCATCTGCAAAATGGGGATTAAGACTGTGAGCCCCGCGTGGGACAACCTGATTACCTTGTTTCCCCCCCAGCGTTTAGAGCAGTGCTTTGCACATAGTAAGCACTTAACAAATGCCATCATTATTATTATTATCCAGGCTCCGCCACTTTTCAGCTGTGTGACTCAGGGCTGGTCGCTTCGCTTCTCTGGGCCTCAGTTTCCTCATCTGTAAAATGGGGATGAAGACTGTGAGCCCCACGTGGGCCAGCCTGATGACCTTGTATCTCCCCCAGCTCTTAGAACAGTGCTTCGCACATAGTAAGCACTTAACAGATACCGTTAGCGTCATCGTCATCATCAAGATTTCCAGTCTCTCCCTTCACCCCATTGTCATCAGGGGAACAGTGTGGCCTAATGGAAAGATCCCGAGCCTGGAACTCAGAGGATCTGGGTTCTAATCCCGGTACCCCTCCTTTTTTGCTGGGTGATCTTGGGCAAGTCGCTTCACTTCTCTGTGCCTCAGTTTCTTCATCTGAAAATTGTGGATTTAATCCCACTCCCTCCTACTCAGACTGTGAGCCCCACGAGGGGCACAGTGCTTAGTACAGTCACTGCATCTCCGTGGCTGCATGGAAAGAGCCCGGGCTTTGGAGTCAGAGGTCGTGGGTTCAAATCCCAGCTCTGCCAGTTGTCAGCTGGGTGACTTTGGGCAAGTCACTTCACTTCTCTCTGCCTCAGTCACCTCATCTGTAAAATGGGGATGAAGACTGTGAGCCCCCCGTGGGACAACCTGATCACCTTGTAACCTTCCCAGTGCTTAGAACAGTGCTTTGCACATAGTAAATGCTTAAAAAATGCCATTATTATTATTTGTTATTTGTGAAGTGCTATGTGCCAAGCCCTGTTCTGAGCACTGGGGTAGATACAGGTCAATCGGGTTGGACACAGTCCGGGTCCCACACGAGACTCAAGGCCTAAATAGGAGGCAGAACGGGTATCGAACCCCCATTTTACAGGGGAGGAAACCGAGGCCCAGAGAAGTGAAGTGACTTGCCCCGGGTCACCCAGAAGGCAGGTGGCAGAGCCGGGGTGAGAACCCGGATCCTAGGCCCGTTCTTTGTCCACTAGGCCTCGCTCAACAGAGACCCATGTGGAGATCGTGGGGGCGAGGTTGCCCGTCCGGGGTCTTCGCTGGCCCCCCGGGTGGGGTGGGGTGGGGGGGATGACCGGGCCGGCTGACCCTCTGGGGCCGTGTCGGCAGCATCGACTGCGCGGGCATCCTGAAGCTGCGGAACTCGGACATCGAACTGCGCAAGGGGGAGACGGACATCGGGCGCAAGAACACACGGGTGCGGCTAGTGTTTCGGGTGCACGTGCCCCAGGGCGGCGGGAAAGTGGTCTCCGTGCAGGCGGCCTCAGTGCCCATCGAATGCTGTGAGTGGCCCCGGCGCTGTCGGCCTCCTCCCTCCCTCTGTCCCCCCTCCCCTTCCATCCAGCCCCCAGCCCCCGGGGATGCCCTCCTGCGTCACCCTGACTTGCCCCGGCGCTTAGGACAGTGCTCGGCACCGAGTAAGCGCTTGACGAATACCATCATCATCTCTATACCATCATCGTCTCTCTATATGTTGCCAACTTGTCCTTCCCAAGCTCTTAGTACAGTGCTCTGCACACAGTAAGCGCTCAATAAATATGATTGAATGATTGAATCATCATCATCATTATTATTATTATTCATCCCCCCCACGTCCCAGCCCCGTAGCAATGATGACCTTACCCGTCATTTATTTCTCTTCACGTAGGCCTGCCCCCTCTTCTAGACTGCAAGCTTGTTGCGGGCAAGGAATTCACCCATTCAGTCGTATTTATGGAGCGCTTACCGGGTGCAGAGCACTGGACTAAGCGCTTAGGAAGTACGATTCGGCAACAGAGACAATCCCTACTCACCGACGGGCTCGCAGTCTAGAAATGCGTCTGTCGTATTGTAGTACGAGTTTCAGCCCGGCCTAGTGGCTAGAGCCCGGGTCTGGGAGTAAGAAGGCTGTGGTTTCTAATTCTGACCCCGTCGCTTGTCTGCTGGGTGACCTTGGGCAAGTCACTGCACTTCTCTGGGCCTCAGTTCCCTCGTCTGTAAAATGGGGATGGAGACCGGGAGCCCCACGTGGGACTCATAGTAAGCGCTTAACAAATACCATCATTATTATTATTATTATTATTCTCTCGGCCTCAGTTCCCTCGTCTGTAAAATGGGGATGGAGACTGGGAGCCCCACGTGGGACTCATAGTAAGCGCTTAACAAATACCATTATTATTATTATTATTATTATTATTCTCTGGGCCTCAGTTCCCTCATCTGTAAAATGGGGATGGAGACTGGGAGCCCCACGTGGGACTCATAGTAAGCGCTTAACAAATACCATCATCATTATTATTATTATTATTCTCTGGGCCTCAGTTCCCTTGCCTGTAAAATGGGGATGGAGACTGGGAGCCCCACGTGGGACTCATAGTAAGCGCTTAACAAATACCATCATTATTATTATTATTATTCTCTGGGCCTCAGTTCCCTCGTCTGTAAAATGGGGATGGAGACCGAGAGCCCCACGTGGGACTCATAGTAAGCGCTTAACAAATACCATCATCATTATTATTATTATTATTCTCTGGGCCTCAGTTCCCTCATCTGTAAAATGGGGATGGAGACTGGGAGCCCCACGTGGGACTCATAGTAAGCGCTTAACAAATACCATCATCATTATTATTATTATTATTCTCTGGGCCTCAGTTCCCTTGCCTGTAAAATGGGGATGGAGACTGGGAGCCCCACGTGGGACTCATAGTAAGCGCTTAACAAATACCATCATTATTATTATTATTATTCTCTGGGCCTCAGTTCCCTCGTCTGTAAAATGGGGATGGAGACTGGGAGCCCCACGTGGGACCGGGGCCGTGTCCAACCTGATTTGCTTGTAACCACTGCAACGTGGCACATAGTAAGCGCTTAACGAATACCATCCTTATTATTATTATTGTATTGTGCTCTCCCAAGCACTTAGGATGGCACTTTGCACCCAGTAAGCGCTCAGTAAATGCGACTGGATGGCTCTGGATGGGTCTCCCCATCACCCCCTCGCCTTGCCATTCCAGCGCCCTGCTGCCTCGGGGGGTGTCGGCGGTCTCTGGGGTCCCGAGGGGAGGGGAAGCGAGACCCCTGCCCATCTCCGGCCTCTGCCCCTTCCTCCCCGCAGCCCAGCGTTCGGCCCAGGAGCTGCCGCAGGTGGAGACCTACAGTCTGAACGCCTGCTCCGTGCAGGGCGGCGAGGAGCTGGTCCTGTCGGGGGCCAATTTCCTACCGGACTCCAAAGTGGTCTTCATCGAGAGGGGTCCCGGTGAGAGTCCGCCAGGGGCGGGGAGGGACCGACCCCCACTCTCCTCTCCACGAGAAGAGCTGGGGACTCCCGGGGGTGACCCGGAGCCCGGGCCTGAGAGTCAGACGGTCGTGGGTTCTAATCCCGGCTCTGCCACGTGTCCGCTGTGTGACCTTGGGCGAGTCCCGTGGCTCAGTGGAAAGATCGCCGGCTTGGGAGTCAGAGGTCATGGGTTCAAATCCCGGCTCCGCCACATGTCTGCTGGGTGACCTTGGGCAAGTCACTTAACTTCTCTGAGCCTCAGTTACCTCATCTGTAAAATGGGGATTAAGACTGTGAGCCCCACGTGGGACAACCTGATCACTTTGTATCCCCCCAAGCGCTTAGAACAGTGCTTTGCACATAGTAAGCGCTTAACAAATGCCAACATTATTATTCTCCCCCTTTTAGACTGTGAGCCCACTGTTGGGTAGGGACTGTCTCTATGTGTTGCCAATTTGTACTTCCCAAGCGCTTAGTACAGTGCTCTGCACATAGTAAGCGCTCAATAAATACGATTGATTGATTGATTGATTGATTGATTGATTGGTGACTTTGGGCGAGTCACTTCACTTCTCTGGGCCTCAGTGACCTCATCTGGAAAATGGGGGTGAAGACCGGGAGCCCCCCGTGGGACCACCTGATCACCTTGTAACCTCCCCAGCACTTAGAACAGTGCTTTGCGCATAGTAAGCGCTTAAGAAATGCCATCATTATTATTATTATTATTATTCTCTGGACCCTCAGTTCCCTCACCTGTAAAATGGGGATTGAGACCGGGAGCCCCACGTGGGACGGGGACCGTGTCCATACTGATTTACTGGTGTCCACCCCAGCGCTAAGTACGGTGCCTGGCACATAGTAAGCGCTTAACAAATGCCGTCATTATTTTTATTATTATTATTATAGACGGGAAGCTGCAGTGGGAGGAAGAAGCCACGGTCAACCGGCTCAAGAGCAACGAGGTAACGGGGAACCCGGGGAGGGGAGGGGTCCCCAGGACGCTAAGGAAAGCTCGGGATGGATTCTCCTGGCCGGTCCAGCCTCCAGCCCCTCCTCCGACCATCCGCCTCCCCGCCAGGCGACCCTGGTCCTGGCCGTCCCCGAGTACAGCAACCAGCGGGTCAGTAGGCCCGTCCAGGTCCATTTCTACGTCTCCAACGGGAGGAGGAAGAGGAGTCCCACTCACACCTTCAAGTTCCTGCCCGGTGAGACTCGGGGAGGCCGGGACGGGGGTGTCAGGGTGTCCCCAGGGCAGGCATTTGGGGGGGAGCCAACAGGTGGAAATGACCCTGACCTTAGAGTCCGTTGCAGTTTGCCTGGTTGGAGAGTTTGAGGGGGCGGAGAGGGAAGGGGCTGCAGCGGGATCAGAAGAGGGGAGGTCGAGGCCGAGCTGGGAGGAGGGGGAGAGGATACAGTCCCCCCCCGACCCCACTAACCAGTCCCCCCTAACCCGGCTCTCCGACCCCCCTCCAGTGATCTTCAAGGAGGAACCCCTGCCCGATTCCTCCCTCCATGGCTTCCCTTCAGGCCCGGGCCCTCCCTTCAGGACCGACATGGACTTCTCTCCCCCCTACCCCACCGAAGACCCTCCTTACGACCCTTCCTACCTGCCCGAAGGATTCGGCTTTGGGGCGCCCCCGCTGTACCCCCAAGCGGGCCCTCCATCCTACAGGCCCGGCCTACGGGCCTTCCCCGAGCCGGGCTGCGCACGATCCCCGCCAACGGCCTTCCTTCCCCGGCCCTTCTCCCCCGACCCTTACGGGGGCGGCCCTTACTCTCTGGGACCCCCGTTCCCCGCTCCAGCGGCCTACCGTCCACCCCTGCCCGCCTCCCCCCGACCCGAAGCCCCCTTTCCGCCCAGAGTCTCCCACTCCGCCGCCGAGGGATACGGGGAAGGGGTCCTGGAGCCCGGGAAAGGCAGGGGCGGCTTCAGTGGCGGCTTTCGAGACGGCCTGCCCGTCCCCGGCATCACCCTGGAAGAAGGTAGGGGGGTCTGGGGTTCGGCTTGGAGTTGGGGTCCCCCACCCCCAAATAATAACCACACTAATAACAATTATTACTGCGGTATCAGTGGAAACAGCCCGGGCTTGGGAGTCAGAGGTCATGGGTTCAAATCCTGGCTCAGCCGCTTGTCAGCTGGGGGACTTTGGGCAATCACTTCACTTCTCCGTTCCTCAGTTCCCTCATCTGGAAAATGGGGTTTAAGATTGTGAGCCCCCCTTGGGGCAACCTGATCACCTTATATCTCCCCCAGCGCTTAGAACAGTGCCTGACACATAGTAAGCACTTAACAGATATTGTAATTATTATTAGTATAACGGTGATTACGACTGTTAGCGGTAGGTGAGGCAGGAACTGTATCCAGTCTGATTATTTTTGTATCTACCCCAACTCTTAGGCCATTTTCTGGCACATAATAAGAGCATAACAAATATTATTAATAGCAATGATCATAATACAATAATGATAATAATAAAGGCAAGCCAGTGCCGAGAGCCCAGAGAGCTTGGGGTCCGTGGGGGCTGCCGGCATCGGTGAGAGGGGGAGTTAAAGTATTTATTAGGCACTTACGGCGTGCTGAGCACTGCCCGAGCACTGGACATTCAAGGTAAAGGGAAGAAATTGGTGACCGCGGGACACTTAGTTTCTCCCCATCCCTCTTTCTCTCCCCTCCAGTGAGTGAGATCATCGGCCGGGATCTGAGCGGCTTCTCTCCTCCCCCCGAAGAGCCTCCTTCCTGAGCTGTCGTCGTGGCAAAGCCCCCTCCCCAATTCTCCAACCTCCCCCCATCCCCACACCCCAGCATGACGGAGGCCCCGGACCCCCCTTTAGAGGGGACGGGACGGAGGGACCCCAGCGGATTGTGGCGAAGGGGAGGGAGGTGGGCCTGGGGTGAGACTGGGGTGGGATGGAGAAAGCAGGAGCCATTATTGGGGGGTCTCTGTGGGGGGAGATCTAGGGGGCTGCCCCTAGGCCTGGGGGGCTGGCAGGGACCCCCGGGGCTCCGGCAGCAGGGGTAAAGGGGTGTATATAGGATATGTGTACAGGATCTTTCCCGGGGAGAGCCTTTTGGAGTAATAAAACAGCTCAAGGCTTAGTGCTGACGGCCGATTTGTTCCTGGGGGCCTCGGAAACACCCTTCTTTACCCTCTCAGCCGGGGTACGGGGTGGAGAAACGGTCTGCTGTTACCCAGCGCTCAGAACAATGCTCGGCGCATCGTAAGCGCTTAACAAATACCATCGCTTTTATGGAACCCAGTGGGCCTTCTTGGAGTAGGCCCCAGCAGTCCGGGGAAAAGGCCAGAATCCAGACTCGACTTCCTGTCTTCCCCAACGCCTGCCCCTTCCCGCCCCTTGCATTCCCCGTCCTTCTCTTCATTCATTCAATCGTATTTATTAAGCGCTTACTGTGTGCTAGAGCGCTGTGCCAAGCGCATGGAAACTACAATACAGCAGATTTCCATATTTTGATACTGCAGTCAGACCCGACAACGCCTGGGCTTTTCCCTTCAGAGCCGGAGTGGGATCGCCTCGCCATTCCCAGGGGAGAAAAGCTGAGGGAATCTCTTGCCCTGGAGAAGCCACGGAGCACAGGAGATTCCCCGTAGCTATGGCTCAGTGGAAAGAGCTCGGGCTTGGGAGCCAGAGGTCATGGGTTCAAATCCCACCTCCCCCACGTCTGCTGTGTGACCTTGGGGAAGTCACTTCACTTCTCTGTGCCTGAGTTCCCTCATCTGTAAAATGGGGATTAAGACTGTGAGCCCCACGTGGGACAACCTCATCTCCTTGTGTTCCTCCCAGTGCTTAGAACAGTGCTTTGCACATAGTAAGCGCTTAACAAATACCAACATTATTATTATTATTATTTGGAGGCCGCTCTATCCAAGCACTGTGGCCTAGTGGATAGAGCCCGGTCCTGGAAGTCCTGGGGACCTGGGTTCTAATCCCAGCTCTGCCACTTGTCTGCTGTGTGACCTAGACAAGTCGCTTCACTTCTCTGTGCCTCAGTTACCTCAACTGTAAAATGGGGATGAAGACTGGGAGCCCCACGGGGGACACGGGCTCGTATCTACCCCAGTGCTTAGTGCCTGCAAGGGCTCAGTACAGTGCTTTGCACACAGTAAGCACTCAATAAATACGATTGACTGAATACCTGGCACATAGTAAGTGCTTACCAGAAGCAGCGTGGCTCAGCGGAGGGCTTGGGAGTCAGAGATCGTGGGTTCTAATCCAGGCTCTGCCACTTGTCAGCTGTGTGACTTTGGGCGAGTCGCTTAGCTTCTCTGTGCCTCAGTTATCTGTAAAATGGGGATTATGACTGTGAGCCTCACATGGGACATCCTGATTTCCTTGTATCCCCCCCAGCGCTTAGAAAAGTGCTCGGCACACAGTAAGCGCTTAACAAATACCACCATTATTGTTATAAAAGCAAAAAGCAAACAAATAGGACTCTCCAGGAGTGGAGATACAGGGCGTGAAAGACTGTAGGGCCCTTAAAGAGGTGGTCAGGCGCCGACGGCTGAAGGAAGACCTGCGACCTCAGAAGTTACCAAGCTGTCGGTGTGGGGAGCGCAACTTTTGAGGACAGGGTGACACGGTCGTCACGTCAAGCAAGGCTGCTTCTCCAACCGCGAGGCCTGCCAGCTGGAAAACAAACCTGCCTGGAACCCATGAATGACAAATGCCTACTAAGCCCAGGTGTTGGGAATTGCCGTCGTGGGCAGGGAATGGGGGGAAAAACCAGGATCCTCACCCCGGAAAACCACAGCCCGGCCTGCAGCTCCTCCTTGAGAAGCAGAGTGGCTCAGTGGAAAGAGCCCGGGCTTTGGAGTCAGAGGTCATGGGTTCAAATCCTGGCTCCCCCAGCCGTCAGCTGTGTATCTTCGGGCAAGTCACTTCACTTCTCTGTGCCTCAGTTACCTCATCTGTAAAATGGGAATGAAGACTGGGAGCCCCCCCTTGGGACAACCTGATCACCTTGTAACCTCCCCAGTGCTTAGAACAGTGCTTTGCACATTGTAAGTGCTTAATAAATGCCATTATTATTATTATTATTATTATTATTATTATTATTACGAGGGGGTCGAAATGACCCGAATGCCCGGACTGAGGTGGCCATCCCCCGCTCCCCCAAGGGAGGCCCTAAATCCTGGATGATAATAATAATAATAATGACTCGGGTATTTGTTAAGCGGTTACTATGTGGAAAGAGCCTGGGGTTTGGAGTCAGAGGTCACGGGTTCCAATCCCAGCTCCGCCACTTGTCAGCCGTGTGACTTTGGGCAAGTCACTTCAATCAATCAATCAATCAATCAATCGTATTTATTGAGCGCTTACTATGTGCAGAGCACTGTACTAAGCGCTTGGGAAGTACAAATTGGCAACACATAGAGACAGTCCCTACCCAACAGTGGGCTCTGTGTCTCAATTACCTCATCTGGAAAATGGGGATGAAGTCTCGCGGGACAACTTGATGACCTCGTCTCCACCCCAGCACTTAGAACAGTGCTTTGCACATAGTAAGCGCTTAATAAACACCATCATCATCATCATCATCATCATTCATTCAATCGTATCCTGTCTCTCCCCGCTTCAGTCTATACTTCACTCTGATGCCCAGATTATTTTTCTACAGAAACGCCCTGGGCATGTCACCCCCCACCCCCCTCCGCGCACCGTCAGAAATTTCCAGTGGTTTCCTAACAACCTTCCTATGAAGCAAAAATTCCTCCTATTGCCTTCAAAACTTTGCATCCCCTTTCCCCCTTTCATTTCACCTCCCTTCTCTCCTTCTACATCCCAGCCTGCACACTCCACTCCTCTGCTGCCAACTGGGCCTCGCTCTCGCCTGTCCCGCCGTCCAACCCTGGCTCACCCCCTATCTCCGTATTCTCGACTGTGAGCCCACTGTTGGGTAGGGACCGTCTCTCTATGTTGCCAACTTGGACTTCCAAGTGCTTAGTCCAGTGCTCTGCACACAGTAAGCGCTCAATAAATATGATTGATTGATTGATTGATTGATTGAGCGCTTACTGTGTGAAGAGCACTGGACTAAGCGCTTGGGAAGTACAAGTTGGCACCCTATAGAGACGGCACCAGCGGGCCGGGCTGTGCCCACTCTGCCCTCTTCCCCAATCCCGCCCGCCCCTCAGGCTCTGCCTGACCTCAGCCCTGCTCTCTCCATCCTCCGCCTCGGAGCCCATGGCCTGCAAACTCACTCACTGGCCGTGGTCCCGGCTCTGGCACTGCCCACGGGAAGGAAGCCGCCTTGAGCCCCGGTGCCATCTGGGCCCCTACGGGGGGTCCCCAGCCCAGTTCGGCCAAGCCACCTGTCTCACAAATGCCAGCCGGACGGGGGGCATCGGCCCTCTCCGCCCGCTCCCCCTTTCTAGCAGGGACTAAGGCCGAGGGAAGTGGCGGGAGAAAGCGAAGGAAGCTTCTGCCCTGGGCCTGTTTAATAATAGTCATTCATTCAATCGTATTTATTGAGCACTCACTGTGTGCAGAGCACTGTACTATTCATTCATTCATTCATTTATTCAATCGTATTTAGTGAGCGCTTACTGTGTGCAGAGCACTGGACTAAGCGCTTGGCAACATTCCCAAGCGCTTAGTACAGTGCTCTGCACACAGTAAGCACTCAAGAAATACGACTGAATGAACGCAAGCAAGTCGGGTTGGCCCCATTCCCTGTCCCAAATGGGGCTCACACGTTAGACACGTTCCCTGCCCATAATGAGCTTACAGTCTAGAGTAGTGTTCGAATCCCGGCTCTGCCACGTGTCTGCTGTGTGACCTTGGGCAAGTCACTTAGCTTCTCTGAGCCTCAGTTACCCCATCTGTAAAGTGGGGATTAAGGCTGTGAGCCCCATGTGGGACAACCTGGTCACCTTGTATCCCCCCCAGCGCTTAGAACAGTGCTTTGCACATAGTAAGCGCTTAACAAATGCCATTATTATTATCTTTTAGACTGTGAGCCCACTGTTGGGTAGGGACTGTCTCTATATGTTGCCAACTTGTACTTCCCAAGCGCTTAGTACAGTGCTCTGCACACAGTAAGCGCTCAATAAATACGATTGATGATGATCTAGAGACGGTCCCTACCCAACAACGGGCTCCCAGTCTAGAAGGGGGAGACAGACAACGAAATAAAACATGTGGACGGGTGTCCTCAGAATAAATAGAAAATAATTTCCTGAGGACTCATGACCAGGACTGGAAAAAACATTCATTCGTTCATTCAATCGTATTTATTGAGCGCTTACTGTGCAGAGCACTGTACTAAGCGCTTGTGGGGGTACACCTTGGAGACACATCGAACTGTGTTGTATATTGGCTTGGTTGATAGAGCACGGTCATGGGTAAGCGCTTGGGAAGTCCAAGTTGGCAACATATAGACACGGTCCCTACCCAACAGCGGGCTCACTATAATGGTGGTAATGGGTAGGGAAGCAGCGTGGCTCAATGGAAAGAGCACGGACTTTGGAGTCAGAGGTCATGGGTTCAAATCCCGGCTCCGCCACTTGTCAGCTGTGTGACTTTGGGCAAGTCACTTCTCTAGGCCTCAATTACCTCATCTGTAAAATGGGGATTAAGACTGTGAGCTCCCTTGGGACCACTTGATCACCTTGTAACCTCCCCAGTGCTTAGAACAGTGCCTTGCATGTAATAAGTGCTTAATAAATGCCATTATTATTATTTGTTAAGTGCTTACTATGTGCTAAGCGCTGGGGGGGAATACAAGGTGATCAAGTGTGGGGCTCCCAGTCTTAATCCCCATTTTCCAGATGAGGGAACTGAGGCCTAGAGAAGTTCAGTGACTTGTCCAAGGTCGCACAGCTGACAAGTGGTGGAACCGGGATTCGAACTCTGTTTATTATCAAGAACCAGGAGCGGGTCGAGGGGAGCAGCCAAAGACCCCCGGGGAGAGCCGGCTTCAGGCTTACACCGTGCTCCGGTGGAGGGGAAGGGGGTCACGGGTCAGCTTCGCGGGCCTCAGGGAGGGAGAGCCGCTTCAGAGGGGGAAGATGAGGAAGCCCGAGAAGCTGGAGAACTTCCAGCCGCCCAGCAGGTTCCCCCGCCGCAGGCGCAGGGACACCCGGTCGCCGGGGTCCAGGGGCAGCAGCACGGTGCTGGTGGCCGCCTCCCGCGTCACGTCAGGGTCGTTGGCGAAGGCCGAGATCACCGGCCAGGCGTTCAGCATCAGGCTCACCTGGCGAGGGGAGGAGGAGACAGGTGGAGGGGGGTCCCCCAACCCTGGGGGCTGATATCGGGGAGCCCGCGGCCTAGATTCATTCATTCAATGGTATTTATTGAGCGCTTACTGTGTGCAGAGCACTGGACTAAGCGCTTGGGAAGTCCAAGTTGGCAACATCTAGAGACGGTCCCTACCCAACAGCGGGCTCACAGTCTAGAAGGGGGAGACAGAGAACAAAACATCTTAACAAAATAAAATAAATAGAATATGTACAAGTAAAAGAAATAGAGTACGAAATCCGTACAAACATATATACATATATACAGGTGCTGCGGGGGAGGGAAAGAGGTAAGGCGGGAGGGGTGGAGAGGGGGAGGAGGGGGAGAGGATGGAGGGGGCTGAGTGTGGGAAGGCCTCCCGGAGGAGGTGAGCTCTCAGTAGGGCTTTGAAGGGAGGAAGAGCTTGGCGGATGTGCGGAGGGAGGGCATTCCGGGCCAGGAGGAGGATGTGGGCCGAGGGTCACGGTAATCAGGTTGGACACAGTCCATGTCCCACATAGGGCTCAAGGTCTTAATCCCCATTTTGCAGATGAGGTAACTGAGGCCTAGAGAAGTGAAGTGACTTGCCCAAGGTCACGCAGCAGCAAGAGGAGGAGCCAGAATTAGAACCCAGTTCCTCTGAGTCCCAGTCCCGGGCTCTATCCACAAGGCCACGCTGCTTCTGTAAGCTGTTACCAGGAAAGGGAAAAAAATTGGATTTTTCAGAGCTGAAGGGAGCAGGAACCCAGCCATGACGTTCAAAGAGGGACGGCCTCAGTGCTGGGCCCCATTGCTTGGGGTCTCAATCAATCAATCAGTCGTATTTATTGAGTGCTTACTGTGTGCAGAGCACTGGACTAAGCGCTTGGGAAGTCCAAGTTGGCAACATAGAGAGACGGTCCCTACCCAACGCTGGGGGTCTCAGCAGAGGTCAGGGGTCAGGTCCAGGAAGCGGGGGAGACCGAGAAGGTGACGTCCACCTGCGCGCCCCGCTTTCCGGGTGGGGGGTGGGGGTGATTTCCAGCCTGCGAAGTCTCACCTGGACAGTCTGGCGGTTGTACACCTTGACCACGTGGAAGCGGAAGTTGTAGACGCCCCGGACGGGAGCCACAAAGTAGCCCGAGGTCCGGTCGAAGCCGCCGCCCTCATTCACCAGCACCTTGTGGAGGGGAAAAGCAGGGTGATGGGTCTGGGGCCTGAGAGGGGCGGGAAGGAGGGGGCACTGTAAACTTGCCTCTAGACTGTAAGCTCACTGTGGGCGGGGAATTCATTCATTCCATCGCATTTATTGAGCGCTTACTGTGTGCAGAGCACTGGACTAAGCGATTGGGAAGTACAAGTTGGCAACATATAGAGACAGTCCCTACCCAACGACAGGCTCCCAGGAATGTGTCCGTCTGTTGTTGTATTGTACTCTCCCAAGTGCTTATTCGTTCATTCATTCATTCAATCGTATTTACTGAGCACTTACTGTGTGCACTGGACTAAGCGCTTGGGAAGTACAAGTTGGCAACATAGAGAGACGGTCCCTACCCAACAACGGGCTCATAGGAATGTGTCTGTCTGTTGTTCTATTATACTCTCCCAAGCGCTTATTTGTTCATTCATTCATTCAATCGTATTTATTGAGCACTTACTGTGTGCACTGGACTAAGCGCTTGGGAAGTACAAGTTGGCAACATATAGAGACAGTCCCTACCCAACGATGGGCTCACAGGAATGTATCCGTCTGTTGTTGTATTGTACTCTCCCAAGTGCTTATTCATTCATTCATTCATTCATTCAATCGTATTTGTTGAGCGCTTACTGTGTGCAGAGCACTGGACTAAGCGCTTGGGAAGTACAAGTTGACAACATAGAGAGACGGTCCCTACCCAACAACGGGCTCACAGTCTAGAAGGGGGAGACGGACCACAAAACAAAACATGTGGACAGGTGTCAAGTCGTCAGGATAAATAGAAGTAATGCTAGATGCACATCGTTAACAAAGTAAATAGAATAGTAAATATGTACAAGTAAAATAAATCGAGTAATAAATCTGTACAAACATCTATACAAGTGCTGTGGGGAGGGGAAGGAGGTAGGGCAGGAGGGATGGGGAGGGGGAGAGGAAAGAGGGGGCTCAGTCTGGGAAGGCCTCCTTACAGAGAAGCTGCGTGGCTCAGTGGAAAGAGCCCGGGCTTTGGAGTCAGAGGTCAGGGGTTCAAATCCCGGCTCCACCACTTGTCAGCTGGGTGACTTTGGGCAAGTCACTTCACATCTCTGGGCCTCAGTTCCCTCATCTGTCAAATGGGGATGAAGACTGTGAGGCCCCCCGTGGGACAAGCTGATCACTTTGTCACCTCTCCAGTGCTTAAAACAGTGCTTTGCACATAGTAAGTGCTTAATAAATGCCATTATTATTATTAAGGGGCTTCACACACAGTAAGTAGGAGTCAGAAAGCCAGTGTTCTAGTCCCGGCTCTGCCACTTGCCTGCTGGGTAACCGTGGGCAAGTGACTTAATCCTTTATTTATCCCCTCTCCCAGCCCCACAGCACTTAGGTCTGTATCTGTACTAATATTTATTTATATTAATGTCTGTCTCCCTCTCTAGACTGTAAGCTCGTTGCGAGCAAGGAATGCGTCTGTTACATTGCTATCCTGTCATCTCCCAAGGGCTCAGTCTAGTGCTCTGCACACAGTAAGCGCTCAATAAGTACAATTGGCTGACTGACGAATCCCCATCTGAGAGATGAAGAAATGGAGAAGTTAAATACCCCTTAAGTTACGAGCAGCAAGGGGGACAGAGATTGAGTTGATCTAATAATGATAATAATGGCATTTATTAAGCGCTTCCTATGTGCAAAGCACTGCTCTAATTCATTCATTCAGTCAATCGTATTTATTGAGCGCTTACTGTGTGCTGAGCACTGTACTAAGCGCTTGGGAAGTCCAAGTTGGCAACATATAGAGACGGCCCCTACCAAACAGTGGGCTCACAGTCTAGAAGGGAGAGACAGAGAACAAAACAAAACATATTAACAAAATAAAATAAATAGAATAAATATGTACAAGTAAAATAAATAAATAAATAGAGTAATAAAGCGCTAAGCGCTGGGGAGGATACAAGGTCATCAGGTTGTCCCACGGGGGGCTCACAGTCTTCACCCCCATTGTCCAGTCTTAATCCCCAATTTACAGATAAAGTAATCTTAATCCCCAATTTACAGATAAGGTAACTGAGGCCCAGAGAAGTGACAAAAGTCACACAGCTAATTGGTGGAGCCGGGATTTGAACCCATGACCTCTGCCTCCGAAGCTCGTGCTCTTTCCACTGAGCCACGCTGCTTCTCCACTGTACTAAGCACCGAGGTGGCTAAAAGCAAACCGGGTGCGACACAGTCCCTGTCCCTCAAGGGGCTCACAGTTTCAATTTCCACCGTGCAGATGAGGCAACCGAGGTACAGAAAAGGGAAACGACTTGAGCGAAAGTTACACAACGGACAGGTGACGGAGCCGGAATTAGAACCCAGGACCTTCGGGTTCCCACTCCGGTGCTCCGTTCGCTAGGCCCCGCGGCTCCTCCCGGGAAGCGCTCGATAAATACAACTGAACGAAGGGCTACCTGGTCAAAGTAGATGGCCCCGCCGGTGCCGTTGCCCGTCTCGCCGGCCGGTTCGTGGTGGTGGCTGCGGACGGCGGCGAAGGCCACGCGCCCCGGAGGGGCTTCTCCCAGGGCCGCCCCCCTGGGCTCACACACAACCAGACACTCTCCTTCCATCCGCACCGGATCGGCTCCGGCCTGCCCCAGGGCCAGGAACAGCAATGCCAACCGGACCGTGGCCCCGGGTGGGATCCGGCCCGTGGCGGAGGTGGTTTGGAGGCGGAGGCGTCCCCTCTCTGGGGGGACCGTGGGACTCGGCATCCCTGGCTTCTCGGGTCCCCGTCTTTCTCGGGCCCCTCGCTCGCTGAGCCCCTGGCCGGTCTCCCTCCTCTCCTGGCTGCTCTGTCTCTCCTTGCCCGGTGCCCGGCTGGTGCCATTCCCTCAGCCTTGGCAGGGCGGGGACGACAGCCGCCGGACCCTGGGAGTTGGGAAGAGGCCATGGGGCAAGTAGGCCTGGAGCCAGAAATAAGGTCTGGACGCCGGTGGGGCACTGTGGAGGGGAGGAAGGAGCGGCCCTGCCCTCATAATAATAATAATGTTGGCATTTGTTAAGCGCTTACTATGTGCAAAGCACTGTTCTAAGCGCTGGGGGGGATACAGAGTGATCAGGTTGTCCCACGTGGGGCTCACAGTCTTAATCCCCATTTTACAGATGAGGGAACTGAGGCTCAGAGAAGTGAAGTGACTTGCCCAAGGTCACACAGCAGCCATGTGGCGGAGCCGGGATTCGAACCCCTGACCTCTGACTCCAAAGCCCGGGCTCTTTCCACTGAGCCACGCTGCTTCTCTTGCCCTAGCACTGCAGAGCAAGAGACGGAGCACTGTGGCATTGCAGAGAGGGCAGAGGGCGGCCCCCTGCCCCTTGGCCTGTCCCACCTTCGGTCACAAAGCTGATAAGTGGCGGAGCGGCATTCGAACCCATGATCTCTGACTCCCAACCCCTCGCTCTTTCCACTGAGCCATCCAACTTATTGAAGGCCCATCTCCTCCAAGAGGCCTTCCCAGACTAAGCCCTCATTTCCTCTTCTCCCTCTCCCTTCTGCATCGCCCTGATTTTCTCCGTTTGCTCTAGACTGTGAGCCCACTGTTGGGTACAAGTTGGCAACATTGTACTTCCCAAGCGCTTAGTACAGTGCTCTGCACACAGTAAGTGCTCAATAAATAAGATTGATTGATTGATTGATCCTAACTCCATCCCAGAATGCTCTCCCTCCTCAAATCCGCCAAAAGATCACTCTTCCCCCCCTTCAAAGCCCTCCTGAAGGCTCACCTCCTCCAAGAGGCCTTCCCAGACTGAGCCCCCCTTTTCCTCAGCTCCCCCCACCCATCCGCATCACCTCAACTCACTCCCTTTGTTCTTCCCCCCGCTCCCTACCACGCAGCGCTTACGCATTTATGGATATATGTATAATTCTATTTATTTACATTGATGCCTGTATACTTGCTTTGATAATAATAATAATAATGATGGTACTTGTTAAGCACCTACTATGTGCCAAGCACTGTTCTAAGCGCTGGGGGGATACAAGGTGATCAGGTTGTCCCACTGGGGGCTCACAGTCTTCATCCCCATTTTCCAGATGAGGGAACTGAGGCCCAGAGAAGTGAAGTGACTTGCCCAAAGTCACCCAGCTGACAACTGGAGGAGCTGGGATTTGAACCCATGACCTGACTCCAAATAATAATAATAATAATAATGTTGGTATTTGTTAAGCACTAACTATGTGCCAAGCACTGTTCTAAGTACTGGGGAGATACAAGGTAATCAGGTTGTCCCACATGGGGCTCACAGTCTTAATCCCCATTTTACAGATGAGGTAACTGAGGCACAGAGAAGTGAAGTGACTTGCCCAAAGTCACCCAGCTGACAACTGGCAGAGCCAGGATTTGAACCCATGACCTCTGACTCCAAATAATAATAATAATAATTTTGGTATTTGTCAAGCACTTATTATGTGCCAAGCACTGTTCTAAGCGCTGGGGAGATACAAGGTAATCAGGTTGTCCCACATGGGGCTCACAGTCTTAATCCCCATTTTCCAGATGAGGGAACTGAGGCCCAGAGAAGTGAAGTGACTTGCCCAAAGCCACCGAGCTAACAATTGGCAGAGCCAGGATTTGAACCCATGACCTCTGACTCCAAAGCCCGGGCTCTTTCCACTGAGCCACGCTGCTTCTCTAAGTGAATGTATCTATAATTTTGTTTATTTCTCTTGATGCCTGTTTACTTGTTTTATGTCTATCTTCCCTCCTTGTAGACCATAAGTCCTGTGTGGGCAGAGATGGTCTCTCTTCATTGCTGAATTGGGAGTTTCCAAGCGCTCAGTCCAGTGCTCTGCACACAGTAAGCGCTCAATAAATACAAGTGAATGAATAAATGAATGTGCCCTCCACCCCCACATAGGCCTCTCCTCCCTGTGGTTCTGCACGAGGCCAGCCCCCAGTTGGGGGATTTCTGTGCCCGGGCCAGGGGGCAGAGGGCAGGGAGGGGGTGGACTGGCCAAGCCGGGGCTGTATGCCCGCCTCCGGGGAGGAGCCCAGCCGCCCCGCTCCCCATCCTTCAGTCCAGGAAGTGAGAGGGAGCTGGGGGTGGGCCAGCCCAGGGCCAGAGACAGAAGGAGGACGCCCAGGGCCCCGGCGGGGACCCAGGAGTCAGGGCCCAGCTTGGCACATCGGCAGCGAGGTGAGCACCTGGCCCTACATTGACATACAGAGATGCAGGGAGAGACAGAGATACCCCTCCAGGTGCAGAGACCCAGGGAGAGACAGAGGGGAGACGTGGGAGGCGGGTGTGAAGGCCCGGAGGGGTGCTGGCCTCAGATGGGGCGAGGGTCGTGGGGCCTCCTTAGCCTTCAGCCTGGGCCTGGGGTCAATCAATCAATCAATCGTATTTATTGAGCGCTTACTATGTGCAGAGCACTGTACTAAGCGCTTGGGAAGTACAAATTGGCAACACGTTCTGCTCTCCTACTGAGCCCCCAAGGCTGCTGTTTCCCTGCCCCCCCCCAAACCCAGGGTCTGGCGGAGGGGTCAATGACTCCTAGACTGACCCCCTCCCTTCAGCACTGGCTCTGCCCCCCTCAAACCCAGGGCCTGGTGGTGGGAGTCGGTGACGCCTGGAGCCCCCTCCCCACCAACCCTGCCCCCCCCAATGCGGTGGAGGGTGTCGGTGACCCCAGGAGAGCCCCCCTCACCAGCCCTGCCCCGCCAAATCCAGGGCCTGGTGGAGGGGTCAGCAATCCCTGGACCTATTCCCCTCCACCAGCCAGGCTCCCCCGCAAGCCCAAGGGCCTGGTGGAGGGTTTCAGTGACCCCAGGAGAGCCCCCCTCACCAGCCCTGCCCCCCCAAAACCCAGGACCAGGTGAAGGGGTCAGTAATCCCTGGACCAACCCCCCATCCCAGCCCTGCTCCCCCCGCAAGCCCGAGGGCCTGGTGAAGGGTGTCAAGTGATGTCCAGAGATCCCCGCAGCCGGCCAGCCCTGCCTCCCCAAACCCAGGACCAGGTGGAGGGGTCAGGATCCCTGGACTGACCCCCCCCCAAAACCCAGGGCCCAGCAGAGGGGTCAGTGATGTCCGGAGCGGCCCCTTCTGCTCCCCCAAACCCGGAGCCTGGTAGAAGATGTCAGTGATGCCCGGCCAGCCCTGCCCCGCCAAACCCAGGGCCCGGCGGAGGGGTCAGCGGTCCCTGGACCGACCACCCCCATCCTCTGCCCCGGCAGGTTCACCCAGACATGCAGGCCGCAGGCGGCAGCCCCCCGGGAGGCCCGGACGTGTTTGCGGTCCCCGCCGAGATGAAGGAGTCGTTGCAGGAGCAGCAGCCCAATGTGGAGCGCATCTTCAGGGTGCAGTTAAGCATCCCCAGTGCCCCCTATCCCGGGAGCCCCCACATCTGGCTGCAGCTGCAGGGCTCGAAGGAGAACGTGGGCAGAGCCAAGGTGAGGCTTCCCCCTCATCCCGGCTTTCTGGGGGGATACAGTGGGACTCAGCTTAGAGGTCATTCGGGTCATCCCCCATCTCCAAATTTTGGGGGAGGCCTCCCCTAGTCAAGACTCGGGGTGACAGAGGTGGGAGGCGGGACTCAGACTCCCTCAGGGTCTGGGGGATTTTTCCTCTGGCTCATCTCAGCTTCTCTGTCTCTATTTTTGCATCACATCCTCTGCCCCGCCTGCTGTTTTCAGCAATGCCCGCACCTTTCGCTCCAGTTGGCTCCCTACCTCTTCACCACAGACTTTCAGTTTCTTTTCTCCGGTGGCCAACAGACATTTTTCACCAGCTTCCCCCTGGGCAGGGCCAGCCCCAACTGTCTGATTGCCCCGCCACGCCGTTCCCTCATAAAAATAATAATAATTTGTCAAGTGCATTCGTTTGCCAAGCCCGGTTCTAAGAACCGGGGTAGATACAAGGTAATCAGGTCGGATGCAGTCCCTGTCCCTTATGGGGC
Source organism: Tachyglossus aculeatus (assembly GCF_015852505.1). Taxonomy (NCBI): domain Eukaryota; kingdom Metazoa; phylum Chordata; class Mammalia; order Monotremata; family Tachyglossidae; genus Tachyglossus; species Tachyglossus aculeatus. Next base: position 18,777,086 of record NW_024044828.1, read on the forward strand.
TCACAGTCTTAATCCCCATTGTACAGATGAGGTAATAATAATAATAATAATAATGATGGCATTTATTAAGCGCTTACTATGTGCAAAACACTGTTCTAAGCGCTGGGGTAGATACAAGGTAATCAAGTTGTCCCACGTGGGGCCCACAGACTTAATCCCCATTTTCCACATGAGGCCACTGAGGCCCAGAGAATTGAAGTGACTTGCCCAAAGTCACACAGCTGACAATAATAATTATAATCATTTTGGTATTTGTTAAGCACTTACTATGCGCAAAGCACTGTTCCAAGCGCTGGTGAGAATACAAGGTGATCAAGTTGTCCCATATGGGGCTCCCAATCTTAATCCCCATTTTCCAGATGAGGGAACTGAGGCCCAGAGAAGTGAAGTGACTTGCCCAAAGTCACACAGCTGACACTAATAATAATAATAATTTTGGTATTTGTTAAGCACTTACTACGTACAAAGCACTGTTCTAAGCACTGGAGAGAATACAAGGTGATCAAGTTGTCCCATACGGGGCTCACAATCTTAATCCCCATTTTCCAGATGAGGGAACTGAGGCCCAGAGAAGTGAAGTGACTTGCCCAAAGTCACCCAGCTGACAAGTGGCGGAGCCGGAATTGGAACCCATGACCTCCGGCTCCAAAGCCCGGGCTCTTTCCACTGAGCCGCGCTGCTTCTCTGAGGAAACTGAGGCCCAGTGAAGTGATTTACCCAGGGTCACGTAGCGGATGTGCGGCAGGGCCGGGCTTGGAAGCCAGATCCTTCGGACTCCCAGGCTGGTGCTCTATCCACTAGGCTACACTGCTTTCCTCTCTATCCACTAGGCCACACTGCTTTCCTCTGATGGGGTTGGGGGCCCCGGTCGTCACAGCTGCCCCTTTCTCAATCAATCGCATTTATTGAGCACTTACTGTGTGCAGAGCACTGTACTAAGCGCTTGGGAAGTACAAGTTGGCAACATCTAGTGACGGTCCCTACCCAGCAGTGGGCTCACACTCCTCCCCGCAGGAGTTCGTGAAGGGGCTGTGCAGCCCGGAGCTGTTGGAGGAGATTGACTACGCACCGGCCCTGGACTGCGTCTTCCGTGGGGCCCGCGGCCTCTTCCTGGACTGTCTGTGCTGGGCCACCTCCGTCCACCTGGTGCCCAGGGGTCCGGGCACCCTGATGCTGTGGGGGCTGGCCGAGGCCTTCGCCCTGGCCCAGAGCCGGGTGGAGGAGATGGAGCGGCGGTTGGAGGCGGGTGGCACCCCGGCGGGAGAGGCCCGGGTGACGGGGGCCTTTCAGGCTCTTCTGGAGAGCTGCGGAGGTGACCACATCCCGGAGCTGTTGGCCCTCCCCGCTGCCGTCCAACAGGAACTGCTCAGCTTGGTGCAGGAGGCCGGCCGGGGGCAGTGGGGGCCGGGGACCCCCGAGAGCTGGGGGGCTCTGCCCGGTGCCGCGGGCTGGCCTGGGAGTGACAGGGAGGAGGAGGCGGAAAGAGCTGGAAACCCGGGGCCCTGGGATCGGGGGAGAGAGGGGAGGCAGGAAGAGGAGGAAGAGGGAGAGGAAGAGGGGCGAGAAGGGGGTCCCAGGGAGGACGACCGCCTGGGAGCAAGGCCGAGACCGAGGAGCCGTGCCGAGGTCGATCAGCGGGCCCAGGACGGGCCGGAGTCCGGCTTCCTCCTGGGAGTCATCCAGGCCGCGGCCGAGTCCTGCGGGCACCCGGCCGGGGCGGTCCCCTCCGACCTGCAGGGCGAGGACCCCTTCACGTCCCTGCTGCTGCGGCTCAACGGGGAGAGGCCCGACCCCCGGCCTGGGCCCCCCGGGTCCGGGAGCCGCTCCCCGGTGGCCCGGAAGCGCCCGCCCGGGAGCCGGGGCCGAGGGTCTCCGCGGAGGCGAGCGGCGGGAGGTGGCGGCGGTGGCGGCGGCGGCGTGGTGACCGGCAGCCAGAGGTTCCAGGAGGCCCTGCGGGCCCCCTTCTCCCTGAATCTGGCCAACGTGCCCGGCCTGCCCGGACTGCGTCATCTCATCATCGACGGCAGCAACGTGGCCATGGTGTACGTGGGTCCTGGCGGGCGGGCGGTGGGCCCGGGGCAGCAGCAGAGGATGGGGTGGACACACCTGGGTCAGGGGGCAACGGAGGCCGGGACGGGGGGATGCCCCCCGGTTCCGGTCCCTCTTCCCAGCCCCGGGCAACCCTGACCCCCGGCCTCACTGGGCATCCCCAGGCACGGCCTTCACCACGTATTCTCGTGCCGCGGTGTGGCACTGGCCGTCCAGTACTTCTGGGACCGCGGGCACCGGGAGATCACCGTCTTTGTGCCCCAGTGGCGCCTGAAGAGGGACCCCAGGGTCAAAGGTGAGCGAGGTCCGGGCCCTCGCCCAAAAGAAATCCCCTCCCCGCCCCCACCAATCAATCAATCGTATTTATTGAGCGCTTACTGTGTGCAGGGCACTGTACTAAGCGCTTGGGAAGTACAAGTCGGCAACACATAGAGACAGTCCCTACCCAACAGCGGGCTCACAGTCTAGAAGGGGGAGACACCATCCCCTATGGAAAGAGCCTGGGCTTGGGGGTCAGAGGTCATGGGTTCTAATCCCGGCTCCGCCACTTGTCAGCTGGGTGACTTTGGGCAACTCACTTCACTTCTCTGGGCCTCAGTTCCCTCATCTGGAAAATGGGGATTAAGTCTGTGAGCCCCACGTGGGACAACCCGATTACCTTGTATCTACCCCAGCACTTATAATAATAATAATGATGGCGTTTATTAAGCGCTTACTATGTGCAAGGCACTGTTCTAAGCACTGGGGAGGTTACAAGGTGATCAGGTTGTCCCACGTGGGGCTCCCAGTCTTAATCCCCATTTTACAGATAGGTAACTGAGGCCCCGAGAAGTGAAGTGACTTGCCCAAAGTCACCCAGCTGACAATTGGCAGAGCCGGGATTCGAACCCATGACCTCTGACTCCAAAGCCCACTGAGCCACGTGACTTCACATTAGAACAGTGCTTCACACACAGGAAGCGCTTAACAAATACCAACATTATTATTATTCCCACAGAGGGCCACTTTCTGACAATACTCCAAGACCTCCGCCTCCTCTCCGTCACCCCCTCCCACGTCGTGGACGGCAAGAGGATCACGCCCTATGATGACAGGTCCCGCCCACAGCCCCCCCGGGGGACCCCCTTAATAATAATAATGGTATTTGTTAAGCGCTTACTATGTGCAAAACACTGGTCTAAGCGCTGGGGGGGATACAAGGTAATCAGGTTGTCCCACAAGGGGCTCCCAGTCTTCATCCCCATTTGACAGATGAGGGAACTGAAGCCCAGAGAAGTGAAGTGACTCGCCCAAAGTCACCCAGCTGACAAGTGGCGGAGCCGGGATTTGAACCCACGGCCTCTGACCCCAAAGCCCGGGCTCTTTCCACTGAGCCACGCTGCTTCCCCCCTTCCTGCTGGCCTCCGGGGGAACAGAACTGGAGGGACCGGGAAGGGGGGAGAATGGAAGAGAGCAGACAGCTGGCTAACAGAACCCAGGCAGGTGACTTATGGAGAGGTGTGGTGCCTCAGTTTCCCCACAACTCTGGGCACAGGCCTGTCTGGCTTCTGAGGGCCGGGAGACGCGGGGCGGGGAGTTGAAGCAGAGAAGCAGCGTGGCTCAGTGGAAAGAGCACAGGCTTTGGAGTCAGAGGTCATGGGTTTGAATCCTGGCTCCACCACATGTCTGCTGTGTGACCTTGGGCAAGTCACTTAGCTTCTCTGAGCCTCAGCTACCTCATCTGTAAAATGGGGATGAAGACTCTGAGCCCTATGTGGGACAACCTGATCACCTTGTATCTCCCCCAGCGCTTAGAACAGTGCTTGGCACATAGTAAGTGCTTAACAAATGCCATTTTTTTTTATTATTATTATTATTATTATGGTCTTGGGAGGAGGTGGAGGAAGCAGGATTCTCTTTAATGGAGAGCGGTGCGGGGGTGCTGGGGGGCTGGGGATAAGTGAAGCAGCCTCTTCACTCAAAGCACTGCTTTGCACATAGTAAGCGCTTAATAAATGCCATTATTATTATTATTAAGTTGCAGGGAAAAGGAGGTGAGGAAACCAAAAGAGGAAGAGGGCAGAGAGGAAAAGTGGGCAGGTCTGAAGGGAGGAAGGCCACCCAGGGTTGGCTTTGCACATAGTAAGCGCTTAATAAATGCCATTATTATTATTATTATTATTATTATTATTAAGTTGCAGGGAAAAGGAGGTGAGGAAACCAAAAGAGGAAGAGGGCAGAGAGGAAAAGGGGGCAGGTCTGAAGGGAGGAAGGCCACCCAGGGTTGGCTTTGCACATAGTAAGCGCTTAATAAATGCCATTATTATTATTATTATTATTAAGTTGCAGGGAAAAGGAGGTGAGGAAAACAAACGAGGAAGAGGGCAGAGAAGAAAAGGGGGCAGTTCTGAAGGGAGGAAGGCCACCCAGGGTTGGCTTTGCACATAGTAAGCGCTTAATAAATGCCATTATTATTATTATTATTATTATTATTATTATTATTATTAAGTTGCAGGGAAAAGGAGGTGAGGAAACCAAAAGAGGAAGAGGGCAGAGAGGAAAAGTGGGCAGGTTTGAAGGGAGGAAGGCCACCCAGGGTTGGCTTCCTGGAGGCCTCGCCCATCTGAGTCATGGGGTGGAAGATTAGCTAACCTGCCCCTGCCCATTTCCCCACTCCCACCTTCCTTCCCTGTTCCTTCCTTTGATTCATTCATTCAATCGTATTTATTGAGCACTTCATTCATTCACTCAATCGTATTTATTGAGCGCTCACTGTGTGCAGAGCACTGGACGAAGCGCTTGGGAAGTCCAAGTTGGCAACATCTAGAGACGGTCCCTACCCGACAGCGGGCTCACAGTCTAGAAGGGGGGAGACGGACGACAAAACAAAACATATTACCAAAATGAAATAAATAGAATAGTAAATATGTACAAGTAAAATGAATAGAGTAATAAATCTGTACAAATATCTATACAGGTGCTGTGGGGAGGGGAAGGAGGTAAGGCGGGGGGGATGGGGAGGAGGGGGAGAGGAACGCTTGGGAAGTACAAATTGGCAACATATAGAGACGGTCATTCATTCATTCAATCGTATTTATTGAGCGCTTGCTGTGTGCAGAGCACTGGACTAAGCGCTTGGGAAGGACAAGTTGGCAACATCTAGAGATGGTCCCTACCCAACAGTGGGCTCACAGTCTAGAAGGGGGAGACAGACAACAAAACAAAACATATTACTAAAATAAAATGAATAGAATAGTAAATATGTACAAGTAAAATAGAGTAATAAATCTGTACAAACATCTATACAGGTGCTGTGGGGAGGGGAAGGAGGTAAGGCAGGGGGATGGGGAGGAGGGGGAGAGGAACGCTTGGGAAGTACAAGTTGGCAACATATAGAGACGGTCATTCATTCATTCAATTGTATTTATTGAGCGCTTGCTGTGTGCAGAGCACTGGACGAAGCGCTTGGGAAGTCCAAGTTGGCAACATCTAGAGACGGTCCCTACCCGACAGTGGGCTCACAGTCTAGAAGGGGGAGACAGAACAAAACCAAACATATAAACCAAATAAAATAAATAGAATAGTAACATCTATACAGGTGCTGTGGAGAGGGGAAGGAGGTAAGGCGGGGGGATGGGGAGGAGGGGGAGAGGAACGCTTGGGAAGTACAAGTTGGCAACATATAGAGACGGTCATTCATTCATTCAATTGTATTTATTGAGCACTTACTGTGTGCAGAGCACTGGACTAAGCGCTTGGGAAGTACAAGTTGACAACATATAGAGACGGTCATTCATTCATTCATTCAATCGTATTTATTGAGCGCTTACTGCGTGCAGAGCACTGGACTAAGCGCTTGGGAAGGACAAGTCGGCAACATCTAGAGACGGGCCCTACCCAACAATGGGCTCACAGTCTAGAAGGGGGAGACGGGCAGCAAAACAAAACGTGTGGACAGGTGTCAAGTCGTCAGAATAAATAGAAGTAAAGCTAGATGCACATCATTAACAAAATAAATAGAATAGTAAATATATACAAGTAAAATAAATAGAGTGATAAATCTGTACAAATATATATACAGGTGCTGTGGGGAGGGGAAGGAGGAGAGGAAAAGGGGGCTCAATCTTTGAGTCTTCTGACCCCCCTCTCGATCTCCACCGGCCGACCCTCGGGAAACCGGGAAGGACGTCTAGGCTGACAGGGAATGTGTCTACCAACTCTGTTGTAGTGTACTCTCCCCAGCGTTTAGCACACAATAATAATAATGATGGTATTTGTTAAGCACTTACTATGTGCAAAGCACTGTTTCTAAGCGCTGGGGAGGCTCCACGGTGATCAGGCTGTCCCACGGGGGGCTCACAGTCTTCATCCCCATTTTACAGATGAGGGAACTGAGGCACAGAGAAGTTAAGAGAAGCAGCGTGGCTCAGGGGAAAGAGCCCGGGCTTTGGAGTCAGAGGTCATGGGTTCAAATCCCGGCTCCGCCAACTGTCACTTGTGTGACTTTGGGCAAGTCACTTCACTTCTCTGGGCCTCAGTTCATCTGTAAAATGGGGATTAAGACTGTGAGCCCCACGTGGGACAACCTGATCACCTTGTAACCTCCCCAGGGCTTAGAACAGTGCCTTGCGCATAGTAAGCTCTTAATAAATGCCATCATTATTATTATTAAGTGACTTGCCCCAAGTCACCCAGCTGACAGTTGGCGGAGCCAGGATTTGAAGAAGAAGAAGAAGAATGGCATCTATTAAGCGCTTACTATGTGCAAAGCACTGTTCTAAGCGCTGAGGAGGTTACAAGGTGATTAGGTTGTCCCACATTGGGGCTCACAGACCTCTGACTCCAAAGCCCAGGCCCTTTCCACTGAGCCACGCGCTCAGTACATCCAACCGGTTGGGTAGGGACCGTCTCTAGATGCTGCCAACTTGTCCTTCCCAAGCGCTTAGTCCAGTGCTCTGCACACAGTAAGCGCTCAGTAAGTACGACTGAATGAATGAATGAATCCAGCTGGTCGCTCGATCAGTTGGCTGACAGAAGCGCACTGCGAGAGGAACGTCCGAAACTCTCGACGGCGGGGGTTTCGGGTCAGCGCAGGAGCCGGGCAGCCCGCTCCGTCCCGCGGCGGGCCCGCGGGACCCTCAGCCTCGCTTCCCCGGGGGGGCAGGTTCATGCTGAGGTTGGCGGAGGAGACGGACGGGGTCATCGTCACCAACGACCAGCTGCGGGACTTGGCCGAAGAGTCCGGGAAGTGGGTCGCCATCATCCGTGAGCGGTGAGGGGGGCCGGGGGCCTGGCGTCAGAGGGGATTTGGGGTCCACTGGGACCCCGGGGTGAGGGTGGTGGCCCGCCGCTGACCGCTTCTCCCCTCTCCCCACCCAGCCTGCTGCCGTTCACCTTTGTGGGAAACATCTTCATGGTGCCCGATGACCCGCTAGGCCGCAACGGCCCTACCCTGGATGAGTTCCTGAGCAAACCCACCAGGTGACCCTGTCTTCCCTCAGTCAGTCAATCAATCAATCAATCAATCGTATTTATTGAGCCGATCGCATTTATTGAGCGCTTACTGTGTGCAGGGCACTGGACTAAGAGCTTGGGATGCAACAATTCAACAAGAAACGGACACAGCAGTCCCTGCCCACACCGAGCTTCATCATCATCAATCGTATTTATTGAGCGCTTACTGCGTGCAGAGCACTGGACTAAGCGCTTGGGAAGTCCAAGTTGGCAACACATAGAGACAGTCCCTACCCAACATCATCATCATCATCATCAATCGTATTTATTGAGCGCTTACTGTGTGCAGGGCACTGGACTAAGCGCTTGGGATGGAACAATTCAACAAGAAACGGACACAGCAGTCCCCGCCCACACCGAGCTTCATCATCATCAATCGTATTTATTGAGCGCTTACTGTGTGCAGAGCACTGGACTAAGCGCTTGGGAAGTCCAAATTGGCAACACATACAGTCCCTACCCAACATCATCATCAATCGTATTTATTGAGCGCTTACTGTGTGCAGGGCACTGGACTAAGCGCTTGGGATGGAACAATTCAACGAGAAACGGACACAGCAGTCCCTGCCCACACCGAGCTTCATCATCATCAAATCGTATTTATTGAGCGCTTACTGTGTGCAGGGCACTGGACTAAGCGCTTGGGAAGTCCAAATTGGCAACACATAGAGACAGTCCCTACCCAACATCATCATCAATCGTATTTATTGAGCGCTTACTGTGTGCAGGGCACCGGACTAAGAGCTTGGGATGGAACAATTCAATGAGAAACGGACACAGCAGTCCCTGCCCACACCGAGCTTCATCATCATCAATCGTATTTATTGAGCGCTTACTGCGTGCAGAGCACTGGACTAAGCGCTTGGGAAGTCCAAGTTGGCAACACATAGAGACAGTCCCTACCCAACATCATCATCATCAATCGTATTTATTGAGCGCTTACTGTGTGCAGGGCACTGGACTAAGCGCTTGGGATGGAACAATTCAACAAGAAACGGACACAGCAGTCCCCGCCCACACCGAGCTTCATCATCATCAATCGTATTTATTGAGCGCTTACTGTGTGCAGAGCACTGGACTAAGCGCTTGGGAAGTCCAAATTGGCAACACATAGAGACAGTCCCTACCCAACATCATCATCAATCGTATTTATTGAGCGCTTACTGTGTGCAGGGCACTGGACTAAGCGCTTGGGATGGAACAATTCAACGAGAAACGGACACAGCAGTCCCTGCCCACACCGAGCTTCATCATCATCAATCGTATTTATTGAGCGCTTACTGTGTGCAGGGCACTGGACTAAGCGCTTGGGAAGTCCAAATTGGCAGCACATAGAGACAGTCCCTACCCAACATCATCATCAATCGTATTTATTGAGCGCTTCCTGTGTGCAGAGCACTGTACTAAGCGCTTGGGAAGTCCAAGTTGGCAACACATAGAGACGGTCCCTACCCAACAGTGGGCTCACAGTCTAAAAGGGGGAGACAGAGAACAAAACCAAACATACTAACAAGCTTCCAGTGTAGAGAAGCAGCATGGCTCAGTGGAAAAAGCCCGGGCTTTGGAGTCAGAGGTCATGGGTTCAAATCCCGGCTCCGCCACTTGTCAGCTGTGTGACTTTGGGCAAGTCGCTTCACTTTTCTGAGCCTCAGTCACCTCCTCTGTAAAATGGGGATTAAGACTGTGAACCCCACGTGGGACAACCTGATCACCTTGTAAATTCCCCAGCGCTTAGAACAGTGCTTTGCACATAGTAAGCGCTTAATAAATGCCATCATTATTATTATTATTATTATCACACAGCAGACAAGTCGCGGAGCCGGGATTAGAACCCACGACCTCTGACTCCCAAGCCCGGGCTCTTTCCACTGAGCCACGGTGCTTCTCTTTACACATCTATAATTTTATTTTTATTTATGTCTGTCTCCCCCGTCCCTGCCACCCGCCCAGGCTGTAAACTCGTTGTGGGCAGGGGATGTGTCTGTTTATTGAAGCGGCGTGGCTCAGTGGAAAGAGCTCAGGCTTGGGAGTCAGAGGTTGTGGATTCTAATCCCGGCTCCGCCACTGGTCAGCTGTGTGACTTTGGGCAAGTCACTTCACTTCTCTGTGCCTCAGTGACCTCATCTGTTAAATGGGGATGAAGACTGGGAGCCCCACATGGGACAACCTGATCGCCTTGTATCCCCCTAGCACTTAGAACAGTGCTGGGCACATAGTAAGTGTCAAGTATTATACTAATAACATAGTATTTGTTAAGCACTTACTATGTGCGAAGCACTTTTCTAAGCGCTGGGGCGTTACAAGGTGATCAGGTTGCCCCCCGCGGGGCTCACAGTCTTCATCCCCGTTTTACAGAGGAGGGAACTGAGGCCCAGAGAAGTGAAGTGACTTGCCCAAAGTCACACAGCTGATAAGTGCGTCCACCAAGTACCCACATCAGAGCAGAAGGGCCTGCTTTCTGGGGCCCCCTGAAGTGCCCAGAGATGATTTCGCAGGCCAGCCACTCACTGTGGCCCACTGACTAGGCCAGTCACTTCACTTCTCCGGGCCTCAGTGATCGCATCTGTAAAATGGGAATGAAGACTGTGAGCCCCACGTGGGACAGCCTGATTATCTTGTTTCTACCCCAGTGGTTAGAACAGTGCTCGGCACATAGGGAGCGCTTAACAAATAACCATAATTATTATTATAAGTGCTGTGGGGCTGGGGCAGGGGGATGACTAAAGGGAGAGGGTCAGGGCGACGCAGAAGGGAGTGGGAGAAAAGGAAAGGAGGGCGCAGTCAAGGAAGGCCTCTTGGAGGAGGTGGGCCTTTGATAAGGCTTTGAAGTTGGCGGGAGAGTCATCGTCTGTTGGGGATGAGGAGGGAGGGCATTCCAGGCCGGAGGCAGGACATGGGCGAGGAGTTGGCGGCGAGATAGATGAAATTGGGATCCTGTCTGTCTGCTCCCTGGAACCCATATGTGGGCCCACCGTCTGACCGAACCCAGGGGAGCTCCTTGATGATGATGATGATGGCATTTATTAAGCGCTTACTATGTGCCAGGCACTGCTCTAAGCGCCGGGGAGGTTACAACGTGATCAGGTTGTCCCCCGGGGGGCTCCCGGTCTTCATCCCCATTTGACAGGTGAGGTCACTGAGGCCCAGAGAAGTGAAGTGACTTGCCCAAAGTCACCCAGCTGACAAGTGGCGGAGCCGGGATTGGAACCCCTGACCTCTGACTCTAAAGCCCGGGCTCTTTCCACTGAGCCATGCTCCCTCCTTGCCGGCGGCTCTTCCTCAGTTCAGTCTCCCTTTCCCAGGAGTCCAAGTTCCCCCGGATGCCGGCCCGCAGGCCAAAGGCCTCCCTCTCCCCAGGCCGCCCGGCCCGCCCCGGCGGCCCCGGGCGGGCAGGCCAGATGTCCGGCCCAGGAGCCGGAGCAGAAGGAAGACGAGGAGGACGAGAAGGGCGAGCAGGACACCGGCCAGGAAGCAGAAGGAGGAGCTCCCAGCTCCCAGCGCGGGCCAGAGGAGACGGAGCGGTTGCGGCACCGGCTGCTGGAGATCTTTTCCGGGCAGGACCAGAAAGTGGACTTTGTCCTGGAGCGGGAGCCTTGTACACGGGACCTCAACCAGCTCTCTGAGGCCTTCCTCGGCCTACGCTTCTGAGCCGTGCCCGCCGCCGCCCCGGGGCGAGGGCCGCGGGGTGGGCCGGACCGCCCACGTCAGGATGCCCGGCTTTCCGGCTGGGACCGCCCCAGGCCGGACGCCGCGGGGCCGGAGTCCTCGCTCCGACTCTCTGCGTGGCCTTGCCCGCGTCGCCCGTCTCCTTTGGGCCTCTCCCGCCAGGCGTGGACCGGGAGCGGAGCCGGTCGGCGCCAGGAAGCGGGGCCCGGCCAGAGCCGAGTGGACTGTGGCCGGAGGCCGGATTGGGGCACGGGCAGTTGCCCCCGTGGGGCATCCAGCTGGGAACTTTAGGAAATGCGGGCCGCAGGGAGTCGGGGAATCGGGCTTGCCCGGGCATCATCGCTCTTCCTGGGTTTTCCGATTCAGGTCTGACCGCGGATAATCAGCCTCGCCCCATCCTTCAGCTTCCCCCAGCTCCTGCCTCGCCGAGGAAGGAAAGGGGAACCAGGGAGTTGTTTGCCGGGAGGAAGGGGAAAAACTGGGATGAGTCTGTGGCCCGCTGCAAACTTGCCCAAGCCACGGCTCAGTGGAAAGAGCCCGCCTTTGGAGTCAGAGGTCATGGGTTCAAATCCCGGCTCCGCCAATTGCCAGCTGGGTGACTGTGGGAAAGTCACTTCACTTCTCTGGGCCTCAGTTCCCTCATCTGTAAAATGGGGATTAAGACTGTGAGAACCACGAGGGACAACCTGATCGCCTTGTAACCTCCCCAGCGCTTAGAACAGTGGTTTGCACGTAGTAAGCGCTTAATAAATGCCATCATTATTATTATTATTATTATCCCGCTCACCCCCCTGGGCTCAAGGCAAGGGTCTGTTCTGAATCCCTGTCCCCCTTCCAGTGGGCCCAGCTTGGGGGTCTCTTGCAGAGGCTGATCCTGGAGGAGGGTGGGTTCTAGGGTGCCTGGGTCCCCCCAGATAGCTGGTGGTGTTCCTTAGACTCCGCTTTTCCCAACTGGAACCGACTTATTTGTATGGTATTTATTATGCGCTTCTAAAGTGCTGGGCACTGAGCTAAACGCCGGGGAACGTCCTAGATAATCAGATTGGGTTCAGTCCCTGTCCCACAGTGGACTCCCAGTTCAAGAGGGAGGGAGAATAGGCGTCCTTGCCCTGTTTTACAGAGGAGGAATCTGAGGCTCAGAGAGGTGAAGTGACTTACCCCAGGTCACACAGCAAGCCGGGGTAGAGAAGCAGCGTGGCTCAGTGGAAAGTGCACGGGTTTTGGAGTCAGAGGTCAGGGGTTCAAATCCCGGCTCTGCCAATCACTTCGCTTCTCTGGGCCTCAGTTACCTCAACTGGAAAATGGGGATTAAGACTGTGAGCCCCACGAGGGACAACCTGATCACCTTGTAACCTGAACAGTGCTTTACACATAGTAAGTGCTTAATAAATACCATTATTATTATTATCTTGCCTCCCAGTCCCCCATTCTTTCCATTGTTTTAATGACCGAAGTGGTGGGCCGTGAACCGGTCTAAATCCCTGGGGAGAGGATTTGGTTAAGTCGTCAACTGCCTAAGTTAGCTAAGAGAGCTAATCAAAAGCGCTTTGCACATAGTAAGCGCTTAATAAATGCCATCATTATTAATCATTCAATCCATCAGTGGTATTTATTGAGTGTGCAGAGCACTGTACTACATGTCTAGGAGAGTACTATGTAACAGAGTTACATATAAAATATATACTACATGGGAACACCCTCCCTCTTCTTATCTGACAGATTATCACTCTCCCCGCCTTCAACACCTTATTGAAGACATATTCATTCAATGGTATTTATTGAGCGCTTACTGTGTGCAGAGCACCGTACTAAGCGCTTGGGAAGGACAAGTCGGTAACATACAGAGACGGTCCCTACGCAACAACGGGCTCACAGTCTAGAAGCAGCGTGGCTCAGTGGAAAGAGCCTGGGCTTTGGAGTAGGAGGTCAGGGGTTCAAATCCCGGCTTCGCCAATTGTCAGCTGTGTGACTTTGGGCAAATCACTTCACTTCTCTGGGCCTCAATTACCTCATCTGTAAAATGGGGATGAAGACTGGGAGCCCCCCGTGGGACCACCTGATCACCTTGTAACCTCCCCGCCGCTTAGAACAGTGCTTTGCACATGGTAAGCGTTTAATAAATGCCATCATTATTATTATTATTAGACGGGGGAGACAGACAACAAAACAAAACGTGGAGAGGTGTCAAAATCGTCGGAACAAATAGAATTAAAGCTATATGGACATCATTAACAAAATAAATAGTACATTTACTATTAGAGTAATAAATATATATAACATATAACTATATAAATAATATAATATAAAATATATTATATATTATAATATATAATAAAATATATAAGTAATAAATAAATTGGAACTGTACCCATGTGCTGTGGGGAGGGGAAGGAGGTTGGGCGTGGGGGGACGGAGAGGAGAGGGAAAAGAGGGTTCAGTCTGGGAAGGCCTTCAGCCCGACAGCACTTAAATTCATATCCGTTATTTATCTACATTATTGTCCGAATTCCCCCTCTAGACTGTAAGCTCCCCGTAAGCAGGGAACAGACCTACCAACTGTTTTATTGTACTCTCCCAAAAGTTTAGTATAGTAAGTGCTCAGTAAATATGATCGATTGATTGAGTTGGTAGACACATTCCCTGCACATCGTGAGCTTAGTCTAGATGGGGAGACAGACATTAATATAAATAAAAAGTGTATCGATACGTTAGCTGTTAGTTAAGTGTGACACGGAAGAACAAAGCAACCTGTTTAGCTGTTTACCGTGGACTTTGGCATTGTAAAGAATTTATTGGCAGGTAGATGTGGGGAGAAACTTGTTTCCAAGAAACAGGAAATGTTTTACCTAGCAATAAGGCAGTGTGGCCTAGTGGATAGAGGCCGGACCCGGGAATCAAAAGGACCTGGGTTCTAATCCCAGCTCCACCACTTGTTTGCAGTGTGACTTGGCAATCACTTTGCTTTTCTGGGCCTCAGTTTCCTCATCCGTATAAGGGGGATTAAGGCTGTGATTCCCACGTGGGACATGGACTGCATCCAGCCTGGTTTTCGTGTGTCTACCCCAGTGCTTAGTACATAGTAGGATCTTAGAAAGTACCACTAAAAAAAAAAACAAAAAGCACCCACTTCACCTTCTGCTTCAGGACTATTCACTCAATCGTATTTATTGAGCGCTTACTGAGTGCAGAGCACTGTACTAAGCGCTTCGGAAGTACAAGCAGCGTGAGAAGCAGCGTGGCTCAGTGGAAAGAGCCCGGGCTTAGGAGTCGGAGGTCATGGGCTCTTTTAGACTGTGAGCCCACTGTTGGGTAGGGACTGTCTCTATATGTTGCCAATTTGTACTTCCCAAGCGCTTAGTACAGTGCTCTGCACATAGTAAGCGCTCAAAATATACGATTGATGATGATGATGATGATGATGACAGACGACAAAACAAAACACGTAGACGGGTGTCAAAATCGTCAGAATAAACACTTACTATGTGCCGAGCACTCTAGCTCAGTGGAAAGAGCCCGGGCTTGGGAGTCAGAGGTCATGGGTTCAAATCCAGGCTCCACCGCTTGTCAGCTGGGTGACTTTGGGCAAGTCACTTCACTTCTCTGGGCCTCAGTGACCTCATCTGTAACAAGGGGATTAAGACTGTGAGCCCCACATGGGACAACCTGATCACCTTGTAACCTCCCCAGTGCTTAGAACAGTGCTTTGCACATAGTAAATGCTTAATAAATGCCATTATTATTATTATTATTACTAAGCCCTGGGGTAGATACAAGATAATCAGGTCCCACATGGTTCTCACAGGCTAAGTAGGAGGTAGAGCGGGTACTGAATCCCCATTTTGACTACGATTCACATATGTTGATTCACGAGTGGACAACAATCATTTCTCCCCTCTTCATGCGTCTCCTCTACCCCTCGCATATTGTCATCATCAATCGTATTTATTGAGCGCTTACTATGTGCAGAGCACTATTGTCACCAAATTGGTGACCCTAGACAGGTAATAAGAGGTGTGTTGTTGTGAAGAGAGCTAGGACAGGTTTGTAGTCTAAACGAGGGACTGGGAAATTGTCTTCTAATCGAGCTTCTGACACTGATTTTGGCTCTGATGTGGTTTTGTGGGGTTATTGTCACCAAATTGGTGACCCTAGACAGGTAATTAGAGGTGTGTTGTGAAGAGAGCTAGGACAGGTTTGTAGTCTGAACGAGGGACTGGGAAATTGTCTTCGAATCGAGCTTCTGACACTGATTTTGGCTCTGATGTGGTTTTGTGGGGTTATTGTCACCAAATTGGTGACCCTAGACAGGTGATAAGAGGTGTGTTGTTGTGAAGAGAGCTAGGACAGGTTTGTAGTCTGAACGAGGGACTGGGAAATTGTCTTCTAATCGAGCTTCTGACACTGATTTTGGCTCTGATGTGGTTTTGTGGGGTTATTGTCACCAAATTGGTGACCCTAGACAGGTGATAAGAGGTGTGTTGTCGTGAAGAGAGCTAGGACAGGTTTGTAGTCTGAACGAGGGGCTGGGAAATTGTCTTCTAATCGAGCTTCTGACACTGATTTTGGCTCTGATGTGGTTTTGTGGGGTTATTGTCACCAAATTGGTGACCCTAGACAGGTAATAAGAGGTGTGTTGTTGTGAAGAGAGGTAGGACAGGTTTGTAGTCTGAACGAGGGACTGGGAAATTGTCTTCTAATCGAGCTTCTGACCCTGATTTTGGCTCTGATGTGGTTTTGTGGGGTTATTGTCACCAAATTGGTGACCCTAGACAGGTGATAAGAGGTGTGTTGTTGTGAAGAGAGCTAGGACAGGTTTGTAGTCTGAACGAGGGACTGGGAAATTGTCTTCGAATCGAGCTTCTGACACTGATTTTGGCTCTGATGTGGTTTTGTGGGGTTATTGTCACCAAATTGGTGACCCTAGACAGGTGATAAGAGGTGTGTTGTTGTGAAGAGAGCTAGGACAGGTTTGTAGTCCGAACGAGGGGCTGGGAAATTGTCTTCTAATCGAGCTTCTGACCCTGATTTTGGCTCTGATGTGGTTTTGTGGGGTTAACCTGGGAAAATGCCAGTTCCAATCCTAAAACGCCGGAGGGGACACGAGAGGGTCAGCTTGTCCTCTAGAAAGGAAGCTCGCTGTGGGCAGGGAAGGCGTCCATTACAATGCTATATCGTACACTCCCAAGTGCTTAGTACAGTGCTCTGCACCAAGCACTCGATAATAATAATAATGACGGCATTTATTAAGCGCTTACTATGTGCAAAGCACTGTTCTAAGTGCTGGGGGGGTACAAGGTAATCAGGCTGTCCCACGGGGGTGCTCACAGGGTTCATCCCCATTTTACAGATGAGGGAACTGAGGCCTGGAGAAGTGAAGCGGCTTGCCCAAAGTCACACAGCTGACAGTTGGTGGAGCCGGGATTTGAACCCATGACCTCTGACTCCAAAGCCCGGGCTCTTTCCATTGAGCCACGCTGCTTCTCCGATAAATACGACAGATTGACTGAATGGAAAGAGCGCGGGCTTGGGAATCAGAAGACCCGGGTTCTAATCCAGGTCCCACCACTTGTCTACCATGTGACCTGGGGCCAGTTGCTTTGCTTCTCTGTGCCTCAGTTTCCTCACCTGTAAAATGAGGATTAAATTACTTGCTCTGTTTTCCGCCTAGACTGTAAGCCCTCTATTATTGTTGAGGTATTTGTTAAGCGTTTACTATGTGTCATTCTAAGCTCCGGGAGAGATGCAAGTTAATCAGGATGGACACAGTCCCTGTCCCACGTGGACATCATGGTCTAAGGGATTGGAACTGTATCCAATCTACTTATATTGTATCTATCCCGGTTTTTAGTAAAGCCAAGGTTCGGACCCACGGAAGCAGCACGGCCTAAAGGAAAGAGCCCGGGCCTGGGAATCCGAAGGACCTGGGTTCTAATCCCGACTCCGCCCCTTGTCTGCTTTGTGACCATTGGGAAAATCACTTTTCTCTATGCCTGTTACCCGATTTGTAAAAACGGGGTTTGAGACTGTGAGCTCCACTCGGGACAGAAACTTTGTCCAACCTCATCATCATCAATCATATTTATTGAGCACTTACTATGTGCAGAGCACTGTACTAGGCGCTTGGGAAGTACAAATTGGCAACATATAGAGACAGTCCCTACCCAACAGTGGGCTCACAGTCTAAAAGGGGGAGACAGAGAACAAAACCAAACATACTAACAAAATAAAATAGAATAGATATGTACAAATAAAATAAATAAATAGAGTAATAAATATGTACAAACATATATACATATATACAGGTAACCAACCTGATTTGGTTGTATCCATCCCACCGCTTAGAACAGTGCCCGGCACGTAGTAAGCCCGTAACAAATACTATAATAAATATTATTATCACTCCCTTCCCTGTGTCTGTTATCTCATCTGTAAAAATGGGGTTTAAGACTGTGAGTCCCATGTGGGACAGCAAATGGGTCCAACTTGATTCGCTTATGTGTATCTCAGCGCTTAGAACAGTGCTTGGCAAATAGTAAAGCGCTTCACAAACACCATTTATTAAAAAATAACATTGACCGATTGGATCACGCTTACCAATGCTATTGTCCTGTATTTTCCCAAGCCCTTAGTACAATGGTCTGCACACAGATTTCAATAAACACCATGGATTGTGACGTGATCTAATGTTATCTCTTGGTCTGAACTCCGACCCTGACGACTGCGTGGGTGGAGACTGCCTGTCACCTCAGGGTTAGGGGTATGGTGTGTTTGTATTTTTTTTAATGGCATTTATTAATGGTAATAATAATAATAATATTGGCATTTATTAAGCGCTAACTATGTGCAAAGCACTGTTCTAAGTGCTGGGGAGGTTACAAGGTGATCAGGTTGTCCCACGGCGGGCTCACAGTCAATTCCCACTTGACAGATGTGGGAACGGAGGCACAGAGAAGTGAAGTGACTTGCCCAAAGTCACACAGCTGACAGTTGGAAGTGAAGTGACTTGCCCAAAGTCACACGGCTGACAAGTGGCGGAGCCGGGATTTGAACCCATGACCTCTGACTCCAAAGCCCGGGCTCTTGCCACTGAGCCAAGCTGCTTCTAAGCACTTGGGTGAGTATACTACAACGAAGTTCCTTTCCCACATGGGGCTCACAGTCTTAATCCCCATTTTACAGATGAGGTGATTGGGGCCCAGAGATGTAAAATGACTTGCCCAGGGTCACACAGCAGACAAGTAGCAGAACCAGGATGAAAACTGAAGTTCTCCTGACCTCAGGCCCGCTCTCTATCTGCTTCCCTGTAAGCGAGAAGCACCGTGCTACGTGACTTAGGAAAATAAAACACAAGCCAAAGACAGCTTTCCGGACCTCGAGAAGATCCCACTCTAATGGACTGTGAGCCCACTGTTGGGTAGGGACCGTCTCTATATGTTGCCAACTTGTCCTTCCCAAGCGCTTAGTCCAGTGCTCTGCACACAGGAAGCGCTCAATAAATACGATTGAATGAATGAATGAACGACTGTGCTCCTCTGGACACCGGCCGTGATAAAAATATAGTTGCTGGTATGCGGGGCTGTTGGCGCAGATTCAGTATGTGGTATTTAATAATAACAATAATAATGACGGCATTTATTAAGCGCTTACTATGTGCCAAGCACTGTTCTAAGCACGGGGGGAGATACAAGGTGATCAGGTTGTCCCACAGTCTTCATCCCCATTTTACAGATGAAGTAACTGAGACCCAGAGAAGTTAAGTGACTTGCCCAGAGTCCCACAGCTGACAATTGGCGGAGCCGGGATTTGAACCCATGACCTCTGACTCCAAAGCCCGGGCTCTTTCCATTGAGCCACGCTGCTTCTAATGGGCAGTGCTCCTCTGGACACCGGCCGTGACAAAAATATAGTTGCTGGTATGCGGGGCTGTTGGAGCAGATTCAGTATGTGGTATTTAATAATAACAATAATAATGACGGCATTTATTAAGCGCTTACTATGTGCCAAGCACTGTTCTAAGCGCTGGGGGAGGTACAAGGTGATCAGGTGGTCCCACGGGGGGCTCCCAGGCTTCATCCCCATTTTCCAGATGAGGGAACGGAGGCACAGAGAAGTGAAGTGACTTGCCCAAAGTCACCCAGCTAAGTGGCAGAGCCGGGATTTGAACCCACGACCTCTGACTCAATCAATCGATCGTATTTATTGAGCGCCTACTGTGCGCAGAGCACCGTACTAAGCGCTTAAGCGACTCCAAAGCGATAGATACAATTCAAGCAGGTGGGACCCAGCCCCCGTCCCGCATCGGGCTCACCGTCTAAGAGAACAGGTAATCATTCATTCAATCATATTTATTGAGCGCTTACTGCGTGCAGAGCACTGTACTAAGCGCTTAAGCGACTCCAAAGCGATAGATACAATTCAAGCAGGTCGGACCCAGCCCCCGTCCCGCATCGGGCTCACCGTCTAAGAGAACAGGTAATCATTCATTCAATCATATTTATTGAGCGCTTACTGTGTGCACAGCACTGTACTAAGCGCTTAAGCGACTCCAAAGCGATAGATACAATTCAAGCAGGTCGGACCCAGCCCCCGTCCCGCATCGGGCTCACCGTCTAAGAGAACAGGTAATCATTCATTCAATCATATTTATTGAGCGCTTACTGCGTGCAGAGCACTGTACTAAGCGCTTAAG
The DNA here is from genome assembly GCF_015852505.1 of Tachyglossus aculeatus. Lineage (NCBI taxonomy): Eukaryota > Metazoa > Chordata > Mammalia > Monotremata > Tachyglossidae > Tachyglossus > Tachyglossus aculeatus. Next base: position 18,796,983 of record NW_024044828.1, read on the forward strand.
CGACTCCAAAGCGATAGACACAATTCAAGCAGGTCGGACCCAGCCCCCGTCCCGCATCGGGCTCACCGTCTAAGACAACAGGTAATCATTCATTCAATCATATTTATTGAGCGCTTACTGTGTGCAGAGCACTGTACTAAGCGCTTAATCGACTCCAAAGCAATAGATACAATTCAAGCAGATCGGACCCAGCCCCCGTCCCGCATCGGGCTCACCGTCTAAGAGAACAGGTAATCATTCATTCAGTCATATTTATTGAGCGCTTACTGTGTGCACAGCACTGTACTAAGCGCTTAAGCGACTCCAAAGCGATAGATACAATTCAAGCAGGTCGGACCCAGCCCCCGTCCCGCATCGGGCTCACCGTCTAAGAGAACAGGTAATCATTCATTCAATCATATTTATTGAGCGCTTACTGCGTGCAGAGCACTGTACTAAGCGCTTAAGCGACTCCAAAGCGATAGACACAATTCAAGCAGGTCGGACCCAGCCCCCGTCCCGCATCGGGCTCACCGTCTAAGAGAACAGGTAATCATTCATTCAATCCTATTTATTGAGCGCTTACTGCGTGCAGAGCACTGTACTAAGCGCTTAAGCGACTCCAAAGCGATAGATACAATTCAAGCAGGTGGGACCCAGCCCCCGTCCCGCATCGGGCTCACTGTCTAAGACAACAGGTAATCATTCATTCAATCATATTTATTGAGCGCTTACTGTGTGCAGAGCACTGTACTAAGCGCTTAAGCGACTCCAAAGCGATAGATACAATTCAAGCAGGTCAGACCCAGCCCCCATCCCGCATCGGGCTCACCGTCTAAGAGAACAGGTAATCATTCATTCAATCATATTTATTGAGCGCTTACTGTGTGCACAGCACTGTACTAAGCGCTTAAGCGACTCCAAAGCGATAGATACAATTCAAGCAGGTCGGACCCAGCCCCCGTCCCGCATCGGGCTCACCGTCTAAGAGAACAGGTAATCATTCATTCAATCCTATTTATTGAGCGCTTACTGCGTGCAGAGCACTGTACTAAGCGCTTAAGCGACTCCAAAGCGATAGATACAATTCAAGCAGGTCGGACCCAGCCCCCGTCCCGCATCGGGCTCACCGTCTAAGAGAACAGGTAATCATTCATTCAATCATATTTATTGAGCGCTTACTGTGTGCACAGCACCGTACTAAGCGCTTAAGCGACTCCAAAGCGATAGATACAATTCAAGCAGGTCGGACCCAGCCCCCGTCCCGCATCGGGCTCACCGTCTAAGAGAACAGGTAATCATTCATTCAATCATATTTATTGAGCGCTTACTGTGCGCAGAGCACTGTACTAAGCGCTTAAGCGACTCCAAAGCGATAGATACAATTCAAGCAGATCGGACCCAGCCCCCGTCCCGCATCGGGCTCACCGTCTAAGAGAACAGGTAATCATTCATTCAATCATATTTATTGAGCGCTTACTGCGTGCAGAGCACCGTACTAAGCGCTTAAGCGACTCCAAAGCGATAGATACAATTCAAGCAGGTCGGACCCAGCCCCCGTCCCGCATCGGGCTCACCGTCTAAGAGAACAGGTAATCATTCATTCAATCATATTTATTGAGCGCTTACTGCGTGCAGAGCACCGTACTAAGCGCTTAAGCGACTCCAAAGCGATAGATACAATTCAAGCAGGTGGGACCCAGCCCCCGTCCCGCATCGGGCTCACCGTCTAAGAGAACAGGTAATCATTCATTCAATCATATTTATTGAGCGCTTACTGTGCGCAGAGCACCGTACTAAGCGCTTAAGCGACTCCAAAGCGATAGATACAATTCAAGCAGGTGGGACCCAGCCCCCGTCCCGCATCGGGCTCACTGTCTAAGAGAACAGGTAATCATTCATTCAATCATATTTATTGAGCGCTTACTGTGCGCAGAGCACCGTACTAAGCGCTTAAGCGACTCCAAAGCGATAGATACAATTCAAGCAGGTGGGACCCAGCCCCCGTCCCGCATCGGGCTCACTGTCTAAGAGAACAGGTAATCATTCATTCAATCATATTTATTGAGCGCTTACTGTGCGCAGAGCACCGTACTAAGCGCTTAAGCGACTCCAAAGCGATAGATACAATTCAAGCAGGTCGGACCCAGCCCCCGTCCCGCATCGGGCTCACCGTCTAAGAGAACAGGTAATCATTCATTCAATCCTATTTATTGAGCGCTTACCGTGTGCAGAGCACTGCACTAAGGTAACCCTCGTTTTATAGATGGGGAAACTGAGGCGGAGAGCCGCTAAGTCATTTGCCCAAGATCACTCGCCAGAGTCCAACGACGGAGTAGACCATCACAGGGATGTGAACTACGCGCATTTATTGACCGAAGATCGGCTCTATACAGGAGGGGACCCTGATCGGAGGCGAGGAGAACGGGCCGTGGGGCTACTTGCGCCCAGGGTGGCTTGGCTGTCGCCCCTCAGGCCACCACCTCCCTCAGGGCGGCCTCCAGATTTGGGAACTTGAACCGGTAGCCACTGGCCAGCGTCCGCCTGGGCAGGACCTTCTGGCCGTCCAACAGCACGGTGGCCCGCTCCCGCCCGAAGACGGCCCGCACGGCGAAGCCGGGGAGCGGGAGGACGGCTGGGCGCCCCAGGGCGGCCCCCAAGGCCCGGGCAAACTCCGCGTTGGTGGTGAGGGCCGGGGCCACCCCGTTGAGGACCCCTCGCACCCGGTCCCCCTCCAGGGCGTGGACCACGATGCCCGCCAGGTCCTCCACGTGGATCCACGGGAAGGGCTGGCGGCCCGTCCCGACGGGCCCGCCCAGGCCCAGCCGGAAAGGCGGCAACAGCTGGCGGAGGGCGCCTCCGCCACGGCCCAGCACGACCCCTGGCCCGGACAGGGGCGCGGGTGAGAGGGGGGCGTGGGGCGGACCAGCCCCCCTCCACCATCTACCGTCCCGGCCAGGGGAACTCCTTTCAATCGTATTTACTGAGCGCTTCCTGTGCGCAGAGCACTGGACTAAGCGCTTGGGAAGCCCAAGTTGGCACCACAGAGAGACGTGGGTCCCCTGGACCGTCCCCTCTTGCCCCCCCAGACCCGTTCAACGTACGGGGGGCCGGTTTGGGGGTTGGGGGGGGGTGGCACCCTCCCCACCTCCCCTCCCTCTCCACCTCCTCACCAGACCGCACCACCACGAGGCGCGTGGAGTCCTCTGGGACCTTGGCAGCCGCCTCCCACTCGCTCACCAGGCGAGAGAAGAAATCAAAGTCGCCCCCGGGACTGTCCTCGTGATACTCCGCGGTGGGGCTGGGCCGGTAATATCCTGGAACGGGAAGTGCCTTTAATGATAATAATAATAATAATAATAATAATGGCATTTATTAAGCTCTTACAATGTGCAAAGCACTGTTCTAAGCACTGGGGAGGTTACAAGCGCGTAGAGAAGCAGCATGGCTCAGTGGACTTTTCTCTCTCTCTCCTTTTTCTCTCTCCCTCCTTTTTCTCTCTCCCTCCTTTTTCTCTCTCCCTCCTTTTTCTCTCCCTCCTTTCTCTCTCTCCTTTTTCTCGCTCTCCTTTTTCTCTCTCCTTTTTGGAGAGAGTTGGCTTTGGCTTTGGAGTTGGCTTTGGCTTTGGAGTTGGAGGTCATGGGTTCACACCCCGGCTCCACCAATTGTCAGCTGTGTGACTTTGGGCAAGTCACTTCACTTCTCTGGGCCTCAGTCACCTCATCTGGAAAATGGGGATTAAGACTGTGAGCCCTCCAAGGGACAACCTGATCAACTTGTAACCTCCCCAGTGCTTTGCACATAGTAAGCGCTTAATAAATGCCATCATTATTATTATTATTATTACAAGGTGATCAGTGTGGCTCAGTAGGAAAGAGCCCGGGCTTTGGAGTCAGAGGTCATGGGTTCAAATCCCCAGCTCCGCCACTTGTCAGCTGTGTGACTTTCGGCAAGTCACTTCACTTCTCTGGGCCTCAGTGACCTAATCTGTAAAATGGGGATTGAGACTGTGAGCCCCACGAGGGACAACCTGATAACCTTGTAACCTCCCCAGCACTTAGAACAGTGCTTTGCACATAGTAAGCGCTTAATAAATGCCATCATTATTATTATTATTACAAGGTGATCAACGTGGCTCCTCAGTAGGAAAGAGCCCGGGCTTTGCAGTCAGAGGTCATGGGTTCAAATCCCAGCTCCACCACTTGTCAGCTGGGTGACTTTGGGAAAGTCACTTCACTTCTCTGGGCCTCAGTGACCTCATCAGTAAAACGGGGATTGAGACTGTGAGCCCCAAGAGGGACAACCTGATAATCTTGTAACCTCCCCAGCGCCTAGAACGGTGCTTTGCACATAGTAAGCGCTTAATAAGTACCATCATCATTATTACTATTATCAGGTTGTCCCATGGTGGGGGGGGGTCACAGTCTTCATCCCCCATTTTCCAGATGAGGGAACTGAGGCCCAGAGAAGTGACTTGTCCAAAGTCACCCAGCTGACAACTGGCGGAGCCGGGATGTGAACCCATGACCTCTGACTCCAAAGCCCGGGCTCTTTCCACTGAGCCACGCGACACGCAAAGCACCGGCCTCGCCTCTCCCCTCACCCGCCGGGGCTTCCCTCGGGGGGCCTGGGGAGACCGCAGCCCCCCAAGAGGCCCAGGGTGCTACCGTTCCTAGCAGAGGGACGGTTATTGATTCCTTCCAGACTGTGACTAGACTAGACTAGACCATACCGGATCTTGTGGCATCTAGCTTTGCTGATGAGATCTTAATTCTTATTTGATCCACCAAGCTAGATCTCTTCCTCCCTTCAAGGCCCTACTGAGAGCTCACCTCCTCCAGGAGGCCTTCCCAGACTGAGCCCCTTCCCTCCTCTCCCCCTCGTCCCCCTCTCCATCCCCCCCATCTTACCTCCTTCCCTTCCCCACAGCACCTGTATACATGTATATATGTTGGTACATATTTATTACTCTATTTATTTATTTATTTTACTTGTACATATCTATTCTATTTATTTTACTTTGTTAGTATGTTTGGTTTTGTTCTCTGTCTCCCCCTTTTAGACTGTGAGCCCACTGTTGGGCAGGGACTGTCTCTATATGTTGCCAATTTGTACTTCCCAAGCACTTAGTACAGTGCTCTGCACACAGTAAGCACTCAATAAATACGATTGATGATGATGATGATGATGTGAGCCCACTGTTGCCAGCTTGTACTTCCCAAGCGCTTAGTCCAGTGCTCTGCACACAGTAAGCGCTCAATAAATACAATTGATGATGATGGTGATGATAGCCCACTGTTGCCAGCTTGTACTTCCCAAGCGCTTAGTCCAGTGCTCTGCACACAGTAAGCGCTCAATAAATACGATTGATGATGATGATGTGAGCCCACTGTTGCCGGCTTGTACTTCCCAAGCGCTTAGTCCAGTGCTCTGCACACAGTAAGCGCTCAATAAATACGATTGATGATGTTGGGTAGGTAGCGTCTCTATATGTTGCCAACTTGTCCTTCCCAAGCGCTTAGTCCAGTGCTCTGCACACAGTAAACGCTCAATAAATACGATTGATTGATTGATTGATTAGTCCCCTCAGGCACACACCTACACCTGTGACCAGGACCCAGGCCCTGGGGGGGTGGGCTGCGGCGGCGATGGCTTTGGCCAGCGTCCGGGTGGTCTCCAGCCGGCTGCTGAGCACCTCTTTCTGGAAAGCCTCGTTCCACCTGCCGGAGAAAAGGGCAGGGGCGGTTGCTGGAGGGGGCGTCCCCTCTTCGCCACGGCCGATCGGCAGGGAACGTTTATTGAGCGATGAGCCCCCTCCTCCCTCACCTCCCTTCTCTCCTTCTCCATCGCAGCGTGGCTCAGTGGAAAGAGCCCGGGCTTTGGAGTCAGAGGTCATCGGTTCAAATCCCGGCTCCGCCCATTGTCAGCTGTGTGACTTCGGGCAAGTCACTTCACTTCCCTGGGCCTCAGTTCCCTCATCTGGAAAATGGGGATTAAGACTGTGAGCCCCCCGTGGGGCAACCTGATCACCTTGTAACCTCCTCAGCGCTTAGAACAGTGCTTTGCACATAGTAAGCGCTTAATAAATGCCATTATTATTATTATTATTTTTATTATTATTATCGCAGCCCACACCCTCCGCTCCTCTGCCGCCGCTCACCTCCTCCCCGGGCCTCATTCTCGTCCGTCCCGCCGTCGACCCCCGGCCCACGTCCTCCCCCTGGCCCGGAATGCCCTCCCTCTGCACATCCACCAACTCTTCCTCCCTTCCAAGCCCTCCTGAGAGCTCACCTCCTCCAGGAGGCCTTCCCACACTAAGCCCCCTTTTTCCTCTCCTCCTCCCCGCAGCACCTGGATAGATGTTTGGACGGATTTATTTTACTTGTACCTATTTACTATTCTATTTATTTTGTCAGTGATGTGCATCTAGCTTTACTTCTATTTATTCTGATCCCTTGAGAAGCAGCGTGGCTCAGTGGACAGAGCCCAGGCTTTGGAATCAGAGGTCATGGGTTCAAGTCCCGGCTCCGCCAATTGTCAGCTGGGTGACTTTGGGCAAGCCACTTCACTTCTCTGGGCCTCAGTTCCCTCATCTGTCAAATGGGAATGAAGACTGGGAGCCCCCCGTGGGACACCGTGATCACCTTGTAACCTCCCCAGTGCTTAGAACAGTGCTTTGCACATAGTAAGTGCTTAGTAAATGCCATCATTATTATTGACACCCGTCCACGTATTGTTTCGTCGTCCGTCTCCCCCTTCTAGACTGTGAGCCCGCTGTTGGGTAGGGACCGTCTCTAGATGTTGCCAACTTGACCTTCCCAAGCGTTTAGTCCAGTGCTCTGCACACAATAAGCGCTCAATAAATATGACTGACTGACTGACTGAATGAGACTGTGAGCCCACTGTTGGGTAGGGACCGTCTCTAGATGTTGCCAACTTGTCCTTCCCAAGCGCTTAGTCCAGTGCTCTGCACACAGTAAGCGATCAATAAATACGACTGACTGACTGAATGAATGAATGAGACTGTGAGCCCACTATTGGGTAGGGACCGTCTCTATATGTTGCCAACTTGTACTTCCCAAGCGCTTAGTCCAGTGCTCTGCACACAGTAAGCGATCAATAAATACGACTGACTGACTGACTGAATAAATGAGAGTGTGAGCCCACTGTTGGGTAGGGACCGTCTCTATATGTTGACAACTTGTACTTCCCAAGTGCTTAGTCCAGTGCTCTGCACACAGTAAGTGATCAATAAATATGACTGACTGACTGACTAAATGAATGAGACTGTGAGCCCACTGTTGGGTAGGGACCGTCTCTATGTGTTGCCAACTTGTCCATCCCAAGCGCTTAGTCCAGTGCTCTGCACACAGTAAGCGATCAATAAATACGACTGACTGACTGAATGAATGAATGAATGAGACTGTGAGCCCACTGTTGGGTAGGGACCGTCTCTATATGTTGACAACCTGTACTTCCCAAGCGCTTAGTCCAGTGCTCTGCACACAGTAAGCGATCAATAAATACGACTGACTGACTGACTGAATGAATGAGACTGTGAGCCCACTGTTGGGTAGGGACCGTCTCTAGATGTTGCCAACTTGTCCTTCCCAAGCGCTTAGTCCAGTGCTCTGCACACAGTAAGCGCTCAATAAATACGATTGATTGACTGATAACAGCCCGTTCAATAAATACGACTGACTGACTGACTGAATGAATATTGATTGATTGATTGATAACAGCCCGCTCAATAAATACGACTGACTGACTGAATGAATGAATATTGATTGATTGATTGATAACAGCCCGCTCAATAAATACGACTGACTGACTGACTGAATAAATGAATATTGATTGATTGATTGATAACAGCCCGCTCAATAAATACGACTGACTGACTGACTGAATGAATGAATAACAGCTATCCCCAGCCCAGAACGGAGTCGCTCCAGGAGATTTGGGAAGAGCCTATGCAACCTGCCAGGGGGACCCCACAAATCCGAAAAGCTTACGGGTTGAACTGGGGTGGGACCACTCCCGGGGGGCTCCACGCGCCCCCACCCCGGACCCAAGCTGCCCCGACCCCAGCCCCGGACCGACCGGCGGAGGGGGTTGAGGACGTTCTCCCCGGCCAGGTTGACGGCAGCATCGCAGGGAGGCAGCCCGGAGTCCCGCAGTTCATCCTACGGAGACACAACACAGGATTGCGAGCTTGTAAACTCACTACAGGCAGGGTGTGTGTCTGCTAATTAATAATAATAATAATAAGGATGGCATTTATTAAGCGCTTACTATGTGCAAAGCACTGTTCTAAGCGCTGGGGTAGATACAAGGTAATCAAGTTGTCCCACGTGGGGCTCACGGACTTAATCCCCATTTTCCAGATGAGGGAACTGAGGCCCAGAGAAGTGAAGCGACTTGCCCAAAGTCACCCAGCTGACAAGTGGCGGAGCCGGGATTTGAACCCATGACCTCTGACTCCAAAGCCCGGGCTTTTCCCACTGAGCCACGCTGCTTCTCTAATTCTGTCAAGCTCTCCTACTGAGAGCTCACCTCCTCCAGGAGGCCTTCCCAGACTGAGCCCCCTCCTTCCCCTCCCCACACCACCTGTATATATGCTTGTGCAGATTTATTACTCGATTTATTTTATTTGTACCTATTTATTCTATTTATTTTATTTGGTTAATATGTTTTGTTTTGATGTCCGTCTCCCCCTTCTAGACTGTGAGCCCGCTGTCAGGTAGGGACCATCTCTATATGTTGCCAACTTGGACTTCCCAAGCACTCAGTCCAGTGCTCTGCACACAGTAAGCGCTCAATAAATACGACTGAATGAATGAACGAATGAGAAGCAGCGGGGCCTAGTGGCTACAGCCCGGGCCTGGAGGTCCGAAGGACCTGGGTTCTAATCCTGGCTCGGCCATGTCTGCCACATGAGAAGCAGCGTGGCTCAGTGGAAAGAGCCTGGGCTTTGGAGTCAGAGGTCATGGGTTCAAATCCCAGCTCCGCCAACTGTCAGCTGGGTGACTTTGGGCAAGTCACTTCACTTCTCCGGACCTCAGTTCCCTCATCTGGAAAATGGGGGTGAAGACTGTGAGCCCCCCGTGGGACAACCTGATCACGTTGTAACCTCCCCAGTGCTTAGAACAGTGCTTTGCACATAGTACACACTTAATGCCATTATTATTATTATTATGTCCGCTGTGTGACCCTGATCAAATCACTTCACTTCTCTGTGCCTCAGTTACCTCATCTGTAAAATGGGGATTGGGAGTGTGAGCCCCATGTGGGAAAGGGACTGCGTCCAACCCGATTTGCTTGTCTCAACCCCAACACTTAATACAGTGCCTGGTGCATAGTAAGTGCTTAAAAAATACCACAATTATCTTATTTTATTGTACTCTCCCAAATAATAATAATGGCATTTATTAAGCACTTACTATGTGCAAAGCACTGTTCTAAGCACTGGGGAGGTTACAAGGTGATCAGGTTGTCCCCCGGGGGGCTCACAGCTTTAATCCCCATTTTACAGACGAGGTAACTGAGGCTCAGAGAAGTGAAGTGACTAGCCCAAAGTCACCCAGCTGACAAGTGGCGGAGCCGGGATTTGAACCCATGACCTCTGACTCCAAAGCCCGGGCTCTTTCCACTGAGCCACGCTGCTTCTCAAACAATACAGTGTTCTGCATGTAATAGGAGCTCAATAAATACCATTGATTGATTGTTGTAGGCAGGGTACGTGTCTACCAATTCTGTTACATTGTAATAATAATAATTGTGGTACTTGCTAAACATTCATTCAACCGTATTTATTGAGCGCTTACTGTGTGCAGGGCACTGGACTAAGCGCTTGGGAAGTCCAAGTCGGCAACATATGGAGACGGTCCCAACCCAACAACGGGCTCACAGTCTAGAAGGAGACAGGCAACGAAACAAAACATGTGGACCGGGGGTCAAAATCGTCAGAATAAACACTTACTATGCGCCGAGGACTTTACTAAGCGCTGGGGTACATAAATGGTAATCAGGCCCCACATGGTTCTCACCGGCTAAGTAGGAGGGAGAACGGGTACTGAACCCCCATTTTGCAGATGAAGGACCTGAGGCCCAGAGAAGCTAAGTGACCTGCCCAAAGTCACCCAGCTGACAATTGGTGGAGTCGGAATTCGAACCCACGACCTCGGACTCCAAAGTCCATGCTCTTTCCACTGAGCCACGCTGCTTCTCTAAAGTCCCTCTAGACTGTGAGCCCGTTGTTGGGTAGGGACCGTCTCTATATGATACCAACTTGTACTTCCCAAGCGCTTAGGACAGTGCTCTGCACACAGTAAGTGCTCAATAAATATGATTAAATGAATTGAATGAATGACTTGTTTAATAATAACAATGATGGCATTTATTAAGCGCTTACTACGTACCAAGCACTGTTCTAAGCGCTGGGGAGGTTACAAGGTGATTAGGTTGTCCCACGGGGGGCTCACGGTCTTCATCCCCATTTGACAGATGAGCGAACTGAGGCCCGGAGAAGTGAAATGACTTGCCCAAAGTCACCCAGCTGACAAGTTGCGGAGCCAGAATTCGAACCCACGACCTGACTCCAAAGTCCATGCTCTTTCCACTGAGCCACGCTGCTTCTCTCAAGTGGCTTGTTTCCCCCCCCTCCAGTGCTTAGAACAGTGCTTGGCACCTATTGAGCGCTCAACCCATGCCACCATTGATTGATTGATTGATTGATTAATTAAAAGCAGTTGCCCTTTGGTGAGCCCTGCCCCCACGTACCCACGTGATGCGGTCAGGCCCTGCCCGGCGCGACAGCAGGGTGAGCGTGTGGCCTCGGACCCTCAGCAGGCGGCCCAGGGCGCTCCCCACGAAGCCGGACCCTCCAGCTGCCAAGAGGAGACAGGGATAATAAGAATAATAATGATGGCATTTATTAATTTCTTTAATTATTAATTTAATTAATTAATTAAGTTTGGTTTTGTTCTCTGTCTCCCCCTTCTAGACTGTGAGCCCACTGTTGGGTAGGGACTGTCTCTATATCAATCAATCAATCGTATTTATTGAGCGCTTACTGTGTGCAGAGCACTGTACTAAGCGCTTGGGAAGTCCAAGTTGGCAACATATAGAGACAGTCCCTACCCAACAGTGGGCTCACAGTCTAAAAGGTGGAGACAGAGAACAAAACCAAACATACTATATGTTGCCAACTTGTACTTCCCAAGCACTTAGTACAGTGCTCTGCACACAGTAAGTGCTCAATAAATACGATTGATTAAGCGCTTACTATGTGCGAAGCACTGTTCTAATCAATCAATCATATTTATTGAGCACTTACTATGTGCAGAGCACTGTACTAAGCGCTTGGGAAGTACAAATTGGCAACATATAGAGACAGTCCCCACCCAACATTGGGCTCACAGTCTAAAAGGGGGAGACAGAGAACAAAACCAAACATACTAACAAAATAAAATAAATAGAATAGATATGTACAAGTAAAATAAATAGAGTAATAAATCTGTACAAACGTATATACATATATACAGGTGCTGTGGGGAAGGGAAGGAGGTAAGATGGGGGATGGAGAGGGGGACGAGGGGGAGAGGAAGGAAGGGGCTCAGTCTGGGAAGGCCTCCTGGAGGAGGTGAGCTCTCAGCGGGGCCTTGAAGTTCTAAGTTCTAAGCAGTTCTAAGCACTGGGGAGGATACAAGGTGATCAGGATGTCCCATGTGGGGCTCACATTCTTCATCCCCATTTTACAGATGAAGTAACTGAGGCCCAGAGAAGTGAAGTGACTTGCCCAGAGTCACCCAGCTGACAATTGGGGGAGCCGGGATTTGAACCCATGACCTCTGACTCCCAAGCCCCAGCTCTCTCCATTGAGCCACGCTGCTTCTCAATGGCTGGGCACGGACCGCCGCCGCCCGCCCGGGGGCGCTCGGGACCCGCCGCCCGACGCACTCTACCGCGCCGCCGGGAGGGGGCGCCCAAGCGCCACACTCCCTCCGCCCCCCCAGCGCTCTCACGGCCGCCGGAGGGGGCGCCCTCGAGCCGCACTCACTCCCCCCCAGCACTCTCAAGGCCACCGGAGGGGGCGCCCTCGAGCCGCACTCACTCCCTCACCAGCACTCTCACGGCCGCCGGAGGGGGCGCCCTGGGGCCGCACTCACTCCCCCCCCCCCAGCACTCTCTCACGGCCGCCGGAGGGGGCGCCCTGGGGCCGCACTCACTCCCCCCCTCCCCCAAGCACTCTCTTACGGCCGCCGGAGGGGGCGCCCTCGGGCCGCACTCACTCCCCCCTCCCAGCACTCTCACGGCCGCCGGAGGGGGCGCCCTCGAGCCGCACTCACTCCACCCCCCAGCACTCTCTTACGGCCGCCGGAGGGGGCGCCCTCGAGCCGCACTCAGTACCCCCCCGCACTCTCACGGCCGCCGGAGGGGGCGCTCTCGGGCCGCACTCACTCCCCCCCCCCCCCCCAGCACTCTCTCACGGCGGCCGGAGGGGGCGTCCTCGGGCCGCACTCAGTCCCCCACCGGCACTCTCACAGCCGCCGGAGGGGGCGCCCTCGAGCCGCACTCACTCACCCACCAGCACTCTCATGGTTCCCGGGGCTCAGCGCGCATGCGCCACCACTCCCGGCCCCCGCTCCGCGCAGGCGCGCGAGGCGTCGGGAGCGCGCCGCGCTCGGGCCCGCGGGCTGGGACGGGGATTTAAAGGGCCAGGAGCCCAATTTCTCTCAGCCTGGGAGCCCCGGGTGGCACGTGGCCTGTGGCCAACACGACGGCCTTATTTATTAATAATAATAATAATAATAATAATAACGTCTGTATTTGTTAAACGCTTACTATGTGCCAAACGCTGTTCCAAGCACTGGGGGGGGGGGGGGATACAAGGTGATCAGGTTGTCCCTCAGGGGGCTCACAGTCTTCATCCCCATTTGACAGATGAGGGAACTGAGGCCCAGAGAAGAATAATAATGGCATTTATTAAGCGCTTACTAGGTGCCAGGCACTGTTCTAAGCACTGGGGGGGGGGGGATACAAGATGATCAGGGTGTCCCCCGTGGGGCTCCCAGTCTTCATCCCCATTTGACAGATGAGGGAACTGAGGCCCAGAGAAGTGAAGTGACTTGCCCAAAGTTACCCAGCTGACAAGTGGCGGAGCCGGGATTTGAACCCATGACCTCTGACTCCAAAGCCCGGCCTCTTTCCACTGAGCCACGCTGCTTCTCAAAATGGCTTCTGTCCCCTTCACTGCACAGAAACCGCCACCTCAAGAGTCACCAATGATCTCCTTCTTGCCAAATCCAACAGCCTCTACTCCATCCATCCTAATCCTCCCTGACCTCTCAGTTGCCTTCCCTACTGCCAACCTCCCCTTTCTCTTGGAAATATTATCCAACTTGGGCTTCACGGACGCTGTCCTCTCCTGGTTCTCCTCCTATCTCTCTGGCCGCTCGTTCTCGGTCTCCTTCGCGGGCTCCTCCTCTGCCTCCCACCCCCTAACAGTGAGGGTCCCTCAAAGTTCAGTTCTGGGTCCCCTTCTATTCTCCGTCTACACCCACCCCCTTGGAGGACTCACTCACGTGGCTTCAACTATCATCTCTAAGCAGATGATATCCAAATCTCCCATCTCCAGCCCTGATCTCTCTCCCTCTCTGCAGTATCGCATTTCCTCCTGCCTTCCAGAAATCTCTACTCGGATGTCCTCCTGCCATTTCAAACATAACGTGTCAAAAACAGAATTTCTTATCTTCCCACCCAAACCCTAGCCGCCCCCCCGGGCCTTTCCCGTCACTGTAGGTGGCACCATTCATTCATTCAATCGTATTTATTGAGCGCTTACTGTGCGCAGAGCACTGTACTAAGCGCTTGGGAAACATATAGAGATGGCCCCTACCCAACAACGGGCTCACAAGCCTTTAACCTTCGCATTATCCTTGAATCCAATCTCTCCTTCTACCCGCATATTCAATCCATCACTAAATCCCGTCGGTTCCACCTTCACAACATCGGTAAAAATCTGATCTTTCTCTCCATTCAGACTGCTACCGTGTTAATACTATGCTAATTCATATGTTACATACTATGTTAATACTATGTTAATTCATGCTATCCCACTTGGATGACACTATCAGCCTCCTTTCTGACCTCCCTGCCTCCTGTCTCTCCCCTCTCCAGTCCATACTTCACTCATTCATTCAATCAATCAATCATATTTATTGAGCGCTTATTGTGTGCAGAGCACTGTACTAAGCGCTTGGGAAGTACAAGTTGGCAACCCATAGAGACGGTCCCTACCCAACAGTGGGCTCACAGTCTAGAAGGGGGAGACAGAGAACAAAACCAAACATATTAACAAAATAAAATAAATAGAATAGATAGGTACAAGTAAAATAAATAGAGTAATAAATACATACAAACATATATACATATATACAGGTGCTGTGGGGAGGGGAAGGAGGTAAGGCGGGGAGGTGGAGAGGGGGAGGAGGGGGCTCAGTCTGGGAAGGCCTCCATCATTCATTCAATCGTATTTATTGAGCGCTTACTGTGTGCAGAGCACTGGACTAAGCCCTTGGGAAGGACAAGCTTGCAACATATTCATTCATTCATTCAATCGTCTTTTTTGAGCGCTTACTGTGTGCACAGCACTGGACTAAGCGCTTGGGAAGTCCAAGTCGGCAACATCTAGAGATGGTCCCTACCCAACAGCGGGCTCACAGTCTAGAAGAGGGAGACAGAGAACAAAACCAAACATATTAACAGAATAAAATAAATAGAATAAATATGTACAAGTAAAATAGAGTAATAAATCCGTACAAACATATATACATATATACAGGTGCTGTGGGGAGGGGAGGGAGGTAAGGCGGGGGGGATGGGAAGGGCGAGTAGGGGGAGAGGAAGGAGGAGGCTCAGTGTGGGAAGGCCTCCTGGAGGAGGTGAGCTCTCAGTAGGGCTTTGAAGGGAGGAAGAGAGCTAGCTTGGCGGATTAGAGAAGCAGCGTGGCTCAGTGGAAAGAGCCCGGGCTTTGGAGTCAGAGGTCGTGGGTTCAAATCCCGGCTCCGCCAATTGTCAGCTGGGTGACTATGGGCAAGTCGCTTAACTTCTCTGGGCTTCAGTTCCCTCATCTGGAAAATGGGGATTAAGACTGTGAGCCCCACGTGGGACAACCTGATCACCCTGTATCTCCCCAGCGCTTAGAACAGTGCTCTGCACAGAGTAAGCGCTTAACAAATGCCATTATTATTATTATTATTATGATCTCCCAGAAGCCCAAAGCAGCACGGCTTTGTGGATAGAGCCCGGCCTTGGGAGTCAGAGTGACCTGCGTTCTCATCCTGCCTCTGCCCACCATCTGCTGTGTGACCTTGAGTAAGTCACTTCACTTTTCCGTGCTTCAGTTCCCTCTTCTGTAAAATGGGGGTGGAGACTGTGGGCCCCATGCGGGGCATGGATTGGGTCCAACTTGATTTCCTTGTAACTACCCCAGTATCTGGGACATAGTAAGTGCGTCACTGATACCACAATTATTATTATTATCTCAACGGAAGATAATAGGAAAGCAGCGTGGCTCAGGAAGCAGCGTGGCTCAGTGGAAAGAGCATGGGCTTTGGAGTCAGAGGTCATGGGTTTGAATCCCAGCTCCGCCACATGTCTGCTGTGTGACCTTGGGCAAGTCGCTTCATTTCTCGGAGCCTCAGTTACCTCATCTGTAAAATGGGGGTTAAGACTGTGAGCCCCACGTGGGACAACCTGATCAACTTGTATCCCCCCCAGTGCTTAGAACAGTGCTTTGCATGTAGTAAGCGCTTAACAAATGCCACCATCATTATTATTATTATTAACGGACAGTTTTAGATTACCACTTGTTGACCGTAATCTCTCCTCCTCATTCTTATATCCTCTAGACCGAAAGCTAGTTGAGGGCAGGGAATGTGTCTACCAACTTTGCTGCGTTGCTCCCTCGCAAGCGCTAAGTGCTCTGCACACAGTAAGCGCTCAATAAATACCTTTGATTGATTGATTCTTATCCTCCAAATCTTCCATCTCTAAACCCTCTTTACCCGCCTAAACTACGGACCAGAGCTCCTGCCCCTTCTGGTTTCTTTTACGGTAACTGCTAAGCGCTTACTATGTGTCAAACGCCATTCTGAAGCAGCGTGGCTCAGTGGAAAGAGCCCGGGCTTTGGAGTCAGAGGTCATGGGTTCAAATCCCGGCTCCGCCACCTGTCAGCTGGGTGACTTTGGGCAAGTCAGTTCCCTTCTCTGGGCCTCAGTGGCCTCATCTGGAAAATGGAGATGAAGACTGAGCCTCCCTGTGGGACAACCTGATGATCTTGTAACCTCCCCAGTGATTAGAACAGTGCTTTGCACATAGTAAGAGCTTAATAAATGCCATTATTATTATTATTCTCAGTGCTGAGGTAGGTTACAGGTCAGTTGGGTTGGACACGGTCCCTGTCAAGCATGAGGCTCACAGACTAAGTAAAATATTCTGCCTATCCCCCACTTTATTCAAGTAACAGCCCGCCCCAACAACTTTGCAGACTTGAATCTCCCAACCCCTCCAGGCCTCCACAGCACCTGGAGAAGATGGGAGAACGGAGAACGATATCCGCCAACCTAGCTGTCTTCCTCCCTTCAAAGCCCTACTGAGAGCTCGCCTCCTCCAAGGGGCCTTCCTTGATTGAGCTCCTTTTTTCCTCTCCTCCTCCCCATCCCCCCCGCCCTACCTCCTTCCCCTCCCCACAGCACCTGTATAGATGTCTGTACAGATTTATTACTCTATTTACTTGTACATATTTACTATTCTATTTATTTTATTAATGATGTGTATATAGCTATAATTCTATTAATTCTACTTGTTTTGTTTTGTTCTGTCTCCCCCTTCTAATAATAATAATAATAATGGCATTTATTAAATGCTTACTAGGTGCAAAGCCCTGTTCTAAGCGCTGGGGAGGTTACAAGGTGATCAGGTTGTCCCTCGCGGGGCTCACAGTCTTCATCCCCATTTTACAGATGAGGGAACAGGCAAAGAGAAGTGAAGTGACTTGCCCAAAGTCACACAGCTGACAAGTGGCGGAGCCGGGATTAGAACCCATGACCTCTGACTCCAAAGCCCGGGCTCTTTCCACCGAGCCACGCTGCTTCTAGACTGTGAGCCCGTTGTTGGGTTGGGACCGTCTCTATATGTCACCGACTTGTACTTTCCAAGCGCTTAGTACAGTGCTCTGCACACAGTAAGCGCTCAATAAATACTATTGAATGAATGAATGAATGAATGAATGAATGGAGGATCTTCAGCAGTGGGGAAGCATGGCCTGAACGTTCTTCTGGCTAGTCAGGTTGGACAGAGTCCATGTCCCACATGGGGTCACAGTCTTCATCCCCATTTTACAGATGAGGCGACTGGGGCACAGAGAAGTGAAGTGACTTACCCAAAGTCACACAGCTGATGAGCGGCGGAGCCGGGATCAGAACCCAGGTCCCTCTGACTCCCAGCCCCAGGCTCTTTCCATTAGGCCGCACGGCCCCTCATCTCCGTTGCACTGGACAGGATGGAGAAGGGACAGCTTTCTTTAACGACTGTAAGAAATCTGATAATAGATGTGGCCTGGGGGTTTCTGTGGTTCGTGATCCCTCCCTTCCTGTCCAGGAATGGGGGCGGGGGCGGAGTTGGGGTGAGGGGATTCTATAAAACCTGAGGTTTGGGGGAGCAGAGGCAGCTGTCTGGGTACCCTCTCCGAGAAGATGCAGTCCTGGCTCTTGTTCCTGCTGGCTCTTCTCTTACCCCCTGGAGCAGGGGCTGGTGAGTCCAGGGGGGCTGCTCTCCCACCCTGCCAGCCCCCCATTTTACCTCAGCAGGCCATCTCCTTCTCTCTCTCTCTCCATTTGCTTCTCTCTTCCCTTCCTCCCCATTTTTTATGGTATCTGTTAAGCACTTACTATGTGCCAGGCACTGTAGAAAGTACTGGGGTAGATAGATACAAGAGAATCAGATTGGACAGAGTCCATACAGTCTGCCCCACACCCTCCGCCTCCGGCCCCTTCTTCAACCCGCTCATTTTTTCCAGCAGTAATAATAATATTATTATTGTTGGTATTTGTTAAGCACTTACTATGTGCCAAGCACTGTTCTAAGTGCTTTCTCTTGAGGAGATCTCCTGCTTTATCTCAAAATCCTCCTCCTCCACCTGCACGTCCCACTCTGTTCCTTCGCACCTCGTCAAAACACTTGCCCCCTCGCTTCTTCCCTCTCTATCTGCCATCTTCAACTGTTCACTCTCCAGTGGCTTCTTTCCCACTGCTTCCAAACATGCCCATGTCTCCCCTTTCCTAAAAAAACCCCTCCTTGCCTCAGTTATGGCCCCATTTATTTTATTTGTACATATCTATTCTATTTATTTTATTTTGTTAGTATGTTTGGTTTTGTTCTCTGTCTCCCCCTTTTAGACTGTGAGCCCACTGTTGGGTAGGGACTGTCTCTATATGTTGCCAATTTGTACTTCCCAAGCGCTTAGTACAGTGCTCTGCACATAGTAAGCGCTCAATAAATACGATTGATGATGATGATGATCTCCCTCCTTCCTTTCCTCTCCAACTCCTTCAGCAAGTTGTCTACACCCGCTGACTCAAGTTTCTTTCCTTCAATCCATGCAGTGGTATTTATTGAGCGCTTACTGTGTGCAGAGCGTCCTCTCAAAGGTCACCAATGATCTTCTTGCCAAATCCTACAGCCTCTACTCCATCCTAATCCTTCTCCACCTCTCATCTGCCTTCGACACGGTGGACTACCCCTTTCTCCTGGAAACATTATCCAACCTCGGCTTCACTGATTCTGTCCTCTCTTGGTTCTCCTCCTATCCCTTTGGCGGCTCATTCTCCGTCTCTTTTGGGGGCTCCTCCTCTGACTCCCACCCTCGAACAATGGGGGTGTCCCTCAGGTTCAATTCTGGGTCCCCTTCTACTCTCCATCTACACCTAAAACAGAACTTCTTAGTCCCACCCAAACCCTTTCCTCCCCTTGTCTTTCCCATCACTGTAGACAGCATCACCATCCTTCCTGTCCCACAAGCCCGTAACCCTTGACTCCTCTCTTTCATTCAACCCATATATTCAGTCCATTACTAAATCCTGTCAGTTCCATCTTCACAACATCGCCAAAATCTGCCCTTTCCTCTCCATCCAAACTGCCACCACATGAAAACAATCACTTATCCTGTCTGCCTTGATTACGGTATCAGCCTCCTGGCTGACCTCTCAAGCTTTCTGTCTCCCCCCATCTCCAATCCATACTTTGTTGCCCGGATCATTCTTCTAGAGAAATTTTGAGGCAATGTTTCCCCACTCCTCAAGAACCTTCAGTGGTTACCCATCCACCTCCGCATCAAACCAAAACTCCTCACCATTGGCTTTAAAGCACTTAATCACTTTTCTCCATCCTACCTCACTTTACTACTCTCCTACTCCAACCCAGCTCTGCACACTCTGCTCTCTAATGACAACCTCCTCCCTGTTCTTTGATCTTGTCCATCTCACTGCCGACCTCTTCCCCACATCCTACCTCAGGCCTAGATGCCCTCTCTCCTCATAGCCAACAGACAATGACTCTCTCCTGCCACAAAGCCTTATTGGGGGCACATCTCCCCCAGTAAAAGAGAAGCAACGTAGCTCAGTAGGAAAGAGCCCGGGCTTTGGAGTCGGAGGTCATGGGTTCCAATCCCGGCTCCGTCAATTGCCGGGAAGTCACTTCACTTCTCTGGGCCTCAGTTACCTCATCTGTGAAACGGGGATTAAGACTGTGAGCCCCATGAGGGACAACCTCATTCATTCATTCATTTGTTCAATTGTATTTATTGAGCACTTACTGTGCTCTTACTGTTACTGTGCACACAGTAACACACAGTAACACACAGACACACAGTAACCTTATCACCTTGTAACCTCCCCAGCACTTAGAACAGTGCTTTGCATGTAGTAAGCGCTTAATAAATGTCATTATTATTATTATCTCCTGCAAGAGGCCTTCCCTGACTTAGCCATCTGTTCCTTCTCTTCAACTTCCTTCTGCATTGCCCTGACTCACTCCTTTTATTCATCCCCCTCCTACAACAGCACTTATGTACATATCTGTCATTTATCTATTTATATTACCCGTTGTTGGGTAGGGACCGTTTCTATATGATGCCGATTTGTACTTCCCAAGGGCTTAGTCCAGTGCTCTGCACACAGTAAGCGCTCAATAAATTCGATTGAATGAATGAATGAATATTAATGTCTGTCTCCCCCTCTAGCTCTATAAGCTCACTGTGGGCAGGGAGTGTGTCTGTTATATTGTACTCTCCTTAGCGCTTAGTACAGTGCTCTGCACACAGTAAGCACTCAATTAATACATTCAACTGACTGACTGATTGAAGAGACACAGAGAAGTTAAATCAAGCAATAGTATTTATTGAGCGCTTACTGTGTGCAGAGCACTGTACTAAGCGCTTAAATGACTTATCCAAGGTCACACAGCAATCAATCGTATTTATTGAGCGCTTACTGTGTGCAGAGCACTGTACTAAGCGCTTAAGCACAGCAGACAAGTACTGGAGCAGGGATTAGACCCCACGTCCTGACTTCCCTCCTCTTGCCCTGGAGGAGCAGGGGGAAGAAAACTAGGGAGAGAATAAAAATGAGAGAAGTTGACTCAATTTGGAAGCCGGGATATGGATGGAGGAGGCCTCCAAGGATTGAGGAGCGAAGGCTGAGGGGACTTCAAGGCAGAGAGGACAGAGGGTCAGAATAAGAAAGGGAGGGAAAAGCTGTCCCTCTCTCCCTGAGAGTAAAGGAGGAGGAGGACAGGGCTTTCGCTGCAACAGGAGGGAGTCCAATTAAAATAAAGTATCTTGAAGGGGATGATTTTAGGGGCATACGTCTGTGTGTGTATTGGGGCAGGGGAAATCAAAAATCAGTTCTAAGTCTGGGATAGTTGCCAGGCAGCTAAGTGGAGCGATTGCTCTCTGTAAGGAGGAATTTCTCACTCAGTTTCCTGAAATCTGTACTAGACTGATTCAGGCGGGGCTACCCAGAGGAGGGAAGACTTGCTTCTCCATCCAGGATCAGTCAATCAATCGTATTTATTGAGCCATCCCTGTCAGGGAAGGCCTCTTGCAGCAGGCTTCGAAGGAGGGGAAAGTAATCGTCTCTCGGCTATGAGGAGGGAAGGGGGTTCCAGGCCAGAGGCAGGATGTGGACGAGAGAAGTTGGCCACGTGAGAAATGAGGTTGAGGTACGTTGAGAAGGTTAGCATTAGAGGAGAGATATATGTGGGCTGGGTTATAGTAGGAGGGTAACAACGTGAGGTGGGGGGTGGAAAGGTGATTTAATGTTTTAAAGCCGGTGGCGAGGAGTTTTTGTTTGATGAGGAGATGGATGGGCAACCACTGGAGTTTCTTGAGTGGGGAAACATGGTACGAACGTTTTTCCAGGAAAATGATCCAGGCAGCAGAGTGAAGTATGGACTGGAGGGGAGAGAGATGGAAAGCAGGGAGGGCAGCAAGGATGCAGTAATCCAGGTGGGATGGGATAAGTCACTGTATCAACGTGGTAGCAGTTTGGATGGAGAGGAAATGATGGATTTTAGTGATGTTGTGAAGGTGGGACCGAGAGGATTGAGTGATGGATTAAATATGTGGTTGAATGAGAGAGGGGAGACAAGGATAACACCAAGGTGATGGGCTTGTGAGACAGGAAGGACGGTGGAGAATTGGGAGACCGAGAGGATTTAGTGATGGATTAAATATGTGGTTGAATGAGAGAGGGTAGACAAGGATAACACCAAGGTGACGGGCTTGTGAGACAGGAAGGATGGTGGAGAATGGTACAGTGATGGACAGTGACGTCTAAGTGGAACAGCCCAGTACTGGGGGACTGGTCTGCCTCCCCCTCTAGACTGTAAGTTCATTATGGGTAGGGAATGTGTCTGTTATATTGTAGTCTCCTAAGCACCAAGTACAGTGCTCTGTACACAATAAGCGCTCAATAAATACAGTGGACTGCCTGGTGGGCCCTTTCTCCGAAACAGGGCTTCGCTTCTGGCCTCCCGGGTCAGGAGGATTCAGGTTTGGGCTTGGGAATCACCTCTTCCTTGGGGTTGGTGGATCTGTTTCAGGGGAGATTATCGGCGGCAAGGAAGCAAGGCCGCACTCTCGCCCGTACATGGCGTATTTGAATTTCTACAAGAACGGCACTCTGTATGCTTGTGGGGGGTTCCTGGTGCGAGAGGATTTTGTGCTGACAGCTGCTCATTGCAATGGAAGGTGAGACCTCCCCTCCCCACACCCTCTCTCCTCCTTGGGAGGGGTCCCAAGGGCCTGGGAGATTGAGTCCCTTTGGAGCCCGTGAGGCAGAGAGAGAGAGTTTGGGGTGTATCCCGGTGGTTCCTCTGAACCAGGGTCAGGTGGGCTTTTTTTTTTAAAAAAAAATGGTATTGGTTAAGCGCTTCCTCTTTGCCAAGGTAATCGGTTTGGACCCAGACCCTGGCTCACCTGGGTCCCACAGTCTTAATCTCCATTTTTCCAGGTGAGGGAGCTGAGGCCCAGAGAAGTGAAGTGACTTCCCCAAGGTCACACAGCAGACAAGTGGCAGAGTTGGGAGTAGAACCCAGATCCTTCTGATTCCCAGGCCCGGGCTCTATCCACTAGGCCACGCTGCTTCACGGGCCACTTCTAGACTGGGAGCCCGTTGTTGGGTAGGGCCCGTCTCTATATGTCACCAACTTGTACTTCCCAAGCGCTTAGTCCAGTGCTCTGCACACAGTAAGCGCTCAATAAATACAATTGAATGAATGAATGCTTCAGAGTCACCCTGGGGGAGGGTGAGAAGCCTCATGATCCATTTGTAATTCACACCAGTATTCCCCTGCCTTTTCTCTTCCCATAGCGAAATGAGTGTCACTCTCGGGGCTCACAACATCTCATCTCGAGAAGCCACTCAACAGCGATTCCCTGTAGTGAAAAAATTCTTTCGCAAATATAACAACCGCACCCTCGCCAACGACATCATGTTACTTAAGGTGCCACCCCCTCGTTTCCCCTCTCTCCCCCTTGTCCCCATCACTGTCGTGTCAATCGGTTGTCACCGTCCTGGAACGAGAGTCCGCAAGGGCTCAGCCGCCCCTGTTCTTCCTGGGGATCCGGTCACTCCCTTGGGACCCTGGAGGTGAACGGGAATGGTGGCTCCGTTGTCTGTCACCGAATCCGTACCCTGTCCTCCCCTCCTTCCACTCCTAGCTGGGCCACGCAGTGAATATGACAAAGGAGGTGGAAATTATCCGTCTGCCTAAGCGGGCGACTGGTCCGAAACCCGGGACCAAGTGTTCCGTGGCTGGATGGGGGAAGATGGAAGTGAACGGTCGTGGATCCAGCACGCTGCAGGAGGTGAAGTTAGATGTGGTATTTCCAAGTCGCTGCCATATATTCAGAAGTTTCTACTCCCGTTATCAACTGTGCGTGGGGAAGCCCAAATCGTATAAGTCCTCATTCAAGGTATGTGGCCTTCCCCTGTAGGTTGTGGCTGGGCAGGGGGACTCTGAAGCATTCATTCATTCAATCATATTTATTGAGCGCTTACTGTGTGCAGAGCACTGGACTAAGCGCTTGGGAAGTACAAGTTGGCAACATATAGAGACGGGCCCTACCCAACAACGGGCTCACAGGCCAGAAGTGGCCTGTGTCCCAGCGTAGTTGGGACAGCAGATACCCCAGGGCGGTGACAGATGGAAACCTCTCCAAGCCCCTCCTGCGGGGCAATCGATCAATCCTATTTATTGAGCGCTTACTGTGTGCAGAGCACTGTACTAAGCGCTTGGGAAGTACAAGTTGGCAACATATAGACACAGTCCCTACCCAACAGTGGGCTCACAGTCTAGAAGGGGCAGCCACCAAACGCTCCCGGACAGCGGAGTCAGGACGTGGTGGGCGGGAGAGAGCCCGGATGGGAGCCAGGCCAATGCCCGAAGGAGAGGCTGGGGGATGGAGAGGGTATTCCTCACTCCCCTCATGGACTACTAGGGATGGGATTTATCCTTCCCCATTTGAGGAACCGGGAAGGGTGTGGGGAGGGCAGACGACCTGATTCACAGCGCTTGGGTCCGCATCCGTAATTTATTGATTTATATTAATGTCTCTTCCCTTCTAATAATAATAATAATGGTATTTGTTAAGCGCTTACTATGTGCAAAGCACTGCTCTAAGCGCTGGGGGGCTACAAGGTGATCAGGTTGTCCCACGTGGGGCTCACAGTCTTCATCCCCATTTGACAGAGGAGGGAACTGAGGCCCAGAGAAGTTAAGTGGCTTCACACAGCTGACAAGCGGCGAAGGCAGGATTCGACCCCATGACCTGTGACTCCCAAGGCCATGCTCTTTCCACTGAGCCACGCTGCTTCTCTACACTAAGTTTGTTCTGGGCAGCGAATGTATCTATCTACCAACTCGGTTGTATTCCGTGCTCCCAAAAGCAGACTACAGTGCTCCGCGCACAGTTAGCGCTTAATGAATGCAATTGATTGATTGACTGATTGATTGACCTCCCCCCACCCCCATTGTGTCCTGCATTGATTGGACCCCCCTGTTGTGTCCTGCAGGGCGACTCAGGAGGCCCTTTGGTGTGTGGAAAGCGAGCCCAGGGCATTCTCTCCTACGTGAGATCGGATGGGAGACCTCCCAACGTCTTTACTCGCATCTCCTTTTACCTTCCCTGGATCAAGGAGATTCTCGGGAAGAATTAGTTCCCGGTCCCTGGCCCGGGTGGAAAGTCAGGCTCCTTGTCCTGCTCCAGAGCCTGAGCCATCCATGCTCTCTCTCTCTCTCTCTCTCTCCCCCCTCTGGACTTCCCTGAGTGTCCTCGGTGAAACCCAGCCCCGACCGCAAGCCCTGGGAAAACTCCTTGTCTGAGCTGGGTGGGAAGTCAATAAACCCTGAGCATCACAATGTGGTATGTGTGGGTCTCTCCTTTAAAAGTAATAACAGCATCAATTGAGCTCCCACGGAGCGTCTTTAAGAGTAATAACTGAGCTCCCACGGAGCGTACACAGCACTGAGCGTTGGGTGTTGGAGGGCAGTACCAAACAAGCAGGCAACCAATTCCCAGCCGCAAGAAGCTCACGCTTTAACCGAGAAGGAAGACGTAAGAGTATTTACAAATGGAGCGATTAAAATAAAGAATTGATTTTATTAGTTCGGAGCTACACCGACTAGTGGGGAGGGCTCAGTCCTGGGAGCCATTTCTGTCACTTCACTTCTCTGGGCCTCAGTTCCCTCATCTGTAAAATGGGGGTGAGGACTGTGAGCCCCCCGTGGGACAGCCTGATCACCCTGTGACCTTCCCAGTGCTTAAAACGGTGCTTGGCACATAGTGAGTGCTTAATAAATGCCATTATTATTAATTGGCGGAGCTGGGACTTGAACCCATGACTGTGCTCTATCAACTAAGCCAATATACAGCACAGTTCGATGTGTCTCAAAATTGTACCTCCCAAGCGCTTAGTACAGTGCTCTGAACACAATAAACGCTCAATAGATGCGACAATGAATGAATGAATTCATTCTTCACCTTTATCTTGATTCTTTTCAACTGCATCTGTATTTTTTTTATGATATTTGTTAAGCACTTACTTCGTGCCAGACACTGTACTAAGTACTGGGGTAGATACAAGATAATCAGGTTGGACACAGTCCATGTCCCATATGGGGCTCACAGTCTTAATCCCCATTTTGCAGATCGGGGAACTGAGGCACAGAAAAATTACGTGACTTGCCCAAGGTCATACAGCAGACAAGTGTCGGATTCAGGTCCTCTATTCTATTTATTTTGTTAATATGTTTTGTTTTGTTCTCTGTCTCCCCCTTCTAGACTGTAAGCCCGTTGTTGGGTAGGGACCGTCTCTATGTGTTGCCAACTTGGACTTCCCAAGTGCTTAGTACAGTGCTCTGCACACAGTAAGCGCTCAATAAATACGATTGATTGATGCCAGGCCCCAACTCTAACTACTAGGCTATGTTGCTTCTCTTATTTAGAGGCGATCTTACCAGTCCGTTGCCTCTTCAAACACGGTGCCTTAACTCTAGTATGAGCCATAAAAGAAAACTCACTTGGGATCTGCAGAATCATTGTTCTTTTATTAAGAAAACCAAATGGACAGCCTTGTTTGATGTGAGACGTGTGGACGGGAATTCAGCGTATTAAAAAATTCCTACCTTAGCTAAAGCCGTGTGGGCTCCCATTTCATTAGGGAAAACCATCGCGTTCCTTTTTTCTACCATACATTTTTATTTTACTTTTGTTGGGGTTGTGTATACGTACACAGCAGCTAGAGAAGCAGCGTGGCTCAGTGGAAAGAGCCCGGGCTTTGGAGCCAGAGGTCACGGGTTCAAATCCCGGCTTGGCCAATTGCCAGCTGTGTGACTTTGGGCAAGTCACTTAACTTCTCTGTGCTTCAGTGACCTCATCTGTAAAATGGGGATTAAGACTGTGAGCCCCCCGTGGGACAACCTGATCACCTTGTAGCCTCACCAGTGTTTAGAACAGTGCTTTGCACATAGTAAGTGCTTAATAAATGCCATTATTATTATTAAAAAAAATGGTGTCTTCCTCTAAAATAACTTTTGACCCTTCCGAATATCTATCCGGTGTCAGTAAGATTTCTATTTGGAAAACCCACATTTGGAACTGCGGCTTAACTTTGTGGAACCAATCAATCGTTGGTTTTTATATTGAGCGCTTACTATGTGTGGAGCACTGTACTAAGGGCTTGGGAGAGTACGACGCAACAGAATTAGCAGACACGACGTTCCCTGCCCACAACGAACTTACAGTCTAGAGGGGGAAATGCAAGATAATCAAGTTGGGCACAGTCCCTGTCCCACGTGGGGCTCACAGTCTTAATCTCCACTTTACAGATGAAGGAACTGAAGCACAGAGAAGTAAAGTGGTTTGCCCAAGGTCACACAGCAGACATGTGGCAGAGCCAGGATTCGAACCCACGACTTCCTGGCTTCTTTTCTGTTGCCCCAAAGGAGCAGGGGGAATAAAATGGGGGATTTGGAAGCTGGGATTAGGATTCAGGAGGCCTTGGGCCTATAGGCCTAAAAGGAGCGAAGGCTGCGGGGGCTTCGGGTCAGAATAAGGAAGGTGGGGAGAAGTTGTCCCTCTCTCCCCAAGAGTAAAGTGGGAGGAGGAGAGGGAGTCCAATTAAATGTAAGCAAGACATCTTGAAGGGGATAAGTCTAGGGGCAGGGATGTGTGTGTGTTGGGGGGAAATCAAAAATCATTTCTGGGTCTGGAGTAGTCTCTAGGCAGCTAAATGGAGCGATTTTTCACTTTAAGGAGGAATTTCTCATTCAGCTCACTGAAATCTGTCCTAGATTGGTTCAGGTGGGGCTATATGGTGGGAGGAAGACTTGCTTCTCCATCCACATTCAATCAATCAATCATATTTATTAAGCACTTACCGTGTGCAAAGTACTGCGCTAAGCACTTGGGAGAGTACAATAATATTAATAATAATGATGGTATTTGTTAAGTGCTTACTATGTTCCAAGCACTGTTCTAAGCACTGGGGAGGATCAGGTTGTCCCACGTGGGGCTCACAGTCTTAATCCCCATTTTACAGATGAGGGAACCGAGGCACAGAGAAGTGAAGTCACTTGCCCAAAGTCACACAGCTGACAATTGGCAGAGCTGGGATTTGAACCCTTGACCTTTGACTCTAAAGCCCGCGCTCTTTCCACCGAGCCACGCTGCTTCTCTGCAATATAACAATAAACAGACACATTTTCTGCCCACAATGAGCTTAGAGTCTACAGAGGGAGACAGACATTACAGACAGACAGATGAATGAATAAATGAATAAATATCACGTTTTATATCACGTTTTATAGATATATATTATATATATATACATATATCTATATAGATATATATATATAGTTATATATATATATATATATATATATATATATCTATCTCACTGTACATAAGTGCCATGGGACTGGGAAGGGGGGGATGAATAAAGGGAGCAAGTCAAGGTGATGCAGAAGGGAGTTGGAGAAGAAGAAAGGAGGGCTTAATCGGGAAAGGCCTCTTGGAGATGTCCTTTCAAAAAGAGTTTGAAGGGTGGGAGAGTAATTGTCCATCGGATATGAGGAGGGAAGGCATTCCAGGCCAGAGGCAGGACGTGGGAGAGAGAGGTCGGTGGCAAGATAGCCGAGATTGAGGTACTTTCATTCATTCATTCATTCAATCGTATTTATTGAGCGCTTACTGTGTGCAGAGCACTGTACTAAGCGCTTGGGAAGTACAAGTTGGCAACATATAGAGACGGTCCCTACCCAACAGTGGGCTCACAGCCTAGAAGGGAGCGTTAGAGGAGAGATATATGTGGGCTGGGTTGTAGTAAAAGAGTAGCGAGGTGAGGGGGCACGGTGATTGAACGCTTTAAAGTTAATGGTGAGGAATTTTGTTTGATGCGGAGGTGGATGGGCATCCACTGGCGTTTCTTGAGGAGTGGGCAAACGCATCCCGAGCGTTTTTTGTAGGAAAACGATCTGGGCAGCTGAGTGAACTATGGACTGGAGTGGGGAAAGACAGAAGGCAGGGAGGTCAGCAAGGAGGCTGATACAGTACCCAAGGCGGGATGGGATAAGTGACTGGATTAAAATGGTTGCAGTTTGGAAGGAGAGGAAAGGATGGATTTTAGCGATGTTGTGACGGTGGAACCGCAAGGATTTAGTGATGAATTCAGTGAGCCCGCTGTTGGGTAGGGACCGACTCTATATGTTGCCAACTTGTATTTCCCAAGCCCTTAGTATAGTGCTCTGCACATAGTAAGTGCTCAATAAATACGATTGAATGAATGAATGAATATGTGGGTTGAATGAGAGAGAGGAGTTAAGGATGAGTTTACGGGCTTGCGCTACACAGCAAGACTGACGAAGAAGGTGAATATTATCCATCTGCCTTTGCTGGCGGCTCACGTGAAACCCGGTACCGTGTGTTCGGGGCTCACAACATCTCATATCGAGAAGCCACTCAACAGCGAATCCCTGTAGTGAAAGGATGGATGGTAAAGACTTCTGTAGTGATGTTCCACTAGCGGGACAGCCCGGTGTTGAGGAACTTACCGGTTTCCCCATTTAGACTCTAAGCTCGTTGTGGGCAGGGAGTGTGTCTGTTATAGCAAACTCTCCCAAGCGTTTAGTACAGTGCTCGGCATACAGTAAGCACTCAATAAATACGATTGACTGACTGATTGCTCTGCCCTTTCTCCAAAACGGGGCACTGGCTTCCCGTCACCCCTTCACTTCTGGCCTCCCGGGTCAGGAGGATTCAGGTTTGGGTGTGGGAATCACCTCCTCCTTGGGGTTGGCGGGTCTGTTTCAGGGGAGATTATCGGCGGCAAGGAAGCAAAGCCGCACTCTCGCCCGTATATGGTGTATTTGAATTTCTACAAGAACGGCAATCGGCACTGTGGGGGGTTCCTGGTGCGAAAGGATTTTGTGCTGACAGCTGCTCATTGCAATGGAAGGTGAGACTCCCCTCCTTGTACCCTCTCTCCTCCTTGGGATGGGTCCTAAGGGCCTGGAAGATAGAGATCTTTGGTGCTTGTGAGGCAGAAGAAGGGAAAGATAGAGAGAGAGAGAGAGTTTGGGGTGTACCCCATGGTTGCTTTCCTCTGAACGAGGATTGGGTGGAGTTTTTTTGTTGTTTAAATGGTAATAATAATAATAATGATGGCATTTATTAAGCACTTACTTGTGAGCCCCTTGTGGGACAACCTGATCACCTTGTATCCTCCCCAGCGCTTAGAACAGTGCTTTGCACATAGTAAGCGCTTAACAAATACCATCATCATCATCATCACTTACTATGTGCAAAGCACTGTTCTAAGCTCTGGGGAGGATACAAGGTGATCAGGTTGTCCCACGGGGGGCTCAAATCTTCATCCCCATTTTACAGATGAGGTAACTGAGGCCCAGAGAAGTGAAGTGACTTGCCCCAAGTCACCCAGCTGACAATTGGCGGAGCCGGGACTTGAACCCATGACCTCTGACTCCAAAGCCCGGGCTCTTTTCCACTGAGCCACGCTGCTTCTCTGGTACCGGTTAAGCGCTACGTGCCAAGATAATCGGGTTGGGCACACCGGGCTCACAGTCTTAATCCCTACTCTGGCAGATGAGGGAACTGAGGAGGCCCAGAGAAGTGAAGTGACCTTCCCTAGGTCACACAGCAGACAAGTGGCAGAGCTGGGATTGCCCGGCCTCTAACCACTGCTTCAGAGCCACCCTGGGGGAAGGTGAGAAGCCTCATCATCCATCTGTAATTTACACCGCTATTCCTCTGCCTTGTCCTCTCTGCCCTTTCTCTTCCCACAGCAAAATGAGCGTCATTCTCGGGGCTCACAACATCTCATCTCGAGAAGCCACTCAACAGCGAATCCCTGTAGTGAAAAAATTCTCGCGCAAATATAACGGCCGCACCTTCGCCAACGACATCATGTTACTTAAGGTGCCACCCCCTCGTTTCCCCTCTCTCCCCCGTCCCCATCACTGTCGTGTCAATCGGTTGTCCCCGTCCTGGAACGAGAGTTCGCAAGGGCTCAGCTGCCCCTGTTCTTCCCGGGGAGGATCCGATTAATCCCTTGAGACCCTGAAGGTGAGCGGGAAGGGTGGCTCCGTTGTCCGTCGCCGAATCCGTACCCTGTCCTCTCCTCCTTCCACTCCTAGCTGCGCTACACAGCAAGACTGACAAAGGAGGTGAATATTATCCATCTGCCTTTGCTGGCGGCTAACGTGAAACCCGGTACCGTGTGTTCTCTGGCTGGATGGGGGATGACGGGAGTGAACGGTCCCGGATCCAGGACGCTGCAGGAGGTGCAGTTGGAAGTGATGCCTCCATCCACCTGTAGCCCTCTCTACCGAAATTTCTGCTCCCGTTCTCAACTGTGCGTGGGGAACCCCAAGTCGCGTAAATCCTCATTCAAGGTAAGTGATCTTCCCCTGTAGGTTGAGCGCTTACTGTGTGCAGAGCACTGGACTAAGCGCTTGGGAAGGACAAGTTGGTAACATAGAGAGACGGTCCCTACCCAACAACGGGCTCAGAGTCTAGACGGGGGAGACAGACGACACAACAAAACATGTGGACAGGTGTCAGGTCATCGGAATGAATAAAAATAAAGCTAGGTGCCCATTATTAACAAAATAAATAGAATGGTAAATATGTACAAGTAAAATAGAGTAATAAATCTGTACAAACATATGTACAGGTGCTGTGGGGAGAGGAAGAAGGTACGGCGGGAGGAGGGGAAAAAGGGGGCTCAGTGTGGGAAGGCCTTCTGGAGGAGGTGAGCTCTCAGGAGGGCTTTGAAGGGAGGAAGAGGGCTAGCTTGGTGGATGTGTGGAGGGAGGGCATTCCGGGCCAGGGGGAGGACGTGGGCCGGGGGTCGACGGCGGGACGGGCGAGAATGAGGTACAGTGAGGAGGTGAGCGGCGGCAGAGGAGCGGAGGGTGAGGACTGGACTGGAGAAGGAGAGAAGGGAGGTGAGGTAGGAGTGGGCGAGGTGATGGACGGCCTTGAAGCCGAGAGTGAGGAGTGAGAGAGTGGGGAGTTGGGACAGCAGATACCCCAGGGCGGTGACCGCTGGAAACCCCTCCAAGCCCCTCCTACGGGGCAGCCACCAAACTTTCCTGGACAGTGGAGTCAGGATGTGGTGGGTGAGAGAGAGCTCAGATCGGAGCCAGAACAGTGCCCGAAGAAGAGGGAGAGGCTGGAAGTTGGGGAACGGGGAGGGGATTTCCGACTCCCCTCAGGAACTACGAGGGATGGGATTTCTCCTTCCCCATTTGAGAAACCGGGAAGGATGTCCCAGACTGAGCCCCTTCCTTCCTCTCCCCCTCGTCCCCCTCTCCATCCCCCCCATCTTACCTCCTTCCCTTTCCCACAGCACCTGTATATATGTATATTTGTTTGTACATATTTATTACTCTATTTATTTATCTTACTTGTACATATCTATTCTATTTATTTTATTTTGTTAGTATGTTTGGTTTTGTTCTCTGTCTCCCCCTTTTAGACTGTGAGCCCACTATTGGGTAGGGACTGTCTCTATATGTTACCAACTTGTACTTCCCAAGCGCTTAGTGCAGTGCTCTGCACACAGTAAGCGCTCAATAAATACGATTGATGATGATGATGTGGGGAGGGAAGATGGCCTGATTCATAGCACTTAAATCCGTATCTGTAATTTATTTATTTAATATCTGTCTCCCACTCTATGCTGTTTTGAGCAGCTAACATGTCTACAAACTCGGTTATACTGCACTCTCCTAAAAGCTTAGTGCAATGCCCTGCACACAGTTAGTGCTTAATGAATACAACTGATTGATTGATTGATTGATTGACCCTCCCTCTGTTTTGTGCTGCAGGGAGACTCAGGAGGCCCTCTGGTGTGTGGGAAGCGAGCCCAGGGCATCGTCTCCTACGGGAAATCTGACGGGAAACCTCCCAAAGTCTTTACTAGCGTCGCCTCTTACCTTCCCTGGATCAAGGAGATTCTCCAGAAGAATTAGTTCCCGGTCCCTGGCCCAGCGGGAAAGTCAGATTCCTTGCCCTGGGCCAAAGCCTGAGCCATCCGTGCCCTCTCTCTCTGTCTCTCCCCTCTGGGCTTCCCTGAGTGTCCTTGGTGAAACCCAGCCCCGACCGCAAGCCCTGGGAAAACTCCTTGTCTGAGCTGGGTGGGATGTCAATAAACCCTGAGCATCACAATGTGGTATGTGTGTGTTTCATTTAAGAGTAATAACAGCATTAACTGAACTCCAACTTGTTGCCAACTTGTAACGCCCAAGCGCTTAGTACAGTGCTCTGCGCACAGTAAGCGCTCAATAAATATGATTGAATGAATGAATGAACTCCCACGGAGCGTCTACAGCACTGAGCGTTGGGTGTTGGAGGGCAGTTCCAAACCAGCAAGCAACCAATTCCCAGCTACAAGAAGCTCACACTTTAACACCTGCATATATGTATATATGTTTGTACATGTTTATTACTCTATTTATTTATTTTACTTGTACATATCGATTCTATTTATTTTATTTTGTTAATACGTTTGGTTTTGTTCTCTGTCTCCCCCTTCCCCGTGAGCCTCTTCCCCTTCCCTGTCTCCCCCTCCCCTGTGAGCCCACTGTTGGGTAGGGACTGTCTCTATATGCTGCCAACTTGTACTTCCCAAGCGCTTAGTACAGTGCTCTGCACACAGTAAGCGCTCAATAAATACGATTGATTGATTGATTAACAGAGGAGGAAGGCATAAAAGAACAGAGGAGGAGAGAGGAGGAAGGCATGCTTATGAGAAGCGGCGTGGCTCAGGGGAAAGAGCCCGGGCTTTGGAGTCAGAGGTCTGGGGTTCAAATCCCGGCTCTGCCACTTATCAGCTTTGGGCAAGTCACTTCACTTCTCTGGGCCTCAGTTCCCTCATCTGTAAAATGGGGATGAAGACTGTGAGCCCCCCCCCACGCGGGACAACCTGATCACCTTGTGACCTCCCCAGCGTTTAGAACAGTGCTTTGCACATAGTAAGCGCTTAATAAACGCCATCATCATTATTATTATAAAAGTATTTACAAATAGAGTGATTAAAATACAGAACTGAATCTATTATTAAGGAGCAGCATGGCCCAGTGAAGAGAGCACTATCTTGGAAGTCATTCATTCTGCACTTTTGACTCTTTTCAGCTGCACCTGCGTTTTTTAAATGGTATTTGTTAAGCACTTTCTGTGGGCCAGCACTGTACTAAGCACTGGGGTAGATACGAGAAAATCAATTTGGACAGAGTCCATGACCCACATGGGGCTCACTGTCTTAATCCCCATTTTACAGATCAGGGAGACGCAGAAAAATTATGTCACTTGCCCAGGGTGGCACAGCAGACAAGTGTCGGAGGCAGGATTAGAACCCAAGTCCTTCTGACTCCCGAGCCTGGGCTCTATTTCCTAGGCCATGCTCCTTCTCTTATTTACAGGAGATTTTCACAGTCAGTAGCATCTTCAAACACAGTACCTTGACCCCAGTATGGGCCACAAAATGAAATAATTATGATGGCATTTGTTAAGTGCTTACTATGTGCGAAGCACTGTGCATTTTGGATTCCAAACTGCAGAGTAATTGGTCTTTTACGAAGAAAACCATTTGGACAGTGTTTGAAGCGAGACCCGTGGAAGGGAGTTCAGCGTATTAAAATAATTTCTACCTTAGCTGAAGCCGTGTGGGCTCCCATTTCATACGGGAAAACCACAGAACTCATTTTTTTCTGCCGGATGTTTTAATTTGACTTTTGTTGGGGCTGAATAATCATATCCACCAGCAGGTTCAATGTTTAAAAAATTGTGTCCTCCTCTAAAATAACTTTTGTCCCTTCAGAATACCTGTCCAGCGTCAGTGAGATTTCTATTGGGAAAACCCACATTTTGAACTGTGGCTTAATTTTGTGCAATCAATCGGTCGATGGCATTTATCAATGGTATTTAGAGAAGCAGTGTGGCTCAGTGGAAAGAGCCCGGGTTTTGGAGTCGGAGTTCACGGGTTCGAATCCCGCCTCCGCCAACTGTCAGCTGGGTGACTTTGGGCAAGTCACTTCACTTCTTTCTGCCTCAGTTACCTCATCTGTAAAATGGGGATTAAGATTGTGAGCCCCCCGTGGGACAACCTGATCACCTTGTAACCTCCCCCGCGCTTAAAACAGTGCTTTGCACATAGTAACCGCTTAATAAATGCCATCATTATTATTATTAGAGTGCTTACTATGTGCAGAGCACTGTACTAAGCGCTTGGGAGAGTACGACACAGTAGAATCAACAGATGTACTCCCTGCCCAGAATGAGCTTACAGTCTAGAGGGGGAGACAGACATTAATAAACATAAATAATTGATATTACATCATTTAGACAGGAGTTCCCATCATGTGCATTTTACCTCATCTGTAAAATGGGGATTGAGACTGTGAGCCCCACGTGGGACAACCTGATCACCTTGTAACCTCCCCAGCGCTTAGAACAGTGCTTTGCACATAGTAAGCGCTTAATAAATGCCATCATTATTATTATTATGTATTTTTGCCAACAGCGCCGCTTTAAAAATTGCCACCTGGAGCTGGTCTTGAGGTTGGCCAAATTATACATATAGAGTTGTCCACCATAATCAAAAAAGGAGCAGGATGGCCTAATGCCTAGACCCGGGTCCTAATCCTGGCTCCGTCACTCTGCTGCTGTCTGTTGTGTGACCTCGGGCAGGTCGCTTCACTTCTCTGTGCCTCAGTTATCTCATCTATAAAATGGGGATTAAAACTGAGCCCCAAAGTAGGACACGGTCTGGGACCAATGTGGTTATCTTGTATCCACCCCAGTGCTTAGTACGGTGCCTGACACATAATAAGCGCTAACCAAATACCATTAAAATAAGTCAGATGGAAATCATGCGCGCGTGGTTGGGCTGAAAGGGCCAGAGGGAAAACCACAGCCCCGATCAAACATCATGTCCACAGAGGATGTCGTGTTGCAGGGTTGTCGTGTTTGGGGTCTGCTCTCCCCCTCCTCATCCCCCGCCTTACCTCCTTCCCCTCCCCACACCACCTGTATATATGTATACATGTTTGTACGTATTTATTACTCTATTTTATTTGTACATATTTATTCTATTTATTTTATTTTGTTAAAATGTTTTGTTGTTTGTCTCCCCCTTCTAGACTGTGAGCCCACTGTTGGGTAGGGACCGTCTCTAGATGTTGCCAACTTGGACTTCCCAAGCGCTTAGTATAGTGCTCTGCACACAGTAAGCGCTCAGTAAATACGACTGTATGAATGAATGAATGCCAAGCCTTTGTCCACGTATTATTCAAGGCAGAACAAGCGCACTGGGCGAAAGCGAGAGTTACAGAGAGACTAGGTGTGAGTCTAATTCTGGTGACACATAAAACCCAGGACGTTTGGGTGAGAACTCCTCACTGGGCCTCGTTCTCGCCCGTCCCGCCGTCGACCCCCGGCCCATGTCCTACCTCCGACCCGGAATGCCCTCCCTCCGCACATCCGCCAAACTAGCTCTCTTCCCCCCCTCAAAGCCCTACTGAGAGCTCACCTCCTCCGGGAGGCCTTCCCAGACTGAGCCCCCCTTTTCCTCTGCTCCTCCTCCCTCTGCTCTACCCCCTTAATTAACTAATGATGGCATTTATTGAGCACTCACTATGTGCAAAGCACTGTTCTTAAGCGCTGGGGAGGATACGAGGTGATCAGGTTGTCCCCAAGGGGGCTCACAGTCTTCATGCCCATTTTACAGATGAGGGAACTGAGGCCCAGAGAAGTTATATGACTTGCCCAAAGCCACCCGGCTGACAGAGAAGCAGCATGGCTCAGTGGAAAGAGCCCGGGCTTTGGAGTCAGAGGTCATGGGTTCAAATCCCGGCTATGCCACTTGTCAGCTGGGCGACTTGGGGCAAGTCACTTCACTTCTCTAGCCCTCAGTTCCCTCATCTGGAAAATGGGGATGAAGACTGTGAGCCCCACGAGGGACAACCTGTTCACCTTGTAACCTCCCCAGCGCTTAGAACAGTGCTTTGCACATAGTAAGTGTTTAATAAATGCCATCATTATTATTATTAATTGGAAGAGCCGGGATTTGAACCCATAACCTCTGACTCCCAAGCCCGTGCTCTTTCCACTGAGCCAATGAATGAATGACTGGATCTGTGGCCTTTGGACATTTGTAAACCCCCAAAGCCAGAGCCTCCAGCTGGCATGAGGAAACAGGGCTGGGCACTGACAGGCCCTGCCCGCCCCCTGCTGGACCGCTTCCGCCCGCCGGGGGGGCGCTCGGGACCCGCCGCCCGACGCACTCTACAGCGCCGCCGGGAGGGGGCGCCCAAGGGCCGCACTCCCTCCGCCCCCCCAGCACTCTCACGGCCGCCGGAGGGGGCGCCCTCGGGACGCACTCACTCCCCCCCAGCACTCTCACGGCCGCCGGAGGGGGCGCCCTGGGGCCGCACTCACTCCCCCCCAGCACTCTCACGGTCGCCGGAGGGGGCGCCCTCGGGCCGCACTCCCTCCCCCCATCCGCGCACTCTCACGGCCGCCGAAGGGGGCGCCCTCGGGCCGCACTCCCCCCCCCCCCCCCCCCCGCAGCACTCTCACGGCCGCCGGAGGGGGCGCCCTCGGGCCGCACTCTCTCCCCCCCTAGCACTCTCACGGCCGCCGGAGGGGGCGCCCTCGAGCCGCACTCAGTTCCCCCCCAGCACTCTGATGGCCGCCGGAGGGGGCGCCCTAGGGCCGCACTCACCCCCCCGTATTCTCATGACCGCCGGGAGGGGGCGCCCTCGAGCCGCACTCTCACCCCCCAGCACTCTCACGGCCGCCGGAGGGGGCGCCCTCGGGCCGCACTCCACCGCCCCCCAGCACTCTCATGGCCGCCGGAGGGGGCGCCCTCGGACCGCACGCACTCCCCCCCAGCCCTCTCACGACCGCCGGAGGGGGCGCCCTCGAGCCGCACTCACTCCCCCCCCCAGCACTCTCTCACGGCCGCCGGAGGGGGCGCCCTCGGGACGCACTCACTCCCCCCATCCCCCAGCACTCTCACGGTGGCCGGAGGGGGCGCCCTCGAGCCGCACTCAGTCTCCCACCGGCACTCTCACGGCGGCCGGAGGGGGCGCCCTCGAGCCGCACTCACTCACCCACCAGCACTCTCATGGTTCCCGGGGTTCAGCGCGCATGCGCCGCCGCTCCCGGCCCCGCTCCGCGCAGGCGCGCGAGGCGTCGGGAGCGCGCCGCGCTCGGGCCCGCGGGCTGAGACGGGGATTTAAAGGGCCAGGAGCCCAATTTCCCTCAGCCTGGGAGCCCCGGGTGGCACGTGGCCTGTGGCCAACACGACGGCCTTAGATCCACCCCAGCGCTTAGTACAGCACCTGGCACCTCCAGTGGTTGCCCACCCATCTCCACATCAAGCAGAAAGTCCTCACCATTGCCTCCTCCTACCCAGCTCTGCCACTCATCACCTGTGTGACTTTGGGCAAGCCACTTGGCTTCTCTGGGCCTCAGTTATCTCACCTGTAAAATGGGGATGAAGACTGTGAGCCCATGTGGGACAACTTGATTACCTTTATAATAATGATAGCATTTATCAAGTGCTTACTATGTTCTTTTAGACTGTGAACCCACTGTTGGGTAGGGACTGTCTCTATATGTTGCCAACTTGTACTTCCCAAGCGCTTAGTACAGTGCTCTGCACACAGTAAGCGCTCAATAAATATGACTGATTGATTGATTGATTCTAAGCACTGGAGAGGTTACAAGGTGATCAGTTTGTCCCACAGGGGGCTCACAGTCTTCATCCCCATTTGACAGATGAGGGAACTGAGGCCCAGAGAAGTGAAGTGACTTGCCCAAAGTCACACAGCTGACAATTAACGGAGCAGGGATTTGAACCCCTGACCCTGACTCCCAAGCCCGGGCCCTTTCCACTGAGCCACTCTGCTTCTCACAAATAATAATAATAATAGTTTTGGTATTTGTTAAGCGCTTACTATGTGCCAAGCACTGTTCTAAGCGCTGGGGAAGATACAAAGTGATTGAGAGCCACAACAATAGGTTGTCCCACATAATAATAATAATGATAATAATAATGGTATTTGTTAAGCGCTTACTATGTGCAAATCACTGTTCTAAGCGCTGGGGAGGTTACAAGGTGATCAGGTTGTCCCACGGGGGGCTCACAGTCTTAATCCCCATTTTACAGATGAGGGAACTGAGGCCCAGTGAAGTGACTTGCCCAAAGGCACACAGCGGACGAGTGGCGGAGCTGGGATTTGAACCCATGCCCTCTGACTCCAAAGCCCGGGCTCTTTCCACTGAGCCAAGCTGCTTCTCAGGCCTCACGTGGGGCTCACAGTCTTCATCCCCATTTTCCAAATGAGGTAACTGAGGCACAGAGAAGTGCCCAAAGCCACACAGCTGAGAAGTGGCAGAGCCGGGACTGGAGCCCATGACCTCTGACTCCCAAGCCCGTGCTCTTTCCACTGAGCCATGCTACTTCACATGGCAAGTGCTTAACAAATACCAAGATTATTATTATAGTAAGCGCTTAAATTGCATTATTATTATTATTATTATTATTATTATTATTATTATTATTATTACCTCACTTCTCTCCTACTACAGCCCAGCCCGCACAACCTTCTCACTGGGCTTCCATCTCATCTATCTCACCCACATCCTACTTCTGGCCTGGAAAATCCAGCCTCCTCAAACCTGACAGTAACTCTCCCTCCATTCAAAGCTTTATCGAAGGCCCACCTCCTCCCAGAGGCCTTCCCTGACTAAGCCCTCCTTTCCTCTTCTCCCACTCCCTTCTGCTTCACCCTTACTTGCTCCCTTTATTCGTCCCCCTTCCCAGTCCGACAGCACTTATGTCCTTACCTGAAAGGTACCGAGTTATTTTCACGACCGTCTCCCCTTCTAGACTGTAAGCTCGCTGTGGGCAGGGGATGTGTCTGTTTATTGTTGCATTATACTCTCCCAAGCGCTTAGTACAGTGCTCTCAAATACGACTGGATGACTGAATAAACGAATATTGCTATATTCTACTCTCCCCAGGGCTTAGTACAATGCTCTGCAGTAAGTGCTCAATAAATACAACTGACTGATCATCCTATAATCCCCACTTCCCCTCCCCAGTCCCTTTCTTCAACTCTCCCATCATTCCGAACAATATCTCTAGAGATCTCCTGCTTTTTGTCAAAATCCACCCCCTCCACCTGAGCATCTGACCCCATTCCTTCACACCTTCTCGACTTGTATTTCCCAAGCGCTTAGTCCAATGCTATGCACACAATAAGCGCTCAATAAACACGATTGAATGAATGAACCTCATCAAAACACTTGCCCCGTCCCTTTTTCCCTCCCTAACAGCCATCTTCAACGGTTTGCTCTGCAACGGTTTCTTCCCCACTCCTTTCACACTCCATCACCCCATCCTAAAAAAAACCCTCCCTGAACCCCACAAATCCCTCTGGTTATCACCCCATATCCCTCCTATACCATTCCTTTACAAACTCCTTGAGCGAACTGTCTCCACTCGCTGTCTCAAATTCCTCTTCTCCAATTCTCTCCTCGGCCTTCTCCGGTCTGGGTTCCGTCATCATCATCAATCGTATTTATTGAGCGCTTACTATGTGCAGAGCACTGTACTAAGCGCTTGGGAAGTACAAATCGGCAACATAAGTACAAATTGGCCCCTTCACTCCACAGAAACCGCCCTCCCAAAGGTCACCAATGATCTCCTTCTTGCCAAATCCAACAGCCTCTACTCCATCCTAATCCTCCCTGACCTCTCAGTTGCCTTCCCTACTGTCAACCTCCCCTTTCTCTTGGAAATATTATCCAACTTGGGCTTCACGGACACTGTCCTCTCCTGGTTCTCCTCCTATCTCTCTGGCCGCTCGTTCTCGGTCTCCTTCGCGGGCTCCTCCTCTGCCTCCCACCCCCTAACAGTGAGGGTCCCTCAAAGTTCAGTTCTGGGTCCCCTTCTATTCTCCATCTACACCCACCCCCTTGGAGAACTCACTCCCGTGGCTTCAACCACCATCTCTAAGCAGATGATATCCAAATCTACATCTCCAGTCCTGATATATCTCTCTCTCTCTGCAGTATCACATTTCCTCCTGCCTTCAAGACATCTCTACTTGGATGTCCTCTCATCACCACAAACATTACGTGTCAAAAACAGAATTCTTATCTCCCCCGGCCCCAAACCCCATCTTCCCCAATTTTTCTATCACTGAAGACGGCATCACTATCCTGCCTTTCTCACAAGCTTGTAACCTTGCCTCCAATCTCTCATTCTACCCACGTATTCAACCCATTGCTAAATTCTGCCAGTTCTACCTTCATTCATTCATTCAATCGTATTTATTAAGCGCTTACTGTGCGCAGAGCACTGTACTAAGCGCTTGGGAAGTACAAGTTGGCAACATATAGAGACAGTCCCTACCCAACAGTGGGCTCACAGTCACCACATCGCTAAAATCCACCCTTTCCTCTCCATCCAACTGCTACTTGTTAATCCAGTCGCGTATTTTAGATCCGCCTCGGTTACTTTATCAGCCTCCTTGCTGACCTCCCAGCCTCCTGTCTCTCCCCACTGCGGTCCATACTTCTAGACCGTGAGCCCACTGTTGGGTAGGGACCGTCTCTAGATGTTGCCAACTTGTTCTTCCCAAGCGCTTAGTACAGTGCTCTGCACACAGTAAGCGCTCAATAAATACGATTGAATGAATACTTCACTCTGCTGCCCAGATCATTTGTCCATTCACTTCCGCAGCAAACGGAAACTCACCTTTAGCTACAAACCCCTCATTCACCATACCCCCTACCTCACCTTGCTAGTCTCCTAAAATATATATATATATATATATATATGTTAGGCTTAATAAATGCCATTATATATATATATAATACAGCCCAGCCTACAAACTTTCCTCCTCTGGTTGGTGCTAACCTTCTCACTCTACTTAATAATAATCATGTTGGTATTTAAGTGCTTACTATGTGCCAAGCACTGTTCTAAGCACTGGGGAGGTTACAAGGTGATCAGGTTGTCCCATGGGGGGCTCACAGTCTTAATCCCCATTTTCCAGATGAGGGAACTGAGGCCCAGAGAAGTGAAGTGACTCGCCCAAAGTCACCCAGCTGACAATTGGCGGAGCTGGGAGTTGAACCCCTGCCCTCTGACTCCAAAGCCCGGGCTCTTTCCCCTGGGGCTGCACCACATGGGGCTGATGAGGTGACTGAGGCACAGAGAAGTGCAGCGGCTTGGCCCAAGTCACACAGCAGACGGGTGGCGCGGCAGGGATTAGAACCAACGTGGCTCAGTGGAAAGAGCCTGGGCTTTGGAGTCAGAAGTCATGGGTTCAAATCCCAGCTCTGCCACTTGTCAGCTGGGTGACTTTGGGCACACGCTTAGAGAAGCAGCGTCGCTCAGTGGAAAGAGCATGGGCTTTGGAGTCCGAGGCCATGGGTTCAAATCCCAACTCTGCCAATTGCCAGCTGTGTGACTCTAGGCAAGTCACTTAACTTCTCTGTGCCTCAGTTCCCTCATCTGTAAAATGGGGATTAAGACTGTGAGCCCCCTGTGGGACAACCTAATCACCTTGTAACCTCCCCAGCGTTTAGAACAGTGCTTTGCACGTAGTAAGCGCTTAATAAATGCTATTATTATTATTATTATGTCACTTAACTTCTCTGGGCCTCAGTTCCCTCGTCTGTAAAATGGGGATGAAGAACATGAGCCCCCCGTGGGACAAGCTGATCCCTTTGTAACCTCCCCAGCACTTAGAACAGTGCTTTGCACATAGTAAGCGCTTAATAAATGCTGTAAAAAAACCCAGGTCCTTCTACCCGTGTTCTTTCTACTAGGCCACGCTGCTTCTCACCTCAGTTGCAATGGACAGGATGGAGAAGGATCACCTT
Source organism: Tachyglossus aculeatus (assembly GCF_015852505.1). Taxonomy (NCBI): domain Eukaryota; kingdom Metazoa; phylum Chordata; class Mammalia; order Monotremata; family Tachyglossidae; genus Tachyglossus; species Tachyglossus aculeatus. The sequence goes on from NW_024044828.1 coordinate 18,839,513, forward strand.
TTTCATCATCATCAATCGTATTTATTGAGCGCTTACTGTGCGCAGAGAACTGTACTAAGTGCTTGGGAAGTCCAAGTTGGCAACATCTAGAGACAGTCCCTATCCAACAGTGGGCTCACAGTGTAAAAGGGGGAGACAGAGAACAAAACCAAACATACTAACAAAATAAAATAAATAGGATATGTACAAGTACAATAAATAGAGTAACAAATATGTACAAACATATATACATGTATACAGGTGCAGTGGGGAAGAGAAGGAGGTAAGATGGGGGGGATGGAGAGGGGCACGAAGGGGAGAGGAAGGAAGGGGCTCAGTCTGGGAAGGCCTCCTGGAGGAGGTGAGCTCTCAGTAGGGCCTTGAAGGGAGGAAGAGAGATAGCTTGGCGGATGGGCAGAGGGATTGGGGGCATTCCGGGCCCGGGGGATGATGTGGGCTGGGGGTCGATGGTGGGACAGGCAAGAACGAGGTACGGTGAGGAGATTAGTGGTGGAGGAGCGGAGGGTGCGGGCTGGGCTGTAGAAGGAGAGAAGGGAGGTGAGGTAGGAGGGGGCGAGGGGATGGACAGCCTTGAAGCCCAGGGTGAGGAGTTTCCGCCTGATGTGCAGATTGATTGGGAGCCACTGGAGATTTTTGAGGAGGGGAGTAACATGCCCAGAGCGTTTCTGGACAAAGACAATCTGGGCAGCAGCATGAAGTATGGTTTGAAGTGGGGAGAGACACGAGGATGGGAGATCCGAGAGAAGGCTGATGCAGTAGTCCAGACGGGATAGGATGAGAGCTTGAACGAGAAGGGTAGCGGTGTGGATGGAGAGGAAAGGGCGGATCTTGGCAATGTTGCAGAGCTGAGACCGGCAGGTTTTGGTGACGGCTTGGATGTGAGGGGTGAACGAGAGAGCGGAGTCGAGGATGACACCAAGGTTGCGGGCTTGTGAGACAGGAAGGACGGTAGTGCCGTCAACAGAGATGGCAAAGTCAGGGAGAGGGCAGGGTTTGGGAGGGAATTCAAGGAGTTCAGTCTTGGACATGTTGAGTTTTAGGTGGCGGGCGGACATCCAGATGGAGATGTCCTGAAGGCAGGAGGAGACGCGAGCCTGGAGAGAGGGGGAGAGAGCAGGGGCAGAGATGGAGATCTGGGTGTCATCAGCGTAGAGATGATAGTTGAAGCCGTGGGAGCGCATGAGGTCACCGAGGGAGTGCGTGTAGATCGAGAACAGAAGGGGACCAAGCACTGAACCTTGGGGAACCCCCACAGTAAGGGGATGGCGGGGGGGGGGAGGAGCCTGCAAAAGAGACTGAGAATGAACGACTGGAGAGGTAAGAGGAGAACCAGGAGAGGATGGAGTCTGTGAAGCCAAGGTCGGATAGCGTGTTGAGGAGAAGGGGGTGGGCCACAGTGTCGAAGGCAGCTGAGAGGTCGAGGAGGATTAGGATAGAGTAGGAGCCGCTGGATTTTGCAAGCAGGAGGTCATTGGTGGTGACCTTTGAGTCGACACCTTTCTTTGTCGACTCTTAAGAAATTAGAAAATGGATGTGGCCTGGAGGTTTCTGTGGTTCGTGATCCCTCCTTTCCTGCCCGGGGGGATGTGGGGTTGGGGTGAGCGGGTTCTATAAGACCTGAGGGTTGGGGCAGTGGAAGCAGTGCAGCCGACCGGGTACCCTCTCCAAGAAGATGCAGCTCCTCCTCCTGTTCCTGTGGCCTCTTCTCCTTCCCCCTGGAGCACGGGGTGGTGAGTCCAGGGGTCTGCCCCCATTGACCATTCATTCCTTCATTCAATCGTATTTATTGAGCGCTTACTGTGTGCAGAGCACTGGACTGAGCGCTTGGGAAGTCCAAGTTGGCAACACCTAGAGACGGTCCCTACCCAACAGCGGGCTCACAGTCTAGAAAGGGGAGACAGACAACAAAACAAAACATATTAACCAAATAAAATAAATAGAATAAATATGTACAAGTAAAATAGAGTAATAAATATGTACAAACATATATATATTTCTACTGGACAGGTGTCAAGTCATCAGAATAAATAGAATTAAAGCTAGATGCACGTCATTAACACAATAAATATAATAGTAAATATGTACAAGTAAAATAGAGTAATAAATCTGTATAAACATACATACAGGTGCTGTGGGGAGGGGAAAGAGGGTCTAATCCCAGCTCCGCCCCTGGCCAGAGCATTTGGAGTCAGATGTCATGGATTCAAATCCCGGCTCCGCCAATTGTCAGCTTTGTGACCTTGGCCAAGCCACTTAACTTCTCTGTGCCTCAGTTACCTCATCTGTGAAATGGGGATTAAGACTGTGAGCCCCCAGTGGGACAACCTGATCACCTTGTAGCCCCCCCCCAGCGCTTAGAACATAGCAAGTGCTTAACAAATACCACCATTATTCCAGCGCTTAGAACAGTGCTTTGCACATAGTAAGTGCTAAACAAATGCCATCATTAATTAATTAATTAACAAGGCTTTGAAGCAGGGGACAGTAATTGTCGGATTTGAGGACGGAGGGCATTCCAGGCCAGAGGCAGGATGTGAACTGATTCAGGTGAGGCTGTACAGAGGAGAAAGAACTTGTTTCTCCATTCATCATCATCAATCGCATTTATTGAGCGCTTACTATGTGCAGAGCACTGTACTAAGCGCTTGGGGAGTACAAATTGGCAACATATAGAGACAGTCCCTACCCAACAGTGGGCTCACACTCTAAACTCACAGTTCCATTCACAAGTGGAACAGACCAGTACTGGGGAACTGGTCTGCCTCCCCCTCTAGACTGTAAGCTCACTGTGGTCAGGGAATGTGTCTGGTACATTGTACTCTCCCAAATACTTAGGACAGTGCTCTGCACGCAGTAAGCGCTCAATAAATACTATCGCCTGACTGCCTGGTGGCCCCTTTCTCCAAAACAGGGCGCTGGCTTCACGTACTTATCTATCGCATCTATTTTATTTTGTTAATATGTTTGGTTTTGTTCTCTGTCTCCCCCTTCTAGCCTGTGAGCCCACTGTTGGGTAGGGACTGTCTCTATACGTTGCCAACTTGTACTTCCCAAGCGCTTAGTACAGTGCTCTGCACACAGTAAGTGCTCAATACTATTGCCTGACTGGTGGCCCCTATCTCCAAAACAGGGCGCTGGCTTCGCGTACTTATCTATCGTATTTATTTTATTTTGTTAATCTGTTTGGTTTTGTTCTCTGTCTCCCCCTTCTAGCCTGTGAGCCCACTGTTGGGTAGGGACCGTCTCTAGATGTTGCCAACTTGTACTTCCCAAGCGCTTAGTCCAGTGCTCTGCACACAGTAAGCGCTCAATAAATACGATTGATTGATTGATTGATTGATTCTGGCCTCCCGGGTCAGGAGGATTCAGGTTTGGGTGTGGGAATCACCTCTTCCCTGGGGTTGGCGGGTCTGTTTCAGGGGAGATTATCGGCGGCAAGGAAGCAAAGCCGCACTCCCGCCCGTACATGGCGCATTTGAATTTCTACAAGAACGGCAATCGGCACTGTGGGGGGTTCCTGGTGCGAAAGGATTTTGTGCTGACAGCTGCTCATTGCAGTGGAAGGTGAGACCTCCCCTCCCCGCACCCTCTCTCCTCCTTGGGAGGGGTCCCAAGGGCCTGGGAGATAGAGTCCTTTGGAGCATGTGAGGGAGAGTGATTCTTTCCTCTGCACCAGAGTCAAGTGGGTTTTTCTTGTTTAAATGGTATTAGTTAAGCGCTTACTATGTGCCAAGATCATCGGGTTGGACACAGTCCCTGTCCCACCTAGGGCTCACAGTCTAAATCCCCATTTTTACAGATGGGGTAACCGGGGCCCAGAGAAATGAAGTGACTTGCCCAAGGACACAGAGCAGACAAGTGGCAGAGCTGGGACTGGAAACCTGGTCGTTCGTTCAATCGTATTTATTGAGCGCTTCCTGTGTGCAGAGCACTGGACTAAGCGCTTGGGAAGTCCAAGTTGGCAACATAGAGAGACGGTCCCGACCCAACAGAGGGCTCACAGTCTAGAAGGGGGAGACAGAAGACAAAACATATTTACAAAATAAAATAAATATGTACAAATAAAATAAATAGAGTAATAAGGCCTCTGGACTCCGAGGCCCGGGCTCTATTCACTAGTCCACGCTGCTTCAGAACCACCCTGGGGGAGGGTGAGAAGCTTCATCATCTATTTGTAATTTACACCAGTATTCCTCCGCCTTTTCTCTTCCCGTAGCGAAATGAGAGTCACTCTCGGGGCTCACAACATCAGAAATCGAGAAGCCACTCAACAGCGAATCCCTGTAGTGCAGAAATTCTCGCCCAACTATAATGGACACACCTTCGCCGACATCATGTTACTTAAGGTGCCACCCCCTCATTTCTCCTCTCTCCCCCTCGTCCCCATCACTGTCGTGTCAATCGGTTGTCACCGTCCTGGAACGAGAGTTCGCAAGGGCTCAGCTGCCCCTGTTCTTCCCGGGGATCCGGTCACTCCCTTGGGACCCTGGAGGTGAGCGGGAAGGGTGGCTCTGTTGTCTGTCACCAAATCCTTACCCTGTCCTCCCCTCCTTCCACTCCTAGCTGGGCCACGCGGCGAATATGACAAAGGAGGTGAATATTATCCGTCTGCCTTTGCTGGCGGCTAACGTGAAACCTGGTGTCGTGTGTTCTGTGGCTGGATGGGGGATGACGGGAGTGAACGGTCCCGGATCCAGGACGCTGCAGGAGGTGCAGTTGGAAGTGATGTCTCCGACCACCTGTAGCCGTCTCTACCGAAATTTCCGCTCCCGTGACCAACTGTGCGTGGGGAACCCCGAATCGCATAAATCGTCATTCAAGGTAAGTGATCTTCCCCTGTAGGTTGTGGCTGGGGAGAGGCGGCTGGAAACCCCTCCGGGCCCCTCCATCGTCGGATCTCTGGGGTGTCAGTCAATCAATCATATTAATTAATTAATTAATGATAGCATTTATTAAGCACTTACTATGTGCAAAGCACTGTTCTAAGCGCTGGGGAGGTTACAAGGTGATCAGGTTGTCCCACGGGGGGCTCACATTCTTAATCCCCATTTTACAGATGAGGTCACTGAGGCCCAGAGAAGTGACGTGACTTGCCCAAAGTCACACAGCTGACAGGTGGCGGAGCCGGGATTCGAACCCTTGACCTCTGACTCCAAAGCCCAGGCTCTTGCCACTGAGCCACGCTGCTTCTCTGAGCAGTAAGCTTATTGAGCAATAAGTAATAATTAATAAGAAATAATAATACTTATTGAGTATTAAGTAAGCTTATTGAGTGCTTACCGTGTGCAGAGCACTGTACTAAGTGCTTGGGAAGTCCAAGTTGGCAACATATAGACACAGTCCCTACCCAACAGTGGGCTCACAGTCTAGAGTGTCACCAAACCCCCCACCCCGGACGGCAGAGTCAGGACCTGCTGTGTGGGAGAGAGCTGGAATCGGAGTTAGAACAATTCCCAAAGGACAGGGAGAGGCTGGAGGATGGGGGAGGGAGAAGGTATTCCTGACTCCTCTCATGGACTACTAGGGATGGGATTTCTCCTTCCCCATTTCAGAAACAGGAGGGAAGGTGGCCTGATTCACAACATTTACGTCCACATCTGGAATTCTTTTATTTCTATTACCGTTCGTCTCCCCCTCTACCCTGCGAGCTTGTTGCGAGCCGGGAACAGGTCTACTGACTCTGTTATATTGTACTCTCCCAAGTGCTTAGTACAGTAGTCCTCACACGGTAAGATACTGACACCTGTCCGCCTGTTTTGTTTTGTTGCCTGTCTCCCCTTTCTAGACTGTGAGCCCCTTGTTGGGTAGGGACCGCCTCTATATGTTGCCAACTTGTACTTCCCAAGCGCTTACTACAGTGTTCTGCACACAGTAAGTGCTCAATAAATATGGCTGAATGAATGAATGCTTTACACAGTGCTTTGCACTCAGTAAGCGCTTAATAAATACAACTGATTGACCTATTCTGTCCCGCAGGGAGACTCAGGAGGCCCTCTGGTGTGTGGGAAGCGAGCCCAGGGCATCGTCTCCTACGGGAGACTGGATGCGAGACCTCCCAGCGTCTTTACTCGCGTCGCCTCTTACCTTCCCTGGATCAAGGAGATTCTCCAGAAGAATTAGTTTCTGATGCCTGGCCCAGGTGGAAAGTCAGACTCCTTGCCCTGGGCCAAAGCCTGAGCCATCCGTGCCCTCTCTCTGTCTCTCTCCCCTCTGGGCTTCCCCGAGTGTCCTCGGTGAAACCCAGCGCCAACCGCAAGCCCAGGGAAAACTCCTCGTCTAAAAAGGCGATATTCTGCTGGGTGGGTGGTCAATAAACCCTTGAGCATCACAACGTGGCATGTGTGTGTCTCCTTTAATAAGAGTGATAAGAGCATTTATTGAGCACCCACTCGGTGTGCACTGCGCTAAGCACTGGGCGGGGCAGTACCAAACCAGCAAACCACAAGTTCCCCACCACGAGGAGCTCGCATTCTAACAGAGCAGGAAGACGTGAAAGTATTTATAAAGAGCGATCAAAAGGAAGAATTGACTTTTAGAGAAGCAGCGTGGCTCAGTGGAAAGAGCCCGGGCTTGGGAGTCAGAGGTCATGGGTTCTAATCCCGGCTCCCCCACGAATCTGCTGTGTGACCTTGGGTAAGTCACTTCACTTCTCTGAGCCTCAGTGACCTCATCATCATCATCATCGATCGTATTTATTAAGCACTTAGTATGAGCAGAGCACTGTACTAAGCGCTTGGGAAGTACAAATTGGCAACATACAGAGACCCAACAGTCTAACAGAGTCCCTACCCAACAGTGGGCTCACAGTCTAAAAGGGGGAGACAGAGAACAAAACCAAACATACTAACAAAATAAAATAAATAGAATAGATATGTACAAATAAAATAGAGTAATAAATATGTACAAACATATATACATATGTATATATATATATACCTCATCTGGAAAATGGGGATGAAGACTGTGAGCCCCCTATGTACCCCACCCGCCCCTCCTGTGCTTTGAACAATGCTTGGCACATAGTAAGCGCTTAACAAATGCCATTATTATTATTATTATTTTCTTGGCTAGGAGCTGCACACCTTAGTGGGGAGAGCACAGTCTTGGGAGCCATTTCATTCATTCTGCACTTTTATCTTCACGCTTTTCAGCTGTCCCTGCATTTTTTGATGGTATTTGTTAAGCGCTTTCTGTGTGCCAGGCACTGTACTAAGCGCTGGCAAGACAATTTAGTTGGACACTGTCCATGCCCCAATTGGGACTCAGTCTTAATCCTCGTTTTACAGATAAGGGGACTGAGGCCCAGAGAAATCAAATGACTTGCCCAAGGTCATAGAGTAGACAAGCGTGCTTCTCATCATGCCTCGATCTCGCCGGCGACCCCTCTACCACAACCTGCCTCTGGCCTGCAACGCCCTTCCCTCCTCAAATCTGATACTCTCCCTTCCTTCAAAGCCTTATTGAAGGCCCATCTCCTCCAGGAGGCCTTCCCTGACTAAGCCTCCCCTTTCCTCTTAATAATAATAATAATAATAATGGCATTTATTAAGCGCTTGCTATGTGCAAAGCACTGTTCTAAGCGCTGGGGAGGTTACAAGGGGATCAGGTTGTCCCTCGTGGGACACTCCCCCATTTTACAGATAAGGGACCTGAGGCCCAGAGAAGTGAAGTGACTTGCCCAAAGTCACACAGCTGACAATTGGCAGAGGTAAGGTTTGAACCCATGACCTCTGACACCAAAGCCCGGGCCCTTTCCACTGAGCCACGCTGTTTCTCCAACTCCCTTCTGCGTCGCCCTGGCTTGCTGCCTTTCTTCTTCCCCCCTCCCAGCCCCACAGCACTTGTGTTCCTATCCGCCATTTCTTTGTATTAATGCCTGTCTCAGATGAGGCAACTGAGGCACAGAGAAGTTAACGTCCAAAGGCCACAGACCCAAGGGCTTAGAGGACTCAGAAGGGAGAACGAGGAAGCTCCTGGGGCTTTCAACGACCAAGCACTGCTAGACCTCTTCAGCGATATCAAAAACGACCATGTTGATCCCGCTAAAACTTCAAGGGGTGGCTAGAACCCAGGCCTAGGAGCCAGAGGGTCCTGGGTTCTAATCCCTGCTCTGCCGCTTGAGCTTGGAGGAGCCACTTTACTTCTCTGGGCCTCAGTTATCTCACCTGTAAAGTGGGGACTAAGGCTGTGAGCCCCATGTGGGACAGGGACTGTGTCCAACCTGATTAACTTCTATCTACCTCAGTGCTTGCAACAGTACTTGGCGCATAGTAAGCACTTAACAAGTACCATAATAATAATAATAATAATAATAATAATAATAAACTCATGCCTAGTCTCTCTGGAACCCCGCTTTCTGCTCAATGCGCTTGTTCTGTCGTAAATAAGGGGCTGCTGCAGATATGGCAATCACAAACACGACAACTCTGCAACAAGACCGCCTCTGTGGACCCGATTTTTGATCAGGGCTGTGGGTTTCACACTGGCCTTTTCAGCCACCCGTGCCCGATTTCCATCAACGATATTTTCTTTTACGGTATTTCACAAGTGCGTCGGGCACTGTGGCAAGCGCTGGGGTAGATACAAGATAATCAGGGCGGACACGGTCTCTGTCCCACGGGGGGATCAGTCTCCATCCCTGCTTTCCAGAGGAGGTAACTGAGGCCCAGAGAAGTGAAGGGACTTGCCCGAGGTCACACAGCAGGCAAGTGGCAGAGCCGGAATTAGAACCCAGGTCCTTCTGAATCCCACGCCTGTAGCTGCTCCTTCTTTGATTACGGAGGACGGTTCTATACGTACACCGTGGCCGACCCGAAGACCAGCTCCAGGTAGCAATTTTTAAAGCGTTGCTGCAAAAATAAATGACTGGAACTCCTGCCTAAACGATATATTACACATTCTCTATTTACATTAATGTCTGTCTTGCCCTCTGGAATAAAAGCTTGTTGCAAGCGGGGAACATTGCATTTGAGCTCTCCCGAACACTTAGCACAGTGCTCTGCACAGGATAAGTGCTCAACAAATACCACTGACAGATTTCTAATCACTCAGTGCCCTGAAATCATCTGTTGAATCGCCGAAGAACGGCAGGCGCCTCTTGGCATCACAAAGATTCTGACCGTCATAACTCGTCTCGCAGGATCATTCGAATTCCAGGATTGTTTCGAATTCCAGGATTGTTTCCCCGGAAACCTGGGGCCCTTGGATTCTGTTTCCCCTCCTCCTGGGGTTTAGGTCCAATTTTCAAATCTGATCTCTTGCTCACAGGCAGAGAGCCGGGCTGTGGTCCCAGTGAGTGCTCGATAAATACTACCGATTGAAGGCAGAAACCTGATGACAATTAAGAAAAATGTTGTAGGTGACCTCTTACTCTTTGCCTGTGGAATTTCTCCCAGTTGTCTCCACCTATCTGACGGTCAACTCTGGTTTCCGACATTATCGGCTTCAGACGGGTGCTTGTTTAAAAAAAAAAATAATAGCAATAATAGTGGTATTTGTTAAGCCCTTACTGCATGCCAAGCACTAGATATGAGGTACACGGGTTTGATACAATCCCTGTCCCACATGGGGCTCACCCTCTTAATCCCAATTTTCCAGATGAGGTAACCGAGGCTCGGAGAAGTGACTTACCCAAGGTCACACGGCAGACATGTGGCAGAGTTGGGATCAACTGACTCTTATGTGATCGAGTTTTCTGTTGCAACTGACTTCATTTTTACCATCCGAAGAGCAAAATTCAACTGATCTTTAACTACGAGGAGACTGTCTCTAAGTCTGGGGTAAAGGGAAGTTCAGATTCCCAGAGAGCTTCTAATCCCTCTTCTGCCACTTCTCTGCTGCACGGCCTTGGGCGAGTCACTTAACTTCCCTGTGCCTCGGTTACCTCATCTGTAAAATGGGGGTTAAGACTGTGAGCCCCATGTGGGACATGGATTGCGTCCAACCCGATTTGCTTGTATCCACCCAGTGCTTAGTACAGTGCCTGGCACATCGTAAGCGCTTAACAAATACCATAATTATTCATTATTTTTCTACTGGCTCACTGGTTTTCCCCTTTCGCTGGGTGGTTTCTCGTTCTTAATATGTTGCCAAGCGCTTAGTACAGTGCTCTGCACACAGTAAGCGCTCAATAAATACAATTGATTGATTGATAATAATGATAGCAAAGCGCTTACTATGTGCAAAGCACCGTTCTAAGCACTGGGAAGGTTACAAGGTGATCAGGTTGTCCCACGGGGGGGCTCACAGTCTTCATCCCCATTTTACAGATGAGGTCACTGGGGCACAGAGAAGTTCAGTGACTTGCCCAAAGTCACACAGCTGATAATTGGCAGAGCCGGGATTTGAACGCAGGACCTCTGACTCCAAAGCCCGGGCTCTTTCCACTGAGCCACACAAAGAGGCCACTCCTTATGTGAGGTGAAAGAGCGCGGCTACTATTCATAGTACGTTTATTTCTGAAACAGGCTGCCGGCTAAAAGCAACCAAGCTTGGAGGTCAGATGACAATCCCGCCTAGAGACCCCGACTCTTTAGGTCGCATTTTATCCGACCGGATCCTTTTGTCAGATCACAGATGACGAAGAGACCCAGGAAGCAGAGAAGAGGCTGGCCTCTCAAGGAGGGCAAAAGCCACAGTCACCGTGAAAAGCGTAGGAAACTAAATAATCGCCTCTAATGGCACCCTCTATCAAAGCCAAGACCACCGTCTTCAGTAGCCATTAATATAACATTTTACTTCTTTCCACTCTTACAAATCCCAAGGCAAATGCCAGCGCGATTTCCCCCGAAGCCCAGATTCTATAAGTGTTTCAGACTTTTTCATTCCTCCTGGCACACACTTTTAGGGCCCCGTTTGGCATGAGCTTCATTCACCCTGTATCAACTAAATGAAAATGATCTGCCATTTGAACTGTGAGAGGGAGGCACGGGAGACTTCAAGCGGATGCGCTTTAGAAGGCAACCTCAGTTATTAAAGAATTTGGGGATAGAAGAAGAAATGTCCTTTTGCTCTTCTCTCCACTTCAATATATGTTCTGCCAGTTCTTCTGTCTCTGACACCAACAAGTCCATCTTTGTCAAATCCTTGTCCTAGAATAAGCCACGGAAAGGAGGAAAGAAGGGAGGCACGGAGACACGAGCCAGGGGTGATTCTCCACAAGTGACTCCAAATTTGCAAAGAGAATTATGAAGTGTAAAATGGCAAACTCCTTTCCCTGGGAGTCTACAACCTCTAAACTGTCGGCTTATTGTTAGACTTAATTTTCCCAAGCGCTCAGTACGGTGTTCTGCACACAGTAAGCGCTCAATAAATACAAATGACGGAATAACAGGCGTGGGGAGATCATATGAATTTCAGGAGGGCAGTTGCCCACTAAAATGTCAAGGACTATCACTATACTCTTTATCGCTGTCATTCCTTTCTTTTTGCTTTTTAATAGCATCTGCTTAGTGCTTACTACGGGCCAGGCACTGAACTAAGCGCTGCAATGGAACGTGAAACCGTCACTGGGTGCTATTTTGGTTACTCACCATGTTTTTTAGAGCGGACTCTAAATGAGGGATGCTTCGGATGATATCGAGATGGGATTCTAGCTCGGCGATGAAGGCCACCGCCAAGTCGAGCAATTCCACCACAAACCTGGGACAGAGGCAGGATGGAAAAGGAAAGGAAAGAGAACGTATCAGAGGTTTAGTTAGCCATACTCTTTTCTGGCTTCCTTTTGGTCTTCCCTTCTTACCCCAACCTTTAATCAATCAATCAATCAATCAATCAATCGTATTTATTGAGCGCTTACTATGTGCAGAGCACTGTACTAAGCGCTTGGGAAGTACAAATTGGCATCACATAGAGACAGTCCCTACCCAACAGTGGGCTCACAGTCTAAAAGGGGGAGACAGAGAACAGAACCAAACATACCAACAAAATAAAATAAGTAGGATAGAAACGCACAAGTAAAATAAATAAATAAATAAATAAATAAATAGAGTAATAAATATGGACAACCATATATACATATATGGGGGAGACAGAGAACAGAACCAAACATACCAACAAAATAAAATAAGTAGGATAGAAATGTACAAGTAAAATAAATAAATAAATAAATAAATAGAGTAATAAATATGTACAACCATATATACATATATACAGGTGCTGTGGGGAAGGGAAGGAGGTAAGACGGGGGGATGGAGAGGGGGACGAAGGGGAGAGGAAAGAAGTCGACCTTCTAGACTGTGAGCCTGATGCTGGGTAGGGACCATCCCTATATGTTGCCAATTTGGACTTCCCAAGCGCTTAGTACAGTGCTCTGCACACAGTAAGCGCTCAATAAATGCGATTGAATGAATGAATGCTCTGCACACAGTAAGCGCTCAATAAATACAACTGACTGACTGACCTTTGTTCCTGCATCAGAGCAAGAAGATCGCTACGCAGGAACAGCGTAACCGACAAACCTTCAGCGTTTTAAAATCAAAAGGAACCAATCTGTCGCCACCAAAAGTAATCATAATAATCGTGCCATTTGTTAAGCGCTTACTATGTGCCGGGCACTGTGCTAAGCGCGGCGGGGGACACAAGCAAATCAGGTTGGACACAGTCCCTGTCCCACATGGGGCGCAAAGTCTTAATCCCGTTTTACAGATGAGGGAACTGAGTACAGTGCTCTGCACATAGTAAGCGCTCAATAAATATGATTGATGATGAGGCCCAGGGGAGCGAAGCAGCGTGGCTCAGTGGAAAGGGCCCGGGCTTGGGAGTCAGAGGCCATGGGTTTGAATCCCGACTCTGTTGTGTGACCTTGGGCAAGTCACTTAAATTCTCTGGGCCTCAGTTACCTCATCTGGAAAATGGGGATGAAGATTGTGAGCCCCATGTGGGACAACCTGATCCCCTTGTATTCCCTCCAGAGCTTAGAACAGTGCTTCGCACATAGTAAGCGCTTAACAAATGCAAAAAAAAAAAAAAAAAAAAAAGAAGGGACTTGTCCAAGGTCACACAGCAGACAAACGGCACAGTGGGGATTAGAACCCACGTATTTTCTAACTCCCAAGTCCGTGTTCAGGCTGTTGGGTCACCGACATTGCGCTACTGTTAACAACTCGTGCTAGGCGCGGAGTTCGACCCGGCCGGAGCTGACCGGAGAAAACACCCAGCGTTTTCCCTAATGGCTCCGGGGCTGAACCAAGATTATCCGTCACCCCCCGGGCCTGGAATGCCCCCAATCCCTCTGCCCACCCGCCAAGCTAGCTCTCTTCCTCCCTTCAAGGCCCTGCTGAGAGCTCACCTCCTCCAGGAGGCCTTCCCAGACTGAGCCCCTTCCTTCCTCTCCCCCTCGTCCCCCTCTCCATCCCCCCCATCTTACCTCCTTCCCTTCCCCACAGCACCTGTATATATGTTTGTACATATTTTTTACTCTATTTATTTTATTTGTACATATCTATTCTATTTATTTTATTTTGTTAGTATGTTTGGTTTTGTTCTCTGTCTCCCCCTTTTAGACTGTGAGCCCACTGTTGGGTAGGGACTGTCTCTAGATGTTGCCAATTGGTACTTCCCAAGCGCTTAGTCCAGTGCTCTGCACCTAGTAAGCGCTCAATAAATACGATTGATGATGATGATGATGATGATCCGTACGCCGCATCTGTTGCCTGCGGTTTGGCCGTTCAACCCGCCACCCGGCCCTCGGCCTGCACCTGACCTGTGGTACGCGGCTTCAATCGGCAGGTTCTCCTGACAAAGGGGTTTCATCAGTCGCTGCTGGAGAGACCTCTTCTCTTTCAGCACGGCTTCCAGGTGGCCGTTCATGCTCTGTAAGGCGTCACACTTCCGAGCTACACTCACAAACACACCCCAGGACAACAGCCGGGGGTCACAATCTAGCCGACAGCAGAAACACCACCTTTCTCTAGCCTCATTTTGTGAGCCCGCTGCTGGGTACAGACCGTCTCTATATGTCGCCAACTTGCACTTCCCAAGCGCTTAGTCCAGTGCTCTGCACACAGTAAGCGCTCAATAAATATGATTGAATGAATGAATCTTCTTCGATCAATCCCGATTGCCCTGCGTGTCCAATTAAGACGCCTGATCGAAGGCGCCTGCTCTCTTCAGCTTGTGCTCCCCCAAACCTATTTGTGACCCCAAATCCACCCACTCAATTTACCCCTCCAAGCCCTTAACCCCCGCCCTCTCTATAAATCACATCCCTCACCCCTACGGTGCCTCGCAAAACGCTTTTTATGATGCCTCTGGTGAAGATTCTCAAGCCCCTTTAGATCCCTCTAGTCTATTCAATCGTATTTATTGAGAGCTTACTGCGTGCAGAGCACTGTACTAAGTGCTTGGGAAGTCCAAGTTGGCAACATCTAGAGACGGTCCCTACCCAACACTGGGCTCACAGTCTTGAAGGGAGAGACAGAGAACAAAGCCAAACACATTAACAAAATAAAATAAATAGAATAGATATGTACAAGGAAAATAAATAGAGTAATCAATCACTCTAGACTGTGAGACCGTTGCTGCGTAGGGACCGTCTCTATACGTCGCCAACTTGTACTTCCCAAGCGCTTAGTACAGTGCTCTGCACACAGTAAGCCTCAATAAATACGACTGAATGAATGAATCCCTCACCCCACACTGTCTCTCCAAACCAGCCGGGTTGAGTAATTCTAGTAAATTCTAATTCTAGTAATTCTAGAGAAGCAGCGTGGCTCAGTGAAAAGAGCCCGTGCTTTGGAGTCAGGGGTCATGGGTTCCAATCCCGGCTCTGCCAACTGTCAGCTGTGTGACTTTGGGTAAGTCACTTCACTTCTCAGGGCCTCAGTTCCCTCACCTGTAAAATGGGGATTAAGACTGTGAGCCCCCCATGGGACAATCTGATCTCCTTGTAACCTCCCTAGTGCTTTGCACATAGTAAGCGCTTAATAAATGCCATCATTATTATTAGTAACTGAGCCTAGAGCTCCAGCCTTCTTTCTCAGTTATCTAGTTGCTTGCCCTTAACCCGCACATAATTCTGTCGCTTTAGCTATTTATGCATTTATACTTTCCGCTGGCCAGGGCTGACTCTTCCATTCTTTTTCCGTCTCCTTCCTCGCAAATTACTGAGGAATACCATCTCCACTTCCCTTCTTCCACCTGGTTTTCTATCATCTCACTTTCTGCTAACGCTACAGTCCCTGTGGCAGGTCCTGGAGGGGAGGGTCCCCCTCCCCATCCCCCTCGCCTTACCTCTTTCCCCTCCCCACAGCACCTGTATATATGTATATATGTTTGTATTTATTTATTACTCTATTCATTTATTTTATTTGTACATATTTATTCTATTTATTTTATTCTGTTAATATGTTCTGTCTTCTTGTCTGTTTCCCCCTTCTAGACCGTGAGCCCGCTGTTGGGTAGGGACCGTCTCTAGATGTTGCCAACTTGGACTTCCCAAGCGCTTAGTACAGTGCTCTGCACTCAGTAAGTGCTCAATAAATACGACAATGAATGAATGAATGCTATAGCTGGGTTTCCTGAGATCAGGTGGGAGAATAAATACCAATCAATCAATATCACTGAGGGATGGAGTGAGAAGCCCATTGAAACTCATGGCAGAAGTGAAGTTTTGGAGGATCTGAACAACTGATATTTGAAGACAGAACCCCACCTCAAAGGATCGCAGCATGAAATTTACATTTTAATTCTAATACAGCAGGCCCCTCTCAGGTGATTTTAGCCTTCGGCAACCACCCTCTGATACGCTTACTCACCTAGGTAGAAAGGATGAGCAACATCTGCTGAATCCCTTTCCATCTTCAGAAGTTCTAACTCCAGGTTTTTCTACGAAAGACAGTTGGATCGATTCAGAAAGAGTAGTGTGGCCTGGTAGAGGACTGGGTTCTAATCCTGGCTCTGTCACTTAATAATAATAATAACAATGATGGCATTTGTTAAGCGCTTACAATGTGCAAAGCACTGTTCTAAGCGCTGGGGAGGTTACAAGGTGATCAGGTTGTCCCATGAGGGGGCTCAGTTTTAATCCCCATTTTACAGATGAAGTAACTGAGGCCCAGAGAAATGACTGGCCCAAAGTCACACAGCTGACAGTTGGCTGAGCCGGGATTTGAACCCCTGACCTGACTCCAAAGCCCGGGCTCTTTCCACTGAGCCATGCTGCTGGGTGACCTTGGGCATGTCATTTCACTCTTTTCGGCCTCAGTGATCTCATCTATAAAATGGGAATTAAGATTGCGAACCCCATGTGGGATATGGACTGATTAGCTTCTGTCTACCCCAGCACTTATAACGCTGTTTAGCACATCGTAAGCGCTTTAACAAATATCATAAGAGTACAAAACAATCAATCACTCAATCGTATTTATTGAGCACTTACTGTGTGCAGAGCACACAACAACAACTTCACACACACATTCCCTTCCCACTACGAGCTTACAGTCTAGCGGAGGAGACCGACATGAATATAGAGAAGCAGCGTGGCTCAGTGGAAAGAGCCCGGGCTTTGGAGTCAGAGGTCAGGGGTTCGAATCCCTGCTTCACCAACTGTCGGCTGTGTGACTGTGGGCAAGTCACTTAACTTCTCTTGGCCTCAGTTCCCTCATCTGTCAAATGGGGATGAAGACTGTGAGCCCCCCGTGGGACAACCTGATCACCTTGTAACCTCCCCACCACTCAGAACAGTGCTTTGCACATATTAAGTGCTTAATAAATGCCACCATCATCATTATTATTATTATTAAATAAATTATTGATATGTACGTAAGTGCTGTGGGGCTGGGAGTGGTGGTGAATAAAGCGAGCAAGTCCGGGCAACGCAGAAGGGAGTGGGAGAAGAGGAAAGGGGGGCTTAGTCAGGGAAGGTCTCTGGGAGGAGATGGGCCTTCGATAAGGCTTTGCATTGTCGGACATGAAAAGAAGGGCCTTCCATGCCGGAGGCAGGATGTAAGGACGATATCGGCAGTGAGATAGACGACCTTGCGGTCCAGCAAGTAGGATGGCATTAGAGGAGTGAAGTGTGAGGACTGGGTCATAGCAGGAGATCGGCAAGGCGAGGTAGGAGGGGGCAAGGAGATTTGAGGGCTATAAAATCCATGGTGAGGAGTTTCTCTTTGATGTGGAGGTGGATCATCATCATCATCAATCGTACTTATTGAGCGCTTACTATGTGCAGAGCACTGTACTAAGCGCTTGGGAAGTCCAAATTGGCAACATCTAGAGACAGTCCCTACCCAACAGTGGGCTCACAGTCTAAAAGGGGGAGACAGAGAACAAAACCAAACATACTAACAAAATAAAATAAATAGAATAGATATGTACAAATAAAATAAATAAAAAAATAAACAGAGTAATAAATATGTACAAACATATATACATATATACAGGTGGATGGAGAATCACTGGAGGTTCCTGAGGAGCGGGGAAACGCGGACTGAACGTTTTTGTGGAAAAACGATCCGGGCCAGCAGAGTGAAGTCTGGACCGGAGAGGGGACAGATAGGAGGCTGAGAGTTTCTGTTTGACTAGAAACTCTAAAAACTTCTAGCCTGTGAGCCCGCTGTTGGGTAGGGACCGTCTCTATATGTTGCCAACTTGTACTTCCCAAGCCCTTAGTACGGCGCTCTGCACACAGTAAGCGCTCAATAAATACGACTGACTGAATGAATGAATGCGGAGAATAGAGAAGTTTCTGTTTGATGCGGAGAATAGAGAAGCAGCGTGGCTCGGTGGAGAGAGCCCGGGCTTTGGAGTCAGAGGGCATGGGTTCAAATCCCAGCCCCGCCAATTGTCAGCTGGGTGACTTTGGGCAAGTCACTTCACTTCTCTGGGCCTCAGTGACCTCATCTGGAAAATGGGGATGAAGACTGTGAGCCCCCCGGGGGACAACCTGATCACCCTGTAACCTCCCCAGTGCTTAGAACAGTGCTTTGCACATAGTAAGTGCTTAATAAACGCCATCATTATTAAGCAGCGTGGCTCAGTGGAAAGAGCCCGGGCTTTGGAGTCAGAGGTCATGGGTTCAAATCCCGGCTCCTCCAATTGTCAGCTGTGTGACTTTGGGCAAGTTAATTCACTTCTCTGAATTAAGCGCTTAGTACAGTGCTCTGCACACAATAAGCGCTCAATAAATACGATTGATTGATTCTCTGGGCCTCAGTGACCTCATCTGCAAAACGGGGATGAAGACTGTGAGCCCCCCGTGGGATAACCTGATCGCCTTGTAATCTCCACAGCTTTTACTTGTACATATCTGTTCTATTTATTTTATTTTGTTAGTATGTTTGTTTTTGTTCTCTGTCTCCCCCTTCTAGACTGTGAGCCCACTGTTGGGTAGGGACCGTCTCTCTATGTTGCCAACTTGTACTTCCCAAGTGCTTAGTACAGTGCTCTGCACACAGTAAGCGCTCAATAAATACGATTGATTGATTAGAACAGTGCTTGGCACATAGTAAGCGCTTAATACCAACATTATTATTATTATTATGTGGGACATACACCTGACTGCCTTGTATCTACCCCAGAACTTCTGTAAAATGGGGATTAATACTCTGAGCCCTATGTGGGATGTGGACTCTGTCTAACCTCCTCAGCGCTTAGAACAGGGCTTTGCACATAGTAGGCGCTTAATAAATGCCATTAAAAAAAAATAGGGCAGGAATACAGAGTAGGGGAACCTGCCTGCTGCCCTATGGCCCCCGGGAGAGATTTCACCTGGTTGATTTCCGCCTGAATGTCTGTAATTCGTTGCATCCTGGAGAAGTGCTCAAAGCAGGGTGCTTGGGGCGCAGTCCAGCTCAGCTTCTCCTAGGGTGAGAAATCAGAGATGGCAGCACAGATTTAACGGAGCGATACGCCGGTTCGGAGATCATCGTCATCATCAATCGTATTTATTGAGCGCTTACTATGTGCAGAGCACTGTACTAAGAGCTTGGGAAGTACAAATTGGCAACATCTAGAGACAGTCCCTCCCCAACAGTGGGCTCACAGTCTAAAAGGGGGAGACAGAGAACAAGACCAAACATACTAACAAAATAAAATAAATAGCATAGATATGTACCACGCTATCCCATGCTCACCGGCCGCTTCCGGGTTGGCGGAATCGGGAATCCTCCCGATCTGCTTTGGCAACGGCCCAGCTGGGAAGGCGGTTTCTTCCGGGCTTAGCTGGTACGATAATCATTTGCTGCTTGCAAAACCCACCGGCAGATCCGTTCTCTGTCTCCCCCTTTTAGACTGTGAGCCCACCGTGGGGTAGGGACTGTCTCTAGATGTTGCCAATCTGTACTTCCCAAGTGCTTAGTACAGTACTCTGCACATAGTAAGCGCTCAATAAATACGATTGATGATGATCCGTGAGTCGCTTGCAAAGCGATCTTCAGAATAATCGCCGGGCTGATTAGGAGGGCTGCCAAACTTTCAAGGTGGCCCCGCCTGAAGATAGGCCATAAGTGAGTTGCATAATCCTGTATATATGGTTGTACATATTTATTACTCTATTTATTTATTTTACTTGTACATAGCTATTCTATTTATTTTATTTTGTTAGTATGTTTGGTTTTGTTCTCTGTCTCCCCCTTTTAGACTGTGAGCCCACTGCTGGGTAGGGACTGTCTCTAGATGTTACCAACTTGTACTTCCCAAGCGCTTAGTACAGTGCTCTGCACACAGTAAGCGCTCAATAAATACGATTGATGATGATGATCCACGGGGCTGAGGGTCCTGGTGATATAGATAACGCCAGCTTCGGCCATATCAAAGCCGAGTCCCTACTCCGCTGCTTGTCAGCTGTGTGACTTTGGGCAAGTCACTTCTCTGTGCCTCAGCTACCTCATCTGTAAAATGGGGATGAAGACTGTGAGCCCCCCGTGGGACAACCTGATCACCTCGCATCCTCCCTGGCACTTAGAACAGCGCACATAGTAAGCGCTTAACAAATAGCAAAATTATTATTATCATTATGAGAAAGGCTAAATATTTAGTGCGGTGCTCGGCTGAGTGAGAGACAGGAGTCAGGGATAAGGCCAAGGGGAGACAGGAAGGACGGTGGTGCTGTCTACAGTGATGGGAAAGTCGGGGGGAGGATAGGGTTTGGGTGGGAAGATGAGGGGTTCTGTTTTAGACACATTAAGTTTGAGGTGATGGGAGGACATCCAATTATATATTGTACATTTAATATTCACCCAACCTCCAACCCCAAGGTACTTAAGTACCAATCTCTAAATGATATATTACAAATTACTTATTTATTCGCATTAAGGTTTATTCCCACTACTTCACCATCAATCGTATTTATTGAGCGCTTACTGTGTGCGGAGCACTGTACTAAGCGCTTGGGAAGTACAAGTTGGCAACATATAGAGACAGTCCCTACCCACCAGTGGGCTCACAGTCTAAAAGCTAATAATAATGGCATTTGTTAAGCGCTTACTATGTGCCAAGCACTGTTCTAAGCGCTGGGGGGGATACAAGGTGACCAGGTTGTCCCACATGGGGCTCACAGCCTTAATCCCCATTTTACAGATGGGGTAACTGAGGCTCAGAGCAGCTAAGTGACTTGCCCAAGGTCACACAGCAGACATGTAGCAGAGGCGGGATTCGAACACTACTCTAGACTGTAAGCTCATTATGGGCAGGGAACGTGTCTAACGCGTGAGCCCCATTTGGGACAGGGAATGGGGCCAACCTGACTTGCTTGCAATCATTCAGTTGTATTTATTGAGCGCTTACTGTGTGCAGAGCACTGTACCAAGCGCTTGGGAAGTACAAGTTGGCAACATATTCATTCATAATAATAATAACGTTGGTATTTGTTAAGCGCTTACTATGCGCAAAGCACTGTTCTAAGCGCTGGGGTAGATACAAGGTAATCAGGTTGTCCCACATGGGGCTTACAGTCTTCATCCCCATTTTACAGATGAGGGAACTGAGGCCCAAAGAAGTGAAGTGACTTGCCCAAAGTCACACAGCTAAGTGGCAGAGCTGGGATTTGAAGCCATGACCTCTGACTTCAAAGCCCGGGCTCTTTCCACTGAGCTGCGCTGCTTCTCATATGTAATCTATACACATACATATATACATATATACACATATACATATATATATATGCACACATACATACATACACACATACATACATATACACACATATATACATACACATACATATATATACACATATATACACACACATACATATATATACACATACACATATATATATATATATATATATACATATATATATATACACACACACACACATTTTCTGTGCCTCAGTTCCCTCATCCACCCCAACGCTTAGTACAGTGCTTGGCACACAGGCAGCGAGAGCACGGGCTTGGGAGTCCGAGGACACGGGTTCACTTGTCCGCTGCGTGACCCTGGGCGAGCCGCTTAACTTCATTCAATCACCAATCGTATTTATTGGGCGCTTACTGTGTGCAGAGCACTGTACTAAGCACTTGGAAGGTACAATTCAGCAACAAAGAGCGACAATCCCTGCCCACACGGGGCTCACGGTCTAGAAGGGGGAACGCAGACTTCAAAAAAAGTGAACAGGCATCAGTAGCATCAATATAAATAAATAGAATTATATTATATAATTATATATCATAATATATATTATATATATAAGGCATCAGTAGCATCAATATAAATAAATAGAATTATATTATATAATTATATATTATAATATATATTATATGTAATATAATTATATATTATAATATAATTCTATTTATTTATATTATATATACGCACACACATTTTCTGTGCCTCAGTTCCCTCATCTGTAAAATGCGAATTAAGACTGGGCCAACCTAATGACCCTGGATCCACCCCAGCGCTTAGAACAGTGTTTGGCACATAGTAAGCGCTTAACAAATACCATCGTTATTATTCTCTGGGCCTCAGTGACTTCACCTGTAAAATGGGAATGAAGACTGTGAGCCCCAGCTGGGCCAACCTGATGACCTTGTATCTACCCCAGCGCTTAGAACAGTGCCTGGCACATAGTAAGCGCTTAACAAATCCCATCATGATGATCATTATTAGAAGGGGGGAGGCAGACATCAAAACAGGTAAAAAGGCATCAATAACATCAATATAAATAAACGGAATTTTATATATATACACATACATTTTCTGTGCCTCAGTTCCCTCATCGGTAAAATGGGGATGAAGACTGTGACCCCCACATGGGCCAAACTGATCACCTTGGATCTCCCCCAGTGCTTAGACCAGTGCCTGGCACATAGTAAGCGTTTAACAAGTAATAATAATAATAATTGTAGTATTACCATCATGATGATTATTATTTGAAGTAAACAAGTAAAGAGGCATCAGTAGCATCAACATAAACAAGATTATATATATGTGTGTGTATATATATACACACACACATTCTTATAGAATAATAATAATGATGGCATTTGTTAGGCTCTTACTCTGTGCCAAGCACTGTTCTAAGTGCTGGGGGAGGATACAAGGTGATCAGGTTGTCCCACGGGGGGCTCCCAGTCTTCATCCCCATTTTACAGATGAGGGAACTGAGGCTCAGGGAAGTTAAATGACTTGCCCAAAGTCACCCAGCTGACAGTTGGCGGAGCCGGGATTTGAAGCCATGACCTCTGACTCCAAAGCCCGGGCTCTTTCCACTGAGCCACGCTGCTTCTCATATATATATACACACATATACACACACACATATATATGTATATATACATATATATCTCATGCATATATACACATATACACACACACATACATATATACACATGCATACATATATACACACATACATATATATACACACATACATATATACACACATACATATATATACACATATATATACACACACATATATACACACATATACACACACATACACATATATACACATACACACACACATACATATATACACATATACACACACACATACATATATATATACACACACACACACACACACATTTTCTGTGCCTCAGTGCCCTCATCTGTAAAATGGGGATGAAGACTGGGAGCCCCCCGTGGGCAACCTGATCACCTTGTATCCTCCCCCAGCACTTAGGACAGTGCTTTGCACATAGTAAGCGCTTAATAAATGCCATCATTATTATTATTATTATTATTCCCTGGGCCTCAGTTCCTTCACGTGTCAAATGGGGATGAAGACTGGGGAGCCCCACGGGGGGCAACCTGATCCCCTTGTATCCCCGCAGCGCTTAGGACAGTGCTTGGCACATAGTAAGCGCTTAATAAATGCCACCATCATCATTATTATTCTCTGTGCCTCAGTTCCCTCATCTGTAGAATGGGGATGAAGACTGGGGAGCCCCACGGGGGGCAACCTGATCCCCTTGTATCACCGCAGCGCTTAGGACAGTGCTTGGCACATAGTAAGCACTTAATAAATGCCACCATCATCATTATTATTCTCTGTGCCTCAGTTCCCTCATCTGTAGAATGGGGATGAAGACTGGGGAGCCCCACGGGGGGCAACCTGATCCCCTTGTATCACCGCAGCGCTTAGGACAGTGCTTGGCACATAGTAAGCGCTTAACAAATGCCATCATTATTATTATGCTCTGGGCCTCAGTTCCCTCATCTGCAGAATGGGGATGAAGACTGGGGAGCCCCACGGGGGACAACCTGATCACCCTGTATCCCCGCAGCGCTTAGGACAGTGCTTGGCACATGGTAAGCGCTTAATAAATGCCACCATCATCATTATTATTCTCTGTGCCTCAGTTCCCTCATCTGTAAAATGGGGATGAAGACTGGGGAGCCCCACGGGGGACAACCTGATCCCCTTGTATCTCCGCAGCGCTTAGGACAGTGCTTGGCACATAGTAAGCGCTTAATAAATGCCATCATCACTATTATTCTCTGTGCCTCACTTCCCTCATCTGTAAAATGGGGATGAAGACTGGGGAGCCCCACGGGGGACAACCTGATCCCCTTGTATCTCCGCAGCGCTTAGGACAGTGCTTGGCACATAGTAAGAGCTTAATAAATGCCATCATCACTATTATTCTCTGTGCCTCACTTCCCTCATCTGTAAAATGGGGATGAAGACTGGGGAGCCCCACGGGGGACAACCTGATCCCCTTGTATCCCCGCAGCGCTTAGGACAGTGCTTGGCACATAGTAAGCGCTTAACAAATGCCATCATTATTATTACGCTCTGGGCCTCAGTTCCCTCATCTGTAAAATGGGGATGAAGACTGGGGAGCCCCACAAGGGACAACCTGATGGCCTTGGATCTGCCCCAGCGCTTAGAACAGTGGTGGGCACATAATAAGCGCTTCACAAATAGCATGATGATGATGATGATGAAGAATAACGAAAACTTTCATTTATTCCTCACCGAGCCACGATGGAGCTGCTGCACGAGGCGACCCGCCTCGCTGGAGGCCTCCATGGCTCCGCGCGCATGCGCGACAACGTCACGAAGACGCGCTGACGTCGCGAAGACGCGCTGACGTTAACGTGGGCCGCGTCGATGTCTTGACGACACGCGGACGTCACGAAGGCGCGCTGACGTCACGTGGGCCGCGCCGACGTCTCGACGACGTGCGGACTCCACGAAGGCGCGCTGACGTCACGTGGGCCGCGGCGCTGCGGCCGCAGGAGTTCGGCGGGCGGTGACGTCACGAAGGGGGCACGCGCGAGGAAGGGCGCGAGGCGGAGGAGGAGGAGGACGGGGCTCGCGCGCGGCTGACGTCATGAGGGCGGTCATTCATTCATTCATTCATTCATTCGAGAAGCAGCGCGGCTCAGTGGAAAGAGCGCGGGCTTTGGAGTCAGGGGTCGTGGGTTCGAATCCCGGCTCCGCCACATGTCTGCTGTATGACCTTGGGCAAGTCACTTAACTTCTCTGAGCCTCAGTTACCTCATCTGTAAAATGGGGATGATGACTGTGAGCCCCGTGCGGGACAACCTGATCACCTTGTATCCCCCAGCGCTTAGAACAGTGCTTTGCACATAGTAAGTGCTTAATAAATGCCATCATTATTATTATTATTATTATTCATTCACTCATTCAATCGTATTTATTAATAATATTGATGGAATTTATTAAGCGCTGGGGAGGTTACAAGGTGATCAGGTTCATTCATTCATTCAATCGTATTTATTGAGCGCTTACTGTGTGCAGAGCATTGGACTAAGCGCTCGGGAAGTCCAAGTTGGCAACATTCACTCATTCATTCAGTGCACGAGACGTCACGAAGGCGCGCTGACGTCACGAAGGTGCAATGACGTCACGAGGGGGGCGCGCCGCCGCAAGGGGGAGCCGCTGCGGCCGCAGGAGGGCGCCGGACGGTGACGTCACGAAGGGGGCGCGCGCGAGATACAGAGCGCGAGGCGGAGGAGGGCGTCAGCCAGTGACGTCACGAAGGGGGCGTGAGCGAGGAAGGGCGCGAGGCGGAGGAGGAGGACGGGGCTCGCGCGGCTGACGTCATGAGGGCAGTCATTCATTCAATCGTATTTATTAATAATAATAATAATTTTGGTATTTCTTAAGCGCTTACTATGTGCGAAGCACTGTTCTAAGCCCTGGGGAGGATACAAAGTGATCAGGTTGTCCCATGTGGGGCTCACAGTCTTCATCCCCATTTTACAGATGAGGGAACTAAGGCCCAGAGAAGTGAAGTGACTTGCCCATAGTCACACAGCTGACAAGTGGCGGAGCGGGTATTTGAACCGATGACCTCTGACTCCAAAGCCCGGGCTCTTTCCACTGGGCCATGCTGCTTCCCCCAATAATCATTAATAATAATGATGGAATTTATTAAGTGCTTACGATGTGCAAATCACTGTTCCAAGCGCTGGGGAGGTTACAAGGTGATCAGGTTCATTCAATCGTATTTATTGAGCGCTTACTGCGTGCAGAGCACTGGACTAAGCGCTTGGGAAGTCCAAGTTGGCAACATTCATTCGTTCATTCAGTGCGCGTCGACGTCACGAAGGCGCGCTGACGTCACGAGGGGGCGCACCGCCGCGGCCGCAGGAGGGCGGCAGGCGGTGACGTCACGAGGGGGCGCGCGCGCGAGAGAGGTGGAGAGCGGGAGGCAGAGGAGGGCATCAGCCGGTGACGTCACAAAAGGGGCATGAGCAAGGCGGAGGAGGAGGGCGGGGCTCGCACGGCTGACGTCATGATGGCTGTCATTCATTCATTCATTCATTCAATCATATTCATTGAGCGCTTACTGTGTGCAGAGCACTGTACTAAGCACTTGGGAAGTCCAATCAATCAATCAATCGTATTTATTGAGCGCTTACTGTGTGCAAAGCACTGTACTAAGCACTTGGGAAGTCCAAGTTGGCAACATCTAGAGACAGTCCCTACCCAACAGCAGGCTCACAGTCTAGAAGGGGGGACAGACACCCAGCCCCACAGCACTTCCAGATCTATCTTGTACATATTTATTCTATTCATTTTATTTGGTTTATATGTTTGGATTACTTGTACATATTTATTCTATTTATTTTATTTGGTTAATATGTTTGGATTTGTTGTCTGTCTCCCCCTGCTAGACTGTGAGCCCGCTGTTGGGTAGGAACCGTCCCTATCTGTTGCCAACTTGTACTTCCCAAGCGCTTAGTACAGACACCCAGCCCCACAGCACTTCCAGATCTATCTTACTTGTACATATTTATTCTATTCATTTTATTTGGTTTATATGTTTTGCTTTGTTGTCTCGTCTCCCCCTTCTAGACTCTGAGCCCGCTGTTGCGTAGGGACCGTCTCTATCTGTTGCCAACTTGTACTTCCCAAGCGCTTAGTACAGACACCCAGCCCCACAGCACTTCCAGATCTATCTTACTTGTACATATTTATTCTATTCATTTTATTTGGTTTATATGTTTTACTTTGTTCTCTGTCTCCCCCTGCTAGACTGTGAGCCTGCTGTTGGGTAGGGACCGTCTCTATATGTTGCAATTCTTGTCCTTCCCAAGCGCTTAGTCCAGTGCTCTGCACACAGTAAGCGCTCAATAAATACGATTGAATGAGTGAATGAATAGAATCAATCAATCAATCGAAGGGGGAGAATATAAGGGGGAGACAGACAATGAAACAAAACATATTAACAAAATAAAATAAATAGAATGAATATGTACAAGTAAAATAAATAAATAAATAGAGTAATGAATATGTACAAACATATATACAGTCCCCTGCGCCTGGAACAGTGCTTTGCACATAGTAAGCGCTTAATATAATGCCATCATTAGTAAGAGCTTAACAAAGACCATCGTCAGTATTATTGTTATTATGAAACAGGTGCTGTGGGGCGGGGTGTGGGGGAGCTGAGGAAAAAAGGGGGTGTTTAGTTTAGCCCCTGCTCTCTCCCCGTCTCTCCAGGCTCGCATCTCCTCCTGCCTTCAGGACATCTCCATCTGGATGTCCGCCCGCCACCTGAAGCTCAACATGTCGAAGACTGAACTCCTTGTCTTCCCTCCCAAACCCTGCCCTCTCCCTGACTTTCCCATCTCTGTTGACGGCACTACCATCCTTCCCGTCTCACAAGCCCGCAACCTTGGTGTCATCCTCGACTCCGCTCTCTCATTCACCCCTCACATCCAAGCCGTCACCAAAACCTGCCGGTCTCAGCTCCGCAACATTGCCAAGATCCGCCCTTTCCTCTCCATCCAAACCGCTACCCTGCTCATTCAAACCCTCATCCTATCCCATCTGGACTACTGCATCAGCCTTCTCTCTGATCTCTCATCCTCGTGTCTCTCCCCACTTCAATCCATACTTCATGCTGCTGCCCGGATTATCTTTGTCCAGAAACGCTCTGGGCATATTACTCCCTCCTCAAAAACCTCCAATGGCTACCGATCAATCTGGGCATCAGGCAGAAACTCCTCACCCTGGGCTTCCAGGCTGTCCATCCATCCCCTCGCCCCCTCCTCCCTCACGTCCCTTCTCTCCTTCTCCAGCCCAGCCTGCACCCTCCGCTCCTCCGCCGCTAATCTCCTCACCGTACCTCGTTCTTGTTTGTCCCGCCATCGACCCCCGGCCCACGTCCTCCCCCGGGCCTGGAATGCCCTGCTCCCTCTGCCCATCCGCCAAGCTCCCTCTCTTCCTCCCTTCAAGGCCCTGCTGAGAGCTCACCTCCTCCCGGAGGCCTTCCCAGACTGATCCCCTTCTTTCCTCTCCCCCTCGTCCCCCTCTCCATCTCCCCCATCTTACCTCCTTCCCTTCCCCACAGCACCTGTATAGATGTATATATGCTTGTACATATTTGTTACTCTATTTATTTATTTTACTTGTACATATCTATTCTATTTACTTTATTTTGTTAGTATGTTTGGTTTTGTTCTCTGTCTCCCCCTTTTAGACTGTGAGCCCACTGCTGGGTAGGGACTGTCTCTATATGTTACCAACTTGTACTTCCCAAGCGCTTAGTCCAGTGCTCTGCACACAGTAAGCGCTCGATAAATACGATTGATGATGATGGGAAGGCCTCCTGGAGGAGGTGAGCCTTCAGGAGGGCTTGGAAGGGAGGAAGTGCGACTGTTTGGAGGATTTGAGGACAGTCCTTCCGCGGGGGGTTGGGGGGGAAATCTTGCGTGTCAATAAATACGATTGATTGATTGATTGATTGACGTCATAAGGGGGGGCAGGGTGCTGAGAGAGAGCGCTTGAGCCGGGGGGCGGGGCCGCCAGGGTGACGTCACGAAGGAGGACGGGCCATCGAAGGGGCGGAGCCAATGAGGCCGGGCGCGCGGTGACGTCACGGAGGGGGGGAACAGAGAGAGCGGGGGGCGGAGCCGTCCTGGTGACGTTATAAAGGGGCGGAGCCAATGGAGGCGGGGCGTGCGCAGTGACGTCACGATGGTGGGCGGCCCTTCGGCGGGGCTCTGAAGGAGCGCGCGTGCGCGGGCCTGGGGGCGGGTCCGTCCGGCGGTGACGTCACAAAGGGCGGAGCCAATGAGGGCGGGGGGCGCGCGGTGACGTCACGAGGGGGGGTCGGTCCATCCGCGCGAGCGCCGTTGGGGTCTTTGCGGGGCGGGCGGGGGTCAGGGGTCAGAGGTCAGAGGTCGGGGCCATGGGGAACAGCGCGCTCCGCGCCCACCTGGACACGGCGCAGAAGACCGGCGTCTTCCAGCTCACGGGGCAAGGCCTGGCCCAGGTGAGCGCGTCCTGTCCTGTCCTCCCCGGGGCTATGTGCTGAGCGCAACCTGTCCTGTCCTCCTCGGGGCTATGTGCTGAGCGACGCCCCTGGGCCCCGCACTGCACTGAGCGCTGGGGGACCTTCGGGCTCCTATCAGCTTAATAATGATGGTACTTGTTAAGCGCTTACTACGTGCCAAGCCCCGTTGATGAGGTGGGCCCCGTGGGGCTCACGGTCTTCATCCCCATTTTAATAATAATAATGATAATGATAATGATAACAATAATGATGATACTATTTGTTAAGCGCTTACTACGTGCCAAGCCCCGTTGATGAGGTGGGCCCCGTGGGGCTCACGGTCTTCATCCCCATTTTAATAATAATAATAAATAATGATAATAATGATGATCCTATTTGTTGAGCGCTTACTACGTGCCAAGCCCCGTTGATGAGGTGGGCCCCGTGGGGCTCAGGGTCTTCATCCCCATTTTAATAATGATAATGATAACAATACTGATGATGATATTTGTTAAGCGCTTACTACATGCCAAGCCCCATTGATGAGGTGGGCCCCGTGGGGCTCACGGTCTTCGTCCCCGTTTTAATAATAATAATAATAATGATAGCAATAATGATGATGGTACTTGTTAAGCGCTTACTACGTGCCAAGCCCCGTTGATGAGGTGGGCCCCGTGGGGCTCACGGTCTTCGTCCCCATTTTAATAATAATAATAATAATAATGATGATAACAATAATGATGATACTATTTGTTAAGCGCTTACTACGTGCCAAGCCCCGTTGATGAGGTGGGCCCCGTGGGGCTCACGGTCTTCATCCCCATTTTAATAATAATAATAATAATAATGATAACAATAATGATGATGGTACTTGTTAAGCGCTCACTACGTGCCAAGCCCCGTTGATGAGGTGGGCCCCGTGGGGCTCACGGTCTTCATCCCCGATTTAATAATAATAATAAATAATGATAATAATGATGATCCTATTTGTTGAGCGCTTACTACGTGCCAAGCCCTGTTGATGAGGTGGGCCCCGTGGGGCTCAGGGTCTTCATCCCCATTTTAATAATAATAATGATAATGATAACAATACTGATGATGATATTTGTTAAGCGCTTACTACGTGCCAAGCCCCATTGATGAGGTGGGCCCCGTGGGGCTCACGGTCTTCGTCCCCATTTTAATAATAATAATAATAATAATAATGATAGCAATAATGATGATGGTACTTGTTAAGCGCTTACTACGTGCCAAGCCCCGTTGATGAGGTGGGCCCCGTGGGGCTCACGGTCTTCATCCCCGATTCAATAATAATAATAAATAATGATAATAATGATGATCCTATTTGTTAAGCGCTTACTACGTGCCAAGCCCCGTTGATGAGGTGGGCCCCGTGGGGCTCAGGGTCTTCATCCCCATTTTAATAATAATAATGATAATGATAACAATACTGATGATGATATTTGTTAAGCGCTTACTACGTGCCAAGCCCCATTGATGAGGTGGGCCCCGTGGGGCTCACGGTCTTCGTCCCCATTTTAATAATAATAATAATAATAAATAATGATAATAATGATGATGGTACTTGTTAAGCGCGTACTACGTGCCAAACCCCGTTGATGAGGTGGGCCCCGTGTGGTTCACGGTCTTCATCCCCATTTTAATAATAATAATAATAATAATAATAATAATAATGATGATGATGATAACAATAATGATGATACTATTTGTTAAGCGCTTACTACGTGCCAAGCCCCGTTGATGAGGTGGGCCCCGTGGGGCTCACGGTCTTCGTCCCCATTTTAATAATAATAATAATACTAATGATAACAATAATGATGATGGTGCTTGTTAAGCGCTTACTACGTGCCAAGCCCCGTTGATGAGGTGGGCCCCGTGGGGTTCGCGGTCTTCGTCCCCATTTTAATAATAATAACAATAATGATAACAGTAATGATGATGGTACTTGTTAAGCGCTTACTACGTGCCAAGCTCCGTTGATGAGGTGGGCCCCGTGGGGCTCACGGTCTTCATCCCCATTTTAATAATAATAAGAAGAATAAATAATGATAACAATAATGATGATGCTATTTGTTAAGCGCTTACTACATGCCAAGCCCCGTTGATCACGTCACCCCCGTGGGGCTCACGGTCTTCATCCCCATTTTAATAATAATAATAATAATAATAATAATGATAATGATAATAATGATGATGCTATTTGTTAAGCGCTTACTACGTGCCAAGCCCCGTTGATGAGGTGGGCCCCTTGGGGCTCACGGTCTTCATCCCCATTTTAATAATAATAATAATAATAATGATGATAATAATAATAATGATAACAATAATGATGATACTATTTGTTAAGCGCTTACTACGTGCCAAGCCCCGTTGATGAGGTGGGCCCCGTGGGGCTCACGGTCTTCATCCCCATTTTAATAATAATAATAATAATAATGATAACAATAATGATGATGCTATTTGTTAAGTGCTTACTACATGCCAAGCCCCGTTGATGAGGTCGGCCTCGTGCGGCTCATGGTCTTCATCCCCATTTTAATAATAATAATAATAATAATAATGATAACAATAATGATGATACTATTTGTTCAGCGCTTACTACGTGCCAAGCCCCGTTGAAGAGGTGGGCCCCGTGGGGCTCACGGTCTTCATCCCCATTTTAATAATAATAACAATAATGATAACAATAATGATGATGGTGCTTGTTAAGCGCTTACTACGTGCCAAGCCCCGTTGATGAGGTGGGCCCCTTGGGGCTCACGGTCTTCATCCCCATTTTAATAATAATAATAATAATAATGATGATAATAATAATAATGATAACAATAATGATGATACTATTTGTTAAGCGCTTACTACGTGCCAAGCCCCGTTGATGAGGTGGGCCCCGTGGGGCTCAGGGTCTTCATCCCCATTTTAATAATAATAATAATAATAATGATAACAATAATGATGATGCTATTTGTTAAGCGCTTACTACATGCCAAGCCCCGTTGATGAGGTCGGCCTCGTGCGGCTCATGGTCTTCATCCCCATTTTAATAATAATAATAATAATAATAATGATAACAATAATGATGATACTATTTGTTCAGCGCTTACTACGTGCCAAGCCCCGTTGAAGAGGTGGGCCCCGTGGGGCTCACGGTCTTCATCCCCATTTTAATAATAATAACAATAATGATAACAATAATGATGATGGTGCTTGTTAAGCGCTTACTACGTGCCAAGCCCCGTTGATGAGGTCGGCCCCGTGGGGCTCACGGTCTTCATCCCCATTTTAATAATAATAATGATAACAATAATGATGATGGTACTTGTTAAGCGCTTACTACGTGCCAAGCCCCGTTGATGAGGTGGGCCCCGTGGGGCTCAAGGTCTTCATCCCCATTTTAATAATAATAATAATGATAACAATAATGATGATGCTATTTGTTAAGCGCTTACTACGTGCCAAGCCCCGTTGATGAGGTCGGCCCCGTGGGGCTCACGGTCTTCATCCCCATTTTAATAATAATAATAATAATGCTAATAATAAGAATAATGATAACAATAATGATGACACTATTTGTTAAGCGCTTACTACGTGCCAAGCCCCGTTGATCACGTCGCCCCCGTGGGGCTCACGGTCTTCATCCCCATTTTAATAATAATAACAATAATGATAACAATAATGATGATGCTATTTGTTAAGCTCTTACTACGTGCCAAGCCCCGTTGATGAGGTCGGCCCCGTGGGGCTCACGGTCTTCATCCCCATTTTAATAATAATAATAATAATAAATAATGATAATAATGATGATGCTATTTGTTAAGCGCTTACTACGTGCCAAGCCCCGTTGATGAGGTGGGCCCCGTGGGGCTCACGGGCTTCATCCCCATTTTAATAATAATAATGGTATTTGTTAAGCGCTTACTATGCACCAAGCCTTGTGTGCAGAGCACTGGACTAAGCGCTTGGGAAGTCCAAGTTGGCAACATATAGAGACAGTCCCTACCCAACAGTGGGCTCACAGTCTAAAAGAATACAGAATAAAGGTACTTCCCAAGCGCTTAGTCCAGTGCTCTGCACACAGTAAGCGCTCAATAAATACGAATGAATGAATACAATTGAATGAATGAATGAATGTATATAGACTGTGTATTCTAGACTGTGAGCTCGCTGTTGGGTAGGGACCGTCTCTAGATGTTGCCAGGTTGTACTTCCCAAGCGCTTAGTCCAGTGCTGTGCACGTGGTAAGCGCTCAATAAATACGATTGAATGAATGAATGTATATAGACTGTGTATTCTAGACTGTGAGCCCACTGTTGGGTAGGGACCGTCTCTAGATGTTGCCAAGTTGTCCTTCCCAAGCGCTTAGTCCAGTGCTCTGCACACGGTAAGCGCTCAATACGATTGAATGAATGAATATCTGTTTGTATGTATTTATTACTCTGTTTATTTGTACATGTTTATTCTGTTTATTTTATTTGGTTAATATGTTTATGATTATGACTATAATAATAATAATGATGATGGCATTTATTAAGCGCTTACTGTGTGCAAAGCACTGTTCTAAGCGCTGGATTACGAAGCGCTCGGGAAATAACCACCGATCGCCCCCATGCCCGCCCACCCCAGTTCCCCGAGGAGCTGCAGAGGCTGGCGAGTCACCTGAGGACCATCGACTTATCCAACAACAAGATGGAGAGCCTGCCGCCCTTGCTGATCGGGAAGTTTACCCTGCTGAAGAGCCTCGCCCTGAACCACAATAAACTGAGTATGTTCATTAATATCCATTCATTCATTCAATCCTATTTATTGAGCGCTTCCTGTGTGCGGAGCACTGGACTAAGCGCTCGGGAGGCCCAAGCTGGCACCATCTAGAGACGGTCCCTACCCAACGGCGGGCTCACGGTCTAGAGAAGCAGCGTGGCTCGGTGGAAAGAGCCCGGGCTTTGGCGTCAGAGGTCATGGGTTCGAATCCCAGCTCTGCCACACGTCTGCTGTGTGACCTTGGGTAAGTCACTTCACTTCTCTGAGCCTCAGTTACCTCATCTGGAAAATGGGGATGAAGACCGTGTGCCCCACGTGGGGCAACCTGATCACCTTGTACCCTCCCAGCGCTTAGAACAGTGCTTTGCGCATAGTAAGCGCTTAACAAATGCCCACGTTATTATTATTATTATAGAAGGGGGAGACGGACAACAAAACCTGTGGACAGCGGTCAAGGCGTCAGAATAAATAGAACATAATTTCCTGAGGACTCATGACCAGGACTGGAAAAGTCTAGAGAAGCAGCATGGCTCACTGGAAAGAGCCCGGGCTTTGGAGTCCGAGGTCAGGGGTTCGAATCCCGGCTCCGCCACATGTCTGCTGTGTGACCTTGGGCAAGTCACTTCACTTCTCTGAGCTTCAGTTCCCTCATTTGTAAAATGGGGATTAAGCTTGTGAGCCCCCCCGTGGGACAACCTGATCACCTTGTATCCCCCCCAGCGCTTAGAACAGTGCTTTGCACATAGTAAGCGCTTAATAAATGCCGTTATTATTATTATTATTACTGTGTACAGAGCACTGTACTAAGCGCTTGGGAGGTACAATCAATCAATCAGTCGTATTTATTGAGCGCTTACTGTGTGAAGAGCACTGGACTAGGCGCTTGGGAAGTCCAAGTTGGCGACATATAGAGGCAGTCCCTACCCAACAGTGGGCTCACAGTCTAGAAAGGTACAACTTTGAGACACATCAAACTCTGCTATATGTTGGCTTAGTTGATGGAGCACGGTCGTTGGTTCAAATCCCAGCTCCACCAATTAATAATAATAATAATAATGGCATTTATTAAGCACTTAATATGTGCCAAGCACTGTTCCAAGCGGTGCCCAGGGGGTGGGGGGACCTCACCCCAAAAAGACCAGACCTCTCTACTGAAGCCCCATCTCCTCTGAGAGGCCTTCCCTGACTAACCCCCCCCCCCCACCGACTCATCATCTCCCACTCCCTTCTGCGTCGCCCTGACTTGCTCCCTTTATCTGTTCATTCATTCAATCATATTTTTTTTATGGCATTTGTTAAGCGCCTACTATGTGCAAAGCACTGCTCTAAGCGCTGGGGGGGATACAAGGTGATCAGGTTGTCCCACGTGGGGCTCACAGTCTTAATCCCCGGTTTACAGATGAGGGAACTGAGGCTCCGAGAAGTGAAGTGACTTGCCCAAGGTCACACAGCAGACATGTGGCGGAGCCAGGATTCGAACCCATGACCTCTGGCTCCAAAGCCCGGGCTCTTTCCACTGAGCCACGCTGCTTCTCTGCTTCTGTTGCGCAGGCGCGGGGGCCTTAAATGCTACGGTCCCCGTCCTCCCCGCCTTACCTCCTTCCCCTCCCCACAGCACCTGTATAGATGTATATATGTTTATACGGATTTATTACTCTATTTATATATACATATTTATTCTATTTATTTTATTTGGTTAATGTTTTGTTGTCTGTCTCCCCCTTCTAGACTGTGAGCCCGCTGTCGGGTAGGGACCGTCTCTAGATGTTGCCGACTTGGACTTCCCAAGCGCTCAGCCCAGTGCTCTGCACACAGTAAGCGCTCAATAAATATGACTGAATGAATGAAAAATAGAATAGTAAATATGTACAAGTTGTTTTGCTGTCTACCTGTATATAGGTTTGTACGTGCTTATTACTCTATTTTATTTGTACATATGCTGTTTTATTTTGTTAATAGGTTTTTGTTTTGTCGTCTGTCTCCCCCTTCAAGACTGTGAGCCCGCCGTTGGGTAGGGACCGTCTCTAGATGCTGCCGGCTTGGGCTTCCCAAGCGCTTAGCACACCGTAAGCGCTCAATCAGTGCGATTGATTGAATGAATGAAAGGAAAATAGAGTAATCAATCCGTCCAAACATCTATACAGGTGCCGTGGGGAGGGGAAGGAGGGATGGGAAGGGGGCTCATTCTGGGAAGGCCTCCTGGCAATTAATCGTATTTCATGGCTCAGTGGGAAGAGCACGGGGTTTGGAGTCAGACGTCAGGGGTTCAAATCCCGGCTTTGCCAATTGTCAGCTGTGTGACTTTGGGCAAGTCACTTCACTTCTCTGTGCCTCAGTTCCCTCCTCTGTAAAATGAGGATGAAGACTGTGAGCCCCAGTGGGACAATCTGATTGCATTGTATGTACCCCAGCGCTTAGAACAGTTCTTGGCAATCAATCATCAATCAATCAATCAATCAATCGTATTTATTGAGCGCTTACTATGTGCAGAGCACTGTACTAAGCGCTTGGGAAGTACAAATTGGCAACACATAGAGACAGTCCCTACCCAACAGTGGGCTCACAGTCTAAAAGGGGGAGACAGAGGACAAAACCAAACATACCAACAAAATAAAATAAATAGGATAGAAATGTACAAGTAAAATAAATAAATAAATAAATAGAGTAATAGTAATATAGTTGAAGTGACTCCCTCACAGTCAGTCGCTCAGAAAACCGAGAGACCAGCTGAGATCGGGGCGTGCACTGCACATAGTAAGCGCTTAACAAATACCAACATTATTATTATTATTGAGCGCTTCCTGCATGCAGAGCCCCGGACGAGGCGCCTGGGTTCCCTTCGCACTGTTTCCCGTTGGTGTTGCTAGGCTTTCTGCCGGAGGAGCTGTGCAGGCTGACAAAGCTGGAGTCCCTGCAGCTGAACCACAACCACCTGACGGAGCTGCCGGCGTCCTTCGGGCAGCTGGCGGCCCTCAAGACCCTCGGCCTCTCGGGGAACCGCCTGCGGGCCGTGCCCGCCCAGCTCGGCCACCTCGGCCACCTGGACTTGGTGGATCTGTCCAAGAACCAGATCCAGAGCGTGTCTGACGGCATCAGCCGGCTGCAGGCCATCGAACTCAACCTCAACCAGAACCAGGTTCCCCCCCTCGTCCCCGTATTCACCCCGTTGTCTTCATTGAGCTTTTACTGTGGGCAGAGCACTGGGCTAGGCGCTTGGGAGCGGTCCCTACCCAACAGCGGGCGAACTCATCCACAACCAGAACCAGGTTCCTCCCCTCATCCACGTATTCAGTCAGTCGTATTTATTGAGCGCTTACTGTGTGCAGAGCACTGGGCTAAGCGCTTGGGAGCGGTCCCTACCCAACAGCGGGCAAACTCAGCCTGCACCAGGTTCCTCCCCTCATCCCCGTATTCACTCAGTCGTATTTATTGAGCGCTTACTGTGTGCAGAGCACTGGACTAGGCGCTTGGGAGCGGTCCCTACCCAACAGCGGGCGAATTCATCCACAACCAGAACCAGGTTCCTCCCCTCATCCCCGTATTCACCCCGTCGTCTTTATTGGGCGCTTACTGTGGGCAGAGCACTGGGCTAGGCGCTTGGGAGCGGTCCCTACCCAACAGCGGGCGAACTCACCCACAACCAGAACCGGGTTCCTCCCCCTCATCCCTGTATTCAGTCAGTCATATTTATTGAGCGCTTACTGTGTGCAGAGCACTGGACTAGGCACTTGGGAGCGGTTCCTACCCAACAGTGGGCAAACTCAACCAGAATTAGGTTCCTCCCCTCGTCCCCGTATTCACTCCATCGTATTTATTGAGCGCTTACTGTGTGCAGAGCACTGGACTAGGCGCTTGGGAGCGGTTCCTAACCAACAGCGGGCGAACTCAACCAGAACCAGGTTCCTCCCCTCGTCCCCGTATTCATTCAGTGGTATTTATTGAGCACTTACAGTGTGCAGAGCACTGGACTAGGCGCTTGGGAGCGGTCCCTACCCAACAGCGGGCGAACACATCCACAACCAGAACCAGGTTCCTCCCTTCATCCCCGTATTCATTCAGTCGTATTTACTGAGCGCTTACTGTGGGCAGAGCACTGGACTAGGCGCTTGGGAGCGGTCCCTACCCAACAGCGGGCAAGCTCAACCAGAACCAGGTTCCTCCCCTCATCCCTGTATTCACTCCATCGTATTTATTGAGCGCTTACTGTGTGCAGAGCACTGGACTAGGCGCTTGGGAGCGGTCCCTACCCAACAGTGGGCGAACTCATGCACAACCAGAACCAGGTTCCTCCCCTCATCCCCGTATTCATTCAGTCGTATTTACTGAGCGCTTACTGTGTGCAGAGCACTGGACTAGGCGCTTGGGAGCGGTTCCTACCCAACAGCGGGCGAACTCAACCTCAACCAGAACCAGGTTCCTTCCCTTGTCCCTGTATTCAGTCAATCGTATTTATTGAGCGCTTACTGTGTGCAGAGCACTGGACTAGGCGCTTGGGAGCGGTCCCTACCCAACAGCGGGCAAACTCAACCAGAACCAGGTTCCTCCACTTGTCCCCGTATTCATTCAATCGTATTTATTGAGCGCTTACTGTGTGCAGAGCACTATACTAGGCGCTTGGGAGCGGTCCCTGCCCAACAGCAGGCAAACTCAACCTCAGCCAGAACAAGGTTCCTCCCCCCGTCCCCGTATTCATTCAGTTGTATTTATTTATTTATTATTACTCTATTTATTTATTTTACTTGTACATATCTATTCTATTTATTTTATTTTGTGACTATGTTTGGTTTTGTTCTCCGTCTCCCCCTTCTAGACTGTGAGCCCGCTGTTGGGTAGGGACCGGCTCTAGACGTTGCCAACTCGGACTTCCCAAGGGCTTAGTCCAGTGCTCTGCACACAGTAAGCGCCCAATAAATACGATTGATTGATTGATTGATCATTATTATTATTATTATTATTAAGGGGAGGGAAGGAAGTTGGGGGCCTTCCAGTCTAGCGACCGCCATGTAGACTGTGAGCCCACTGTTGGGTAGGGACCGTCTCTATATGTTGCCAACTTGGACTTCCCAAGCGCTTAGTCCAGTGCTCTGCACACAGTAAGCGCTCAATCAATACGATTGATCGATTCTCCCTCTCTCTCCCTTCGCCCCCGTCGGCCGGCTGGACAGATTTCCCAGATCTCCGTGCAGATTTCTCGCTGCCCTCGCCTCAAAGTCCTCCGCCTGGAAGAGAACTGCCTGGAGCTCAGCATGCTTCCCCAGAGCATCCTCAGCGATTCCCAGATCTCCCTCCTGGCCGTGGAGGGCAACCTGTTCGAGATCAAGAAACTCCGAGAACTGGAGGGCTACGACAAGGTGGGGGGAAACCGCTTTTCTTCTGCTCGCCCGAAACCTCCTCCTACCCTTCTGGCCCTCCAGAAGTCGGTGTTAGGTGCCGGGGATGTGTCTGTTAATTGGGATATCGTACTCTCCCAAGCGCTTAGCACAGTGCTCTTCACACAGTAAGCGCTCAGAGCTGTGTCACTTCACTTCTAGACCGTGAGCCCGCTGTTGGGTAGGGACCGTCTCTAGATGTTGCCAACGTGGACTTCCCAAGCGCTTGGTACAGTGCTGTGCACACAGGAAGTGCTCAATAAATACGATTGAATGAATGAATGAATCTAGACTGTGAGCCCACTGTTGGGTAGGGACCATCTCTAGATGTTGCCAACTTGGACTTCCCAAGCGCTTAGTACAGTGCTCTGCACACAGTAAGCGCTCAAAGCTGTGTGACTTCGGACAGGTCACTTCACTTCTAGACTGTGAGCCCACTGTTGGGTAGGGACCGTCTCTAGATGTTGCCAACTTGGACTTCCCAAGCGCTTAGTACCCCCCGTCTTACCTCCTTCCGTTCCCCACAGCACCTGTATATATGTTTGTACATATTTATTACTCTATTTTACTTGTACATATCTGTTCTATTTATTTTATTTTGTTAATATGTTTGGTTTTGTTCTCTGTCTCCCCCTTCTAGACTGTGAGCCCACTGTTGGGTAGGGACTGTCTCTATATGTTGCCAACTTATACTTCCCAAGCGCTTAGTCCAGTGCTCTGCACACAGTAAGCGCTCAATAAATACCATTGATTGATTGATTGATTAGTACAGTGCTCTGCACACAG
This sequence comes from Tachyglossus aculeatus, assembly GCF_015852505.1. NCBI lineage: Eukaryota > Metazoa > Chordata > Mammalia > Monotremata > Tachyglossidae > Tachyglossus > Tachyglossus aculeatus. Next base: position 18,879,594 of record NW_024044828.1, read on the forward strand.
TAAGCGCTCAAAGCTGTGTGACTTTGGACAAGGCACTTCACTTCTAGACCGTGAGCCCGCTGTTGGGTAGGGACCGTCTCTATATGTTGCCAACTTGGACTTCGCAAGTGCTTAGTACAGTGCTCTGCACACAGTAAGTGCTCAATAAATACGATTGAATGAATGACTGAACTTCTCTGTGCCTCAGTTCCCTCATCTGGAAAGTGGGGATGAAGACTGTGAGCCCTCCGTGGGACAACCTGATCACCTTGTAACCTCCCCTGTGTTTAGAACAGTGCTTGGCACATAGTAAGTGCTTAATAAATATTATTATTAATAAATGCTATTATTATTAAAAACGAATTATGTTGCCAACTTGTACTTCCCAAGCGATTAGTCCAGTGCTCTGCACACAGTAAGCGCTCAATAAATATGATTGAATGAATGAATGAATGAATTCAAAGCCCTACTGAGAGCTCACCTCCTCCAGGAGGCCTTCCCAGACTGAGCCCCTTTTCTTCTCCCCCTCCTCATCCCCCCGGCCCTACCTCTTTCCCCTCCCGACAGCACCTGGATAGATGTTTGGACAGATTTATTACTCGATTTATTTTACTTGTACAGATTTATTAGTCTATTTTGTTAATGATGTGCATCTAGCTTTATTTCTATTTATTCTGATGACTTGATACGTGACCACATGTTTTGTTTTGCCATCTGTCTCCCCCTTCTAGACTGTGAGCCCGTTGTTGGGTAGGGGCCGTCTCTAGATGTTGCCCACTTGGACTTCCCAAGCGCTTAGTACAGTGCTGTGCGCACAGTAAGCGCTCAATAAATATGATTGAATGAATGAATGAACTAGGAATCAGAAGGCCGTGGGTTCTCATCCCCACTCTGCCACTTGTCTGCTCCGTGATCTTGGGCCAGTCACTTCTCTGGGCCTCAGTTACCACATCTGTAAAATGGGGATTAAGATGGGGAGCCCCGTGGGACATGGACTGTATCCAACCTGATTAGAGAAGCAGCGTGGCTCAGTGGAAAAGAGCCCGGGCTTTGGAGTCAGAGGTCATGGGTTCAAATCCTGGCTCCACCAGTTGTCAGCTGGGTGACTTTGGGCAAGTCAAAGGGAAGTCCCTTCTCTGGGCCTTGGTTCCCTCACCTGGAAAATGGGGATTAATCAATCAATCGTATTTATTGAGCGCTTACTGTGTGCAGAGCACTGTACTAAGCGCTTGGGAAGTCCAAGTTGGCAACATCTAGAGACAGTCCCTACCCAACAGCAGGCTCACAGTCTAGAAGGGGGAGACAGAGAACAAAACCAAACATACTAACAAAATGAAATAAACAGAAGATATGTACAAGTAAAATAAATAAATAAAGATTTATTAAAAAATGTATTTATTAAAAATAAAGACTGTGAACCCCCCAGGGGACAACCTGATCACCTTGTAACCTCCGCAGCGCTTCGAAGAGCGCTTTGCACATAGTAAGTGTTTAATAAATGCCATCCTTATTATCATTATTACTTTGTATTTACTCCAGCGCTTAGAATGGTGCCTGGCACATAGTGAGCGCTTAGAAAAATCCATGGAAAAAAACACCCCCAAAATAAAAACAGTGAGGTCTAAGACCCTTCATTTTCCTAAGATTTGAGTCATGCTCTCCTCCTCGGGTGACTTGCCGTCAGTCCCGACTCCCTGCTTGGTAGGCCTCAGTCCCGCCTGGTAGCCGCGGTTCAGTTTCAGATCGGGGTGGAGGGAGACACGTTTTGGGTCCGCGTGCTAGACTTGCTGGGGGTAAGGTGGGATTAATAACAGGATTTTCTGGGGCTCTGTACTCACCTTACTTCCCATGGGCAAATCCCTTAACTTCTCTGTGCCTCCATTACCACATCTGGACGTCGAGCTGAGCCGTTTCTAGACTGTGAGCCCGTCGTTGGGTAGGGACCGTCTCTGTATGTTGCCAACTTGGACTTCCCAAGCACTTAATCCTTCCTCTCCCCCTCTCCATCCCCCGCATCTTACCTCCTTCCCTTCCCCACAGCACCTGTATATATGTGTGTACATATTTATTACTCTATATTGTACATATCTATTCTATTTATTTTATTTTTGTTAGTCTGTTTGGTTGTGTTGTCTGTCTCCCCCTCTTAGACTGTGAGCCCACTGTTGGGTAGGGACTGTCTCTAGATGTTGCCAACTTGGACTTCCCAAGCGCTTAGTCCAGTGCTCTGCACACAGTAAGCGCTCAATAAATACGATTGATTGATTGACTGCACACAGGAAGTGCTCAATAAATAACGATTGAATGAATAAATGAACCATCCGTCAAAAGAGTGCAACAAATCCCAGTCCAGTGAGTTACCCTGCTGGGCCGCCTTGTCCTTTTCTGTCAGGAAAGAATTTCCCTTTTTAAGCTTCAAGTGACCCCAGCGCGCACACTCGGTTTCTCACCGTACCTCGATTCCGTCTATCTCTCGGCCCGCATCCTGCCTCCGGCCTGGAATGCCCTCCCTCCTCAAAACTGACAGACATTTCCTCTCCCCCACTTCCTGAAGCCTCACCTTTCCGATTAAACTCTTTTCCTTTTCTGCCACTCCCTTCTGCGTCCCCCTGACTTGCCCCCCTCTACTCATCCCCCTTCCCGGCCCCGCAGCACTTAACGTCCGTATCGAATTTATTTCTATTAATAATAATAATAATAATAATGATGATGGCATTTATTAAGCGCTTACAATGTGCCAAGCACCGTTCTAAGTGCTGGGGAGGTTACAAGGTGATCAGGTTGGCCCACGGGGGGCTCACAGTCTCCATCCCCCTTTTAATGAAAATAATAATAATAATAATGGCATTTATTAAGCGCTTACTCTGTGCAAAGCACCGTTCTAAGCACTGGGGAGGTTACAAGGTGATCAGGTTGGCCAACGGGGGGCTCACAGTCTCTATCCCCCTTTTAATAAAAATAATAATAATAATAATAATGGCATTTATTAAGTGCTTACTCTGTGCAAAGCACTGTTCTAAGCACTGGGGAGGTTACAAGGTGATCAGGTTGTCCCCCTGGGGGCTCACAGTCTTCATCCCCATTTTACAGATGAGGGAACTGAGGCCCAGAGAAGTGAAGTGACTTGCCCAGAGTCACACAGCTGACAAGTGGCGGAGCCAGGATTTGAACCCATGACCTCTGACTCCAAAGCCCGGGCTCTTTTCCACTGAGCCATGCTGCTTCTCTGAGCGCTGGGGAGGTTACAAGGTGATGAGGTTGTCTCCCGTGGGGCTCACAGTCTTCATCCTTATTTTACAGATGAGGTCACTGAGGCACAGAGAATAATAATAATGATGGCATTTGTTAAGCGCTTACTATGTGCAAAGCACTGTTCTAAGCGCTGGGGAGGTTCCAAGGTGATCAGTTTGTCCCACGGGGGGCTCACCGTCTTAATCCCCATTTTACAGATGAGGTAACTGAGGCACAGAGAAGTGACTCGCCCAAAGCCACGCAGCTGACAGTCGGCGGAGCCGGGATCTGACCATGACCTCTCACTCAATCAATCGTATTTATTGAGCGCTTACTGTGTGCAGAGCACTGTACCAAGCGCTTGGGAAGTCCAAGTTGGCAACAACAACACTCCCAAGCCCAGGCTCTTTCCACTGAGCCACGATGCCTGTCTCCCCCGTCTAGACAGTTAAGCTCGCGTGGGCAGGGACCGTGTCCGTCCCATCGTACTCTCCCGAGCGCTCAGTACGGTGCCCTGCGCGCGGCCGGCGCTCCGTCAATACACTCAACTGACCCTTTGTGTCTCTGTGGTCTAGTACATGGAGAGGTTCACTGCCACCAAAAAGAAGTTCGCGTGATGTCAGCCGGGAGCCCGGGGGCAGCGGGATCGGGAGCAGAGGCCCCGCCGGCTGAAGGAACGACCGCTCCCGCCCTCGCCCGGGATGGCCGCGGCGGGCGGGCGAGTGAAGTAAGCGAAGGGGCACGCACCCCGGAGAGGAATAACCCCCCGCCACCGGACACGTCCGCCACCGCTGCCGCCTTTTCGAGGCTCACCGCCACCACCGAGCCAGCCGAGGAGGGGCCTTCGCCGCCGGCCGGCCCGAGGACGACACTTCCCCGGGCGCGGAACCCGCCTGCCGTTTCTAGGAAGACGAGCGCGGCTCCGAAAACCCGGATCTCACTTCCGCCCGTCACCTGCCACGGTCCACTAATCGCCCCTTCACGTTAAAATAACCACCACCCAACCCTCCCTTTACTGATCGCTCCTTCACGTTAAACAAGGACAAAACCCTCCCTCTGGATCCTTTTTGGAAGCGCAAGAAGTTCCGAGGCTGTTGTGATTAATCCCAAAAGGCGGGATTTTGTCGGTATCGTTGATGCCAATCTGTTCCGAGTCTAGGGGATTCTCCACTACTTTAGATCGTTCTTTTCCTTTCCCTCCAGGGTCATTTGTCCACTGGGTCTGCTTTGGGTGGACAGTGGGATGAACTTTAGACTCTTTGCTTTAGATTCTCAGCCAATTCACGTTAAAATAACAACCACCCAACCCTCCCTTTACTAATCGCACCTTCACCTTAAACAAGGACAAAACCCTCCCTCTGGATCCTTTTTGGAAGCGCAAGAAGTTCCGAGGCTGTTGTGATTAATCCCAAAAGGCGGGATTTTGTTGGTATCGTTGATGCCAATCTGTTCCAAGTCTAGGGGATTCTCCGCTACTTTAGATCGTTCTTTTCCTTTCCCTCCAGGTTCATTTGTCCACTGGGTCTGGTTTGGATGGACAGTGGGATGAACTTCAGACTCTGCTTTAGAAAGATTCTCAGCCGATTCACATTAAAATAACAACCACCCAACCCTCCCTTTACTAATCGCACCTTCACGTTAAACAAGGTCAAAACCCTCCCTTTGGATCCTTTTTGGAAGCGCAAGAAGTTCCGAGGCTGTTGTGATTAATCCCAAAAGGCGGGATTTTGTCGGTATCGTTGATGCCAATCTGTTCCGAGTCTAGGGGATTCTCCGCTACTTTAGATCGTTCTTTTCCTTTCCCTCCAGGTTCATTTGTCCACTGGGTCTGCTTTGGGTGGACAGTGGGATGAACTTTAGACTCTTTGCTTTAGATTCTCAGCCAATTCACGTTAAAATAACAACCACCCAACCCTCCCTTTACTAATCGCACCTTCACCTTAAACAAGGACAAAACCCTCCCTCTGGATCCTTTTTGGAAGCGCAAGAAGTTCCGAGGCTGTTGTGATTAATCCCAAAAGGCGGGATTTTGTCGGTATCGTTGATGCTAATCTGTTCCGAGTCTAGGGGATTCTCCGCTACTTTAGATCGTTCTTTTCTTTTCCCTCCAGGTTCATTTGTCCACTGGGTCTGGTTTGGATGGACAATCAATCATATTTATTGAGCGCTTACTGTGTGCAGAGCACTGTACTAAGTGCTTGGGAAGTACAAGTTGGCAACATATAGAGACGGTCCCTACCCAACATGGGGCTCACAGTCTAGAAGGACAGATGGACAGTGGGATGAACTTCAGACTCTGCTTTAGAAAGATTCTCAGCCGATTCACGTTAAAATAACCACCACCCAACCCTCCCTTTACTAATCGCTCCTTCACGTTAAACAAGGACAAAACCCTCCCTTTGGATCCTTTTTGGAAGCGCAAGAAGTTCCGAGGCTGTTGTGATTAATCCCAAAAGGCGGGATTTTGTCGTTATCGCTGATGCTAATCTGTTCCGAGTCTAGGGGATTCTCCGCTACTTTAGATCATCCTTTTTTTTTTTCCCCTCCAGGTTCACTTGTCCACTTGGTCTGCTTTGGATGGACAGTGGGATGAACTTTAGACTCTTTGCTTTAGAAAGATTCTCAGCCGATTCAAGTTAAAATAACAACCACCCAACCCTCCCTTTACTCATCGCTCCTTCACGTTAAACAAGGACAAAACCCTCCCTTTGGATCCTTTTTGGAAGCGCAAGAAGTTCCGAGGCTGTTGTGATTAATCCCAAAAGGCGGGATTTTGTCGGTATCGTTGATGCTAACCTATTCCGAGTCTAGGGGATTCTCCGCTACTTTAGATCGTTCTTTTCTTTTCCCTCCAGGTTCATTTATCCACTGGGTCTGGTTTGGATGGACAGTGGGATGAACTTCAGACTCTGCTTTAGAAAGATTCTCAGCCAATTCACATTAAAATAACAACCACCCAACCCTCCCTTTACTGATCGCTCCTTCACGTTAAACAAGGACAAAACCCTCCCTCTGGATCCTTTTTGGAAGCGCAAGAAGTTCCGAGGCTGTTGTGATTAATCCCAAAAGGCGGGATTTTGTCGGTATCGTTGATGCTAATCTGTTCCGAGTCTAGGGGATTCTCCGTTACTTTAGATCGTTCTTTTCCTTTCCCTCCAGGTTCATTTGTCCACTGTGGTTTGGATGGACAGTGGGATGAACTTCAGACTCTTTGCTTTAGAAAGATTCTCAGTAGGGGTGGGGCCTCAGTAAGGAAGTGTCTAAAAGAGCTAAAAATCACATGTGGAAAAACAGTAGCAGGGAAAGCATTATAGTCAAGATGTCCCGGAAGCTTTTTATTCAAAGTACTGGGTAATTAACCCCAAACCTTCGTCCCTTTGTTTTAATAATGCCTATTCAAAAGCCATTGCTGAATTTTTTTTTTAACACTACTGTGTAGATCAGGTGTGTTCTCTGTAAACTGGTATGGGGAATGTATAAAAATAAACCTTTTTTTCCAAATGAACTTGGGCTGTTACGTACAGCTGAAGCGGCAGAGGTGGGTATCCGAAGAGTAACTTTCCTCTCAAATACTAGAGTATTTGGGGATCTAGTTCAGAGTCTGAGAATGGAGATAAATTTATCATTAATACATGCTGGGAGAGAACTTTTAGTTTAAGTCCTACCCCCGCCAACAAATAGTTATGCTCTTTAGTGGGACAAGAAACCAACCCCACATATTTATTAAACACTTACTTTGTGCAAAGCCCTATTGAAAGCGCTGGGAAAAAATGCACAAAAATTAGATATGGTCCCTACTCAAGGAGCTCAAAAATCTAAGAAAGGAAGGGGGAAAGAAAGCAGTGAGGCTCAGTGGATAGAGCACCGGCCTGGGAGCCGAGAGGACTTGGGTTCTAATCCCACTCCGCCACGCGTCGGCTGTGTGACCTTGGGAAAGTCACGTCTCCGTGCCTCGGTTACCTCACCTGTAAAATGGGGATTAAGAGCGTGAGCCTCACGTGGGGCATGGACTGTGTCTAACCTGATTAGCTTCTATCTACCCCAGCGCTCAATACAATGCCCAGCTTGGACTTCCCAAGCGCTTAGCACAGTGCTCTGCACACAGTAAGTGCTCAATAAATACGACTGAATGAATGCTATGAAGTAAGGGCCTAACACGGTCAGAGACAGACCATCAAACATCACATGCTTTATCTTAACCTACAAATCCTATATTATCAAGAAATTCAGCGGTGACCTCCTGGACGACAGGGACTGTGGGTTCTCATTCTATTTAGTGTTCCCAAGCATCAATCAATCGTATTTATTGAGCGCTTACTGTGTGCAGAGCACTGTACTAAGCGCTTGGGAAGTACAAGTTGGCAACATATAGCATCTAGTACAGTGCTCTGTAGCCAATAGGGGCTTAGTAAATTCTGATGAGGATAATAATAATGGCATTTGTTAAGCGCGAGGATAATAATAATGGCATTTGTTAAGCACTTAAATGCCATCACTATTTCTTCTTCTTATCATTATAGAGAAGCAGCGTGGCTCAGTGGAAAGAGCCCGGGCTTTGGAGTCAGAGGTTGTGGGTTCGAGTCCCGGCTCCGCCACATGCCTGCTGTGTGACCTTGGGCAAGTCACTTAACTTCTCTGAGCCTCAGTTACCTCATCTGGAAAATGGGGATTAAGACTGTAAGCCCCGCGTGGGACAGCCTGATCGCCTTGTATCCCCCCAGCGCTTAGAACAGTGCTTTGCACATAGTAAGCGCTTAACAAATGCCGCCATCATTATTATTATTATTATTATGGAAGAATGCGGAGGGAAAATAAAGCGGCAGGGAAGGTTTGGGTTTGACGTAGAGCGGTCTTGGCCCTGCACAAACCTTTTTATTTGGAGGAAGACCATTTATTCTTGCCCCACCCAATCACAAGCTCTGTGCCCTCCCTAAACCGCTGGCATTTTCCATCTCCTGGAGCCCCTTTGGACAAAAAAAAAATCACCCTCCCGACTGAGAACCATTCCTCATCCCGGACAGCTGCCCCAACATTTCTGGGGAGGCGAGGGCGGTCTCCGCCCGCTACCGATTGCGTTCTCTAGGATGGCTCCCCAACTTACGTTTCCACCAAGTTACGCCCCAGTGGACCATTAAAAAGCTGGCTTTTCCAAATGAACTGGTTTAAGAGGAAAGGCGCTGAGTGTGAATGAGTTCACAAGTCACAGCTCTCTTGGTTCTAATATATGTATTTTATATATATATATATATATTATATAATATTCATTCAATCGTATTCATTCATTCAATCGAATTTATTGAGCGCTTACTGTGTGCACAGCACTGTACTAAGCGCTTGGGAAGTACAAGTTCACAACATATAGCGACGGTCCCTACCCAACAGTGCATTCTCTATATAAAATATATACACTATATATAATATATAGTATATATTAACATACATATAGAGCTCGCTGTTGGGTAGGGACCATCTATATGTATATATATATATATGATATATAGTATATATGCTATATATATAATATATAAGTATATTAGTATATATGGTATAATATAGTATGCAACACATACGCTACTATATACCATATACCGTATATATTAATATATAGCATATATCAATATAGCATATATATTAATATATATAGTATATTTTAACATATAGCATATATTAACATATAGCATACATCAATGCATGCTATATATTAATATATACTATATTATATGTTAACATACAATATGTATTAATACATACCATATATTAATATATACAATTTATAATATAGTGTGTGTATTATATAGTATATTATGCTGTATATGCCATATATACTAATATTCTATAGTATATATTAATGTATACTATATATAAATATGTACTATATAGTATATATTAGTATTAGTATATATAAAGGTAAAATTGTATGAATCAAGGTAAAAAGTCAAGATTGACTTTTCTCTAGAAAATTGAATTGCCTTATTAGAATATGAGTTCTCCCACTGAAAGTTTAAGAATCCATGTAGAGATATATGCATTTTTAGGACCAGATGGACCAGAGTGCTTAGTAATTTATACTATATAGTATATATTAATATATACAATATATACACATTTCCAAAGCGCTTTGCCATCCCAGCTAAGCACGCCCTTTAGTAATTAAGATGCTGAACTGAACTTCTTGTACCTATTTACCATTCTATTTATTTTGTTGATAATGTGCATCTAGCTTTATTTTTATTTATTCTGACGACCTGACACGTGTCCACGCTTTTTTTTGTCTGTCTCCCGCTTCTAGACCGTGAGCTCGTTGTTGGGGAGGGACCATCTCTATATGTTGCCAACCTGGACTTCCCAAGTGCTTAATACAGTGCTCTGCACACAGTAAGCGCTCAATAAATACGATTGAATGAATGAATACGATTGAATGAATGAATGGACTCTGTCCTTCATTTAATAATAATAATGATGGCATTTATTAAGCGCTTACTATGTGCAAAGCACTGGGGAGGTTACAAGGTGATCAGGTTGTCCCACGGGGGGCTCACAGTCTTAATCCCCATTTTACAGATGAGGTAACCGAGGCCCAGAGAAGTGAAGTGACTTGACCAAAGTCACAAGCTGACAATTGGCAGAAGGGATTTGAACCCATGACCTCTGACTCCAAAGCCCGGGCTCTTTTCCACTGAGCCACGCTGCTTCTCATTTCCAACCGCCCCCTTCCCCACACCACATGGAGTAGATACATGGAGAAGCAGAGTGGCTCAGTGGAAAGAGCCCGGGCTTTGGAGTCAGAGGTCATGGGTTCAAATCCCAGCTCCACCAATTGTCAGCTGTGTGACTTTGGGCAAGTCACTTCACTTCTCTGGGCCTCAGTGACCTCATCTGGAAAATGGGGATGAAGACTGTGAGGCACCCGGAGGACAATCTCATCACCTTGTAACCTCCCCAGCGCTTAGAACACTGCTTTGCACATAGCAAGCGCTTAATAAATCCATTATTATTATTATTATTATACCATCAAGGTGGGGTGGGTTTCCGGAGAATTTTCTCCACCAAGTACGGGCCAGTCACCTTTCCTTTTCATATCAAGCAGCGAGTATTAAAGTGATCTGAGTTAGAGTCTGGGAGCTGCATTAACAGTCCCAAAGATAGCCAGACGCTCTCACCTCAGAAAATTCTCTAACATCGGCGAAACCTTGGTTACGCAGGTGAGCCTTTTCCCAGAGGCAATTTTATATATTACTTTTCAAGCCCCTTAGCTGCTCTGGCAAAGAAACGCCCAAAACAAACTTCCCTTGAAAGACTGGTTTATTCGCATTTTAGACGTTTAACCCCTTTTCAGCTTTCGATAAAGCTCGATTGCACTTTCTTTAGCCATGTCCCCCGGTTTTTGTAAACAAACACGTTCTCCTTTCCCCTACTAGCCGGCCTAACTTCAAATAAACTCTACTCTTGTGCAGGGTTTTTTTTTTTTCAGGGAAAACAAAAAACCCTCCAAAACACAGCCTCCCCCCACCCTCCCGCGAAAGACAACTGAAAATTTAACTTTGTTTCTGGGCTTCCAAGATCGCCGCATAAAGGATGAGGACGGGAACACTTAAGAGACGGATGGTTTCTCCTCCATTATACAAGAAAGCAGCTAATGCCCGCGGGAAAAAGTCTCCCCCTCAGGGATCTCCCCGCTTACCTACTTTAAATACTCAACTCCATCGGTTACAGAAAGAAAAATTTAATGGCGAGATGGTTGCCACTGGCTTGTGGGAAACCAAAACCAATCCAGGCATGTGCGGGTAGGATGAAGGGGACAGTTCAGCTGCTCCGCGTGTTCTCAGTTGACCCTGTAAAGGATTCTCACAACCAGGAGGAGCTGGAGAAGTTCCCACGTCAAAAGGTGAAGAAAAATAAGACGGTAAATGCAAACGTCACATTTTCTTCACGGTTAAAGCCACGTTCATCTAGAGGTAACAACATCTGCCCTTAAACCCCGGAGGGTCGGGGGGCTATCGAAGCTCAGAACGCACTCCTCCGTGGCGGGGGGAGAGAGCTGCCAACTGTCCTTGAAAAGCCAGAAGGTGTGGAGAGATCAAAATGGCCTGGCTCTTTGCTTTGTTACCTGAGGTCAAGGTGGGGGGTCGTAATCCCCGGCTCCGAGGCCAGTCTGCGTCGGCCGCTACGTTTCGAGAGACCTGTCTCAAACTTGCTGTAGAGAATGTGTGATCACCCACCCAAAAGGCTTCCATGTTCTGAGGGGCTTTTGTCCAAAAAAAATAAAGTTAGGGAGCTGGAATCCTTATCTCGGTGGTGCTGGGGACCGGCTGGGCCTCGCCGGAGATGATAAAAAATAAAAAGGGAGCCGTCGGTTTCGATCAGCGCTCCCGGGAAATACAGACTCGAGATCTTTGCCGGGCCTGGGAGAAAAGAAGTTCCCTTCCAAGAATGCTGGAGAAAGGGGGGCGCGGGGCAAGGCCGGGATCTCCCACGAACGGGAGTCGGGCCTGGTTTGACCGTGGAAGCCTGGTCTTCCGAGGGGGCTGTCCGGTCCACCTCGGCTCTGAGGCGGGCCCTGATGTTGAGGGCCGGAGTTGTTACTGAGGGGATTCTTAAAAAGAAAGATGAAGCGAAAAAGGCCCCACCTCTCTCCCTGCTGCGTAACAAATGCCGCAACCCAGAGATCCCTGGCAACTCTTCCAGCTCCAGAACGATGGGGGAAAAAGTTCTCGGGGGTGAATCCCTAGGAGGCACTTGGTTCAATCTCCCCACCCGGGCAAGGACAGATATCTGAAAGCAGAGACGCCGCCAATCCGCCGCTCTGCGTGGAGGGGAGTGGGTTGGGGGGAAAAAGGAGGCCCGACCTCTGAAAGGGAGTGGTCTAGGAGAAGGGCGGGTTGAGGAGAGAGAAGAGAGAGAATGGAGGAAGGCAGCGGTTTCCTTTAGCTGTCGATGAGTTTCTTGGCTCTGGCGTTGGCGTGTTCGATGCGATCCTTGTTGGTGTCGGCCTGGAAAGGACGGGGGAGAAGGAAGAAAGAAAATAAAAAAGGAAATCAGATCCACGTCACATGAGCTCGACTCGGTAAGGATCCGATCACGCTCTCTGAAAGGAGAGGACGGGGAACCTGGGTTCTAATCCTCGCTCCACCGCTTGTCTGCTCTGTCCACTCAATTGTATTGAGGGCTTACTGCGTGCAGAGCACTGTCCTAAGCGCTTGGGAGAGCACGACAATAAACAGACACATTCCCTGCCCACAACAAGCTTACAGGACTGGTTGGCAGGGTAAAATGTCGGTTTCTCTACGGCGGGTTTTAGATGAGTCTCTCAAGATAATAATAATAATGGCATTTATTAAGCGCTTACTATGTGCAAAGCACTGTTCTAAGCGCTGGGGAGGTTACATGGTGATGAGAAGCAGCATGGCTCAGGGGAAAGAGCCCGGGCTTTGGAGTCAGAGGTCATGGGTTCAAATCCCGGCTCCGCCAACCATCAGCTGGGTGACTTTGGGCAAGTCACTTCACTTCTCTGGGCCTCAGTGACCTCATGTGGAAAATGGGGGTGAAGACTGTGAGCCCCACGTGGGACAACCTGATCACCTTGTAACCTCTCCAGCGCTTAGAACAGTGCTTTGCACATAGTAAGCGCTTAATAAATGCCATCATCATCATGAGGTTGTCCCACGGGGACAACCAAGACACCAAGACTACCGGCGGTCTCCTGAATAATAATAATGATGGTATTTGTTAAGCGCTCACAGTCTTAATCCCCATTTTACAGATGAGGTAACTGAGGCCCAGAGAAGTGAAGTGACTTGCCCAGAGTCGCCCAGCTGACAGTTGGCGGAGCCGGGATTTGAACCCATGACCTCTGACTCCAAAGCCCGGGCTCTTTCCACTGAGCCACGCTGCTTCTCTGATGCAGGGGCTGATTCAAACTTACTGCAAAGCGACCAATTGTGACCTCTGATCTAGGTCCCTGATGCTATAGCCAGAGGGAGGCCTAACTCCTGCTAAACTCAGGATGATTCCTTGTCTGGGCTCCCTCACCAAGACTACCGGCGGTCTCCTGAATAATAATAATGATGGTATTTGTTAAGCGCTTACTACATGCCAAGCACTGTTGGAAGCACTGGGAAGGTCACAAGGTGATCAGGTTGTCCCATGTGGGGCTCACAGTCTTCATCCCCATTTTCCAGATGAGGGAAGTGAGGCCCAGAGAAGTGAAGTGACTCGCCCCAAGCCTCACAGCTGACAAGGGGCGGAGCCGGGATTAGAACCCATGACCTCTGACTGCCAAGCGCGGGCTCTTTCCACTGAGCCACGCTGCTTCTTTTTTTTTTTTTTGATGGCATTTATTAAGCGCTTACTACGTGCAAAGCACTGTTCTAAGCGCTGGGGAGGTTACAAGGTAATCAGGTTGTCCCACGTGGGGCTCACAGTCTTCATCCCCATTTTCCAGATGAGGGAAGTGAGGCCCAGAGAAGTGAAGTGACTTGCCCAAAGTCCCACAGCTGACAATAGGCGGAGCCGGGATTTGAACCCATGACCTCTGACTCCAAAGCCCGGGCTCTTTTCCACTGAGCCACGCTGCTTCTCTCAAGAGGGCTCAGGGAGTTAGAGTCTGGAGGTCCCCAATTCGGGGTGGGGGGTGCCGGTTCCCCGTCTTGGGGGGCAGAGCGCTGGCATATCTTGTACATATCTATTCTATTTATTTTATTTTGTTGGTATGTTTGGTTTTGTTCTCTGTCTCCCCCTTTTAGACTGTGAGCCCTCTGTTGGGTAGGGACTGTCTCTATATGTTGCCAATTTGGACTTCCCAAGCGCTTAGTCCAGTGCTCTGCACACAGTAAGCGCTCAATAAATACGACTGATGCTGATGATGGCAGATTTGGGGCAAGCCCCCGGGGGCCACCTTACCATTTCGCTGATCCGATCTATTTGCTTGTTCTGCGACTCGATCTCGTTGCCCATGTCGATGGCCATGGTTTTCAGGTTCCCCAAGATACCGCTCACCTGGGTCAGGTTCTCTTCCATCTCGTCCTCTCGGGCATCGTTGGTTATTCTACCGAGGGGGACGGGGAACCGTCAGCGTGGCCGAGTGCTTGACTGTTTCTCATTGAAACCGGAGAAACCGAGTCAAGGGGTCAATCTTCCGAGGGTTTGAAGTCTCCGGCCCAGCTAGGGACAGGTCAGCCCGCCCCACGTCCGGCAGAGGTGTCCCAGCCCCCTGCCGCGAACGGCCGGAGTCCGGAGACCGACCCCAGCCGTTCCATCAATCAATCAATCATATTTATTGAGCGCTTACTGTGTGCAGAGCACTGTACTAAGCGCTTGGGAAGTCCAAGTTGGCAAATATAGAGACAGTCCCTACCCAACAGTGGGCTCACAGTCTAACGTTCAGCGGGGCTTTGGTGTTGACCCGAAGCTCCTCGTGGGAAGGGAAAAATGGTGCTCCTTCAGACTTTCCTTAGTGCTTAGTTCAGTGCCTTGCACTCTGTAAATGCTCATGGATTTGTTTTATTTGTACACATTTATTCTATTCGTTTTTATTTTGTTAATGTGTTTTGTTTTTTTTTTCTAGACTGTGATCCCGCTGTTGGGTAGGGGCCGTCTCTGGATGTTGCCAACTGGTGCTTCCCAGGCGCTTGGCCCGGTGCTCCGCACACAGGAAGCGCTCAATAAATACGATTGATTGACCGATTGATTGTCCGTCTCCCCCTTCTAGACCGTGAGCCCACTGTTGGGTAGGGACCGTCTCTAGATGTCGCCGACTTGGACTTCCCAAGTGCTTAGTCCAGTGCTCTGCACACAGTAAGTGCTCAATAAAGACGATTGAATGAATGAATGAATGAACAATAGGATTGACTGATTGATTGAACAATATAACAGCCACGTTCCCCGCCCACAACGAGCTCCCGGTCTAGAGGGATCCAACTCCCCTTCTGCCGCTCCAAGGCAGAGGTGGGAATCGTCGGGCCCCCGAGCAAGCGGCGAGGAGAGCGAAGCCCCCCCAGGTGGGACGGAGCGCCGTACCGTTTGATGAATCCCCCGCCGGCCCCCGGCTGCTGCGGCTGTCCGTTCGTCGCCCGGCCCGGCTGCTTGGACACCACATCCGCGGGGGTGTCCCCGCCGTCGCCCCAGGACACCTTATAGGCTTTGTTGGACTCAAAATTCTGGGTCCTACACACAACGGGGACAAAACGGGATGGGTCAACCCGGGCGGGAGGCTTGATTATTATTATTTTTTCCCCCTTTTTTCCCACCCCGTTCCGCCCGGTCTCACAGCCTGGCCCCTGGGATCGTCCCCGTCGCTACCACGACGGGGGGCCCGGAGCGGCAGTGTCTTGCTACCCTACAGTACAGCTAAACCCAGGAACGTCTTGACGACCCGTGGGCAGGGAGAAATTCCCAGATGATCCAAAAGGCTCCTTCCCGGACCACCCGCCCAAATCCACCAGCGCCGCGAACCAACGGCGGCCGGGTCGGAGTTATTCCCCTCCTCTTCCTGCCGCTGGCCTGTCTCTGGAGGAAACTGTAATCAATCAATCGTAGTTATTGAGCGCTTACGGTGTGCAGAGCGCTGTACTAAGCGGCCCAGAAGTGGCCGAAAGCAGGCCCGGATGGGGAGGTCAAGAAAGGTCTAGGAAATTCCCAACCCTGAGTCACATCTGGCTTGGCGCAGTGCCACTAGCACACATAATGGGTAGGGACTGTCTCTATATGTTGCCAATCTGTACTTCCCAAGCGCTCAGTACAGTGCTCTGCACATAGTAAGCGCTCAATAAATACGACTGATGATAATATGCGCTCAGTACTGTGATTTCGTTGTGGGAGGGGAATGGGGCTACCAACTCTTGTTTTCTGTCCTCTTCCAAGCACTTAGTACAGTGCTCTGCACGCAGTAAGCGCTCGATAAATACCAGTGACAATGCTACAATCGTCAATTGATTTCAGTAAATACGATTGATTGACTGATTTGGTTGAAGGGAACATCAGGCAATCAGCTGAGTATTGCTAAATGGGGCTCTCTTTGATAATTATTCCGTCCCCTTACGCTCAATGCCTGGTCGAAGAGCACTTTAAGGAACGTTCCGGGGAAATGGCTGACTTGCCCTGCGGACCTACTTAGGGAAACTAAGCCAACGTGGACTTCCCAAGCGCTTAGTCCAGTGCTCCGCACACTGTCCGTGCTCAATAAATACGATTGAATGAGTGAATGAATGAATAAATACGATGGAATCATTCATTCATTCGATTGTATTTATTGAGCGCTTACTGTGTGTAGAGTACTGGACTAAGCGCTTGGGAAGTACAAGTTGGCAACATCTAGAGACGGTCCCTACCCAACAGCGGGCTCACAGTCTAGAAGGGGGAGACAGACAACAAAACAAAATCTATAAACCAAATAAAATAAATAGAATAAACATGTACAAGTAGAATCAATGAACCAAATTAGACTGTGAGCCCACTGTTGGGTAGGGACCGTCTCTATATGTTGCCAACTTGGACTTCCCAAGCGCTTAGTACAGTGCTCTGCACACAGTAAGCGCTCAATAAATACGATTCAGTGAATGAATGAATGAATGAATACGAGGGACTCAATTAACGAAACTAGACTGTGAGCCCACCGTTGGGTAGGAACTGTCTCTATATGTTGCCAACTTGTACTTCCCAAGCCCTTAGTACAGTGCTCTGCACACAGTAAGTGCTCAATAAATACGATTGATTGATTGACTGTGAGCCCACTGTTGGGTAGGGACCGTCTCTATATGTTGCCAACTTGTACTTCCCAAGCGCTCAGTCCAGTGCTCCGCACACAGTCTGCACTCAATAAATATGATTGAATGAATGAATGAATACGATGGAATCAATGAATGAAACTCGACTGTGAGCCCACTGTTGGGTAGGGACTGTTTCTATATGTTGCCAACTTGTACTTCCCAAGCAGTTAATACAGTGCTCTGCACACAGTAAGCGCTCAATAAATACAACTGAATGAAATGAACGGGTGGGAGAGGAGGGAAAATGGCCCTCCTAAACCCACTGCATCGTTCCAACCCCTGACTGGCCTCCATCAGCCTTCCTCGGGATAGGGAGGCCTCCGACGCCGCAGCCCTGCGTCCCTCGATAAGCTCGAGGTGTCTTTCTCAACCAGGAAGTTGCCCAACACCCCCAGCGCGGGCCAACCGAGTCACAGCAGCCAGCGGGCTGGTCCTCGGACGACAATTTACGTCTGGATTTCGATCCTAGAGCCCGGGGCCTTGCGTCTCTAGATGCTGCCAACTTGTCCTTCCCAAGCGCTTAGTCCAGTGCTCTGCACACAGTAGGCGCTCAATAAATACGACTGAATGAGTGAACGAATGAATGGTCGAAGGGTGAGTTGCTTTTAAAGGGCTGAAGAGTGAGCAGGGCGTCTTCTGAGATGACAGACCTTTCGGGGAAGTTTAGGAAGTTCTCCGCTGAGTCCCTGCAAGCTCAAAAACACGGAAGGGGAAAACGTCTTGCCTTGATCACCAGGGAACGGGCTGGCAGGCCTCTTCCACGCTTGGGTGGCGGCTATCACACCCCACGCTAATAAGGGGTGCCACCACCTGCCGGGTCCTCGTAAGGCCTACCCTTCTCGGCCCCCCGCCCCTCAAACCCGGGAAGAGTTCATTCATTCACTCATTCACTCAATCGTATTTATGGAGCGCTTACTGTGTGCAGAGCACTGTACTAAGCGCTTGGGAAGAATGTCATCACGCCACCCGTGAGGCAAAGTTTCAGACACCTTCCTCGCAAGCCGTACCACCCGGTAGCAAACTCCAGATATCAAGGTCCAACACAGATTAAACAGGCGCTCCCGCCGAAGCATGGTTTTGGTCTTCCCCTCTCCATCTTCTGCACTCTTTCAATAATAATATAATGGTATTTGTTATTAATAACAACAATATGATATTTGCTTCATGAGAAGCAGCGTGGCTCAGCATGAGAAGCGGCGTGGCTCAGTGGAAAGAGCCCGGGCTTTGGAGTCAGAGGTCATGGGTTCAAATCCCTACTCCGCCACACGCCTGCTGTGTGACTTCGGGCAAGTCACTTCACTTCTCTGGGCCTCAGTTCCCTCATCTGTAAAATGGGGATGAAGACTGTGAGCCCCATGTGGGGCAACCTGATCGCCTTGTAAGCTCCCCAGCGCTTAGAACAGTGCTTTGCACATAGTTAAGTGCTTAATAAATGCCATTATTATTATTATTTGCTATGCACTTACTATTAATAACACCAACAATAAGGTATTTGCTATGCGCTTACTATGTGCCAGGAACAGTCCTAAGCGCTGATAATTGTGGTATCTGTTAAGCGCTTACTTTGTGCCAGGCACGACTGTGAGCCCGCTGTCGGGTAGGGGCCGCCTCTATATGTTGCCAACTTGGACTTCCCAAGCGCTTAGTACAGTGCTCTGCACACAGTAAGCGCTCAATAAATAAGATTGATTGCTCTACACACAGTGAGCGCTCAATAAATCCAATGGAATCAACGAATGAATGAATAAGCGCTGGGGTGGATACAAGCAAATCGGGTTGTCCCCGTCCCGCCCGGGGCTCACGGTCTCGATCCCCCTTTTAGAGATGAGGAAACTGAGGCCCAGAGAAGTGAACCGCCTTGCCCAAGGTCGCAAAGCAGACAAGCGGCAGAGAACCCAGGCCCTTCCGACGCCCAGGCCCGGGCTCTCTCTGCTAGGCCATGCTGCGTGGTGCGAAAAGGGTAGAAAATCAATCAATCAATCGTATTTATTGAGCGCTTACTGTGTGCAGAGCACTGGACTAAGCGCTTGGGAAGTCCAAGCTGGCAACGTAAAATAAATGTAGAAAATAAATGTCAGAAGATGGTGAGGGAGGGAAGGCGTGGGGGGGAAAAAGGGCACGAATGAGGTACTCAGCATTCCCCCGACTCCCGATCTTTGCCATTTCTGTTTAGACACAACAGCTGAGAGGGGAAAGCCACGTCACACAGCACGGCACGGTTGTCAAGACACGGTCACCACACAAAAACGGCTCATGCACACCCGGCCCTTGGCGACATCACCTTCCAGCGGCGCGTTAACGGCAGGCAACCGGGCCCCAAGACAGTCAGCGTCCCTAAGTCTTCGGTTTAGTAAGCGGATTAAGACAGGAGAGAGAAGGAGGTGAGAGGGGTGGAAGGCGCGGAGAACTGGACGTGCCAGCAAAAACAGAAGCGGGTTTAGTTTACAGGGGTTTCCAAAACCGAGCACATCGGCATCCCTGCCTGGTTTGCCAGGGCCGGCCAACGTCCGGGAATCTGAACAGAGGGAAGAGAGACAGGAAACCGCGGCGTTCAGGCGACTTTCCCTCCCCGCCACGAGCCGGCCGAGTCGACGTTCCCTTCGGACGCGCTGAGGGCGATCTCCCGGCACCCGCGGGAGCGGTCACGGCGTCGCAACGCGGGGCGGATCATCATCAATCGTATTTATTGAGCGCTTACTGTGTGCAGAGCACTGTGCTAAGCGCTTGGGAAGTACGAGTTGGATGAAGCGGGAGCTGGCGGGAAAGGGCCTCTCGGGGCTTAGCTTCACATCCCTCCCGGCTTGGGAGGAGCCAGGGAATAGTCTGAACTTCTGCTTATGTACACACCCATAATAATAATAATAATGGCAATTGTTAAGCGCTTACTACGTGCAAACCACTGTTCTAAGCGCTGGCGGGGATACAAGGTGACCAGGTTGTCCCATGGGGGGCTCACAGTCTTCATCCCCATTTTACACATGAGGGAACTGAGGCCCAGAGAATAATAATAATAATGATGGCATTTGTTAAGCGTTTACTATGTGCAAAGCACTGCTCAAAGCGCTGGGGGGGATACAAGGTGATCAGGTTGTCCCACAGGGGGCTCACAGTCTTAACCCCCGTTTTCCGGACGAGGGAACTGAGGCTCAGAGAAGCTGACTCGCCCAAGGTCCCACAGCAGACGTGTGGCAGAGCCGGGATTCGAACCCATGATCTCTGACTCCCAAGCCCGGGCTCTTTCCACTGAGCCACGGCTGCTTCTCTGCCCATAATTATCTATCGGTCATACATTCTGAACGCCTGTGTACTAAGCGCTTGGGCGAGCACACTATAACCGAGACGGTAATAATAATCCCAACTCCGCCACGTCTGCTGTGTGACCTTGGGCAAGTCACTTAACTTCTCTGAGCCTCAGTTCCCTCATCTGGAAAATGGGGATTAAGACTGTGAGCCCCACGTGGGACAACTTGATCACCTTGTATCCCCCCCAGCGCTTAGAACAGTGCTTTGCACAGAGTAAGCGCTTAACAAATGCCATCATCATCGTTATTATTATTATTATTAATAACGGTGGTATTTGGTAAGTGCTTATTAGGTGTCAAGCACTGTTCTAAGCTCCGGGGTAGATACAAGCTAATCGGGTTGGACACAGTCTCTGTCCCACCTGGGGTTCCCAGTCTTCATCCCCATTTTCCAGATGAGGGAGCTGAGGCCCAGAGAAGTGAAGTGACTTGCCCAAGGTCACACA
Organism: Tachyglossus aculeatus; assembly: GCF_015852505.1. Classification (NCBI taxonomy): domain Eukaryota; kingdom Metazoa; phylum Chordata; class Mammalia; order Monotremata; family Tachyglossidae; genus Tachyglossus; species Tachyglossus aculeatus. The sequence goes on from NW_024044828.1 coordinate 18,900,315, forward strand.
CAGCAGACAACCTGGCACATAGTAAGCGCTCAATAAATACGATTGAATGACTAGTAAGTGCTTAACAAATGCCACCATTTTTTTCTCCCCCTTCTACACTCTCAATCCGTTGCCGGGTAGGGACCGTCGCTATCTGTTGCCGACTTGTCCTTCCCAAGCGCTTAGTCCAGTGCTCTGCACACGGGAGGCGCTCAGTAAATACGACTGAATCGATGAATGAAAGTGGCAGAGCCGGAATCAGAACCCAGGCTGGTGCTGCTTCCTTTAAGCAGCCAAGTTCCCTGGAGTCGGAGGTCACGGGTTCAAATCCTGGCTCTGCCAATTGCCAGCTGTGTGACTTTGGGCAAGTCACGGCACTTCTCTGGGCCTCAGTTATCTCATCTGGAGAATGGGGATGAAGACTGTGAGCCCCACGTGGGACAACCTGATCACCCTGTAACCGCCCCAGCGCTTAGAACAGTGCTTTGCACATAGTAAGCACTTAATAAATGCCATTATTATTAAGGCTGAACTACCCATGTCACCCCTTCTTCCCCATCCCGGAGTGAGATGAACGGATCGCCCGGTTTTACGGCACGGCGGCTCGAGTCACTTGTTCTGACGATTTTGACCCGTCTCCATGTTTTGTTTCGTGGTCCGTCTCCCCCTTCTAGACTGTGAGCCCCTTGTTGGGTAGGGACCGTCTCGATACGTTGCCGACCTGGATTTCCCAAGCGCTTACTACAGCGCTCTGCACACAGTAAGCGCTCAATAAATACGACTGAATGAATGAATGGCTCAGTGGAAAGAGCCTGGGCTTTGGAGTCAGAGGTCATGGGTTCAAACCCCGGCTCCACCAAGTGTCAGCTGTGTGACTTTGGGGAAGTCACTTCTCTGGGCCTCAGTTTCCTCATCTGTAAAATGGGGGTTAAGACTGCGAGCCCCTCGAGGGACAACCTGATCACCCTGTATCCCCCCCCCAGTGCTTTGAACAGTACTTTGCACATAGTAAGCGCTTAACAAATGCCATCATTATTATTATTTTCTGGGCCTCAGTTCCCTCATGTGTAAAACGGGGATGAAGACCGTGAGCCCCCCGTGGGACAACCTGATCACCTTGTAACCTCCCCAGTGCTTAGAACAGTGCTTTGCACATAGTAAGCGCTTAATAAATGCCATTATTATTAATGAATGAGTCATCCGCGCTTTTTCTAATTAGCCGGTCGGAGGGCAAAGCTTAACCTTAATCTTTTAGTCTGTGAGCCCACCGTTGGGTAGGGACTGTCTCTATATGTTGCCAACTTGGACTTCCCAAGCGCTTAGTCCAGTGCTCTGCACACAGTAAGCGCTCAATAAATACGATTGATTGATTGATTAATCACTTTCAGCTGCAAAATCTCCACGCTCCAGGGACGGAGGGACTTATCTGGGACACGGGCAGGAGGAGGAGCCTTGGGAGGGAACGGAAAGGGAATCAGGAACACCTCTGGGGGACACCGAGTCTCTCTCCTGGAGGTCTGAGCTGGCTCATTCGGCGCTTGGCAGGAGATTCCCGGGAACGTCTGCTTAAACCCGCGCCGGCCGCGTGCGCGGGGACGGGATTTACCCCCTCACCTGTTGCAGGGGCAGACACAAAGGCCGCAGCACTTGTTGAGCTCCGTGAGGGTCTTCTCGGCCTCCCTCATGTCCTTGTTGATCTGGTCCATGCCTTCTTCTATGCGGTTCAGCTTTTCTACAGAGATTTGGGGGGCGGGGAGGGCGGTGACCCATTTTAGTGACACGTTTCGGGGCCCCATTGGGGACTTCCACTTAGTCGCATCACTAGCCGCTACACAGTGAAGCGCCGACTATCATCATCATCATCAATCGTATTTATTGAGCGCTTACTGTGTGCAGAGCACTATACTAAGCGCTTGGGAAGTACAAGTTGGTAACATAGAGAGACAGTCCCTACCCAGCAGCGGGCTCACAGTCTAAAAGACTATGCGTCGAGCGCTGCTCAAACCGCAGGGGCCGATACAAATTAATCGCGTCGGACGCGGTCCCCGTCTCTCGGTCTGAGTAGGAGGAAGTAAGACTGAATCCCCATTTTGCCGTTAAGAAAACCGAAGCCCAGAGCCAACTGGCGGAGCGGGATTAGAACCCAGGGCCTCGCTTCCCACTGGGTCACGCTGCTTCCCGGGAACAGTTTTCTCGCGCTGGACTGAGAGGTTTAAGCGTCGGGATCGCCCGACGTTGGAAGGAAGTTCCTCTCCTGTCATTTATAATGATTTCTTAGGGGGGCCCTTTACCAACTCTGGCAACTTAAAGAGTCCCTGGTTGGGGCTGAGATCAACTGTATCCGCTGACCTGATTTATTCATTCATTCAATCGTATTTACTGAGTGCTTACTGTGTGCAGAGCACTGTACTAAGCGCTTGGGAAGTCCAAGTTGGCACCACATAGAGACGGTCCCTACCCAACAGTGGGCTCGCGGTCTAGAAGTTGTAACCTCAAAAGCTGCGGGGAGGCTGAGGTATCGAAATGCCAGAGGAGTTAGGGACAAAATCAATCAATCAACTGTATTTATTGAGCACTTACTGTGTGCAGAGCACTGTACTAAGTGCTCGGGAAGTCCAAGTTGGCACCATATAGAGACGGTCCCTACCCAACAGCGGGCTCGCAGTCTAGTAGTTGTAACCTCAAAAGGTGCGGGGAGGCTGAGGTATCGAAATGCCAGAGGAGTTAGGGACAAAAATCAATCAATCAATCGTATTTATTGAGCGCTTACTGTGTGCAGAGCACTGTACTAAGCGCTTGGGAAGTCCAAGTTGGCACCATATAGAGACGGTCCCTACCCAACAGCGGGCTCGCAGTCTAGTAGTCGTAACCTCAAAAGGTGCGGGGAGGCTGAGGTATCGAAATGCCAGAGGAGTTAGGGACAAAAGTCTCCGTAATTGGCTTGCAATTATTGGGGTTCATTCATTCATTCAATCATATTTATTGAGCGCTCACTGTGTGCAGGGCACTGGACTAAAGTACAAGTCGGCACCAGAAAGAGACAACCCCTACCCGATAACGGGCTCACAGTCAACAGACAACAAAACAAGTTGACTCTCCCCTGCCTCCCCCTCTAAACTGTAAGCTCACTGTGGGCAGGGAATGTGTCTGTTTATTGCTATATTGCACTCTTCCAAGTGCTTAGTACAGCACTTTGCACACAGAAAGCACTCAATAAATACGACTGATTGGATGACTGAACCCCTGGGGTTTGCTGTACGGCTGTGACAAGGAAGACAGATTCTCATACAAGCCCGGTCCGCAGCGGAGAGGAAGAAAAGTAAAAATTCATAATAATAAGAATAATAATGATGGCATTTATTAAGCGCTTACTATGTGCAAAGCACTGTTCTAAGCACTGGGGGGATACAAGGTGATCAGGTTGTCCCACGTGGGGCTCACAGTCTTCATCCCCATTTTACAGATGAGGGAACTGAGGCCCAGAGAAGTTCAGTGACTTGCCCAAAGTCACACAGCTGACAAGTGGCGGAGCCGGGATTTGAACTCATGACCTCTGACTCCAGAGCCCGTGCTCTTTCCCACTGAGCCACGCTGCTTCTCTAGAAAGAAGAATTCATCTTCTTTCTAGCTCACCCAGGGAAAGCTCTTGGGAAAACCACCCCAGATTACTGTGAAATTGAGAACTTTGGCTTCCAACTCACCTCCTTGCTCATCCAGCGCAGTCATGGTCTTGATCCCTGTATCCTGGGACTGGAGGAAAAGAAAGAAAAAACACAAAGCCCCAAGCAACCCATCATGCACGCAGTAAGCGCTCAATAAATACGATTCAATGAATGAATGAATATACAAATACATAAATATCACGGCCCGATGCTTTTAAACCCAGATACAGAAGGATTGCGGGAATGTTCTCCGAATCAGGAGACCTGGGAAACGCACGCTTTAGACAGTGTCCTGTTTGAGAATACCGGAAGCCGGGGTGTTTCCAAAGAATCAATCGGAACCACTCAGGATGTTTCCAAAAAAAATCAAACGATCGGAACCACTTCCTTACCTCAATGGCCAGTTCCAGGATTCTTCTAGTACTTTCCAGCGACTAGAAAGACAAAATAACGTGCTTCGTTTTCTAAATCCGTAGCGTACAGATATAAACGCTGGCTGAAACCGGGGCCCGTTTCACCACTCGCCACTCAAAGACTCCAGGTTTCAGCTCCGATTAGGTACGACGGCTTGTCTTAATACGTTGCCCGCCTTCCCCTTCCTTCCTCTCCCCCTCGTCTCCCTCTCCATCCCCCCATCTTACCTCCTTCCCCTCCCCACAGCACCTGTATATATGTATATATGGTTGTACATATTTATTACTCTATTTATTTATTTATTTTACTTGTACATTTCTATCCTATTTATTTTATTTTGTTGGTATGTTTGGTTCTGTTCTCTGTCTCCCCCTTTTAGACTGTGAGCCCACTGTTGGGTAGGGACTGTCTCTATGTGTTGCCAATTTGTACTTCCCAAGCGCTTAGTACAGTGCTCTGCACATAGTAAGCGCTCAATAAATACGATCGATTGATTGATTGATTCCCACCCCTCTTTAAAAACAAAGCGGAAACTAAAACTACGCTTTTTCCCAGAGGAGATCGACCTACTCAGAGCCACGAGGCACCAATCACAGGCTGCTGAACAATAACACTAATGATTTCAGTGCTTACAATGTGCCAAGCACTGGGATAGATGCAAGGTAATTACGCTGAACACAGTCCCTGTCCCACATGAGGTTCAGTCTTCATCCCCATTTTACAGATGAAGTAACTAAGGTACAGAGAAGCTTAAGTGACCTGCCCACAGTCACACAGAAGACAAATGGTGGGGCCAGGATTAGAATCTAAGTCCTTTGACACCCAGATCTGAGCTCTTCTCCACTAGGCCATGTTGCTTCCTGCCTAGAATTCATTCATTCAATTGTATTTATTGAGCGCTTACTGTGTGCAGAGCACTGTACTAAGCGCTGGGGGAAGTCCAAGTTGGCAACATATAGAGACGGTCCCTACCCAACAGTGGGCTCACAGTCTAGAAGGGGGAGACAGAGAACAAGACAAAACATAACAAAATAAAATAAATAGAATAAATATGTACCGATAAAATAGAGTAATACATAGACATATATACATATATAATAATAATAATAATGATAATAATGATTGATTCATTCATTCAATCGTATTTATTGAGCGCTTACTGCGTGAAGAGCACTGTACTAAGCGCTTGGGAAGTACAAGTTGGCAACATATAGAGATACTCCCTACCCAACAGTGGGCTCACAGTCTAGAAGGGGGAGACAGAGAACAAGACAAAACATAACAAAATAAAGTAAATAGAATAAACATATACCAATAAAATAGAGTAATACATACAAACATATATACATATATAATAATGATAATAATGATTCATTCATTCTTTCAATCGTATTTATTGAGCGCTTACTGCGTGCAGAGCACTGTACTAAGCGCTTGGGAAGTACAAGTTGGCAACATATAGAGACGGTCCCTACCCAACAACGGGCTCACAGTCTAGAAGGGGGAGACAGACAACATTTATTAAGCGCTTACTATGTGCAAAGCACTGTTCTAAGCGCTGGGGAGGTTACAAGGTGATCAGGTTTGTCCCACGGGGGGCTCACAGTCATAATCCCCATTTTACAGATGAGATAACGGAGGCCCAGAGAAGTGAAGTGACTTGCCCAAAGTCACCCAGCTGACAAGTGGCGGAGCCGGCATTTGAACCCTTGACCTCTGACTCCAAAGCCCGGGCTCTTTCCACTGAGCCACGCTGCTTCTACAGTAGTAAGCAGTCCTCACTCCCAAGTCGGGAGCGTCCACCCACCCCTCCGTGCCAACGGGCAGCGATGTTGGCTTCCCATCATAGAGAAGCAGCGTGGCTCAGTGGAAAGAGCCCGGGCTTTGGAGTCAGAGGTCATGGGTTCAAATCCCGGCTCCACCGACTGTCAGCTGGGTGACTTTGGGAAAGTCCTTCCCAAACTGACCCCCCTCCTTCCTCTCCCCCGCCTTACCTCCTTCCCCTCCCCACAGCACCTGTGTACATGTATATATGTTTGTACAGATTTATTACTCTATTTATTTTACTTGTACATTTTTATTCTACTTATTTTATTCTGTCAATACGTTTTGTTTTGTTCTCTGTCTCCCCCTTCTAGACTGTGAGCCCACCGTTGGGTAGGGACCGGCTCTAGATGTTGCCGACTTGGACTTCCGAAGCGTTTAGTCCAGTGCTCTGCACACAGTAAGCGCTCAATAAATACGATTGATTGAATGAATGAATGAAGGTCATTTCACTTTTCTATGTCTCAGTTCCCTCGTCTGTAAAATGGGGATTAAAACTGTGAGCCTTCCCCCCAAACCCCCGGGGACAACCTGATCACCTTGTAACCTCCCCAGTGCTTAGAACAGTGCTTGGCACGTAGTAAGCGCTTAACAAATACCATTATTATTATTATTATTATTATTATTATCATTATTATTATTTTTCCCATCCCACCCCAGACGCCTCAGCCCGAAAGGAAGGAGGACTGTCTCCAACAATGAAGCGGACTGAGTAACTCCAAAGCGCTCACCTCATCCGTCACCTGATGAGCCCGCAGCTGGATCTCTTCTGCCGACAGGTCATCCATGGCGGAGCCAAATCCTCGGCCCTCGGCCTATACGAGGGGAACCGGGACCCTAAAGGAAGACAAACGGATGCGCACGGTGACTATGGGAAGCAGCGTGGCTCGGCGGAGAGAGTCAGAGGTCGTGGGTTCGAATCTCGCTCCGCCCCTCCTCAGCTGTGCGCATGTCACTTCACTTCTCTGGGCCTCAGTTCCCTCATCTGGAAAACGGGGATGAAGACGGTGAGCCCCCCGCCGTGGGACAACCTGATTACCTTGTATCCCCCCCTCAGGGCTTAGAACAGCGCTTGGCACATAGTAAGTGCTTAACAAATACCATTATTTATTATTATTATTATTTACGGCTAAGAGGATGTTACGGAGGTCAGGGATTCAGCAACTTCCTATTCTGTGAGCCTGTTGTTGCGTAGGGACCGTCTCTATATGTCGCCGATTTGTACTTCCCAAGCGCTTAGTACAGTGTTCTGCACACAGTAAGCGCTCAATAAATACAGTTAAAGGAACAAATAGCCTCACAGGACTCTCCCTTTCCAACTTCTCTGCTGACCCCACCCAAACAAAAACAACAAAAAAATGACCGTTTCTATATGTCGCCGATTTGTACTTCCCAAGCGCTTAGTACAGTGCTCTGCACACAGTAAGTGCTCAATAAATACAGTTAAATGAACAAAGAGCCTCACAGGACTCTCCCTTTCCAACTTCTCTGCTGACCCCACCCAAACAACAAAAACAATAACAAAAAAATGACCGTCTCTATATGTCGCCAATGTGTACTTCCCAAGCGCTTAGTACAGTGCTCTGCACACAGTAAGCGCTCAATAAATACAGTTAAATGAACAAAGAGCCTCACAGGACTCTCCCTTCCCAACTTCTCTGCTGACCCCACCCAAACAACAAAAACAACAACATAAAAATGACCGTCTCTATATGTCGCCGATTTGTTCTTCCCAAGCGCTCAGTACAGTGCTCTTCACACAGTAAGCGCTCAATAAATAGTTAAATGAACAAATAGCCTCACAGAACTCTCCCTTCCCAACTTCTCTGCTGACCCCACCCAAACAAGAAAAACGACGACAACAAAAAATGACCTAACAACCCCAGCTGAGTTCTCGAGCTAAAGTCGCACGGATTTTTTTTTTTAACGTGGTATTTGTTAAATGCTCACTCTGTACTAAACTCTGGGGGTAGATAATAATAACGAAGGTATTTATTAAGCGCTTACTATGTGCAAAGCACTGTTCTAAGCGCTGGGGAGGTTACAAGGAGATCAGGTTGTCACACGGGGGGCTCACAGTCTTCATCCCCATTTTCCAGATGAGGGAACTGAGGCCCAGAGAAGTGAAGTGACTTGCCCAAAGTCACACAGCTGACGAGTGGCAGAGCCGGGATTCGAACCCCTGACCCCCGACTCCAAAGCCCGGGCTCTTTCCACTGAGCCACGATACGACTAATCGGCTTGGACACGGCCCCTGTCCCACATGGGGTTCAAGTCTTAACCCCCATTTTCCAGATGAGGGAACTGAGGCCCAGAGAGGTGAAGCGACTTGTCCAAACTCACCCAGCAGACAAGCGATAGAGCCAGGACTAGAACCCAGGTCCTTCCGGCTCCCAGGCCTGTGTTCTAACCACTATGCCATACTGCTTTTTTTAAAATGGCATTTATTAAGCGCTTACTATGTGCAAAGCGCTGGGAAGGTTACAAGGTGATCAGGTTGTCCCACGGGGGGCTCCCAGTCTTCATCCCCATTTTACAGATGAGGTTGCTGAGGCCCAGAGAATAATAATAATAATGGCATTTATTAAGCGCTTACTATGTGCAAAGCACTGTTCTAAGCGCTGGAGAGGTTACAAGGTGATCAGGTTGTCCCACGGGGGGCTCCCTTTCTTCATCCCCATTTTACAGATGAGGTCGCTGAGGCCCAGAGAAGTGAAGTGACTTGCCCAAAGTCACCCGGCTGACAACTGGCGGAGCCGGGATTTGAACCCATGACCTCTGACTCCAAAGCCCCCTCTTTTCCACTGAGCCAGGCTGCAAAAATGTTTTTAGCAACTCTTGCTCACCACTTCCTCAGCCTGACTGTTGCGAAAGATTGTGACCACGAGTCTGCTGGGTGACCTCGGGGGGGGGGGGTCGCTTCCCTGCTCTGGGCCTCAGTGACCTCATCTGAAAAATGGGGATCCAGACTGAGTCCCATGTGGGATAGGGACCGTGTCCAACGTGATTAGCTGGCGCCTACCCCGGTGCTTAGGGCACATAGTAAGCGCTTAAAACCATTAAAATACCATTAGAGAAGCAGCGTGGCTCAGTGGAGAAGAGCCCGGGCTTTGGAGTCAGAGGTCACGGGTTCAAACTCCGGCCCTGCCAATTGTCAGCTGGGTGACTTGGGGCAAGTCACTTCACTTCTCTGGGCCTCAGTTACCTCATCTGTAAAATGGGGATTGAGACTGTGAGCCCCACATAGGACCTGATCACCTTGTAACCTCCCCAACGCTTAGAACAATGCTTTGCACATAGTAAGCGCTTAATAAATGCCATTATTCCCAGACTGAGCCCCCTCCTTCCTCTCCCCCTCCCCGCCGCCTTATCTCCTTCCCCTCCCCACAGCACCTGTATATATGTATATATGTTTGTACATATTTATTACTCTATTTATTTATTTATTTTACTTGTACATATCTATTCTATTTATTTTGTTAGTATGTTTGGTTTTGTTCTCTGTCTCCCCCTTTTAGACTGTGAGCCCACTGTTGGGTAGGGACTGTCTCTATATGTTGCCAATTTGGACTTCCCAAGCGGTTAGTACAGTGCTCTGCACATAGTAAGCGCTCAATAAATACGACTGATGATGATGATTATTATTACTATTAAAAAATAAATAAAAAATAAGAGAATCCACTGAAGTTGGGAGCCAAAAACCCTGCATAATCATCTATTAACCTTCAGACATCTGACCCCTTAAAGCTTCAACACACTGGGAGCAAATGAAAATGAACCAGAGAGGTTTTTTTTGTCTTTCTAAGCCAGCAGCGATGAGTATCTGAGGACCTGCCATGACCCTGCTGCAGCGGAGAAGGGATACTAACATTTTCCTCAGCCCTTTCCAGGATTCCTTCTTCCCTCGGGAAGGGCTTTTGGCTTTCCAGGGTTGATTTTTCCATAAAGCCGGGTCTTCGGTATTGGAAAAACAAATTCTTCGCCCGTTACCAACTCCGATATCCTAGTGGCTTCGGGCTCCACATCTGGGGTTTGTGGTTTTCTATTCAGGAACTCGACCCGGGGAACAGGTCTTAGCGACTCTGTTCTACGTGCTCTCCCGAGTGCTTAATACAGTGCCCCGTACACAGTAAACACCCAATAAATACGACTACAACACAGGCCTGGGTCCTCATCTGGCTTGACTATTTTTTTTTAATGGCCTTTATTAAGCGCTTACTATGTGCAAAGCACTGTTCGAAGCGCTGGGGACGGCTACAAGGTGATCAGGTTGTCCCACGTGGGGCTCACAGTCTTCATCCCCATTTTACAGATGAGGTAACTGAGGCACAGAGAAGTTAAGTGGCTTGCCTAAGGTCACACAGCTTAGTAAAGTGCTCTGCACACAGTGAGCGCTCAATAAATACGATTGAATGAATGAGTGGGGATTCGAACCCATGACCTCCGCCTCCCAAGGCCACGCTCTTTCCACTGAGCCACGCTACTTGTTTGCTGTGGGACCTTGGGCAAGCCGTTTCACTTCTCTGGGCCTCAGTGACCTCATCTGTATAACGGCAATTAAATCCTACTCTCTCCTACGCAGAATGCGAGCCCCATGGGAGGCGGGGAGTGTGTCTACTCTGATTAATTTGTATCTACCCTAGAGCTCAGAATAATAATAATAATGATGATGGCATTTATTAAGCGCTTACTATGTGCCAAGCACTGTTCTAAGCGCTGGGGAGGTTAGGAGGTGATCAGGTTGTCCCACGGGGGGCTCCCAGCGCTTAATAAATAGGACAGTTATCGTTATTAGTAGTTCTTTTCCTTCACTTTCACCACCCACCAACTGGACGCCTCACTGGATTTCAGAGGATTTGTTCACCGAAGTAACAAGTCCAAAAGGGCAGTACGACTTAGAGGATTCGTTCCCCGAAGTAACAAGTCCAAAAAGGCAGTACGACTTTCATGAATTGTGATATCCCAGCGCTTAGCCCAGTGCTTGGCAGGTAGCAAGTGCTTAATAAATAGGACAGTTATCGTTATTAATAGTTCTTCTCCTTCACTGTCACCACCCTCCAACTGGACGCCTCACTGGATTTCAGAGGATTTGTTCACCGAAGTAACAAGTCAAAAAAGGCAGTATGACTTTCATGAATTGTGATATCCCAGTGCTTAGCCCAGTGCTTGGCAGGTAGCAAGCGCTTAATAAATAGGACAATTATTGTTATTAGTAGTTCTTTTCCTTCACTTTCACCACCCACCAACTAGATGCCTCACTTGATTTCAGAGGATTTGTTCACCGAAGTAACAAGTCAAAAAAGGCAGTATGACTTTCATGAATTGTGATATCCCAGCGCTTAGCCCAGTGCTTGGCAGGTAGCAAGCACTTAATAAATAGGACAGTTATTGTTATTAGTAGTTCTTTTCCTTCACTTTCACCACCCACCAACTGGACGCCTCACTTGATTTCAGAGGATTCGTTCACCGAAGTAACAAGTCCAAAAGGGCAGTACGACTTAGAGGATTCGTTCCCCGAAGTAACAAGTCAAAAAAGGCAGTATGACTTTCATGAATTGTGATATCCCAGCGCTTAGCCCAGTGCTTGGCAGGTAGCAAGTGCTTAATAAATAGGACAGTTAACGTTATTAATAGTTCTTCTCCTTCACTGTCACCACCCTCCAACTGGATGCCTCACTGGATTTCAGAGGATTTGTTCACCGAAGTAACAAGTCCAAAAGGGCAGTACGACTTAGAGGATTCGTTCCCCGAATAAACAAGTCCAAAAAGGCAGTACGATTTTCATGGATTGTGATATCCCAGCGCTTAGCCCAGTGCTTGGCAGGTAGCAAGCGCTTAATAAATAGGACAGTTATTGTTATTAGTGGTTCTTTTCCTTCACTGTCACCACCCACCAACTGGACGCCTCACTGGATTTCAGAGGATTCGTTCACCGAAGTAACAGGTCCAAAAAGGCAGTACGACTTTCATGAATTGTGATATCCCAGCGCTTAGCCCAGTGCTTGGCAGGTAGCAAGCGCTTAATAAATAGGACAGTTATTGTTATTAGTGGTTCTTTTCCTTCACTGTCACCACCCACCAACTGGACGCCTCACTGGATTTCAGAGGATTTGTTCACCGAAGTAACAAGTCCAAAAGGGCAGTACGACTTAGAGGATTCGTTCCCCGAAGTAACAAGTCCAAAAAGGCAGTACAACTTTCATGAATTGTGATATCCCAGCGCTTAGCCCAGTGCTTGGCAGGTAGCAAGCGCTTAATAAATAGGACAGTTATTGTTATTAGTGGTTCTTTTCCTTCACTGTCACCACCCACCAACTGGACGCCTCACTGGATTTCAGAGGATTCGTTCACCGAAGTAACAGGTCCAAAAAGGCAGTACGACTTTCATGAATTGTGATATCCCAGCGCTTAGCCCAGTGCTTGGCAGGTAGCAAGCGCTTAATAAATAGGACAGTTATTGTTATTAGTAGTTCTTTTCCTTCACTTTCACCACCCACCAACTGGACGCCTCACTGGATTTCAGAGGATTCGTTCACCGAAGTAACAGGTCCAAAAAGGCAGTACGACTTTCATGAATTGTGATATCCCAGCGCTTAGCCCAGTGCTTGGCAGGTAGAAAGCGCTTAATAAATAGGACAGTTATTGTTATTAGTAGTTCTTTTCCTTCACTTTCACCACCCACCAACTGGACGCCTCACTGGATTTCAGAGGATTCGTTCACCGAAGTAACAAGTCCAAAAGGGCAGTACGACTTAGAGGATTCGTTCCCCGAAGTAACAAGTCCAAAAAGGCAGTGCGACTTTCATGAATTGTGAAATATGGAACTATTCCAGCTCTTGGGCGTCACCGGCAAGAGAGGAAACGAAAACCGAGTAATGTCCTGGCAGGAGAAGCCAGGAATCTTGAGTTAAAATACCGTATAAAGGGTTTGAAATGATCTCTCTGGATTGTAAACTCCTTGAGGGATCCTCTCTACCGATTTTAAATCAACTCTCTCAAGAATTTAGGATGCTGAGAGGCAGCATGGGGTAGTGGAGAGAGAACAGGTTTAGGTCATGGGTTCTAATCCCGCCTCTGCCACGAGATGTTGGGCAAATCAATCAATCGCATTTATTGAGCGCTTACTGTGTGCAGAGCACTGTACTAAGCGCTTGGGAAGTCCAAGTTGGCAACATAGAGAGACAGTCCCTACCCAACAGTGGGCTCACAAATCATTTCTCTGTGCCTCGGTTACCTCATCTGTAAAATGGGGAGTGAGTCTGAGAGCCCCACGTGGGACAGGGACTGTGTCTAACCCAGTTTGCTTGTATCCACCTCAGCGCTTAGTACAGTGCGTGGCACCCAAAGAGCACTTAAATACCCTAATTACTATCATATGATGCTCTGCACCCAAGTGGATGCTCAAACACACACTGTTGGTGGGCTGATTCACGACGACGGTTTCCTACTCCAAATACTGCTCATTTGGGGACATAAACCAATGAGGACTCTCAACTTGTACTTCCCAAGCGCTCAGTCCAGTGCTCTGCACACAGAAAGCGCTCAATAAATACGACAATGAATGAATGAAAACAGAGAAAAGAGGTTAGGAACTTGGAGGGCAGTGATCAATCGGTGGCACTGAGTGCCTATTTAGGCATTGTACTAAATGGTCGAGAAAAGATGGGATATAATAGACTAGATTTCTAGTCTGTGAGCCCACTGTTGGGTAGGGACCGTTTCTATGTGTTGCCAACTTGGACTTCCCAAGCGCTTAGTACAGTCTCTGCACACAGTAAGCGCTCAATAAATATGATTGATTGATATAGTATAATGGTAACAAAAATATTTACTGAGCACCTACTGTATACAAAGCCCAAAGAGCTAGCGGACCCTCAAGCTTACAATCTGGATTCACATTCTCTGCCCTCAAGGGAGTTTATTGTTTTATAATGATGATAATAATAATAATAATAATAATGATGGCATTTATTAAGTGCTTACTATGTGCAAAGCACTGTTCTAAGCGCTGGAGAGGTTACAAGGTGATCAGGTTGTTGTTATTATTGTTTTCCCTCCTACTTAGACTGTGAGCCCTATGTGGGACCTGATTATCTTGTATCAACTCCAGCACTTAGTACAGTGTTTGGCCCAGAGTAAGCGCTTAAATACCACAATTATCACTGTTCTTAGTTCTGTTTATTCACTGTCACCGCCCTCCAACTGGAGGCCTCACTTGATTTCCGTCACAGTCCCTGTCCCACATGGGGCCCACAGTCTTCATCCCCATTCTACAGATGAGGTAACTGAGGCACAGAGAAGATGCGTGACCTGCCCAAGTTCACAGAGGAGACAAATGGCGGAGTAGGGATTAGAACTCAGGTCCTTCCGACTGCGAAGTCTCTGCTCTAACCACTAGACCAGACTGCTTCTCAGGGCAGAGTTACGGTCATTAAACTGGGGCAATCCAGACCATTAATGATCACATTAATTAATTAATGATCATATTAATTAATCACAGTCTTTTAGACTGTGAGCCCACTGTTGGGTAGGGAGTGTCTCTATATGTTGCCAACCTGTACTTCCCAAGCACTTAGTACAGTGCTCTGCACACAATAAGCGCTCAATAAATACGATTGATTGACTGATTAATGAGATCAGTAGCAGTCTCACACGGGGCTCTCAGCCAAAAAGGGATTTTATCCCCATTTTACATTCACTGATGGGGAATCCGCGGTACTATTTTTGATAGTACCCGCTCCACCACTTGTCAGCTGTGTGACTTTGGGCAAGTCACTTAACTTCTCTGCGCCTCAGTTACCTCATCTGTAAAATGGGGATGAAGACTGTGAGCCCCCCGTGGTACAACCTGATCACTTTGTAACCTCCCCAGCGCTTAGAACAGTGCTTTGCACATAGTAATATATATAGTATATATTACATAGAATATATTATGTATATACTATATGCATAGTATATATTACATAGTATATATGTTTGTACATATTTATTACTCTATTTATTTATTTATTTTATTTGTACATATCTATTCTATTTATTTTATTGTGTTAGTATGTTTGGTTTTGTTCTCTGTCCTCCCCTTTTAGACTGTGAGCCCACTGTTGGGTAGGGACTGTCTCTATATGTTGCCAATTTGTACTTCCCAAGCGCTTAGTACAGTGCTCTGCACATAGTAAGCGCTCAATAAATACGATTGATGATGACGATGAGAGTAAGTGCTTAACAAATACCATCATTATTATTATTATTATTATTTATTAGGGCCTTTACTAAGTACCGATAGATTCAAGGTAATCAGGTCGGACACAGCCCCAGTCCCACATGGGGCTCCCAGTTTAAGTAGGAGGGAGAAGAGGCATTGGATCTCCATTTTACAGTTGAGGAAACTGAGGCCCACAGAAGTGAGGTGACATGCTCAAGCTCATCCGGCAGACAACTGGAGGAGCTGGGATTAGAACCCAGGTCCTTTGACTCCCAGCCCCGGGCTCTTTCCATTACGCTACCCTGTTTTTTTTACCAGGTTTGTGCTCCCCAAATATCTCTCTGGGGAAGGGGCTGGGGTGGGGGTTAGGTGACAGGCCTACCGGACTTCGTTTCCACAGATGGGGCCACTCGTCGATTTCGGGGCCGGCCTCTGCGGGGTTCGAGACGCGAGAAGCAGGGGGTGTCCCCGGGGGCGGCGGCAAGAACCTAGGGCCGACAAAGAAACGTACCCGACTTTAAATCATCATCATCATCATCAATCGTATTTATTGAGCGCTTACTATGTGCAGAGCACTGGACTAAGCGCTTGGGAAGTACAAGTTGGCAACATCTAGAGACAGTCCCTACCCAACAGTGGGCTCACAGTCTAAAAGGGGGAGACAGAGAACAAAACCAAACATACTAACAAAATAAAATAAACAGAATAGATATGTACAAATAAAATAAATAAATAGAGTAAAGAAAAAATATGTACAAACATATATACATATATACAGGTGCTGTGGGGAAGGGAAATTCGATTTCGTCAGTTATATAGTCACATTAATGGCGGTCTCCCCTTCTAGACTTTGCACATAGTAAGCGCTTAATAAAAGCCATTATTATTATTATAATAATATCTGGGCATGGGCCCCACTTCTGACAGACCCGTTTTTCCACCCAAGCACCCCACCCCACCTTTTTAATTAAAAAAAACAGTACCTGTTCAGCGCTTACTATGTGCCTGGCACTGTTTGCCCACTGTTGGGTAGGGACCGTCTCTAGATGTTGCCAACTTGTACTTCCGAAGCGCTTAGTACAGTGCTCTGCACACAGTAAGCGCTCAATAAATACAAGTGAATGAATGAATGAATGTTCTAAGACCCCTTCTAGACTGTCAGCTGGTGCCTGCTGATTCTTTCGTTCCGGGCCCTCCCAAGCGCTTAGTGCAGTGCTCTGCACATAGTGAGCGCTCACTTACTATGATTAATTGTTCCACTGGGCTAAGGAAGTGGCTCTCTCCTCCCCGTCTTCTTGGGGGCACCGCGACTGGTGGTTTTTGAGGTGACCGGCCCAGTACTAAGAGCTTGGGAGCGTCCAATACAGCAGTACTAAAATGCCGAAGCGCGGGGGGAGAGGGGAGAGACTCCTCCAGCCGATCAGCTGCCAAAAACTGGCCCTTATCGGCTGGTGTCGGGGGGAGGAGAGGAAGGGGGACCCAAGAAGGGAGGCACCGCCCTTCCTCTCAGATAAGAGAGGAAGACTCTAATAATAATAATAATGATGGTATTTGTTAAGCGCTTACTATATGCAAAGCACTGCTCTAAGCACCAGGGGGGATACAAGATGATCAGGTTGTCCCACGTGGGGCTCACAGTCTTCATCCCCATTTTCCAGATGAGGGAACTGAGGCCCAGAGAAGTCAAGTGACTTGCCCAGAGTCACCCAGCTGACAGTTGGCGGAGGCGGGATTTGAACCCCTGCCCTCTGACTCCAAAGCCCGGGCTCTTTCCACTGAGCCACGCTGCTTCTCACACTCTAGACTGTGAGCCCACTGTTGGGTGGGGACCGTCTCTAAATGTTGCAAACTTGGACTTCGCCAGCGCTTAGTACAGTGCTCTGCACACAGTAAGCGCTCAATAACCCTCCCTTCAAAGCCCTATTGAGAGCTCCCCCTCCTTCCCCTCCCCATCCCCCCTGCCTTACCTCTTTCCCCTCCCCACAGCACCTGTATATACGTATATGTTTGTACGGATTTGTTACTCTATTTATTCCCTATCCTTCCTCACCCCCTCGTCCCCCTCTCCATCCCCCCATCTTACCTCCTTCCCTTCCCCACAGCACCTGTATAGATGTGTATATGTTTGTACATATATATTACTCTATTTATTTATTTTACTTGTACATATCTATTCTATTTATTTTATTTTGTTAGTATGTTTGGTTTTGTTCTCTGTCTCCCCCTTTTAGACTGTGAGCCCGCTGTTGGGCAGGGACCATCTCTATATGTTGCCAACTTGTACTTCCCAAGCGCTTAGTACAGTGCTCTGCACACAGTAAGTGCTCAATAAATACGATTGAATGAATGACCTCTGACTCCAAAGCCCGGGCTCAGATCACCTGGTAACCTCCCCAGCGCTTAGAACAGTGCTTTGCACACAGTAAGCACTTAATAAATACTATCATTATTATTCTTCTCTGGGCCTCGGTTCCCTCATCTGTAAAATGGGGATTAAGACTGTGAGCCCCCCCATGGTACAACCTGATCACCTTGTAACCTCCCCAGCGCTTAGAACAGCGCTTTGCACATAGTAAGCGCTTAATAAATGTCATCATTATTATTCTCTGGGCCTCAGTTCCCTCAACTGTAAAATGGGGATTAAGATTGTGAGCTCCCTATAGTACAACCTGATCACCTTGTAACCTCCCCAGCGCTTAAAACAGTGCTTTGCACACAGTAATTGCTTAATAAATGCCATTATTATTATTATTATTATTATTATTCTCTAGGCCTCAGTTCCCTCATCTGTAAAATGGGAATTAAGATTGTGAGCCCCCCATGGTACAACCTGACCACCTCGTAACCTCCCCAGAGCTTAGCACAGTGCTTTGCACACAGTAAGCGCTTAATAAATGCCATTATTATTATTATTATTCTCTGGGCCTCAGTGACCTCATCTGTAAAATGGGGATTAAGATTGTGGGCCCCCCATGGGACAACCTGATCACCTTGTAACCTCCCCAGCGCTTAGAACAGTGCTTTGCACATAGTAAGCGCTTAATAAATGCCATCATTATTATTATTATTATTCTCTGGGCCTCAGTTCCCTCATCTATAAAATGGGGATGAAGACTGTGAGCCCCCTGTGAGGCAACCTAATCACCTTGTAACCTCCCCAGCGCTTAGTACAGTGCTTGGCACATAGTAAGCGCTTAATAAATGCCCTCATTAGTATTATAATGAGGGGGGCTCAGAGTGGGAGGACCTCCTGGAGGAGGTGAGGTGATGCCCTCCCCCTCACCCTGACACCGACCGGAAACTCACCGGCTCCGTCAGGCCGTCGGCGGAGCCCCCCGCGCCTGCGCAACAAAACCAACCCCGCGCCTGCGCACTTCGTCCGTGACGACCCCGCCCTTCCGAAAGCTCCCCACGCCTGCGCACAAAAGCCAACCCCCCCTTCCCCGCGCCTGCGCACTTCGTCCGCGACGACCCCGCCCTTCCGAAAGCTCCCTGCGCCTGCGCACAAAAACCGACACCCCCTCCCCGCGCCTGCGCACTTCACCCACGACGACCCGTCCTTCCGAAAGCTCCCCGCGCCTGCGCACTTTCATTCATTCATTCATTCATTCATTCATTCATTCATTCATTCATTCATTCATTCATTCATTCATTCATTCATTCATTCATTCATTCATTCATATTTATTGAGCGCTTACTGTGTGCAGAGCACTGGACTAAGCGCTTGGGAAGTACAAGTTGGCAACGTATACAGACGGTCCCTACCCAACATTGGGCTCACAGTCTAGAAGGGGGAGACGGACAACAAGACAGAACATATTAACAGAATAAAATCAATAGAATAAATATGTACAAATAAAATAGAGCAATAAATACGTACAAACATAACCCCTCCCCACAGCACTTGTATATATATATATATACATATATATATGTTTGTACGTATTTATTACTCTACTTATTTTATTTGTACATATAAATACGTACAAACATAACCCCTCCCCACAGCACCTGTATACATGTCTATATGTTTGTACGTATTTATTACTCTATTACAGCACCTATATATATATATGTTTGTACGTATTTATTACTCTATTTCATTTGTACATATAAATACGTACAAACATAACCCCTCCCCACAGCACCTGTATATATGTTTGGACGTATTTATTACTCTATTTATTGCAGCACCTGCATACATGTATATCAATCAATCAATCAATCAATCGTATTTATTGAGCGCTTACTATGTGCAGAGCACTGTACTAAGCGCTTGGGAAGTACAAATTGGCATCACATAGAGACAGTCCCTACCCGATAGTGGGCTCACAGTCTAAAAGGGGGAGACAGAGAACAGAACCAAACATACCAACAAAATAAAATAAGTAGGATAGAAATGTACAAGTAAAATAAATAAATAAATAAATAAACAGAGTAATAAATATGTACAACCATATATACATATATACAGGTGCTGTGGGGAGGGGAAGGCGGTAAGGCGGGGGGATGGAGAGGGGGACGAGGGGGAGAGGAAAGAAGGGGCTCAATCTGGGAAGGCCTCCTGGAGGAGGTGAGCTCTCAGGAGGGCCTTGAAGGGAGGAAGAGAGCTAGCTTGGCGGATGGGCAGAGGGAGGGCATTCCAGGCCCGGGGGATGACGTGGGCCGGGGGTCGATGGCGGGACAGGCGAGAGCGAGGTACAGTGAGGAGATTAGTGGTGGAGGAGCGGAGGGTGCGGGCTGGGCAGTAGAAGGAGAGAAGGGAGGTGAGGTCGGAGGGGGCGAGGTGATGGAGAGCCTTGAAGCCCAGGGTGAGGAGTTTCTGCCTGATGCGCAGATTGATCGGTAGCCATTGGAGGTTTTTGAGGAGGGGAGTGATATGTCCAGAGCGTTTCTGGACAAAGATAATCCGGGCAGCAGCATGAAGTATGGATTGAAGTGGAGAGAGACACGAGGATGGGAGATCAGAGAGAAGGCTAGTGCAGTAGTCCAGACGGGATAGGATGAGAGCTTGAATTAGCAGGGTAGCGGTTTGGATGGAGAGGAAAGGGCGGATCTTGGCAATGTTGCGGAGCTGAGACCGGCAGGTTTTGGTGACGGCTTGGATGTGAGGGGTGAATGAGAGAGCGGAGTCGAGGATGACACCAAGGTTGCGGGCTTGTGAGACGGGAAGGATGGTAGTGCCGTCAACAGAGATGGGAAAGTCAGGGAGAGGACAAGGTTTGGGAGGGAAGACAAGGAGCTCAGTCTTCGACATGTTGAGCTTTAGGTGGCGGGCGGACATCCAGATGGAGATGTCCTGAAGGCAGGAGGAGATGCGAGCCTGGAGGGAGGGGGAGAGAGCAGGGGCAGAGATGTAGATCTGGGTGTCATCAGCGTAGAGGTGATAGTTGAAGCCGTGGGAGCGAATGAGGTCACCAAGGGAGTGAGTGTAGATTGAGAACAGAAGGGGACCAAGCACTGAACCTTGGGGAACTCCCACAGTAAGAGGATGGGAGGGGGAGGAGGAGCCTGCAAAAGAGACTGAGAAAGAACGACCGGAGAGATAAGAGGAGAACCAGGAGAGGACGGAGTCTGTGAAGCCAAGGTCAGATAACGTGTTGAGGAGAAGGGGGTGGTCCACAGTGTCAAAGGCAGCTGAGAGGTCGAGGAGGATTAGGACAGAGTATGAGCCGTTGGATTTGGCAAGCAGGAGGTCATTGGTGACCTTTGAGAGCGCAGTTTCCGTGGAATGAAGGGGACGGAAGCCAGACTGGAGGGGGTCGAGGAGAGAGTTGTTGTTATGTTTGTACGTATTTATTACTCTATTTATTACAGCACCTGTATATATGTATATATGTTTGTACGTATTTATTACTCTATTTGTACATATTTATTCCGTTAATATGTTCTGTCTTGTTGTCTGTCTCCCCCTTCTAGACTGTGAGCCCGCTGTTGGGTAGGGACCGTCTCTATACGTTGCCAACTTGGATTTCCCAAGCGCTTAGTCCAGTGCTCTGCACACAGTAAGCGTTCAATAAAAATGAATGAATGAATGAATGGGGAGGGGAAGGAGGTAAGGCGGGGTGACATCACAGCGTTTAAAGCCCCCGCGCCTGCGCACTTCGTCCGCACCGACCCTCCCTTCCAGGACCTGCCTCCGGGACGGTAGCCAATCAATGGTCGGGACGGTTTAAAGCCCCCCGCGCCTGCGCACTTCATCCTCTCCTTCGGCCCTGCCTCCGGAATGCCAGCCAATCAATGGTCGGGCCGGTTTAAAGCCCACTGCGCCTGCGCACTTCGTCCGCACCGACCCTCCCTTCCAGGATCGGCCCCTGGGACGGTAGCCAATCACCGATCGGGACGGTGGAAAGCCCTCTGCGCCTGCGCACTTCGTCCTCTCCTCATAATTCTAACCATTATGTAATAATAGAAGGATAGAATAATAGAATTATTATAACAATTCTAATGATAATTATTATATGATAATGGAATTCTTATAAGAATTATGCTATTGTATGATAATAAAAGATAGAATAATAGAATTATTATAACAATTCGAATGCTAAGTATTATATGATAATGGAATTCTTAGAACAATTCTAACCATTATATAATAATAGAAGGATAGAATAATAGAATGATAACAATTATGATAATTATTATGATAATGGATTATTATAACAATTCTAACCATTATATAATAATAGAAGGAGAGAAGAATAGAATAATTATAACAATTCAAATGGTAATTATAATATGATAATGGCATTGTCATAACAATTACAATCATTATATAATAATAGGATAGAATAATAGAATGATTATAACCATTCTAACGCTAATATATGATAATGGAATTCTTATAGCAATTACAATCATTATATAATAATAGGATAGAAGAATAGAATGCTTATAACAATTCTAACGCTAATTATTATAATGAAATTATTAAAACGATGACAATCATATAATAATAGGATAGAATAATAGAATGATTATAACCATTCTAACGCCAATTATTATATGATAATGGAATTATTATAACAATCACAATCATTATATAATAGGATAGACTAATAGAATGATTACAACCATTCTAATGCTAATTATTATATGATAATGGAATTCTTATAGCAATTACAATCATTATATAATAATAGGATTAGAATAATAGAGATTATTACAATTCTAACGCTATTATATGATAATGGAATTATTATAGCAATTACAATCATGATATAATAATAGAATGATTATAACCATTCTAACGCTAATTATTACGTGATCATGGAATTATAACAATTACAATCATTATATAATAGGATAGCATAATAGAATGATTATAACAATTCTCACAATAATCACTATTATCACTAATAATAAGCAGCGTGGCTCAGTGGAAAGAGCACGAGTTAGGGAGTCAGAGGTCATGGGTTCGAATCCCAGCTCCGCCACTTGTCAGCTGTGTGACCTTGGGTAAGCCACTTCTCCGTGCCTCAGTTCCCTCATCTGGAAAATGGGGATTATTACTGTGAGTTCCACGTGGGACAACCTGATCGCCTTGTATATCCCCCCAGCGCTTAGAACAGTGCTTTGCACAGAGTAAGCGCTTAATAAATGCCATCATCATTATTATTATGTATTTTTGCCAACAGCGCCGCTTTAAAGATTGCCACCTGGAGCTGGTCTTGAAGTTGTTCAAATTATACTATTATATTATAAGCGCTTAGAACAGTGCTTTGCGCATAGTAAGTGCTTAACAAACGCCATTATTAATAATAATAATAATTAATATTAATTATTATTATTATTAATATTATTATTAATAATAATGACTAATAATGGAATAACAGGATGGGCTAATAATAATAGTGGAATGATGATAGGGTGATCACAGTATAAGAGGAGGACCCGTCGTCGCTTTCCTCTGCCGCCCTTCCCAGCGCCTGTCGTTGTTCACGTTCGGGGCTTTTAAATAAAGTTTCCTTATTGAAAAACGGGAGGTGGGGAGGGGGAGAAGCAACGCGCGTGCGCGGGGATGGGGGGAAGCAGTGCGCGTGCGCGGGGATGGTGGGGGAGAAGCAGTGCGCGTGCGCGGGGGTGGTGGGCGGGAGAAGCAGTGCGCGTGCGCGGGGCGTGGTGGGCGGGGAGCAGCGCGCTCCCCGCCACGGCTCCTGCGCCTGCGCACTGCGCCCGCCGGGTGGGCGGGCGGGCGCGAGGCCCGGGTCTGGGGAGGCTGAGGCGACGACGGTTGGGGCTGAGGCGGGAGGAGGAGGAGGAAGAAGAGGCGTCTCCCCCGCAGCCCCGTGGTCCGATGGAGTGAGGGGAGCCGACCTGAGTGTGAGTCCTGCGGCCCGGGGCTGGAGAAGACGAAGAAGAACGGCCCCTTCCCCCCACAAACTGTCGGGGGACCAGCGTGACCTTTGACCCCTAGGGAGGAGGAGCAGGATCATGATGGCGTTTGGTCAGCGCTTACTATGTGCGAAGCACTGTTCTAACCGCTGAGGTAGTTACACAGTCATCAGGCTGTCCCACGTGGGGCTCACAGTCTTAAATCCCCATTGTACAGATGAGGGAACTGAGGCCTGGAGAGTAATAATAATGATGATGGTATCTGTTTTTTGTTTTTTTACTGGCGTTTATTAAGCGCTTACTATGTGCAGAGCACTGTTCTAAGCGCTGGGGAGGTTACAAGGTGATCAGGTTGCCCCATGTGGGGCTCACAGTCTTAATCCCCATTTTACAGTTGAGGGAACCGAGGCCCAGAGAAGTTAGGTGACTTGCCCAAAGTCACACAGCTGACAAGTGGCGGAGCTGGGATTTGAACCCATGGCCTCTGACTCCAAAGCCCATGCTGTTTCCATTGAGCCACGAAGCGCTTACTATGTGCCAAGCACTGTTCTAAGCGCCGAGGTAGATACAAAGTTGTCCCCTGGGGGGGGGCTCACAGTCTTAAATCCCCATTTTACAGATGAGGTCACTGAGGCGCAGAGAATAATAATAATGATGGTGGTATCTGTTAAGCGCTTACTATGTGCGAAGCGCTGTTCTAAGCGCTGAGGTAGATACAGAGTCATCAGGCTGTCCCACGTGGGGCTCACAGTCTTAAATCCCCATTGTACAGATGAGGGAACTGAGGCTCGGAGAATAATCATAATGATGATGGTATATGTTAAGCGCTTACTATGTGCCAAGCACTGTTCTAAGCGCTGAGGTAGATACAAAGTTGTCCCCCCGGGGGGGCTCACAGTCTTAAATCCCCATTGTACAGATGAGGGAACTGAGGCTCAGAGAATAATCATAATCATGATGGTATCCATTAAGCGCTTACTATGTGCTAAGCACTGTTCTAAGTGCTGAGGTAATAATAATAATAATAATGATAATAATGGTATTTGTTAAGCGCTTAGTATGTGCAAAGCACTGTTCTAAGCGCTGGGGAAGATGCAAGGTTATCAGGTTGTCCCACATGGGGCTCACAGTCTTAGTCCCCATTTTACAGATGAGGGAACTGAGGCCCAGAGAAGTTAAGTAACTTGCCCAAAGTCACACAGCTGACAAGTGGCAGAGCTGGGATTCGAACCCATGACCTCTGACTCCAAAGCCCATGATCTTTCCACTAAGCCACAGCTGCTTCAAAGTAGATACAAGGTAGATACAAAGTTGTCCCCGGGGTGGCTCACAGTCTTAAATCCCCATTTTACAGATGAGGTCACTGAGGCTCAGAGAATAATAATAATGATGGTGGTATCTGTTAAGCGCTTACTATGTGTGAAGCGCTGTTCTAAGCGCTGAGGTAGATACAGTCAGGTTGTCCCACGTGGGGCTCACAGGCTTCATCCTCATTTTACAGATGAGGTCACTGAGGCTCAGAGACTAATAATAATGATGGTGGTATCAGTTAAGCGCTTACTGTGTGCGCGAAGCACTGTTCTAAGCGCTGAGGTAGATACAGAGTTGTCCCACGGAGGGCTCACTGTCTTAAACCCCCATTTTACAGTTGAGGTCACTGAGGTTCAGAGAATAATAATAATGATGGTGGTATCTGTTAAGAGCTTACTATGTGCGAAGCGCTGTTCTAAGCGCTGAGGTAGATACAGTCATGTTGTCCCACGTGGGGCTCACAGGCTTCATCCTCATTTTACAGATGAGGTCACTGAGGCTCAGAGACTAATAATAATGATGGTGGTATCTGTTAGGCGCTTACTGTGTGCGCGAAGCACTGTTCTAAGCGCTGAGGTAGATACAGAGTTGTCCCACGGAGGGCTCACTGTCTTAAATCCCCATTTTACAGTTGAGGTCACTGAGGCTCAGAGAATAATAATGATGGTGGTATCTGTTAAGCGCTTACTATGTGCGAAGCGCTGTTCTAAGCGCTGAGGTAGCTACAAAAGTCATCAGGTTGTCCCACGTGGGGCTCCCAGGCTTCATCCTCATTTTACAGAGGAGGGGACTGAGACTCAGAGAATAATAATAATAGTGATGATGGTATTTGATAAGCACCTACTAGGGGACAAGCACTGTTCCAAGCGCTGAGGTAAATACAGAGTTGTCCCCCGGGGGGCTCACAGTCTTAAATTCCCATTTTACAGATGAGGGAACTGAGGCTCAGAGAATAATAATAATGATGATGATGGTACCTGTTAAGCGCTTACTATGCACGAAGCACTGTTCAAAGCGCTGCGGTAGATACGAAGTTGTCCCCCCGGCGGGGGGCGGGGGGGGCCCTCACAATCTTAAATCCCCATTTTACAGATGAGGTCACTGAGGTTCAGAGAATAATAATGATGGTGGTATCTGTTAAGCGATTACTATGTGTGAAGCGCTGTTCTAAGCGCTGAGGTAGCTACAAAAGTCATCAGGTTGTCCCGCGTGGGGCTCCCAGGCTTCATTCCCATTTTACAGATGAGGGAACTGAGGCTCAGAGAGTAATAATTATAGTGATGATGGTATCTGTTAAACACTTACTGTGTGCGAAGCACTGTTCTAAGCGCTGAGGTAGATACAAAGTTGTCCCCCGGGGGGCTCACAGTCTTAAATCCCCATTTTACAGATGAGGTCCCTGAGGTTCAGAGAATAATAATGATAATGGTATCTGTTAAGCGCTTACTACGTGTGAAGCACTGTTCTAAGCGCTGAGGTAGATACAAAGGCATCAGGTTGTCCTACGTGGGGCTCCCAGGCTTCATCCCCATTTTACAGATGAGGGAACTGAGGCTCAGAGAATAATAATAATAGTGATGATGGTATTTGTTAAGCGCTTACTAGGAGACCAGCACTGTTCTAAGCGCTGAGGTGGATACAGAGTTGTCCCCCGGGGGGCTCACAGTCTTAAATCCCCATTTTGTAGTTGAGGTCACTAAGGCTCAGAGAATAATAATAATGATGGTGGTATCTGTTAAGCGCTTACTACGTGCAGAGCGCTGTTCTGAGTGCTGGGGGTGGTACAAGGTGATCAGGCTGCCCCCCGTGGGGCTCCCAGGCTTCATCCCCATTTTACAGATGAGGTCACTGAGGCTCAGAGAATAATAATAATGATGATGATGGTATTTGTTAAGCACTTACTAGGGGACAAGCACTGTTCTAAGCGCTGAGGTACATACAGAGTTGTCCCCCGGGGGGTTCACAGTCTTAAATCCCCATTTAAGTGTAGTGGCTGGCAAATAGTAAGCGCTTAACAAATACCCGTTACCATTTGGCCTCGCTGTTTGCGAGGAACGGAGATGCCGGTTCCCCTCTCTCACCCCTTGGACTAGGACTTCATGGCTCTGAGCCTCTAGCACGTTTGTGTAGCCCCTGAGAGTAATCATAATAATGGCATTTGTTAAGCCCTTACTATGTGCGAAGCACTGTTCTAAGCGCTGGGAGGGCAACAGGATGATCAGGTTGTCCCACGGGGGGCTCCCAGTCTTCATCCCCATTTTCCAGATGAGGGAACTGAGGCCCAGAGAAGTGAAGTGACTTGCCCAGAGTCACACAGCTGATAAATGACAGGGCCGGGATTAGAACCCGCGGCCGCTGACTCCCAAGCCCGGGCTCTCGCCACTGAGCCACGCTACTTCTCTTGGGCAAGTCACTTCACTTCTCTGGGCCTCAGTTCCTCCACCTGTAAAATGGGGATTAAGGCTGCGAGCCCCAGGTGGGACGTGGATTACGTCCAACCTCATTAGCCTGTATTTACCCCATCGCTTAGTACAGTGCCCGGCACACAGGAAGCTCTTAACAAATGCCATTTAAAAAAATATATAATCAGACACAACCCATGTGGGAATCACAATCTATGGGGAGGGCGACATATAGAGGCGGTCCCTACCCAACAACGAGCTATTATTATTAAGTGGTAGAGCTGGGATTAGCTCTTAGTTTTGTGTCTACTTTCATTCATTCAGTCGTATTTATTGAGCGCTTACTGTGTGCAGAGCACTGTACTAAGCGCTTAGTACAAGGCTCCACAGTTGGTGAAGCACTTCCTTCAGCATTTAGCACAGTACATGGTCCAGAGTAAGGTCTTAAGAAATGCTTTCCTTAATAGCAACAATAACATTGGTGTGCAGAATTTACTATATGCCAAAGCCCTGTAGTAAGCAGTGGATGCAAGGTAATAGTAAGGATGGCATTTATTAAGCGCTTACTATGTGCAAAACACTGTTCTAAGTGCGGGGGAGGTTACAAGGTGATCAGGTTGTCCCATGGGGGGCTCACAGTCTTCATCCCCATTTTACAGATGAGGTAACTGAGGCACAGAGAAGTTAAGTGCCTTGCCCAAAGTCACCCAGCTGACAATTGGCGGAGCTGGGATTTGAACCCGTGACCTCTGACTCCAAAGCCCAGGTCAGACACAGTCCCTTACCCACCAAGGGCTCATGGTTTAAGGGAAAGAGAGAGAGGGGACAGTTATCTTTTCCCCATTTTACAGATGAGGTAACAGGCCCAGAGAAGTTAAGTGGCTTGTCCAAAGTCACCCAGCTGACAATTGGCGGAGCCGGGATTTGAACCCATGACCTCTGACTCCAAAGCCCAGGTCAGACACAGTCCCTTACCCACCAAGGACTCATGGTTTAAGGGAGAGAGAGAGGACAGTTACCTTTTCCCCATTTTACAGATGAGGCGATTGAAGCACAGAGAGGTCGTGACTGGCCCAAGGTCACACAGCACGCAAGAAGTGCAGCTGGGATTACAACTCGGGTCTCCTGACTCCTAATCCTGTGCCCTTCTGCTAGGCCACATCTGATTCTCATTATTGGCAGAGACAGGATAGTTGGTAATTAGTAATCAGAGAATCAATCCTATTTATTGAGCGCTTACTGTGTGCAGAGCACTGTACTAAGCGCTTGGGAAGTACAAGTTGGCAACATAGAGAGACAGTCCCTACCCACAGTGGGCTCACAGTCTAAAAGCAGTGTGGCCTAGTCATTAGATCATGGGCCTGGGGTTCTGATCCTTGCTCCACTATGTCAGTTTTGTGATCTTGGTTAGGTGACTTCACTTCTCTGGGCCTCAGTTACCTCATCTGTAAAATGGGAATTGAGATTGGGAGCCCCATGTGGGACAGAGATTGTGTCCAACCTGATTAGCTTCTATCTACCCCAGTGCTTAGAACATAATTATAATAATGATGATGGCATTTATTAAGCGCTTACTATGTGCACGGCACTGTTCTAAGCGCTGGGGAGGTTACAAGGTGATCCGGTTGTCCCCCGGGGGGCTCACAGTCTTCACCCCCATTTTACAGATGAGGTCACTGAGGCCCAGAGAAGTGAAGTGACTTGCCCAAAGTCACACAGCTGATAAGTGGTGGAGCCGGGACTTGAACCAATAATAATAATAATGATGGCATATATTAAGCGCTTACTATGTACAAAGCACTGTTCTAAGCGCTGGGGAGGTTACAAGGTGATCACGGGGGGTTCACAACTTTAATCCCCATTTTACAGATGAGGTAACTGAGGCCCAGAGAAGTGAAGTGACTTGCCCAAAGTCACACAGCTGATAAGTGGTGGAGCCGGGACTTGAACCCATAATAATAATAATAATAAAGGCATTTATTAAGCGCTTACTATGTACAAAGCACTGTTCTAAGCGCTGGGGAGGTTACAAGGTGATCACGGGGGGGTTCACAATTTTAATCCCCATTTTACAGATGAGGTAACTGAGGCACAGAGAAGTGAAGTGACTTGCCCAAAGTCACACAGCTAAGTGGTGGAGCCGGGACTTGAACCCATGACCTCTGACTCCAAAGCCCGGGCTCTTTCCACTGAGCCACGCTGCTTAACCTCTCTGGGGGCCACGTTTCTGGCACTAAAATTACTGGAAGGCTGGAAGTTGCATATGCGTGCGAGACAAAGATGAACCAAACCAGATGGAAAATTATAACTTCACCCTGAAAATCCCACTAGAGCCTAATCTCCGTCAACAAGAACACACACACAATAAACATCTTTTTAGAGCCAAAGAAGGCAAGAGAAGCAGCGTGGCTCAGTGGAAAGAGCCCGGGCTTTGAAGTCCAGAGGTCATGGGTTCAAATCCTGGCTCCGCCCACTGTCATTTGGGTGACTTTGGGCAAGTCACTTCTCTGGGCCTCGGTTCCCTCATCTGTAAAACGGGGATGAAGACCGTGAGCCCCCCGTGGGACAACCTGACCAGCTCGTAACCTCCCCAGCGCTTAGAACAGTGCTTTGCACATAGTAAGCGCTTAATAAATGCTATCATTATTATTGAGAGGCACTGGGTTTTGGCACCTACTTCTGTGACTATCCTCAGTGTCTCCCCTGGTTGCCATGGTGAAGTTGGCTTCAACCCCTGCCTCATTTGGGATCAATCAATCAATCAATCGTATTTATTGAGCGCTTACTATGTGCAGAGCACTGTACTAAGCGCTTGGGAAGTACAAATTGGCAACACATAGAGACAGTCCCTACCCAACAGTGGGCTCACAGTCTAAAAGGGGCCCCGCCCGGCCCCCCGAGACAGCCTGATCACCTTGTATCTCCCCAGCGCTATTCAAGCGCTTAGTACAGTGCTCTGCACACAGTAAGCGCTCAATAAATACAGTTGAATGAATGATCTCTCTCCCTCCCCATGTGCTTCACCAGTCCATCACCAAGTCCTAGCATTTCCTCTCCAGAAGCACTCTGTCCTGTCCTCTTCACTCCGCCAATCGTAACCTTAGTTCAGGCCCTTATCTTTTATTTTTATTTATTTATTATTTTATCTAAGCGCTGGGGAAGTTACAAGGTGATCAGGTTGTCCGGTGGGGGGGGCTCACAGTCTTCATCCCCATTTTCCAGATCTGAGGCTCAGAGAAGTGAAGTGACTTGCCCGGAGTCACACAGCTGACAAGTGGTGGAGCCGGGATTTGAACCCATGACCTCCGACTCCAAAGCCCGGGCTCTTTCCACCGAGCCACGCTGCTTCTCCTTTTATTCAGTGGGCTGCCCCGATGAGCTCCTTTTAGGCACCTTCATCCATTCACTCATTCATTCAATCGTATTTATTGAGCGCTTGCTGTGTGCAGAGCACTGTACTAAGCGCTTGGGAAGTACAAGTTGGCAACATATAGAGACGATCCCTACCCAACAGTGGGCTCACAGTCGAGAAGGTCCGGTTAATTTCTCTTCAATTTCAATCTTCAATTTCTCCCCGCCCCAGTTTAGCCCCCCAGAATCTCCGTTCTCAAACCACAGCCTGTTTTGGGGGTTTTTTTCAAGGGTATTTGTCGAGTGAGTGCTTACTGAGCGCCAGACACGTTACTAACCCCCCTGAGAGAGATTCAAGCTAACCAGTCCGGATCCCGCGTGGGGCTCACGGTCTTAATTCCCATTCTTCAGGTGAGGCGCGGAGAAATTACGTGACTTGCCCGGGGTCACACAACGGGCTGGTGGCGGAGCTGAGATTCGATCCCAGATCCTTCCGAATCCCCGGCCCGTGCTCTAACTACTGGGGCGCACTGCTTCCCAAGTACCTCGTACCCAAGTACCTGCTTCCCAAGTACCTTCCCAAGCCCGGAATGCCCTCCCTCTGCCCATCCGCCCAGCTAGCTCTCTTCCTCCCTTCAAGGCCCTACTGAGAACTCACCTCCTCCAGGAGGCCTTCCCAGACTGAGCCCCTTCCTTCCTCTCCCCCTCGCCCCCCTCTCCATCCCCCCCATCTTACCTCCTTCCCTTCCCCACAGCACCTGTATATATGTGTATATGCTTGTACATATTTATTACTCTATTTATTTTACTTGTGCATATCTATTCTATTTATTTTATTTTGTTAGTATGTTTGGTTTTGTTCTCCGTCTCCCCCTTTTAGACTGTGAGCCCACTGTTGGGTAGGGACTGTCTCTATATGTTGCCAACTTGGACTTCCCAAGCGCTTAGTCCAGTGCTCTGCACACAGTAAGCGCTCAATAAATACGATTGATGACGATGATGCTTCTCTATTCCCTGTTGAGCCCGGTGGTCTCACTCTGCTCAAAAATCCCGCCGGGATCCCCCCCATTGCTGCCGCCCTTAGCAGGATGAGGCATGGGAAAGGAGCGGCAAGGGCTCCGATGCTTTCAGATCCGGCATCGCCCCTGCCCGGCTGGCGAGTCCCAGTCTCGCGGCCCGATTTCTTTGAGATCTGAGATTTCTTTGATTTCTTGGAGAAGCAGCGTGGCTCAGTGGAAAGAGCCCGGGCTTTGGAGTCAGAGGTCGTGGGTTCAAGTCCCGGCTCCGCCAATTGTCAGCTGTGTGACTTTGGGAAGTCACTTCACTTCTCTGGGCCTCAGTTCCCTCATCTGGAAAATGGGGATTAAGACTGTGAGCCCCACATGGGACAACCTGATCACCTTGTATCCCCTCAGCGCTTTGAACAGTGCTTTGCACGGAGTAAGCGCTTAACAAGTACCATCATCATCATGTGGGCGGGATTTCTTTTAGAATTGTATTAAGCGCTTACTACAAGTCACTTCACTTCTCTGGGCCTCAGTTCCCTCATCTGGAAAATGGGGATTGACTGTGAGCCCCACGTGGGACAACCTGATCACCTTGTATCCCCTCAGCGCTTAGAACAGTGCTTTGCACAGAGTAAGCGCTTAACAAGTACCATCATCATCATCTGGGCGGGATTTCTTTTAGAATTGTATTAAGCGCTTACTATACCTCCTTCCGTACAAAGCTCCGGGAGAGATGTAGTATAAACAGATTGGGCCCTGTCCCACACGGGGCTCCCGGAAGGAGGGGGAGGGAGAACGGGTATTGAATCCCCATTTCACAGATGAGGAAACGTAGGCACAGAGAGGTGAAGTGATTTGCCCAAGGCCACCCAGCAGGCAAGGGTCTGAGCCGAGGTTCATTCATTCATTCAATCGTATTTATTGAGCGCTTACTGTGTGCAGAGCACTGTTCTAAGCGTTTAGCTGGTCCCACGGCACCCAGGCCCATGCGTTTTCCATCACGTGACCCTCTTTTTATGGTATTTGTTAAGCGCTTACTATGGGTAGGGACCGTCTTTATATGTTGCCTACTTGTACTTCCCAAGCGCTTAGAGAAGCAGCGTGGCTCGGTGGAAAGAGCCCGGGCTTTGCAGACAGAGGTCATGGGTTCAAATCCGAGCTCCACCAATTGTCGGCCGGGTGACTTTGGGCAAGTCACTTCACTTCTCTGGGCCTCAGTTCCCTCATCTGTCAAATGGGGATGAAGACTGAGAGCCCCCCGGGGGACAACCGGATCACCTTGTAACCTCCCCAGCGCTTAGAACAGTGCTTTGCACATAGTAAGTGCTTAATAAATGCCACTATTATTATTATTAAGCGCTTAGACTGTGAGCCCGCTGTTGGGTAGGGACTGTCTCTATATGTTGCCAACTTGTACTTCCCAGGCGCTTAGTACAGTGCTGTGCACACAGTAAGTGCTCAATAAATACGATTCATTGATTGATTGATAGTACAGCGCTCTGCACACAGTAAGCCACTGGAGAAGCAGCGTGGCTCAGTGGAAAGAGCACGGGCTTTGGAGTCAGAGGACATGGGTTCGAATCACGGCTCCGCCACATGTCTGCTATGTGACCTTGGGCAAGTCACTTCACTTCTCTGAGCCTCAGTTACCTCATCTGTAAAATGGGGATTAAGGCTGTGAGCCCCACGTGGGACAAGCTGATCACTTTGTATCCCCCCAAGTGCTTAGAACAGTGCTTTGCACATAGTAAGCGCTTACCAAATGCCAAAAAAAAAAAGTGCTCAATAAAGATGATTGAACAAATGAATGTACCAGGCACTGTACTGATTGCTAAGGTCAATGCAAGAAGCAAATCCGGCTGAACACACTCCCTGCTCCAAATAGGGTTCACAGTCTTAACGCCCATTTTCAAGACGCACAGGGAACTGAAGCGCAGAGAAGTGGAGTGACTTGCCCAAGGCCACCCAGCAGGCAAGTGTCTGAGCCGGGATTAGAACCCAGGTCCCCACACCCGGGCCCTTTCCACCGGGCCACACTCTTCTGAGAGAGGTCGAATTCAAGATTAATTTGAGGCCCAAGAATGTCCCAGCAGTTGGCACATCCTTAAGCTCTCCCATCCTCCGTGGCCGGATATAGTTAGAAGTCGGGATGCGGGGTGCATTCGTCAGATTTTTCTTCGGCCCGGTCTTTTCGTGCATCCCCCGCCTTCGCCCTGTCCATTGTCTTCCCCCCACCCCCTCAGGGTCATCTCTTCTCTCTCCTCCTCCCTCCCCCAGTCCTCCCATTCCTGGGGTCCCAAACTGCGAGCCCACCGTTGGGTCGGGACCGTCTCTATATGTTGCCAACTTGTACTTCCCAAGCGCTTAGTACAGTGCTCTGCACACAGTAAGCACTCAATAAATACGATTGAATGAATGAATGAATCCCCCATCCTACCTCCTTCCCCTCCCCACAGCACCTGTGTATATATATTTGTACAGATTTATTACTCTATTTTACTTGTACATGTTTCCTATTCTATTTCTTTTGTTAATGATGTGCACACAGCTTCAATTCTCTTTGTTCTGAGGACTTTGACACCCGTCCACGTGTTTTGTTTCATTGTCTGTCTCCCCTTCTAGACCGTGAGCCCACTGTTGGGTAGGAACCGTCTCAATCTGTTGCCAACCTGTACTTCCCAAGCGCTTAATACAGTGCTCTGCACATAGAAAGCGCTCAGTAAATACGATTGAATGAATAAATGTACTTCCCAAGCGCTTAGTACAGTGCTCTGCACACAGTAAGCGCTCAATAAATACGATTGAATAAATGAATGAATCCCCCATCCTACCTCCTTCCCCTCCCCACAGCACCTGTGTATATATATTTGTACAGATTTATTACTCTATTTTACTTGTACATGTTTCCTATTCTATTTCTTTTGTTAATGATGTGCACACAGCTTCAATTCTCTTTGTTCTGAGGACTTTGACACCCGTCCACATGTTTTGTTTCATCGTCTGTCTCCCCTTCTAGACCGTGAGCCCACTGTTGGGTAGGAACCGTCTCAATCTGTTGCCAACCTGTACTTCCCAAGCGCTTAATACAGTGCTCTGCACATAGAAAGCGCTCAGTAAATACGATTGAATGAATAAATGTACTTCCCAAGCGCTTAGTACAGTGCTCTGCACACAGTAAGCGCTCAATAAATACGATTGAATGAATGAATCCCCCATCCTACCTCCTTCCCCTCCCCAGCACCTGTATATGTGTTTGTACAGATTTATTACTCTATTTTACTTGTACATGTTTCCTATTCTATTTCTTTTGTTAATGACATGCACACAGCTTTAATTCTATTTGTTCTGAGGACTTTGACACCCGTCCCCATGTTTTGTTTCGTTGTCTGTCTCCCCCTTCTAGACCGTGAGCCCGCCGTTGGGTAGGGACCGTCTCTGTACATTGCCGATTTGTACTTCCCAAGCGCTTAATACAGTGCTCTGGACACAGAAAGTGCTCAGTAAATACGATTGAATGAATAAATACACTTCCCAAGCGCTTAGTGCAGTGCTCTGCACACAGTAAGCGCTCAATAAATACAGTTGAATGAATGAATAAATGAATGGGGTCCCCCCTCCCTCCAATCATCGGGTCGTACTGTGCAGTGCTTCGGAGCAACGCTGCGCGACTGATTTGCCCGAGATTGATCGGTCGGGTAGGGACCGTCTCTACATGTTGCCAACTTGGACTTCCCAAGCGCTTAGTACAGTGCTCTGCACACAGGAAGCGCTCAGTAAATACGATTGATTGATTGATTTACTGAGCGCTCGGCTGTGCGCGGAGCACTGTGCTAAGTGCTTGGGACAGTACGCCGTAACAGAGTAGGTAGACGCGTTCCCCCGCCCACAGTGAGCTGTCTTCGGGTAGAGCCAGTCTGAGACGCTAACCACTGAACTACCCTCCGCTTTGCCAGTCCGGGCCGTCTTTTTCCAGCATTTTGGGTTGTGATGGGCTTGATTGCCAGCCTGTGTCTGTCACAGGTATTTAAACAGAATTTAAAATAGGGGGATGTAGCAGTTGACTTTCTACTTGCTTTTTTCCCCGCCTTTTCTGGGGGGGCTTGATTCATTCAGTCATTCAGGCGTATTTATTGAGCGCTTACTGTGTGCAGAGCACTGGACTAAGCGCTTGGGAAGTCCAAGTCGGCAACATATAGAGACGGTCCCTACCCAACAGTGGGTTCACGGTCTAGAAGGGGGCGACAGATGACAAGACAAAGCATATTAACAAAATAAAATAAATATGGATAAATAAATAGAGTAATATTTATTTATTTTATTTGTCCATATTTATTCTATTTATGCAAAACCACTCGGCTTTGCTATTCATGATTTTCCTACGGCCATCCCGCCTCTCCTCCAAGTCGTTTTGCACCTTGGCAAATTTGAATCCAAAAATGAAATCTAACCCGGGTCGGCGCCTTATATTTTCCCGTTTCCTCCTTTTCCTAGCAGGTGGTGACAATAAGCCAATATTATTACTCTATTTTATTTGTACATATTTACTCTGTTTTATTTTGTTAATATGTTTTGTTTTGTTCTCTGTCTCCCCCTTCTTGACTGTGAGCCCGCTGTTGGGTAGGGACCGTCTCTAGATGTTGCCAACTTGGACTTCCCAAGCACTTAGTCCAGTGCTGTGCACACAGGAAGTGCTCAATAAATACGATTGATTGATTGATTGATTGATTGATTTCATCAATCACTCCCCCCTCCCCGTCGTCCCCCCTCCATCCCCCCGCCTTACCTCCTTCCCTTCCCCACAGCACCTGTATATATGTATGTATGTTTGTACATGTTTATTACTCTCTTTATTTATTTTACTTGTACATATCTATTCTATTTATTTTATTTTGTTAATATGTTTGGTTTTGTTCTCTGTCTCCCCCTTTTAGACTGTGAGCCCACTGTTGGGTAGGGACCGTCTCTAGATGTTGCCAACTTGAACTTCCCAAGCACTTAGTCCAGTGCTCTGCATACAGGAAGCGCTCAATAAATACGATTGATTGGTTGATTGATTGAAAACAGCCGGGAAGGATTTTAAATTTGAGGAAATGAGGCGATTAGGCCGCTGCCCTTCATCTCCATCCCCCCAGGATCAGCGTGGCTCAGTGGAAAGAGCCCGGGCTTTGGAGTCAGAGGTCACGGGTTCAAACTCCGGCTCCGCCAATTGTCAGCTCGGTGACTTTGGGCAAGTCACTTCTCTGGGCCTCAGTTCCCTCATCTGCAAAATGGGGATGAAGACTGGGAGCCCCCGGTGGGACAACCTGATGGCCTTGTAACCTCCCCAGCGCTTAGAACAGTGCTTTGCACAGAGTAAGCGCTTAATAAATGTCATCATTATTGTTATTATCTTGCGGGAACGTCCCGTGGGGTCACGAATCCACCCCCAGCCCCATCCCTCCGTGCAGGGGGGCCACCCGAGGTGATAATGGGTGTCTCTTCCTCCTTCCAGGCATGGCGAATGCACTTCCAGACCGGTCACTATGGTGCGGGAACGAAAATGCATATTGTGCCACATCGCCTACGGCTCCAAAAAGGTACCGGCGGTGACGGGGAGGTGGGGGGGCCGGGGGACGAAGAAAACGCAACTCTGTCCGGGGATGATTTTCCAAGGCGCCCAGCCAAGTAGGAAGTGGACCGGAAAGACCCTGATTTTTTCTCCCCACCCCCCCCCCGCCCATTTTAAATGAAATAAATAGCCTAAATCAAGATCAGGTGGGAAGAGAGAACCTTTATTAATGATAATAACAACAATGATGGCATTTATTAAGTGCTTACTATGTACAAAGCACTGTTCTAAGCACTGGGGAGGTTACGAAGTGATCAGGTTGTCCCACGGGGGGCTCACCATCTTCATCCCCATTTTACAGAAGAGGGAACTGAGGCACAGAGAATAATAATAATAATATTGGCATTTATTAAGCGCTTACTATGTTTACTCCCATCAGCTTAGAAACTAGTTGCCTTTTTCCCTGCGGAAAGACGGGTAGAAGGCTCAAAGAAGTCTTTACATGCCTCCGCTGTTTTGGTAGGTAATCAAGGACGAGCCACGCCTCCTCTGCTGTTTCCTTCATTCATTCCTTCAATCGTATTTATTGAGCGCTTACTGTGTGCAGAGCACTGTACTAGGCACTTGGGAAGTCCAAGTCGGCAACATCTAGAGACGGTCCCTACCCAACAGCAGGCTCACAGTCTAGAAGAGGGAGACAGGCAACAAAACGAAACATATTAACAGAATAATAATAATAATAATGTTAATAATAAGTGTCATTATTATTAATTGGCGGAGCTGGGATTTGAACCCATGACTGTGCTCCATTCATTCATTCAATCGTATTTATTGAGCGCTTACTGTGTGCAGAGCACTGTACTAAGCGCTTGGGAGGTACAACTTTGAGACACATCGAACGGTGCTGTATATTGGCTTAGTTGATAGAGCACGGTCATGGGTTCAAATCCCAGCTCCGCCAATTAATAATAATAATAATAATAATAATGGCATTTATTAAGCACTTACTATGTGCCAAGCACTGTTTTAAATGCTGGGGGTTTACAAGGTGATCAGGTATCAACTAAGCCAATATACAGCACAGTTCGATGTGTCTCAAAGTTGTACCTCCCAAGCGCTTAGTACAGTGCTCTGCACACAGTAAGCACTCAGTAAATACGATTGAATGAATGAATGAATTTTATTTGTACTTGTTTATTCTATTTATTTTGTTAATTTGTTTTGTTCTCTGTCTCCCCCTTCTAGACTGTGAGCCCCCTGTTGGGTAGGGACTGTCTGTAGATGTTGCCAACTTGTATTTCCCAAGCGCTTAGTCCAGCGCTCTGCACACAGTAAGCGCTCAATAAATATGATTGAATGAACGAATGAATTTTATTTGTACATATTTATTCTATTTATTTTGTTAATTTGTTTTGTTCTCTGTCTCCCTCTTCTAGACTGTGAGCCCACTGTTGGGTAGGGATCGTCTCTAGATGTTGCCAACTTGGACTTCCCAAGTGCTTAGTACAGTGCTCTGCACATAGTAAGCGCTCAATAAATACGATTGAATGAATGAATGAATTTTATTTGTACATATTTATTCTATTTATTTTGTTAATTTGTTTTGTTCTCTGTCTCCCCCTTCTAGCCTGTGAGCCCGCTGTTGGGTAGGGACCGGCTCTAGATGTTGCCAACTTGGACTTCCCAAGCGCTTAGTCCAGTGCTCTGCACACAGTCAGCGCTCAGTCCATGCGATTGAATGAATGAATGAGTGGATCGGTGGTCTCCAGTCAGCAGTGGCCCCCAGTCCCAACCCCCGTGGGAGAAAGGGACCCCAACTTCTCGGTCAAACCTGTTGCCAAGGGTAGG
Source organism: Tachyglossus aculeatus (assembly GCF_015852505.1). Classification (NCBI taxonomy): domain Eukaryota; kingdom Metazoa; phylum Chordata; class Mammalia; order Monotremata; family Tachyglossidae; genus Tachyglossus; species Tachyglossus aculeatus. Next base: position 18,939,197 of record NW_024044828.1, read on the forward strand.
GTGACGCAGGGAGCGGCGGCGGGCGGAGGGGAGGGCCGAGAAGCGACCGACAACCACCCAGCGGGTGCTCACTCTTGCTGCCGTCCCTCTGTCCCGGCAGGAGATGGATGAACACATGAGGAGCATGCTGCACCATAGAGAGCTCGAGAACCTGAAGGGGAGGTAAGTCGAGTCACCGCTGGGGTGGGGGTGGGCCAGAGCCCCTCCCCTAGCCAGCCCTCCACCCCCCAACAGCCGAATCGCATTGCCCGGGCTACTTTGCAATCTGGAGACGACGTGCTGCCCGTTCAAAGAGCAAGATTTCATTGCCCTGGTGATTTCCGGTGGCGCCGTGTCTTGGAACTTTTATTAATAATAATAGTGATGGTATTTATTAAGCGCTTACTATGTGCAAAGCACCGTTGGGGAGGATACAAGGTGATCAGGTTGTCCCACGGGGGGCTCACGGTCTTCATCCCCATTTTCCAAATGAGGGAACTGAGACCCAGAGAATAATAATAATAATGATGGCATTTATGAAGCGCTTACTATGTGCAAGGCACTGTTCTAAGAGAAGTGAAGTGACGTGCCCAAAGTCACCCAGCTCTATGAACTAAGCCAATATACAGCACAGTTCGATGTGCCTCACAGTTGTACTTCCCAAGTGCTTAGTACAGTGCTCTGCACACAGTAAGCGCTCAATAAATACGATTGAATGAATGAATGAATGTTTTTCCAGTCCTGGTCATGAGTCCTCAGGAAATTATTTTCTGTTTATTCTGATGACTTGACACCTGTCCACATGTTTTGTTTTGTTTGTCTCCCTCTTCTAGACTGTGAGCCCATTGTTTGGGTAGGGACCGTCTCTAGATGTAGCCAACTTGTACCTCCCAAGCGCTTAGTACAGTGCTCTGCACACAGTAAGTGCTCAATAAATACGATTGAATGAATGAATGATTGGATAAGAGTCTTCTGAGTCTAGAAAGGCTACTTTTCCCTTTTTCCTTTGGAATATATTTTTTTCAATTTTTTTGTCCTTAATCCATTTACTGAGTATCAGAAGGTTGAGGGCCGGGAGTGTGTCTACCAACTCTGTCGTAGTGTACTCTCCCAAGTGCTCTGCACAAGTAAGCGCTCAATAAATACGATTGAATGAATGAGTGAATATAATTGCGTGAGTTGAAGGCCTGAAACACAATAGCGAAACATGGTGACAGTTACCCTGATTGCGCGTGTCTCGATTCAGACTGACCTGTAAGTATCAACCTTAATTGGGAGAAGCAGCGTGGCTCAGAGGAAAGAGCCCGGCCTTGGGAGTCAGAGGTCATGGGTTCGAATCCCGGCTCTGCCACATTTCTGCTGTGTGACCTGGAGCAAGTCACTTCTCTGAGCCTCAGTTACCTCATCTGTGAAACGGGGATTAAGATTGTGAGCCCTATGTGGGACAACCTGATCACCTTGTATCCCCCCCCAGCGCTTAGAACAGTGCTTTGGACATAGTAAGCGCTTCACAAATGCCATCATTAGTATTATAATTCGTGCCAGCAGAATTTGGGGGGCATCTCCCACGGGCGGAGACTGTACCACCCAAAAGAAATAGGAGGTAGTCCCCGACTTACAGTGCGGCAGGAGGAACAGCGGATGTAAGCTGACAAGTTTCCTAGTCAAAAGGGAAGGATATAAGTGCGCGAGCAGACGGATGAGAACTGCGCATCGTTTGTGTCCGAGATCAAAGGGAAACCTGATCTTATAGGGCGCTTTGCGCCTATTTTGTGTTCCTGGGGATGTTTCCGGTTCGGAGAAGAAATACCATCAAAGCCTCTCCAAACCAGCTGTCAGCATTGCACAAATCCAGGAGAAAGACTTGGCAAGTCATTCATTCATTCATTAAATCATGTTTATTGAGCAGTTACTGTGTGCAGAGCACTGGACTAAGCGCTTGGGAAGTCCAAGTCGGCAACATCCAGAGACGGTCCCTACCCAGCACCGGGCTCACAGTCTAGAAGGGGGAGACAGAGAACGAAACAAAACATGTTAACAAAATGAAATAAATAGAATAAATATGTACAAATAAAATAGAGTAATACGTACAAACATCTATACATCTATACAGGTGCTGGGGGGAGGGGAGGGAGGGAAGGCGGCGGGGAGGAGGGGGAGAGGAAGGAGGGGGCTAAGTGTGGGAAGGCCTCCTGGAGGAGGGGACCTCTCAGGGCTTGGAAGGGAGGAAGAGCTTGGTGGGTGTGCGGAGGGAGGGAATTCCAGGCCCTGGGGATGACGTGGGCCGGGGGTCGACGGTGGGACAGGCAAGAACGAGGCCTAACGGTGAGGAGATTAGCGGCGGAGGAGCGGAGGGTGCGGGCTGCGATGGAGAAGGAGAGAAGGGAGGTGAGGTAGGAGGGGGCCAGGGGATGGACGGCCTTGAAGCCCAGGGTGAGGAGTCAAGGCGGACTCCCTGAGTGCACAGCCAGTGGGTGAAAAAGTCACCCAGTCCAGCTGTAATATTTAATGATAGCATTTATGAAGCTTCCTATGTGCAAAGCACTGTTCTAAGTGCTGGGGTGGTTACAGGGTGATCAGGTTGTCCCACGGGGGGCTCACAGTCTTCATCCCCATTTGACAGATGAGGGAACTGAGGCCCAGAGAAGTGAAGTGACTTGCCCAGAGTCCCACAGCTGACAAGTGGCGGGGCCAGGATTTGAACCCATGACCTCTGACTCCAAAGCCCGGGCTCTCTCCAATGAGCCACGCTGCTTCTGAATGCCTACTGTATGCAGAACCCCATATTTAAGCGCTCGGGGGAGTACATTAGAGTTAATAGACCCCCCCCCCCCCCGCCTTCCCAATCCCTCCTCTCAGGTTGCTTGCAGTCTAGAATAATTCGAGGAAGGAGGAGAAGGGGGCTCAGTGTGGCTCAGTGAAAAGAGCCCGGGCTTTGGAGTCAGAGGTCATGGGTTCGAATCCCGGCTCCGCCACATGTCCACTGTGTGACCTTGGGCAAGTCACTCCCCTGAGCCTCAGTTCCCTCATCTGTAAAATGGGGTGAAGACTGTGAGCCCCCCCGTGGGACAACTTAATCACCTTGTATCCCCCCCAGCACTTAGAACAGTGCTTTGCACATAGTAAGCGCTTAACAAATGCCATCATCATTATTATTATTATTATGCCCACGAGGTAGAGTGTAAGTAATCTATATTGGAGAATGGTTTGTGAGAAGTGGGCAGGCCAGGAGCTTTTAAATAACTCGTCCCACTGGGACGAGTCTCTAAAAGGCGCAGACCTTAATTTATCCCCCAGCTGGCCGGTTTTAGTTACAGTACGCGCAAGAAGGGGTGCCCCTGAGAAACTCCGGGGAGTCGTCTTTCTTCTCCTGGAAGAATTTTCCAATGAGGTTCATTCCCCCCGCCCCCTCCGACTCTTTCCTTGGAAGTGCTCCTGGAAAGGAACCGCTTTGACCATCTGTCTGTCACAGTTGTAATGCCAGAAAGATGGGCCAGTGCAGGGACCCGATCGGATCAATTTAATTTCCTCTTGCTCTCCGACACACGGAGCAGTTGGGCCCGGGGAACCGGACGCCTCAGTGCGTCTGTAATCAATCAGTCGTATTTATTGAGCGCTTACTGTGTGCAGAGCACTGTTTCGACACAGATGTGTGGTACTGTATGTGGCTTCTCACCACTCTGGAGCAATCGATGGTATTTATTGAGCGCTTACTGCGTGCAGGGCACCGTACTAAGTGCTTGGGAGAGAACGGTATAGTAATGTAACCGACACCTTCCCTGCCGGGATCCTCCCAGGGGGACAGAAGGAGGTCCCTCTCTGCAGTCGTTTTGATCCCGTCCTTTCCGATGGGAGCGCAGGGGGCACGCGGGGTGGCCCGTTACCGGTCCGCGGGGCTGGCGGGGGGCGGAAGGTGGCAGAGCCCTTCCTCACCCTGAAATCTGATTGCCCGTCTGTTGGCCGCTGCATTTTTTGAAACCCGAGAGCGACCATTTGTCGGACTCAGCTGTCACTTCCTCCACCCAAAACGTGGTTTTTTTTCGCTCCCCCTCCGAGATAAGGCCCCCTGTCCACCCCCTCCCCGGGCCGAGAGCAGTTGGGAGCGTACGACGCTCCTCCCACCATCTGCCGGAGGCTTGGGATTCCGGGCCGGGTCCCAGCTGTTCCTGTTCGGATCGGTCCCGCCCTGGGGGAGGGCCCGGGGGGCCGAGGTTAAATGTAGCCGCCCGTCCCCGGGCCTCCGGACGGCAGCCGGCACCACGGGGGTGCCTCGGAGCGGCCCCCGTTAGCTCCGAGCCCCCCGCGCCCGGCCCTGCCTCCCCTCGCCTCACCACGTTTCCTCCGACGGGATTCCGAGCCCGGCAATTCAAGACGATCCTTCCGTCCAGGCCACATTGTCATTCCCAAGCGTGGCCCGCCTCTTGATTGCCGGAAAGAAATCTCCACCGGTTCGGCCGGACGCAAAGACCAGCCGCAGCCGAGAGAGACGAGGAGCCCGAAGCGGTGAGGCGGGCCCCCTCGGCTCGGTGACGCCGAGGTTCCCGAGCCCGGGGTCCCCCGCGCCGTCGACCCTTCGAAGAGCCCGCCGCCTTCGGAGGAGACGGAGCAAGATCGGGTGAGTCGGCCATGCCCGAGGGGAGAATCGAAAGCCCCCCGTCCCCTTCTCTCCCCAGGGACAGTAACCATGAGTGCCGGGTGTGCCGGGTCACGGTGGTCGGCCTGTCGGCCTACGCCAAGCACATTTCCGGCCAACTGCACAAGGACGGCGTGGACGCCCTGGAACGGGAAGAAGAGGAACGCAAAGAGGAAGATGAGGACGACGGGGAGGAGGAGGAAGAGTACTTTGACAAGGAGCTCGTTCAGCTAATAAAGCAACGGAAGGCGCAGAGCCGGTAAGTCGCCCGGTAATAATAACGGTGGCATTTATTAGGTGCTTACTATGGGCAAAGCACTCTTCTGAGCGCTGGGGAGGTTCAGGGTGATCAGGTCGGCCCACGGGGGGCTCCCCGTCTTCATCCCCATTTTCCAGATGAGGGTGCTGAGGCCCAGAGAAGTGAAGTGACTTGCCCAAAGTCGCACAGCAGACGTGTGGTCGAGCCGGGATTTGAACCCATGACCTCCGACTCCCGAGCCCGGGCTCTTTCCACTGAGCCACGCTGCTTCTCTAAGGGGAGGGCTGGGCTCTCAGCAGCCGTTCGGGCCGGGAGGGACTCTAGACTGTAAGCTTCATGTGGGTGGCGGATATGTCTGTCATGCTCTTCTACTCTCCCAAGCGCTTCATCCGGCGCTCTGCACACATTAAGCGCTCAGTAAATACTACCGACTAAGGCCGGGGCCCGACCTGTGTGGACCTGTCTCCCCCTCCCCATCCCCCTGCCGTAACTCCTTCCCCCGCAACAGCACCTGTATATATGTTTGTACAGATTTATTACCCTAATTTACTTGTACATATTTATTCTATTTATTTTATTTGGTTTATATGTTTTGTTGTCTGTCTCCCCCTTCTAGACTGTGAGCCCGCTGTTGGGCAGGGACCGTCTCTAGATGCTGCCAACTTGGACTTCCCAAGCGCTTAGTACAGTGCTCTGCACCCAGTAAGCGCTTTTGGCTCAATGGAAAGAGCACAGACTTGGGAGTCGGAGGTCGTGGGTTCTAATCCCGGCTCTGCCACTTGTCAGCTATGTGACTTGGGGCAACTCACTTAACTTCTCTGTGCCTCAGTGACCTCATCTGTAAAGTGGGGATTAAGACCGTGAGCCCCATGTGGGACAACCTGATCACCTTGTATCCCCCACCCCAGCGCTTAGAACAGTGCTTTGCACATAATAAGCGCTTAACAAATGCCATCAGCATCAATAAATACAATTGAATGAATGAATGAATGTGGAAATAGTAGAGCTAGCAGTGTAGAGGACCATGCAGTCATCCTCCCTTAATAATAATAATGATGGTATTTGTAAAGCACTTACCATGTGCAAAGCACTGTTCTAAGCGCTGGGGAGGAGACAAGGCGATCAGGTTGTCTCACACGGGGCCCACAGTCCCAATCCCCCTTTTATAGATGAGGTAACTGAGGCACAGAGAAGTTAGGTGACTTGCCCAAAGTCACACAGCTGACAGTTGGTGGAGCTGGGTCTTCTTTTGCGGGCTTTTAAACCGGGGGGACAAGGGGCCGTGAGCTAAATCGGGGAACTGATTTGGGTGGGGGCCCCCCACCCCCAGCGCCCACCCCTGGGGTCCCACCCATCGAAGTAGAGCAGAGTTGAGCTCAATGTGGAAGTTGTTGTTATGGCAGTTACTATTATTACGGTATCTAAGCACTCTGTGTCAAGCACTGGTCTAAGCGCTGGGGTAGATTCAAGTTCATCAGGTTAGACACAGTCCCTATAATAATAATAATAATAATAATAATAATAATAATAATAATAATAATGGCATTTATTAAGCACTTACTATGTGCAAAGCACTGTTGTAAGCGCTGGGGAAGTTACAAGGTCATCAGGTTGTCCCAAGTGGGGCTCACAGTCTTAATCCCCAATTTCCAGATGAGGGAACTGAGGCCCAGAGAAGTTAAGTGACTCACCCAAAGTCACACAGCTGGCAATGGGCAGAGCCGGGATTCGAACCCATGATCTCTGACTCCAAAGCCCGGGCTCTTGCCACTGAGCCACGCTGCTTCTATCACACCTGGGACTTCCCCTGTTACGGAGGAGGGATTACAGAGGTTTGTACTCTGCGAGAAGCAGCGTGGCTCAGTGGAAAGAGCCTGGGCTTTGGAGTCACAGGTCATGGGTTCAAATCCCGGCTCCACCACTTGTCAGCTGGGTGACTTTCGGCACTTCTCTGGGCCTCAGTACCCTCATCTGGAAAATGGGGGTGAAGACTGTGAGCCCCCCAAGGGACAACCTGATCACCTTGTAACCTCCGCAGCGCTTAGAACAGTGCTTTGCACATAGTAAGCGCTTAACAAATACCATCATCATCATTATTATTATTATTCTAAGGGCTGGGGGGATACAAGGTGATCAGGTTGTCCCACGTGGGGCTTACCGTCTTAATCCCTATTTTCCAGATGAGGTCACTGAGGCTCAGAGAAGTTAAGTGACCTGCCCAGCATCACACAGCAGACATGTGGCGGAGCTGGGATTCGAATCCATGACCTCGGACTCCAAAGCCCGGGCTCTTTCCACTGAGCCACGCTGCTTCTGTAGATTTCAGCCGTCAGCTGAAGGCTACATTCGTTATCTAGACTGTGAGCCCGCTGTTGGGTAGGGACCGTCTCTATATGTTGCCAACTTGGACTTCCTAAGCGCTTAGTACAGTGCTCTGCACACAGTAAGTGCTCAATAAATGTGATTGATTATCTGCCGGGGCCCGTAATTGCATCTCGGGGCGAGTGGCCAGCAGCCTTGGGCAGTGTAGTGTTTCTACTCTCCAGCAGAATTAGAATCCGGTTTATGTCTATTTTCCTGCCCCTCCCTATTGCTCTTTTGTAGTACTTTTGTGTCGGAGATTTGTAACGGGGAGCGGGGGAAAAAACCCACAAGTCTCGGCCCTGACTCAGAAGGAGAAGGATTTGTAGGTGGCGTCATGTCAGAGCAGTTGGTTCGTTTCGTGCGCTTTCAATCAATCAATCAATCGTATTTATTGAGCGCTTCCTGTGTGCCGAGCACTGGACTGAGCGCTTGGGAAGTCCAAGTCGGCAACATCTAGAGACGGTCCCTACCCAACAGCGGGCTCACAGGCTAGAAAGATGGCTTTCCCGTCTTTGGGAACGCCTCTCCCCCTCCCCTCCCCGCGACCTCCCCGGAGTCTTAAACCGATGGTGGCGACGTGTGTTTTTATATAGCTCCGTGCCGGCTGTTTGGCCCCACAGATGACATTCCTGCCGCCTCCTTGCCTAGCTGCCCCCAAGGCTGAGCTGCCCCCGACCTTTACTTTATTTGGGTCCCCAAAGCCCAGATTTCAGTCATCATCATCATCAATCGTATTTATTGAGCGCTTACTATGTGCAGAGCACTGTACTAAGCGCTTGGGAAGTCCAAATTGGCAACATATAGAGACAGTCCCTACCCAACAGTGGGCTCACAGTCTAAAAGGGGGAGACAGAGAACAAAACCAAACATACTAATAAAATAAATAGAAAAGCTATGCACAAGTAAAATAAATAAACAAATAAATAAATGAATAGAGTAATAAATATGCACAAACATATATACAGTCCAGATCAGTCAATCAATCAATAGTATTTATTGAGCGCTTACTATGTGCAGAGCACTGTTCTAAGCACTGGGGGGGATACAAGGTGATCAGGTTGTCCCACGGGGGGCTCACAGTCTTCATCCCCATTTTCCAGATGAGGGAACTCTGAGGCCCAGAGAAGTGAAGTGACTTGCCCAAAGTCACCCAGCTGACAAGTGGCGGAGCTGGGATTTGAACCCACGACCTCCGACTCCAAAGCCCAGGCTCTTTCCACTGAGCCACGCTGCTTGTGGGCAGGGGACGGGTCTACCTACCCTGTTGTGTTGTCATAAGGATAATAATAATGGTACTTGTTAAGCGCTTACTATGTGCCATCCACGCTTGACACCTAGAGAAGCAGCGTGGCTCAGTGGAAAGAGCCCGGGCTTTGGAGTCAGAGGTCATGGGTTCGAATCCCAACTCCGCCACGTGTCTGCTGTGTGACCTTGGGCAAGTCACTTCACTTCTCTGAGCCTCTGTTCCCTCATCTGTAAAATGGGGATTAAGATTGTGAGCACCACGTGGGGCAACTTGATCACCTTGTAGCCCCCCCAGCGCTTAGAACAGTGCTCTGAACATAGTAAGCGCTTAACAAATGCCATTATTATTATTATTATTATGCTTTAAGCGCTGGGGTAGATAAAAGCTAATCAAGTTGGACACTGCCCCCGTCTCACAGGGGCCTCACAGTCCAAATTCCTAATGTCTACATGAGGTAACTGAGGCCCAGAAAAATTAAGTAGCATGTGGCAGATCTGTGATTAGAACCCAGGTCTTTCCGACTCCCAGCCCCGGGCTGTACCCACTGAGCCACGCTGCTTCTCAAGCACTCCGAAGCACTTAATACAGTGCTCCACCCAAAGTAGGTGCTCAATAAATACCTTTGATCGTTCTTAAAGATGCTGCTTGAGAAGCAGCGTGGCTCAGTGGAAAGAGCCCGGGCTTTGGAGTCAGTGGTCAGGGGTTCAAATCCCAGCTCTGCCAATTGTCGGCTGGGTGACTTTGGGCAAGTCACTTCACTTCTCTGGGCCTCAGTTACCTCATCTGGAAAGTGGGGATGAAGACTGTGAGCCCCCCGTGGGACAACCTGATCACCTTGAAACCTCCCCAGTGCTTAGAACAGTGCACATAGTAAGCGCTTAATAAATGCCATTATTATTATTATTAAAGAACTGAGGGAGTACATCAATCCTTTAGTGGTATTTGAGTGCTTACTGTGTACCCAGCACGGTACTAAACACTTGGTAGGATTCAATGCAGCAGAGAGGGTGAATGCGATCCCTGCCCACGAGGTGTTTCCAGTCTACAGAGTAGATCATTCAGACATCCTTGGCCCGATCCGCAGCCCTGTCGGAATCATCATCATCATCAACAGGGAAGCAGCTCTGCAGAAATGATCCCTAGCCTAGGACTCAGAGGACCTGGGTTCCAATCCCAGCTCCGTCACTCTCCTCGGGCAGCCAAGTCCTTCCAACCCTCAGACCTGGGCTTTATCCACTAGGCCACACTGCTCCTCGGCCCTTGTAGAACAAGGGCCCTTCAACACCATCACTTCCTTGTCTGCGCATTTGGGGTTTTATCGGGACCCCGTCCGATACCACCGAGCCTCCCGTGGCCGCGTTTCTGGGACAGGCGAAGGACCCGATCCTTGGCATCCTCTGGCGTCTGAGCTGCTTATGAACTGCTAAATCCCGTGTCACAAAGCTCTGACCCCGAAGTCTGGCGTTGGGAATTCTCTCCTCTGACCCCTGCTCTGAGTCCACCTTTATAGTTAATTCGTCCCCCTTAGGTTTGTCCTCCCTGCTCCCCCTTCTAGGCTGTAAGCTTGTTGCGGGTAGGGAATGTGTCCGTTTTTTGGAGCTCTGACCCCCAAGTCTGGCGTCGGGAATTCTCTCCTCTGACCCCTGATCTGAATTCACCTTTGTAGTTAATCCGTCCCCCTTAGGTTTGTCCTCCCTGCTCCCCCTTCTAGACTGGAAGCTTGTTGCGGGTAGGGAATGTGTCCATTTTTTGAACCTCTGACCCCTAAGTCTGGCGTCGGGAATTCTCTCCTCTAACCCCTGCTCTGAATTCACCTTTATAGTTAATCCGTCCCCGTTAGGTTTGTCCTCCCTGCTCCCCCTTCTAGACTGTAAGCTTGTTGCGGGTAGGGAACGTGTCCATTTTTTGGTATATCGTACTCTCCCAAGCGTTTAGTACAGCGCTCTGCACACTGTATGTGCCCAGAAAATACGACGGAATGAATGAAAGGCGGACAATCCCAGCTTCCCATTCCCAGCGCTCTCCTGGCTTTGATGATGATGATGGCATTTGTTAAGCGCTTACTATGTGCAAAGCACGGTTCTAAGCGTTGGGGAGGTTACGGTGTGATCAGTTTGTCCCACGAGGGGCTCACAGTCTTAATCCCCATTTTACAGATGAGGTCACTGAGGCCCACAGCTGACAGTTGGCGGAGCCGGGATTTGAACCCGTGACGCGTGAGCTTCGACGGCTCAGAAGGCACAAACTCCGTAGCCTTTCCCAACCCCAGGTGCCCTAAAATAACCGGATTCTTTTGACTCTCTGGCTCTCACTTCTGTACCCAGAGCGGGTCGCTTCGCCGATTCCCCGTGGGCGGCGTCCACGTCTTACTCCATTTCCCGACCTCCAAGTCTTGCCAGCAGTAACGAGGGGGAGCGAGCGGGAATGTGGAGCGGAATCCCGGAGTTCCGGGAGGCGGCGGGGTTTCCTCTCCGCCGGAGGTGGGTGAGTTTTGGTATCCCTGAGGAGAAACTTCTCGTTTTCCAGGCAAGAAGCAGCTTCCTCAGCCGGCCCGGAGCCGAACCCGGATGACAGCAGACGGTCCCAGTGGCGCAGAGAAGAGCGAGCTTCGTACCAGGACCGAGAAGACTACGACCAGCCGGCCTGGCAGCACCGGGGCCCCGCCCCGTGGGAGCGGAAGTGGGAGGACGGCTTCGGGGGGGTCCTGGAAAGCCGGCTTTCCCCACTCGCTGAGGAGCGGGAATGGGCCGAGGGGCCGCCCCGGGCCACCGTGGCACAAGGGTCCCGGAGGGCCCCCGAGTTGGTTCCACGGGCACGGGGGCTCCGGCGGGGCCTGGCACCCGCCCGGGGGCTCGTTGGATTGGGCCCGAGGTGGGCCGGGAAGGAACTCCGCCTGGCACAACGAAGGAGCGGGCGGCTTTCCCAGTTGGCATCTGAACGGCCCCAGCGGGAACTGGAAAGCCGGCCCCCGGAGCGGAAAGAGTTGGAATTACCGCGGCGGTCCGGGAGACAAGTTTCAGTCGGGGAGAAACAGGAGCTCTAACTGTCCAGTGGAAGACGGGAGCCCCGCGTGGAACAAGAAGTTAAACAAATCAAGCAAGTACTCCTCGGAGAGGTACAGCTGGCAACGGCAAGACGACGACGGCCCCTACAGAGGCCCCAGTTTCCCCGGCGACAGGCATCCCGCCGAGGGGCCGCCCGATTTCGACGGCGCCAAACCCCCGGAGAGCCAGACCCCGACGCCGGCGGAGGGCCCGGCTTCCCGGGGCAGCGGGAGGGGCGGCGGAGGGGGCCGGGAGAGGCCGCGCCGCTGGAGCCCGTACCCGTCCCAGAAAACCCTGGAGCCCGCTGCCAGCCTGAAGGAGCTGGCGGCCAAGAAACCAGAGCAGAGCGACCCCCACTCCTTCCTGTCCTGCCCCATCCCCACCAGAATCCTGAAAGATCCCAAAGCCGACGTCCCCCAGAGCAGCCCAGAGCCCACCCCGCCCGGGCCCCCGGGCCAGAAGGCCGCGTCCGGCGGTCCCGGCCCCCGGGCCGGAGGGCGGCCCGAAGCAGAGAGGGTTCCGAGCACCAAGATGCCATCGATCAAGTCCCCTCTCCTTCCGGGCCCGAAGCCGGGACCTCCGAAGCAAGATCCCAAGACCCCGTCGGGCCCCATACCGCCATCCCCCCCGCCGGGAGAACCTCAGCGGCGCCCGAGCGATCCCGGCGCCGGGGGCGGCCGGACTTCCTCCCACCACATCTCCAAGCTGCGCGGCTCCTGCTCCCGGCCCCCGCGAGGACACAAGGAAGGGGCGGAGGGGGCCCGGCGGGAGCCCGGCGACAGCCTGAGCGAAGCGCTGCGGAGAGCCAAGGAGGTGCTGCGTTGCAGCTCACCGCTGCAGAACTCCCGGGCCCGGGCGCCGGCCAGCGGGAGCCCCCAGGAGAAGGAAGCGAGGGCGGCGGGGGGACGCCGGGACTCCTGGGCCGGGGGGCCGCGGGGCCACGGCCCGGAGGACAACAGCGACGGGGAGCCCTCCGACACCGAAAGATCCGGCGCGGGTGCCCCCCGCGGGCCCGACGGCAGCGCCGCCTCCGAGGGGGACTGTCGGCTGTCCGGGAGGCAGTCCGGGGCCTCCGCTCCGGCCCGGAAAGAGGCCGGATTCCCCGGGGAGCCCGCACCGGGCCCCAAGGGCCCCGTGGCCGGCGGAGGGGAGGACGATCCGGCCAAGCCGACCGGGGCCTTGGAGCCGGAGGCCTCGGAGGAGGGCGGCCTGGAAGCCGAGCTCCAGAAGGCCGGGGCCGGCCAGGCTCCGGGCCCGCTCCTGCCGGAGCTGAGCAGGCTGGGCTTCCCGGCCTCCCTGCAGCGGGACCTGACGCGGCACATCAGCTCCAAGAGCAAAGCCGGCGCCCACCTCCCCGAGCCGAACCTCAACAGCGCCCGGCGCATCCGCAACGTGAGCGGCCACCGGCGCGGCGAGGCGGAGAAGGAGTCGGGCCTCAAGCCCACGCTGCGCCAGATCCTCAGCGCCTCCCGGCGCAACGTCAACTGGGATCAGGTCATCCAGCAGGTCTCCAAGAAGAAGCAGGAGCTGGGAAAGGGCCTTCCCAGGTGAGCCGCCGCCTTCCCCCCCTCCCTCGCCCCCGACGCACGCCGGCTGGGCTCCGAGGGGGACCCCCGTACCCCGGCGAGGCGGGAGGGAAGCGGCGCTGAGCGTGGAGCGGGATCGGGGGCTTCGGTGCCGTACGATTTAAAGAGACCCGTGGAGTAGTAACGGCGGGAATCGTGTGGCCTTTCTCATCCACGGTACGCTGTACTAAGCTCTTCCCCGATGCTATTGACCAGAGGGAGGAGACGGATGGGCAGGGCTGCTGTTCTTCGTCAATTAATAGATGGTCTCTATTGCGCTCTTAATGTATGCAGAGCTCTGTACTAAGCGCTTGGGAAAGTACAACACAGAGCCTTCCTTGCCCACAGTGAGCGTGCAGTCTTCTCAGAGCCTTGGGGGCCACCGCCGAGATAGTAATAATAATAATAATGGCATTTATTAAGGGCTTCCTCTGTGCAAAGCACTGTTCTAAGCGCTAGGGAGGTTACAAGGTGATCAGGTTGTCCCAAAGGGGGCTCACAGTCTTCATCCTCCTTTTACAGACGAGGTAACTGAGGCACAGAGAAGTTAAGTGACTTGCCCAAAGTCACCCAGCTGACAGTTGGCAGAGCTGGGATTTGAACCCATGACCTCTGACTCCGAAGCCCGGGCTGTTTCCACTGAGCCACACTGCTTCTCAGTAGGCCGCCGCTAGCCAGTTTATGTTCACCAAGGGCCACATTATGTACTCAGAGAAGCAGCGCGACTCAGTGGAAGGAGCCCGGGCTTTGGAGTCAGAGGTCACGGGTTCAAATCCCAAGTCCGCCAACTGTCAGCTGTGTGACTCTGGGCAAGTCACTTCACTTCTCTGGGCTTCAGTAACCTCATCTGTAAAATGGGGATGAAGACTGTGAGGCCCCGTGGGACAACCTGATCGCCTTGTATCCTTAAAGAACAGTGCTTTGCACATAGTAAGCGCTTAATAAATGCCATTATTATCATTATTATTATTATTGGCCCACCCCTTTTCAGGGCAGCCAAGGTCCCGGGAAGTGAGCTTACGCAGAGTGGCCGGGGCATCCCCTCTTGGTTGTCCCCAGCCAGGCCGGGCTAGATTTTTGAGCCCGCTCCCTCCTTCCAGATTTGGCATAGAGATGGTCCCCCTGGTGCAGAATGAACAGGAGGGGCTGGACATGGACGAGGAGCCCGACCTGTCCAGCCTGGAGGGCTTCCAGTGGGAAGGGATCTCCATCCCGGCGGCCCCCAGCCCGGGCAGGAAGCGCAGCCTGTCGGAGAGCAGCGTCGTCGTGGACAGGGCCTCGCCCGTCTTCGGTTTCTTCGGCGAGCAGGCTTCCGGCAAGGAGAACGAGCCACGGCCGGCGGTCCCGGCCTCCCACTCGCTGCGGGCCCTCCAGGGCCAGAAGGCGAGCGGCGGCCCGTGGATCGGCCTCAAGCAGGAGGCGGCCCCCCTGGCCGCCGAGAGGCCGGATGGCGTGGCCGGCCGGAGGCGGCAGAGCGTCCAGCTGCCCCCCGGCCGGGCCACCCCCCCGGGGACCGGAGACGGGGACCGGGGCCGCCGGGAGGGGCCCGCCCAGGAGAGCAACGGGGAAGGAAACCGCCCGTCTTCCTCGTCCACCCTGGCCACCTCCAGCCTGGCGGACGCGGCCACCGACAGCAGCTGCACCTCCGGGGCCGAGCAGAACGACGTCCAGGGGCTCCGGAAGAAGCGGAGAGCCACGGGCGTGAGTGTGCGGGGGGCCGGGCGGGCACCACACCGGGGGGTTGGCCCGGCCCGGGTCTGCCGCCTCGGCTTCGGAGGGCACGGGATGCCCCGCGCTTCCCGAGCCCCGGTTTTGGTTCCGGGGAAGTCGTCTCCCGCCCGCCCTCCCGGCGTCTCACGTCACCCCACCTGACCCTTGGCCGCTTCTGACTGCCCTGCTCGGGTCTTCCCTGCTTCTGGCCGCGGCCTCCTCCACTCCGAGTTCCCCGGAACCCGATCCGGCGAGGCCGGGCCCAGCGTGAGGTCATTTCCCAAACGGTCCGCCGCCAGCCTTGACTCCGGAATGCCCCCGGGGCCTCCCCGTGACCCGTTCTCACCAAAGGCCATTCCTGGCACTCCGGGCCGGCTCCGGGCCGGCCGCGGGCCTTTGGAGTCTCGTCCAAAGGGCAGGCGGAAAAGCTGGACTTCATAAACCCTGGTGATTTTCTTCCTCCTTTGGCCCACCCCGCCCCAAGGCAGCCCCCACAGAGCCCGGAGACTGCTCTCCCGCAGACGCTGGCCCGGGATGATGATAATAATAATAATAATGATGGTATTTATTAAGCGCTTACTTTGTGCCAAGCACTGTTCTAAACGCTGGGAAGGTTACAAGGTGATCAGCCACAAGCCACGATCCCGGCTGTTCTAGTTCTTCTCCCTTCTAGACTGTGAGCCCGCTGGTGGGTAGGGACCGTCTGTATATGTTGCCAACTTGGACTTCCTAAGCGCTTGGTCCAGTGCTCTGGACACAGTAAGCGCTCAATAAATACGATTGAATGAATGAATGAATGAGGTTGTCCCACATGGGGCTCCCAGTCTTCATCCCCATTTTCCAGATGAGGTCACAGGCCCGGAGAAGTGAAGTGACTTGCCCAGAGTCACCCAGCTGACAGTTGGCAGAGCCGGGATTTGAACCCATGATCTCTGACTCCAAAGCCCGGGCTCTTTCCACTGAGCCACGCTGCGTCCCCCTGAGCCCTCCCCCTCTGGGTCTTGGAGGGGCAGTGTGGGTCAGTGGAAAGAGCATGAGCTTTGGAGTCAGAGGTCATGGGTTCGAATCCCGGCTCCACCAATTCAGCTGTGGGACTCTGGGCAAGTCACTTAACTTCTCTGAGCCTCAGTTCCCTCATCTGTAAAATGGGGATTAAGATGGTGAGCCCCCCGTGGGACAACCTGATCAATCAGTCAATCAATCAATCGTATTTATTGAGCGCTTACTGTATGCAGAGCACTGTACTAAGCGCTTGGGAAGTACAAGTTGGCGACATATAGAGACAGTCCCTACCCAAACAGTGGGCTCACAGTCTAGATCACCTGGTTTCCCCCTCAGTGCTTAGAACTGAGAACTCAGTGCTTGAGAAGCATTGTGGCTCAGTGGAAAGAGCCTGGGCTTGGGAGTCAGAGGTCGTGGGTTAGAATCCCAGCTCTGCCACATGTCTGCTGTGTGACCCTGGGCAAGTCACTTAACTTCTCTGAGCCTCAGTGACCTCACCTGTAAAATGGGGATTAAGATTGTGAGCCCCATGTGGGACAACCTGATCACCTTGTATCCCCCCCAGTGCTTAGAACAGTGCTTTGCACATAGTAAGCACTCAACAAATGCCATCATTATTATTATTATTATTATTATTATTACCCATCACTTCTGCTCTCCCAGCCCCACCCTGAAGCCAAAGGGGGCCAGAGCTCCCCTACTTCACCCCACACTCTGGGAGCCCTCGGGCAGGGAGCTTAGGGGAAAAGCAACATGGCCTAGCGGATAGAGCACAGGCCCGGGAGTCGGAAAGACCTGGGTTCTAGTCCCAGCTCTGCCACCCCTTGGCCGTGTGACCTTGGGCAAGCCACCTCTCTGGGCCTCAGCCACCTCATCTGTAAAATGGGGAATAAGACTGTGAGCCCCATGCGGGCCGGGGACTGAGTCCAATCCGATTACCTCGTATCTGCTCCCGTGCTTAGAGCGGCGCCCGGCTTAACAGATGCCACTCATAAGCAGCAGCAGCTAAAAAGCAGCGTGGCTCAGTGGGAAAGAGCCCGGGCTTTGGAGTCAGAGGTCGTGGGTTCAAATCCCGGCTCCGCCACTTGTCAGCTGGGTGACTTTGGGCAAGTCACTTCACTTCTCTGGGCCTCGGTGACCTCATCTGTCAAGTGGGGATGAAGACTGTGAGCCCCACGTGGGACAACCTGATGACCTTGTAACCTCCCCAGCGCTTAGAACAGTGCTTTGCACGTAGTAAGTGCTCAATAAATGCCGTTATTATTGTTATTTAAAAAAAGGGGGCAGCCTGGATCCTAAGGGTACCCGGGGAGGGTGCCGTCACCTCCTCCCCTATCTCTCCCGGCTCTTCCTGCTCCTGGTGGAATCGCCGTCCCTCCCCTCGGTCTCGGCCGGAGAGGATCCCTAGGTTTTCCACACTCGCCGCCTATTCACCCCAGGTCCCGGGGAGGTGTGTCCGCCGCCTGTGAGGTTGGGCCCCGATTGAAGGTTTGTGAGCGGCCGTACGGACCGTGGGCCAACAACCCGAACGTCTTCCGCCCTGGCTTTGCGCTGGGGTGCGGAGAGCGGTTCTGTGGGCAAGGCAACTCCCTCCGGCACCCAGGAGGCCCGGGTTGGGCCTTGCAGATCAGCCAGCCTTCGGACCATTTGTTTCTGGGGAAAGGGGAGGAATATCGGGGCACCCTTGCTTCGGGGGGGCCCCGGCAGCCTGGTGCCCTCGGGGGCAGGACCTGAGCCGGGGTTCGGAAGCAGAGCCTCACACTTAGAGGAGGGTGGCTCTTTGATTTCAGAGGGTTTCCAACACGCTGCCATGCAGAGGGTGACAGAGAGGACTTCCTCACTTCTGTCCCTTGAGCGAGGAAGGAAGCGAGCAGACTCTCCCTCTCCTCAGGCCCTGTTTCTCTTCGGTGGCCTCAGTCTTGGAAAGCAGGCGACCGTGTTAGCGGGACTAACGGATGACCTCGTTTTTCTCCGACAGGATGGGTCTTCTCCTGAAATTCCGAGCCCTGAGAGAAAGAACAAAAGAAGGAAAATTAAAGGCAAGAAAGGTACGGGGACAGTAGGTCACCATCACCAGCTCTGGTCTCCGAGCAGGTGGCCCTGTCGAACTCGGTCCGTAGCCTCGGTTTCCCCACAACCGCATGTCCGGCGGTCTCCGGCCCCGCGGGGGAGTTGGCGACCTGGGCTCTGCCCCCCGATCTTTCCGGCCGGGCTGTCCTTCCGAAGGACGAGGGGGAAGCCTGGCGGCTAGAGCGCAGGCCCATTAGTCAGAATGACCTGGGTTCTTGCTACGGCTCCGCCACTTGTCTGCTGTGTGACCTTGGGC
Source organism: Tachyglossus aculeatus (assembly GCF_015852505.1). NCBI lineage: Eukaryota > Metazoa > Chordata > Mammalia > Monotremata > Tachyglossidae > Tachyglossus > Tachyglossus aculeatus. The sequence goes on from NW_024044828.1 coordinate 18,957,325, forward strand.
AAGTCGCTTCACTTCCCTGGGCCTCAGTGACCTCTTCCGTAAAATGGGGACTAAGACTGGGAGCCCCCTGTGGGATGTGGACTGTGTCCAACCTGAATAGCTTGGATCTCCCCCTTCTAGACTGTGAGCCCACTGTTGGGTAAGGACCGTCTCTATATGTTGCCAACTTGGACTTCCCAAGCGCTTAGTACAGTGCTCAGCACACAGTAAGCGCTCAATAAATACGATGAATGAATGAAAATGAATGAATCTACCCCGGTGCTTACAGATACCATCGTTGTTGTTGTTATTATAAGGGGCAGCTTGCCCCCGGGGTCAAGCCGAGACCCAAGATTTGAGCCCAGGGTGCCACGGTGGACGGGACAGGTCGGAAGGTCCTTGGGTAGGGGAGAGAAAGGGGACAGATTCCCCCGGTCAAAATGGGGTGGCCTCCCCAGAACCGTAGTTCAGACCCGACGGAGTCCCCGAGGCCTTGCTTGAGGTAGCTAACCCCACGGTGCCCCTGTCCTTTCTCTTTTTCCGTTTGCCTTCCCTCCGAAGTGGTTCTCAGTGGCAGCACGGAAGGTGGCGTGCCGGGCACAGCCCACTCCGTGCCGCCAGCCGATGCCCCAGCCCGGCCAGCGGGCCTGAGGCTTTTGGTGCCGGGGGGGGAGCCTCCTGGGACGCTGGAATCGGCCCGCAGGAGGGCAGGGAGGGCACCTTCCCAGCCAGTCGCGGGCCCGGGGCTCCGAGGTGGGGCCGGGGCCGCCGGACTGCCACCCCCCGTGCCCGGCCGGGGGTCCCTCCCCGCCTTGCGGTGAGTGGAGTCGCGTGCCGTGTCCCCCCCCGGCAGAGCGATCGCAGGTAGACCAGTTGCTGAGCATCTCCCTGCGCGAAGAGGAGCTGAGCAAGTCTCTGCAGTGCACGGACAGCAGCCTCCTGCAGGCCCGGGCCACCCTGCAGGCCGCCTACGTCGAAGTTCAGCGTCTGCTCGTCCTGAAGCAACAGGTACTGGGGAGCCGGAGGGGGCCGCGCGCCCACCCGCAGCCGGGGGACCCGGGGGCGGTTCCTCCGGGGAGCCAGTCTCTCCGGGAAGGACCGAAGGAAACCCCCTTCCTCCCCAGATAACGATTGAGATGAGCGCCCTGAGGACGCATCGGATCCAGATTCTCCAGGGGTTGCAAGGTGCCACCGTAGGGCCCTGGGCTGGGGCTCCCTCGCCTGCATCCCTGTTGGTCCGCTCTGGGGGTGGTGGCGGGGGGGGTGGTAGTAGTAGAGTATTTACTGATCACCCACTGGGCGCAACACGCTGTCCTGAGCACTTGGGAAAGTACAGCGGATACCCGGGGTACGTTCTTTGCGCACTGTAGTGCTCGTCAGGTGGTGCGGGCTCACGGGGCCTGCCCAGAAGCCTCGCTGGCCTCGGCCTGGACAGCATCTTAAGCCTCCTTTGATTTCAGCCAGCCCAGTCCCCAGAATTGTTCTCTAGACCCTGTGTGTGTTTGTTGTGTGTGTGTGTGTGTGTGTGTGTGTGTGTGTGTGCGCTCTTCCTGCCACTCCAGAAACCTACGAGCCTCCTGGCCAAGCGTCTCAGGGCCCCAGCCACGTCTCGGGCGAACGCAAGAACAGGTCTCAGGCGGCCGCGGGGCCCCCTTTCCCCGCTTTCCCGGACACCCCCTCTTCCCAGCTGGCCCCGTCGGGCCCGGGGACCCCCGCCCAGGACAACCCCCCGCCTGCGCCCCACACGCCCGCTCCAGACTCCTCAGTGCAGGTCAAGCAGGAGCCCGTATCGCCCAAACAAGGAGAAGAGGACAGCATCGCCAGGCCCCAAGACGCGGTCTCCGCCGCCTCCGAGGGATTCCTGCCGGCCCACAGTACGTCGCCTCCCTCCTCCTCCTCCTCCTCCGTCTCATTCTCCTCCTTTCGGACGGACGGGAGCGGGGTCCCTAGCCGGGGGGGGGAGCGGGATGCCCGTGGCGGGCCTAGGGGTCCGCCGGTGCCGGATTCGGGGCCTGGAAGAGAGGGTGAGAAGTCGGTGAAGGAGGGGGCCCGGCCCCAGCTCCCTTGCTTCCCGCCCGCGTTGTCAGCTGGCTCGCCACCCCCCTGGGTCAGGGTCACGCAGGTCCCATGCCCGTCTGTGCCTTTGGGCCTCGAGAAGTCTTACCCGTTGGCCTTCCTTCCACTGCCGCGTCAAGGCCGCATCCCGCCGTGACGCTCCGCGAGGCGGTTTACCGAGGGTCCCACCCTTCCCCGGGCTGGCCAGTCAAGTCCCGGGGCCTAGCACCTCGCATTTCCCCGACCAGATCCTGGCAGGGATTCCCCTGCTTTTTATAAAATGTCACGACGGCCGTAAAGGCACCGGTCCCCAAGCAGCAGGCGAAGCCCAAACGAATGGGGTCTGAATTCCGATTAAGCAGTAGAGGCCCCGAGATCCCCATGCGTGTTTTTGCTCAGAAGAGAGGGAGCCAAGGGTTAAGGAGCCGGTTCTCCCCCAGGAACGGTTGTCCTCCCATCTCAGAACGGATGTAGCCCGGGGGTGGAGCCGCCACAAGCGTTCCCAACCCAAGGGCCCGGTGCCTCTCCGGGCCCCTTTGTCCGTAGTAGAGGAAGGAACGGGATTTTTTGAGCACCCCTTGGGGGTCGGGGCACTGTACTAAGTGCTCGAGAAGTGGCCTGTCCCCCACCCACAAGAAGTCTCCGCTCTGAAGGCGAGGGGAAGCGCAGGTGAAATTCCGTACCAATAGTAATCCACGTAAATGATGGACTGTGCAATTGAATAAACATCTATCGCTCTGCACTTCTGCCGGTAATTTGAATTCGGTGCTTTTCCAGTTTCCCCCCATCTCTTCTCCCCGGCACCTTTCCTTGGCTGCTTCCCCCGTCTCCCCCCCTTCCGCCCCCCGGCTCAGCCACCGTCCGCCCTGGCAGGAGCCGGGCTGCCCCCGCAACCCCAAGTCCCGGGCCGGCCCGGCGGGAGGGGAGTGGACGTGGCGGGGGTCTTCCCCTGCCCGGATCGGGTGGCACCCAGGGGGGTCGGAGAGCCCGAGGGCCGGGCGGTCACGGTGCCCCTTCCTCCCCTCCCCCAGGAGAGCTGGGCGACCACGCCGCCGTGTTCCCCATCATCACAGCCACGCTGTCCCTGGCCGAGCTGACCGAGAGCTTCCGGCAGGCCAGTCGGCAGCTCGGGCTGCCGGCGGGGCGGCCGGACCCGCCGCCGCCGCCCGCCCCGGCGAGCCCCGGGCATCCCGACGGCAGAAACAAGGGCCGGCCACCTGCCGCCGGCCCCTCGGCCGGGGAGCCCTGCAGCAGCTCCCTGCCCGCCCCGGCCGGCGCCGCCCCACCGGGGAAGGAGCCCCGGCAGCCCGGCCCGGGGACCGAGACGGCCCCGGCCTGCGCCGAGGGCAGGGCGGGCAAGAAGAAGAAGAAGCTGAGGAAGAAGAAGACCCTACGGGCCACCCACGTGCCCGAGAACAGCGACACGGAGCAGGACGTGGCCACCGCCAAGCCCGCCAGGAAGCTCAAAGCCGGGAAGGGCTCCAAGGGGGGCGAAGGTCACGACGTCCACTCTGCCGCGGCGGGGAAGCGGGCGGGCCGATTCGCCGGGCGAGGGAGGGGACGGGGGCGGGCCCGCCAAGGACGACTCCGACAGCGACTCTTCCCTGGAGGTGCTGGAGATCCACACCCCGCGGGGCGAGGTGGTGGCCATCGACTCGTCCGACTCGGGAGACGGGAAGCCCGACAGCCCGTCAAAGAGGGACCCCTCGGCGGCCCCCGAGGTCCCCTTCCCGCAGGCCTGCGACGAGGTCAGCTCCACCAGCGAGATCGGGGCGGTGGACAAGGACGCCGTCCGCAGGAGGTGAGGCCACGGGGGGCCCGGGGCGCGGGCGGGCCGGGGCCATGCGCGTCGGAGCAGCGGGCAGGCCGGCGGTGGGTGGTCAGACTGGCCGGGGCCCGCCAATCGGGGCCGGGCCCCTCCGTTGTCTTGCAGCGTGGCCGAGACTCAGACCTCCATCTCCTCAATCGGGGGATCCAAGACCCCTTCAGGTATTTAACCACCCCTTGCCGCCCAGTAACCAGGCAGAGTCAGGGCAAGTCCCCTCGGCGCGGCCTGCCGGCTCCTGCCCCGCTCCCTTGACGTCGCCAGCCCCGTCCCGGCCACGTTTGTCCGCGGGGGAATCACACCGTCGTTCTGTTTGTTCCCTCCGCAGCTTCCGAGTGTAAATCAGAGGGCCCCCACTATAGCACAGGTGGGTTTTCCGCGGGAGAATGGGATCCCGGCCAGGGGAGGAGGCGGAAGGCGGGCACCTCCCATCCCGCGGCCCCGTTCCGCGCCAGGCCATCGGACGGTCGCCCCGCGGACCCCGGGTCCGAAGGGATCGGGGAGAAGCCCCGGTGGTTGCGGGCCCCCCGGGGCTACTCTCCGAACACTGGGTCAGACGTCCGGGCTGGGCGAAACCTGTGTCTGGCAGAAATGTCCTCGGAGCCCGGAGAGGATGAGGAGCCCACCGAGGGGAGCTTCGAGGGGCACCAGGCGGCAGTGAACGCCATCCAGATCTTCGGGAACCTCCTGTACACGTGTTCGGCCGATAAGACCGTCCGGGCCTACAACTTGGTGGTGAGCGGCGGCCCCGCGGGCCGGATGCGCTCCTCGGGCCTGTGGCCAGCATTTCCCCTCTGGGCCCCACCCCGAGGGACCGGGAAAACCGCCCCCCCCCGGAAAAGCAAGGTTATCCAATGTCCCTCCCTCCCCCAGTAATGATTTCAGGAGAGCTAACACTAGGGCCACGGATCACGGGGGCTCCTCGGGATCCGCTCGAACCGGATTTTTGTTTCGCTGTAACGTGCCGGTCGGTTCCCCCGAAGAGACATTGTGGTTCTCGAGGAGACTGACCCTCGGGCGTATCCCCACGCTTTCCGGGAGAGCAGACGTGGGGAACGCGTGCGGAGAGGGGTCCGGAAGAGGCGCCTGATCGCGACCGCCCCTGCCATCCTCCCCTCTCCCTCATCCCCTTCATCTTCTAGACTGTGAGCCCACTGTTGGGTAGGGACCATCTCTATACGTTGCCAACTTGTACTTCCCAAATACTTAGTACAGTGCTCTGCACACAGTAAGCTCTCAGTAAATACGATTGAGTCCCCTACCGCCGGCCCTCCTTTGGTTCTGCTGGGCCGGGGTCCCCGGGGGTGGTCCTCGGGGCCGGTGCCGACCCGTTCCCGGGTTTTGCCTCAGAACAGGAAGTGCGTGGGCATCTTCGAGGGGCACACCTCCAAAGTGAACTGCCTCCTGGTGGCACAGACCAACGGGAAGAACTGTGCCCTGTACACCGGTTCAAGTGACCACAGCATTCACTGCTACAGCCTCAAGGTATCCACCGTGCCCCCGGATTCTGGCGAGGAGCCTTCCCGGGCCCACCCCTGTCCGAGGGGGAGGCCGTGAGCCCACTGTTGGGTAGAGACTGTCTCTATATGTTGCCAATTTGTACTTCCCAAGTGCTTAGTACAGTGCTCTGCACACAGTAAGCGCTCAATAAATATGATTGAAGATGATGATGATGCCCATTTTGGGCTTCACCTCACCGGCTTGCTGGGATTGCTGTATTTGCTCCATGCCGTGGGAACCAGGAACCCCCCTCCCGCCCGCCGATGTGGGATAGGGACCGTGTCCGGCCTGCCCACGTCGTATCCACCCCAAGCCTAAGAGCGGCGCTTGGCACGTGTTAATTCCGCCGGAAGCAGCGTAGCCCGGCGGAAGAGCACGAGGTTGGGAGTCGGAGGGCCTGGGTTCTAATCCCGGCTCTGCCATTTGCCCACAGGATGGTCGTGGACAAGCGCTGGTCCCTTTAGTCCCGCCTTACCGCCTTACCTCCTTCCCTTCCCCACAGCACCTGTATCAATCAATCAATCATATTTATTGAGCGCTTACTGTGTGCAGAGCACTGTACTAAGCGCTTGGGAAATACAAGTTGGCAACGTATAGAGACAGTCCCTACCCAACAGTGGGCTCACAGTCTAGAATACCTGCATATATACATATATGTACCTGTATATATGTATATATGTTTGTATGTATTTATTACTCTATTTTACTTGTACATATCTATTCTATTTTACTTTGTAAATATGTTTTGTTTTGTTCTTTGTCCTCCAGGAGGCCTTCCCAGACTGAGCCCCCTCCTTCCTCTCCCTCTCCATCCCCCCCCGCCTTACCTCCTTCCCTTCCCCACAGCACCTGTATATATGTATATATGTTTGTACGGATTTATTACTCTATTTTACTTGTACACATCTATTCTATTTATTTTATTTTGTTAATATGTTTTGTTTTGTTCTCTGTCTCCCCCTTCTAGACTGTGAGCCCCGTGTTGGGTAGGGACCGTCTCTAGATGTTTCCAACTTGGACTTGCCAAGTGCTTAGTACAGTGCTCTGCACACAGTAAGCGCTCAATAAATACGATAGATTGATTGATTTGGTGGCCCTCCGTCACCTCCTGCGGGTCCTCTCCTTGGGTCCTCTCACTTTCATTCATTCATTCATTCAGTCTTGTTTATTGAGTGCTTACAGTGTGCAGAGCACTGGACTGAGCGCTTGGGAAGTCCAAGTCAGCAACAGATAGAGATGGTCCCTACCCAGCAGCGGGCTCACAGTCTAGAACGGGGAGACAGACAACAAAACAAAAGACAGGTGTCAAAGTTGTCAGAACAAATAATAATAATAATAATGGCATTTATTAAGCACTTACTATGTGCAGAGCACTGTTCTATTCGCTGGGGAGGTTACAAGGTTGTCCCACGGGGGGCTCACAGTCTTCATCCCCATTATCCAGGTGAGGGAACTGAGGCCCAGAGAAGGGAAGTGACTTGCCCAAAGTCCCCAGCTGACAAATGGGATTTGAACCCGTGCCCTCTGACTCCAAAGCCCGGGCTCTTTCCACTGATCCACGCTGCTTCTCGAAATACAATTAAAGAAACAAATAGAATTAAAGCTTGCCCAGGGCCACCGGTCCAACCTTGAATCCATTAATAAATAATAACGGCATTTATTAAGCGCTTACTAGACTGTGAGCCCATTGTTGGGTAGGGGCCGTCTCTATATGTTGCCAACCTGTACTTCCTGAGCGCTTAGTACAGTGCTCTGCACACAGTAAGTGCTCAATAAATACGATTGATTGATTGATTGATTGATTCTATCTACTCGGGCCCCAGTCTGCCCACCTCTAGCCTCTGGTCAGCAGCCTCTGGCCTAGCCAGGCCTGGCCACACTGGGGGAGCCTCATTCATTCATTCATTCATTCAATCGTATTTATTGAGCGCTTACTGTGACTCATTCATTCATTCAATTGTATTTATTGAGTGCTTACCGTGTGCAGAGCACTGGACTAAGCGCTTGGGAAGTCCAAGTTGGCAACATATAGAGACGGTCCCTACCCAACAGTCCACCACCGCGCAGGGCTCGTCGCCGGGGGCCGCGCTCACGCCTGCCGTCCTGTGTCCCCCCCCACCCCGTCCAGAGCCGTCTGTGCCTGGAAGAGCTGCAGTTGGAGGACCGAGTGCTCTGTCTCCACGGGCGCTGGCGGACCCTGTACGCCGGGCTGGCCAACGGCACCGTGGTCACGTTCAACTTGAAGGTGGGAGCCCGGGGGTCCCGAGAGGCCGGCGGGTTGCTGGGAGGGCCGGAGAGCCGAGCGTCCGCGCCTCATCGAGGGGTGGGGTGGTTCCGCGGCGGGGGCGGCCTCTGAGAGCCGCGCCGCGTCCGCCTGGCAGAACAACAAGCGGCTGGACGTGTTCGAGTGCCACGGGCCCCGGGCGGTCAGCTGCCTGGCCACGGCGCAGGAGGGGGCACGCCGGCTGCTCGTGGTCGGCTCCTACGACTGCACCATCAGCGTGCGAGACGCCCGCAACGGCCTCCTCCTGCGCACCCTGGAGGGGCACAGCAAGACCATCCTCTGCATGAAGGCAAGGCCGGCGGCCGCGCGGGCGGGGAGGGGGCGGGCCGGGGGGCCGCAGCAAGGCCACCCCCTGCACGGAGCAGCGTGGCTCCGTGGGAAGAGCGCCGGCTTGCGAGTCGGAGGTCGTGGGTTCGAATCCCGGCTCCGCCACTTGTCAGCGGGGTGACCTTGGGCAAGTCACTTCGCTTCTCCGGGCCTCAGTGACCTCATCTGGAAGATGGGGATTAAGACTGTGAGCCCCACGTGGGACAAACTTATTACCTTGTATCTGCCCCCAGTGCTTAGAACAGTGCTTCGCATATAGTAAGTGCTTAACAAACGCCATCATTGTCATGATTATTATTATTATTATTATTATTTTTATTTTTTTTTTTTTTTTAAGAAGGCAGGGCCCACAGAGGCAGATGGCAGCCTGGAGCTCGGGGGATGGGACAACCTCGTCTCCAAACTAGGACTCCAGCAGGGCCCCTCCTGAATCAGCCTAAGGGTCCATCCTGCCCGGCAGAGATTCATTCATTCATTCAATCATATCTATTGAGCACTTACTGTGATGATGATGATGATGGCATTTATTAAGGGCTTACTACGTGCAAAGCACTGTTCTAAGCGCTGGGGAGGTTACAAGGTGATCAGGTTGTCCCACAGAGGTCCTCACAGTCTTCATCCTCATTTTACAGATGAGGCTATTGAGGCCCAGAGAAGTGAAGTGACTTGCCCAAAGTCACGCAGCTGACAATTGGCGGAGCCGGGATTTGAAACCATGACCTCTGACTCCAAAGCCCGGGCTCTTTCCACTGAGCCACGCTGCTACTGTGTGCAGAGCACTGTACCAAACGCTTGGGAAGTACAGGTTGGCAACATACAGAGACGGTCCCTACCCAGTGACGGGCTCACAGTCCAGAAGGGGGACTCAGAAAACAAAACGGAGACGGGAGTCAAGTCATCAGAGCAAATAAAATTAAAGCTAAATGCCCATCATTAACAAAATAAATAGAATAGTAAATATGTACAAGTAAAGTAGAGTAATAAATCTGTACAAACATCTATACAGGTGCTGTGGGCGGGGGGGAAGGAGATAGGGCGGGGGAGGATGGGGAAGAGGAGAGGAAAAAGGGGGCTGAGTGTGGGAAGACCTCCCGGAGGAGGTGAGCTCTCAGTAGGGCTTAGAAGGGAGGAAGAGAGCTAGCTTGGCGGATGGGCGGAGGACATGGGCCGGGGGTCGACGCCGGGACGGGCGAGAACGAGATACAGAGATTTGGCTCTCGCACCTTGGTCCGGCCCCTTTCTTCCAAACTGGCTTGGGGGGGGGTCTCACGGGAATGGTGTCCCCCGCCCGAGACAGTGACCGTGATTGCTTAGCCCCTTCCCGACGGACCCCTTTTCCCCACCTCCCGATCCCAGGTGAGGATGGAGCCCCAGGTTGGGGCTTGGGATCTGTGGCCGGTGGCCACAGACCGGCCCGGACTGGGCTCCCTGGGCTAGTGGCAGCCGAGCCTGGCTCAGTCCCGGGATCGCTGTGTTCCAGGTGGTGAATGACCTCGTGTTCAGCGGCTCCAGTGACCAGTCCGTCCACGCCCACAACATCCACGTAAGCCCGGCTGGATTCCCGGGGGATTTGGGAATGGGCTAGGGGCCGCGGACGGCGGGGAGCTGGGTTGGCGGGGGAGACTAGGGACCGTGGATCGCGAGGAACGGGGAGCAGGGAGACCGGAGGGTCACGGGACTGGGGACGGAAAGCAAACGCTTCCAGTGCCGAATGCGACTTCTGTTTGACCCGGCCCAGACCGGGGAGCTGGTCCGCATTTACAAGGGCCACAACCACGCGGTGACCGTGGTCAACATCCTCGGAAAGGTGATGGTCACTGCCTGCCTGGACAAGTTGGTTCGCGTCTACGAGCTTCAGGTCAGTGGATCGGCCGGGCGGCGGGGCCGGGGCTGACCGCCGCGAGGCGGGGGCTGGCGAGCCGAGGGCGCGGGGGTCTAGACGGGGTGGGGAGAGGGGGCCCGCGGTGGTCAAGGGGATGAGCCAGTCTCCAGCCGAGCTGCGTTGTCCGTCCCCATGGGCTCCCCCGGGGAAGCGGTCGTCCCCTCCGTCATCCACAGTTGCCGACTTGTCCTTCCCAAGCGCTTAGTCCAGTGCTCTGCACGCAGTAAGCGCTCAATGAATACGATTGAATGATTGAGTGCCGGAGAGGGTGGCCACGGGGGTGGAATGGGGGGCTGCCTTCCGGTAGCGTGGCTCAGTGGAAAGAGCCTGGGCTTGGGAGTCAGGGGTCATGGGTTCAAATCCTGGCTCTGCCAATCGTCAGCTGGGTGACTTTGGTCAAGTCGCTTGACTTCTCTGGGCCTCAGTGACCTCATCTGGAAAATGGGGATGAAGACTGGGAGCCCCCCCCCGTGGAACAACCTGATGGCCTTGTAACCTCCTCAGTGCTTAGAACAGTGCTTGGCACATAGAAAGCGCTTAATAAATGTCATTATTATTATTATTATTATAGTAAGCATTTAATGCCATTACCAATAATAATAATAATGATGAGATTTGTTGAGTGCTTACTATGTGCAAAGCACTGTTCTAAGCGCTGGGGGGGGATACAAGGTGATCAGGTTGTCCCACGCAGGGCTCCCAGTTGTCATCCCCATTTTACAGATGAGGTATCTGAGGCTCAGAGAAGTTGTGACTTGCCCTAGGTCACACAGCAGACAGGTGGTGGAGCTGGGATTCGAACCCATGACCTCTGACTCCAAAGCCCGAGCTCTTTCCCCTGAGCCAATAATAATAATAATAGTACTTATTATTATTACTGATGCTCCACTCTCTTCCGTCCTCAGTCTCATGACCGGCTGCAGGTGTACGGCGGACACAAAGATATGATCATGTGCATGACCATCCACAAGAGCATGGTACTCCTCTACCGTCATCATCGTCACCGCCGTCGCCGGCCCTGGGCTGGGTGGTGGGTGCCTGCTGCGTGCCAAGCACTGCGCCAAGCGCTGAGGGGAGATACGGTGCAAGCAGATTCATTCATTCATTCAATCGTATTTATTGAGCGCTTACTGTGTGCAGAGCACTGGACTAAGCGCTTGGGAAGTCCATGTTGGCAACATCTAGAGACGGTCCCTGCCCAACAGCGGGCTCAGAGTCTAGAAGGGGGAAACAGAGGTCAGCGTGCTCATCCCACGCGGGGCTCACGGGCTCAGGCCTCCTCACGCCGACCGGTGGGCCGCGTTTGCCTGGCAGGGGTGCCCGCCGCCCGCCCAGCCGACTCTGATTCTCCCAGGCCGCCCCGGCGTCACGGTTGGGAGTGGAATTGGGGTCGCCCCCCCTTGCCCCCCACCCACCGGTCAGTCCCCTCTGCGGTGTTGTGGCAGAAAGGGGGTGAGTGGGGCCTTGGGGGCCACCCTGCCGCCGGGCGGTCACGCCAGGCCCCGGGTTTGCTTCCCGTCCTAGATCTACACGGGCTGCTACGACGGGCGCATCCAGGCCGTGCGGCTCAACCTGATGCAGAATTACCGCTGCTGGGTAAGGGCGGGCGCGGCGGGGCTGCCGGGCTGCCGTGTGAATGGGTGGGAAGGGAGCCGGGGCAGGGGACATCTCTATATGTTGCCAATTTGTACTTCCCAAGCGCTTAGTACAGTGCTCTGCACATAGTAAGCGCTCAATAAATACGATTGATGATGATGATGATGACCAGCCTAAGCGCCCGTGTCTGAACGGCCACGTGGTTTGGGGTTGGCTCTCCGCTGAGCTAGGAAACGGGGGGCCCTGGATGGGGTGGGCGTTCCCGGGCAAGGGGGACGGTAGAACCAGGGCTGGAGCCCAGCTCAACCCTACTTTCCTGGGGAAAAGGCTTTCCCAGCCCCCAGGGCCCAAGTCCGTTCCTGGTTTTCTCGCCCCGTGGCCGCCATCGCCTCTGACCTTCTGCTTCTCTTCCTCCTCAGTCAATCAATCGTATTTATTGAGCGCTTACTGTGTGCAGAGCACTGTACTGAGCTCTTGGGATACTCAACATATAGAGACAGTCCCTACCCAACAGTGGGCTCACAGTCTAGAAGGGGGAGACAGAGAACAAAACCAAACATACTAACAAAATAAATAGAATAGATATGTACAAGTAAAATAATCATCATCAATCATATTTATTGAGCGCTTACTATGTGCAGAGCACTGTACTAAGCGCTTGGGAAGTACAAATTGGCAACATATAGAGACAGTCCCTACCCAACAGTGGGCTCACTGTCTAAAAGGGGGAAATAAATACGTACAAACATATGTACATATATACAGGTGCTGTGGGGAAGGGAAGGAGGTAAGACAGTGGGGATGGAGAGGGGGACGAGGGGGAGAGGAAGGAGGGGGCTCAGTCTGAGAAGGCTTCCTGGAGGAGGTGAGCTCTCAGTAGGGCCTTTAAGGGAGGAAGAGAGTTAGCTTGGCAGAAAATATGGAACGCTTCACGAATTAGCGTGTCATCCTTGTGCAAGGGCCATGCTAATCATCTCTGTATCGTTCCAATTTTAGTATATGTGCTGCCTCAGGGGCCGTGGGGTCGTTTGCCCCTGTAGCGGGGGCTTTTCCAGCCCCCACAGCCAGCGTCCCAACGAAACCCGGCCCGGGGGCACGGGGTGGGCTCTCTGCTTCTGCCTGTGGGAGGTGGCCAGGGGAATGGGGCCCCGGCGTCGGCCTTGGGGGTCCAGGAGGATTCAGGTAAGGTGGGAGAGATGTGAGTGAGTTCCTCGGGAGCGTGGGGGCCCCCTGACCCGTCCCCCGCTTCTCCCTCGCCAGTGGCACGGCTGCTCCCTGATCTTCGGCGTGGTGGACCACCTGAAGCAGCATCTGCTCACGGACCACACCAACCCCAACTTCCAGACCCTGAAATGCCGCTGGAAGAGCTGTGATGCTTTCTTCGCAGCCCGGAAGGGGTCCAAACAGGTGCCCGGGCGGAAGGGGGGACAGGGGAGGAGGTGGGAGGACCAGACCCCCACCGGCCTCCCGGCTTAGCGGTAAGGGCAGTCGTCTCCCCGGCCTCAGTATCCCCGCCCTGACGGCAGCCTAGGCCCCACTCGGCACCGCTTCGGAGCCAGCTGTGAGGCGGAGGTCGCCGGGGCGGAGCCGGGGGTGAGGAGGAGGTTGCCGGGGTCGGAGCCGGCCTCGGCGAGGAGGAGGGCACCGCCCCGCCGGCCGACCGGCCTCTCTAACCCTGCCCCTCCGGCCGGCAGGATGCCGCGGGCCACATGGAACGCCACGCCGAGGACGACAGCAGGATCGATTCTTGAAGTTTTCGCCTCCCACGTTGGGAAGTCATTTCCGAGGCCGCGGCCCGGCCCGGCCACTCTTCTTTTCCATTCTCTTCTCCCCCGGGGAGGCCGCCCGGCCCCCAGAGTTAGAGATCCCCCTCCGCCGCCCGGCCCGGCCCAGGGGTCATCAAGGGTCTCTAAGGCCCGGGAGGGACAGGGCTGGCCGACGCTGCCGAGGCTTCTGTCACGGTACAGAAGCTTTGCGAGCCCCCACTCCCGGCTCCAGCCCTGCCAAATTTTATTTCATTTGTTTTAGTTGTAAATTATTAAAGTGGGGAAAATTACGAGCCGTGAGACCCGAGCCGGGCCGGCCCCGTATTTCCACTTCCTGCAGGAAGCTGCCTGGCATCTTCCGGCTGAACAGAAGTCAGGGGCAGCCCTTGGGCCTGGGCCGGGCCTTTGTACCTCAACCTCCCCACTCCATGTGGGAGGCCCCTACGTGGGGCCCCAGAGAAGGGAAGGGAAGAGTCCGTGGCAGGAGCCGCTGTTTTCTATCTGTGTGTGTGTGGATGTGGGTGTGGGTGTGGGTGCGCGTGTGTGGTTTTTACTGGATGCCAGGATGGGTGTTTCTGTTGTCTCTCCCTGTTCCCTCCCCCACACCCGGCCTGAGGAGCTACAGAGAGCCCTGGGCAGTTGGCGAGCGTGGTGGGCCCCGGCATTGCCGAGCTCCGGGGTCGGACCCGCCACACTCTTCCCTCTCGGCGGGAAGTGAGAGTGTTGGGGAGAGCCGGAAGGGCAACAGTTCCTTCCCATCTCCGAAACTCCCCGAGTCCCAGGAGCCGGGGGTCCTCAGCAGGGCCAGATTGAGTGCCCCTCCTCGTCCCCTTTCCCAGGTTCTCCTCGGGAGGGACGCGGCGGCGGCGGCATCAGTGGGCACGGTTTTTCCCGGCGTAGCCAAACCCTGCTCCGGAGGAGCACTCGGGCCACAGGCGTGGGCTCTCCTTGTCCCCTTCTCTGGCCGCCCCCGCCCTTGGCTCCCTAGGGCTTGAGTTTCCGGGCTTTCCCTGTTGGCGCCTGCCCCCGCCAGGAAACTATGGAGGAGGCAAAGTGGTGTCCGGGGGTTTGCGGGGGGTGGAGAATGGGCCATCCCGGGCCCCCGGGGGTCTGTGAAAGTTGTGTTGTGTTAGAGTGTGTGTTTCTAGAGGGCCGGGTGCACAGACAGGCGCCGCACGGTATTCCTGGCCCGGTTTGCCAAGTGGACGGAGGCTCTCGGGCCGAGAGCCAGGAAGGGGCCGCGGGGCCCCAAAGGGCCAGTGCAGCCCTGCTGCCTGCCGGTGGGAGGGGACCTCAGTTTCCCCCAAAAGGGACTGCCTCAGTCAGGCTCCTCCCACGGTCCCAGGGCTTCAGTGGAGGCTGGGACGTGAGGGTAGGGAAGTAGTAGAGGATCCGGGGAAAGGGAATCGGGGATGTCTGAAGAGGATGATGCGGGAACTAGCCCCAATGAGGCAGTCGTTGGGCCCACAGCCCCCCATCGTGGGAAGCCTCCGTCCAAAGGCCGGAGGGTGGACCGGATGGCCACCCACCCTGCGGTGGCTTCATCCGTCTTCCTCTGCCCGTCAGCTGGCCGCCCGCGGGGCCGGACGTGCGACTCGGGGCCGGGGAGAGGTCTTCCCCGACCCCTGCCACCGCTTTCCTGCAGAGCCAGGGGCCGGGGGGCCTGGTTTCAGAACGGTTTGGCCCTAGGCCTGGGAATCGGAAGAAGCCAAGTGAGAGGGTGAGAGGCTGGTGTGTGGCCAGACCTGCCGAAGCAGATGGCAAGAGAAAAATAAAGCCAACGTACTTTTACTCCTCTGTCCCCGTCGCATTCATGTTGACCTGTGGTGAGCCATGGGTGAGAGCGCTAAGCAGGCCCCTGCCTCCCACTTGGGGCTGCCGGGGCAGAAAGCGTCAAGTCTCAGAGCCCGGGAAAGGGGATGCGTTTTGCAGGCTCAAATCAGGTGGCCTCTCTTTCCAGGTAGGGGGGAGAGGAGGAGGTGAGCTGGGCACCTGGGGGCTCTCGGTCACCTGCTGGGGTGGGAGTCCAAACCGATAAGTGCAGGGATGACCGCAGTGTTGCCAGAGGGGCAGAGTTTGGGAGGGAGCCTGATGCCACAGAGCTGAGGCCAGAGGAATAAGATTCGCGACGAGCCAAGCCGAGAGAGACTTTATTAACGCCAATCCCCCGGTGAGGCGAGGTGGGCAGGGTCAGAAACTGGGTGTGCGTCATGCCACCCATCTCCCCTCCCTGCCCGCCCCCTTATCCTCCAGGTCTACAGGGTGTTGGCCGGGCGGGGGGGCTTCTGGTCACAACAGGCCCGGCTTTCCCACCCTCCAAAGGCCGGAGCCACGGCAGCAATGCAGGAGAGACGGAGAGGACCCGGCTCTCGCCCCCGGACGTGCCCGTCCAGTGGCTTGGCCGTGGGGGGCGAGAAGGATCGCCGGCCTTCACGCGTGGGCCGCGGGCACCGGCTCTCTGGGGCCCGGCCGGAGGTGGGGAGCCGTGGACCGGTGGTGTGGTGGGGCCGGGCCGGGCTCAGGCGTACATGGTGAGTTGCAGCCACTGAAAGGAGCGTGGGGGGCACCTGCAACCCCAGGCCCATCCCATCCCGACCCCCCTGCCCGGGGCCAGCGCGTGGAGGGGCTGGCACATCCGGCCTCTGCAAGGCCGCGTCCCTCTCCGCCCGCACCCACGTGGCGCAGAAGGGTGAGGGACGACATGGCCGGGCCCAGGGGACGGCGGGAAGGGGCCCCCCCTTACCTCCAGCACGTTGAGCTTAATGAGGCCGTCCCCGTCCTTGTCGAAGGCCTGGAAAGCCCCTGCGCGGGGGGACAGGCTGAGGTGAGTGGGCCACCCCCCCCATAGTAATTCGCCCCTTCCCATCCTCCAGCTTAATAATGGCATTTATTAAGCGCTTACTATGTGCAAAGCACCGTTCTAAGCGCTGGGGAGGTTACAAGGTGATCAGGTTCGGGGAGCTCACAGTCTTCATCCCCCTTTTACAGAGGAGGGAACTGAGGCCCAGAGAAGTGAAGCGACTTGCCCAAAGTCACACAGCTGACAGTCGGCGGAGTCGGGATTTGAACCCCTGACCTCTGACTCCAAAGCCCAGGCTCTTTCCACTGATACACACTGCTTCCCTTTTAGTCTTCTAAAAGACTAGACTAGACCTTGAACCCGTCGTCGGGTAGGGACCGTCTCTATATGTGGCCGACTTGGACTTCCCAAGCGCTTAGTCCAGTGCTCTGCACATAGGAAGCGCTCAATAAATACGATTGAATGAACAAATGAATGCACACAGTAAGCGCTCAATAAATGATTGAATGAATGAATGACCGACTATATTCAATCGTATTTATTGAGCGCTTACTGTGTGCAGAGCACTGTCCCAAGCACTTGTATCTTGCTGACTTGTACTTCCCAAGCGCTTAGTCCAGTGCTCTGCGCACAGTAAGCGCTCAATAAATATTGAATGAATGAATAAAAGGTAGTAAGGTTGAAAACAGTCCATGACCCACGAAGGGCTCACAGCCTCCATCCCCATTTTGCAGGTGAGGGAACTGAGGCACAGGGAAGTGAAGCGACTCAACCAGGGTCTCAGAGTAACAGTGCTCAGCGCTTATTCTATTTATTTTGTTAACGATGTGCATCTAGCTTTACTTCTATTTATGCTGATGATTTGACGCCTGTCCACGTGTTTTGTTTCGTGGTCTGTCTCCCCCTTCTAGACTGTGAACCCGCTGTTGGGTAGGGACCGTCCCTAGATGTTGCCAACTTGGATTTCCCAAGCGCTTAGTACAGTGCTCTGCACACAGTAAGCACTCAATAAATATGATTGAATGAGTGAATGTTGGGTAGGGACCATCTCTATATGTTGCCGACTTGGACTGCCCAAGCGCTTAGTCCAGTGCTCTGCACACAGTAAGCGCTCAATAAATACGATTGAATGAATGCTGCTTCTAAGTTTCCAGCGCTTAGAACAGTGCCTGAAGCATAGTAAATGCTTAACAAATACCATCATTATCATTGTGGAAGCAGCGTGGCTCAGTGGAAGGAGCCCGGGCTTTGGAGTCAGATGTCATGGGTTCAAATCCCGGCTCCACCACTCGTCAGCTGGGTGACTTTGGGCAAGTTACTTCGCTTCTCTGTGCCTCGGTGACCTCATCTGTCAAATGGGGATGAAGACTGTGAGCCCCCCGTGGGACAACCTGTTCACCTTGTAACCTCCCCAGCGCTTAGAGCAGTGCTTTGCACATGGTAAGTGCTTTATAAATGCCATTATTATTATTATTATTAGAAGGGTGCCTTGCACATAAATGCCATTATTATTTATTATTATTAGAATGGTGCTTTGCACATAGTAAGCGCTTTATAAATGCCATTATTGTTATTATTAGAACGGTGCTTTGCACATAGTAAGCGCTTAACAAATACCATCATTATTATTATTATTAGAGTAGATAACGGGGAGGACCCAGCATTGGGAACCCAGGTCCTCTGATTCCCAGACCCGGCCACGCCGCTGGCTACTTACTGAACATGCCCTCCAGTCGCACGAAGCAGCAGATGAAGCTGTCGAAGTCGATGTTCATGAACTTGTCCGCGTAGCGCATGGTGATGATGTCGTACAGCTGCGCGTTGAGGTGGAAACCTGCCGGGGTGGGGCAGGGGAGATGTAGGAGGAGGAAGGATAATAATAATAATAATGATGGTATTTGTTAAGCGCTTACTATGTGCAAAGCGCTGTTCTAAGCGCTGGGGCGGTTACAAGGTGATCAGGTGGTCCCACGGGGGGCTCACAGTCTTCATCCCCATTTTGCAGATGAGGGAACTGAGGCCCAGAGAAGCGAAGTGACTTGCCCAGAGTCAGCTGACAGTTGGCAGAGGCAGGATTTGAACCCATGACCTCTGACTCCGAAGCTCGTGCTCTTTCCACTGAGCCACCACGAGGATGCCCCGTCCCCATCCGCCCCGTCCCCATCCCCGAGGCCCCCGCACCTGCGTCGTTGACGGCATTGCGCATCTCGTAGCTGTTGATGGTGCCCGAGTGGTCCGTGTCGTAGTGTTTGAAGATTTTCTGGAAAGAAACTTCGGATGAGAAGAAGAATAATGATGGTATTTGTTAAGCGCTCACTACGTGCGAAGCGCTGTTCTAAGCGCCGGGGAGGTTACAAGGTGATCGGGTTGTCCCACTTCAGGCCCACAGTCTTCATCCCCGTTTTCCAGATGAGGTGACTGAGGCCCGGAGAATAATAATAATAATGGCATTTATTAAGCACTTACTATGTGCAAAGCACTGTTCTAAGCTCTGGGGAGGCTACAAGGTGATCGGGCTGTCCCACTTTGGGCTCACAGTCTTCATCCCCGTTTTCCAGATGAGGTGACTGAGGCCCAGAGAAGAATAATAATAATGATGATGGCATTTATGAAGCGCTTACTATGTGCAAAGCACTGTTCTAAGCGCTGGGGAGGTTACAATAATAATGATGATGGCATTTGTTAAGCGCTTACTATGTGCAAAGCACTGTTCTAAGCGCTGGGGGGGGATACAAGGTGATCAGGTTGTCCCACATGGGGCTTACAGTCATCATCCCCATTTTACAGATGAGGTAACTGAGTCTCTGAGAAGTTAAGTGATTTGCCCAGGGTCACACAGCAGACATGGTGGAGCCGGGATTTGAACCCATGACCTCTGACTCCAAAGCCCGGGCTCTTTCCACTGAGCCACGCTGTACAGGTGATCAGGTTGTCCCATGGGGGGCTCACAGTCTTCATCCCCATTTTACAGATGAGGGAACAGGCCCAGAGAAGTGAAGTGACTTGCCCAAAGTCACACAGCTGACAGTTGGCAGAGCCGGGATTTGAACCTGTGACCTCTGACTCCAAAGCCCGGGCTCTTTCCACTGAGCCACAGTGCTGGGATCAGTGTGGGAGCAGTTTGGACGGTGAGGAAGGGGGGGATTTAGAGTACTGTGTGACAAGACAATGTGTGGATTGGATGAGCGGAGGAAAATGCCAAAGTGACAGGCTTGTGGGAAGTGACGTGACTCGTCCAAAGTCACCCAGCTGACAGTTGGTGGGGCCGGGATTTGAACCCATGACCTCTGACTCCAAAGCCCGGGCTCTTGCCACTGAGCCACGCTGCTGGGACCGGTGTGGTAGCAGTTTGGACGGTGAGGAAGGGGTGGATTTAGAGTACTGTGTGACAGACTGAATGTGTAGATTGGATGAGTGGAGGAAAATGCCAAAGTGACAGGCCTGTGGGAAGTGACGTGACTCGTCCAAAGTCACCCAGGTGACAGTTGGCGGGGCCGGGATTTGAACCCGTGACCTCTGACTCCAAAGCCCGGGTTCTTTCCACGGAGCCAGGCTGCTTCTCTAAGAAGAGCACGTGCGGGACGGGGGATGAGTTTGGGGCCCCAGCGGCGCCCGTCCTGCCCCCCGCCCGTCCTAGGCCTTCCGGCCCTGCCCCTTCTGCCCCCCGAACCTGCCAGCTCTTAATCTTCTTCCAGAGGTGGTGGAACTCCTGCAGGTTGAGCCGCCCGGAGCCGTCGGTCTGGACGCAGGTCAGGGCCACAGGGGAACCTCTGCTCAACATCCTCCCCGCGTCCCGTCCCGCCCCGGCCGCCCGGCGCCATCCACCCGCCCCCCGTCACCCCCAAAACGCTCAGGTGGGAGGTTACGGCCTGGCTTAGTGGGCCCAACTGCCCCCCTGGGAGGGCGACGGCCCGAAGGCCGCCCCCCGGGGAAGGTGGTGGCCGGTGGGCCGAGCCGGGGCCACCCCCACAGGAGAGGGGTGGGCGGAAGGCCGGGCGGGGATACGTCCATCAGGGCGATCATACTGCGGCAGGACTCCAGCGTGAAGCCGTCCATCTTCAGGTCCTTGTCTGGGGGGAGGGTGGGGGCGGTGAGGCCCTGGGGTGGCCCCTCTCTTCCCTCCCTGCCCCTTCCCTGCTGGAGTCGGGCCGCCCCGGAAGGCGTCCGGCCGCCAAATTGCCTCTTCTAGACTGTGAGCCCGCTGTTGGGTAGGGACCGCCTCTATATGTTGCCAACTGGGACTTCCCAATCGCTTAGTCCAGTGCTCTGCACACAGTAAGTGCTCAATAAATATGATTGAATGAATGAATGAATCCCCAGGCAGAGGTTGATGGTAGCCATGAGGGAGCCTGTCGTTGGGTAGGGACCGTCTCTAGATGTTGCCAACTTGGACTTCCCAAGCGCTTGGTCCAGTGCTCTGCACACAGTAAGCGCTCAATAAATACGATTGAATGAATGAATGAATGAATCCCCGGGGCAGAGGTTGATTGTAGCCATGAGGGAGCCTGTTGTTGGGTAGGGACCGTCTCTATATGTTGCCAACTTGGACTTCCCAAGCGCTTGGTACAGTGCTCTGCACACAGTAAGCGCTTAATAAATACGAATGAATGAATGAATCCCCGGGGCAGAGGTTGATGGTAGCCATGAGGGAGCCTGTCATTGGGTAGGGACCGTCTCTATATGTTGACAACTTGGACTTCCCAAGCGCTTAGTACAGTGCTCTGCACACAGTAAGCACTCAATAAATACGACAATGAATGAATGAATCCCCAGGGCAGAGGTTGAGGGTAGCCATGAGGGAGCCTGTCGTTGGGTAGGGACCGGCTCTAGATGTTGCCAACTTGGACTTCCCAAGCGCTTAGTCCAGTGCTTTGCACACGGTAATCGCTCAATAAATACAATTGAATGAATGAATGAATCCCCGGGGCAGAGGTTGATGGTAGCCATGAGGGAGCCTGTCGCTGGGTAGGGACCGGCTCTAGATGTTGCCAACTTGGACTTCCCAAGCGCTTAGTCCAGTGCTCTGCACACAGTAAGTGCTCAATAAATAGGATTGAATGAATGAATGAATGAACTCTAGACTGTGAGCCCGCTGTTGGGTAGGGACCGTCTCTATATGTTGCCAGTTTGGACTTCCCAAGCGCTTAGTACATGCTCTGCATACAGTAAGCACTCAATAAATACGCTTGAATGAATGAATGAATATGTTGCCAACTTGTCCTTCCCAAGTGCTTAGTTCAGTGCTCTGCATACAATAAGCGCTCAATAAATATGATCGAATGAATGAATGAATATGTTGCCAACTTGTACTTCCCAAGCGCTTAGTACAGTGCTGTGCACACAGTAAGTGCTCAATATGATTGAATGAATGAATATGTTGCCAACTTGTACTTCCCAAGCGCTTAGTACAGTGCTGTGCACACGGTAAGTGCTCAATATGATTGAATGAATGAATATGTTGCCAACTTGTACTTCCCAAGCGCTTAGTTCAGTACTCTGCACACAGTAAGTGCTCAATAAATGATTGAATGAATGAATGAATATGTTGCCAACATGTACTTCCCAAGCGCTTAGTTCAGTGCTGTGCACACAGTAAGTGCTCAATAAATATGATTGAATGAATGAATATGCTGCCAACTTGTACTTCCCAAGCGCTTAGTACAGTGCTGTGCACACAGTAAGCGCTCAATAAATATGATTGAATGAATGAATGAATGAATCTCCCCCTCTTGACTGTAAGCTCGCTTTGAGCGGGGATTGTGTCTACCAACGTGACTGAATGGTACGCTCCCAAGCGCTTAGTACAGTGCTGTGCACGCAGTAAGGGCTCCATGTCCCTGCCGCTTGAGTGGCAGGTGGAAAGTTGGGGACGGCGGTGGCCACTCACGCTTTTTGCCGACCGTGTTGAGGACGTTCTTGAGCTCGTCGGCGCAGATCTCCATGTCCTGTGGAGGCAGAGAAAGGGGCCGGGGCCGCGCTGTAGCCGGGTTCCTCCTTCCCTTTCCGGCCTCGGAGGCTTTCCGGGCCACAGATTTCACGGAAAATCGGTAGCCAACCCGCCGTTCCAGTGGGAGGAGGGATGCAGGAGGAGGGGGCGGATAGGAGACAGAGGCCCTCTCCCTTAGCGAGACAGGGAAGAGTCCTGTGCGGCCAAGCTGGGCCTCGGGGAGCGATCACTCACGTCGCCGGCGATCTGCCGGAAAATGTTCCGGAATTGCTTCTGCTCGTCCGTCTCCTGGTCCGCGTGGGCCGGGGCCGGCTGGGGAGACATGGAGCGGACGCTGGCACGGCGCGGCCCGTCACGGGGCCGCCCTTCTCACCACGGGCCAGGCTCCCACCGGTGCCCCAAGGTTGGGCAGGGCGTGCGGGATGGAGCCTCCCACCCCAACAACAGACCCCCATTCCCGGCTCCCGCCCCAGGCCAGAGTGAAGCCCAGCGGCCTTGGATCCCTTCGGACCACTGGCCCCCGTACCCTCCGGCGCGACTGGAGCCCATTTCGGCCCACCGTGGGCACCTGAGCGTTTGGGGGACCCAGTCTGCCCTCGCTCCCTCGGGGGGGGTGGGAGGTGAGGAGGGGCCTACTCCAGCCTCCGCGGCTCCCGCCTGGGAATTCTGCCGCCTCGGCTACCGGCCCTGCCACGTTCCCCGGAGCGGCCTGTGTCCTCCGGCCCGGTACCCGGAGCCCCCCGGGCCTGAAACCTGGGAGGGTTTCTCTGGCTTTCCAGAGCCCGCCTCGTCCTCCGCCTCCTTGTCCACGCTCAGCTCCTTGTTGCTGTTTGCTCTGTCGGACACGAAGATGATGGGCTGGAGAGAGGAGCCGGGGAGGGGATGGGGGGGTGTGCGTGGGAGCCGCGTTACCAACGGGGAGACCCGCTCGGGCCGCGGTCGCGGGTCAGTCGTGCGGGGTCACCGCTGGACACCACAACATGCCAACTCAGCTCGGCCGTGCAGGGGTGAGGACGGGCGGGGGGCACACGGATGGCAGGTCAGTGCCCCGGGCGTTGGGTACATGCTACCGGCGGGGCCCCACATCATTGAAGTGGGGATTTTTCCAGGACGTCCCCCCATCATCCTGGGCCGGGAGGACCCTGTGGCCCTGAGCAGGCCCAAGTGAGCCCCAAGGCACGAGTGGATTAGTTTTTGACCTCCATGCTTTGGGGTAAGTCTCTTAGAGAAGCAGCGTGGCCCAGCGGAAAGAGCGAGGTCATGGGTTCGAATCCCAGCTCCGCCACTTGTCAGCTGGGTGACTCGGGGCAAGTCACTTCACTTCTCTGGGCCTCAGCTCCCTCATCTGGAAAATGGGGATGAAGGCTGGGAGCCCCCCGTGGGACAACCTGATCACCTTGTAACCTCCCCAGCGCTTAGGACAGTGCGTTGCACATAGTAAGCGCTTAATAAAAATGCCATTAACCTCTCTGAGCCATAGTTATTTCATCAGTGTGGAAAGAGCCCGAGCTTGGGAGTCGGAGGTTGTGGGTTCTAATGCCGCCTCTGCCCCCTGTCAGCTGTGTGACCTTGGGCAAGCCACTTAACTTCTCTGTGCCTCAGTTCCCTCGTCTGGAAAATGGGGACGAAGACTGGGAGCCCCACGTGGGACCCAACTTGTACTTCCCAAGCGCTTAGTACAGTGCTCCGCACACAGTAAGCGCTCAATAAATACGATTGAATGAAAGACCATCTGATCATCTCGTATCTACCCCAGCGCTTCTTAGAACAGTGCTTGGCACGTAGTAAGCACTTAACAAATACCAACATTATTATTATTATTATTATTATTATTATTATTATTATTATTATTATCATCTGTAAAATGGGGATTCAGTGCCTCTCGCTCTGACCTAAGGCTGTGAATTCCATTTAGGAGAAGGTCTGTGTCCAACCCTATTATCTGGTATCTGCTCCAGCACTTAGTACAGTGCCTGGCACGTAGTAAATGCTTAAAAAGTCCCCTAAAGAAGTCACCACGGCTCTGAGCTTCAGTTTCATCGTCTGTAAAATGGGGATGATACCCACCCATCTCCCCTCTTACACTGTCTGATCTGATGACCTCACACCTACCCTTAACACGGTCCCACGTGGGGCTCCCAATCTTCGTCCCCATTTTCCAGATGAGGGAACTGAGGCACAGAGAAGTTAAGTGGCTCGCCCAGGGTCACACAGCTGACAAGGGGCAGAGGTGGGAATAGAACCCACAATCTCTAACCACCTTTAGCACAAAATAAGATGGTGGAGGGAAGGATGCTGCCGACCCCTTCCTCGGCAGCAGAAACAGCCCACTGTCCAATCGATCTGTCGCGTTTACTGAACGCTTACGGCGTGCAGAGCACTGTGCTAAGCGCCTGGGAGCGTGCAACGTGACAGAGTTGGAAGACACGTTCCCCGCCCCAAACGACGCTCCCCGAGCCCCGCTCTGACCCCGTGGGCCAAGGTTATCTGCCCAGCCGCCATCTCCGTAGGCCTCAAACGGAGCCCCCATTGGGTCAGGAGGCTTCGGAAGGGCATTCCGGTCCCTGCGGGAGCCGGGTGCGAATTCTCACCTCACCCCGCTGCTCGGACTCGCTCCAAATGCCCGTGCGTTAGGGTGCCCCCCGAGAAATGCCCCATCCCCCCAGATTGGTTTCTTCCCGCCACTGCTGTCCGGCGCTGGCTCCCCTCCCCGTAGCAGAAGCAGCCACATTCCCAATCCCCGTCTCATGGCTTCCCGGCCCCCAGATTCATGCTTTATGCCCCCCAAAGCCCCGGCACAGATCTTAATCCACCCACCTTGTGTCTTTTCTTTTTCTGGGGGGGCAGGAAGGAGTGAAGAAAGGAAAGGAGGGGCGACTCAGGGCTCCGTGGGCCAGCAGACCCTTCTCCGAGGCCCGGGACCCTGCTCTGAACGAACGGAACGAGCCCCCTCCCCAGAGACCGGCCCCTAGTTTCATTCCCACTGTCTCAGGTCAATCAATCAATCAATTGTATTTATTGAGCGCTTACTGTGTGCAGAACACTGTACTAAGCGCTTGGGAAGTACAAGTTGGCAACATATAGAAACAGCCCCTACCCAACAGTGGGCTCACAGTCTAAAAGACTGTGATTTGACACTTGACGACTGTGTCAAGACCCCAGGCCGTACTGAGAATCTATTCATTTTGTTAATGATGTGCATCCGGCTTTAATTCTATTTGTTCTGGCGATTTTGACCCCGTCTCCATGTTTTGTTTCGTCGTCTGCCTCCCCCTACTAGACTGTGAGCCCACTGTGGGGTAGGGACCGTCTCTATGTGTCGCCGACTTGGACTTCCCAAGCGCCGAGTCCAGTGCTCCACACACAGTAAGCGCTCAATAAAGACGATTGGATGAATGAATGAAATCTGATTATCTTGTAGTCATTCATTCAAAAGTATTTATTGAGCGCTTACTGTGTGCGGAGCACTGGACTCAGCGCTTGGGAAGGCCAAGTTGGCAACATCTAGAGACAGTCCCTACCCGACAGTGGACTCACAGTCTAGAAGGGGGAGACACAGAACAAAACCAAACGTATTAAAAAATAAAATAAATAGAATAGATAAGTACAAGTAAAATAAATAGAGTAATAAATCCGTACAAACATATATACAAGTGTATATATACAGGAAGCCACAGGGCAGAGCTTACCGAAGGGCGAGCCACGGCGATGGTGTTCTCCACATCCCTGCGAAGACAACACACACCCCCCACCACCACCGGCGGAGTTCAGAGATGGAATGGGAAAGGCTCTCACCCACCTGTCTGGGCCAGAGTAGGATTTGAACTCGGGGCCCAGAGCAGGCCCAGCCTCTCTGGCGGCAACCATTGCTGCTGTGCTGGAGTTCCCGTCAGCCTGATGCTGCCCTGGCCCTTTGAGTGGGGGTACAGTGATGGCATCCCTATTCCCAGGCCAAGGATCAGAGAAGCAGCGTGGCTCAGAGGAAAGAACACGGGCTTTGGAGTCAGAGGTCGTGGGTTCAAATCCCAACTCCTCCCCTTGTCAGCTGGGTGATTTTGGGCAAGTCACTTCTCTGGGCCTCAGTTCCCTCAACTGTAAAATGGGGATGAAGACTGGGAGTCCCCCTGTGGGACAACCTGATCACCTTGTAACCTCCCCAGCGCTTAGAACAATGCTTTGCACATAGTAAGTGCTTAATACATGCCATGATTATTATTATTATTATTATCAGGCCCCGGAGGCAGGACCGAGGAGGGGAGAGTAAGGGGGCACCCAGGCAGAGTCGGGAAAGAGGAAGAGAGTGATTAAGCATCGCATCTATGCCCCCTCCCAGTGGGGCATCGGGCCACGATGGGGTCAGCAGTGGCCACGGGCTCCCCAATCCATGGCCAGCACAGTCGGCCACATGGTGATGATGATGATGATGGTATTTCTTAAGCACCTACTATGTGCCAAGCACTGTTCTAAGCACAGGGGGGAGATACAAGGTGATCAGCTTGTCCCACGTGGACCTCACGGTCTCCATCCCCCTTTTAATAATAATAATAATAATAATGATGGCATTTATTAAGTGCTTACTATGTGCAAAGCGCTGTTCTAAGCGCTGGGGAGGTTACAAGGTGATCAGGTTGTCCTACGTGGGGCTCACAGTCTCCATTCCCCTTTTAATAATAATAATAATAATGATGGCATTTATTAAGCGCTTACTATGTGCAAAGCGCTGTTCTAAGCGCTGGGGAGTTTACAAGTTGATCAGGCTGGCCCACGTGGGGCTCACAGTCTCCATCCCCCTTTTAAAAAAATAATAATAATAATGATGGCATTTATTAAGTGCTTACTATGTGTAAAGCGCTGTTCTAAGCACTGGGGAGGTTACAAGGTGATCAGGTTGTCCTACGTGGGCTCACAGTCTCCATCCCCCTTTTAATAATAATAATAATAGTAATGATGGCATTTATTAAGCGCTTACTATGTGCAAAGCGCTGTTCTAAGCGCTGGGGAGGTTACAAGGTGATCAGGTTGTCCCATGTGGGGCTCACAGTCTCCATCCCCCTTTTCCAGATGAGGTCATTGAGGCACAGAGAAGTGAAGCGACTTGCCCAAAGTCACCCAGCTGACAAGTGGCAGAACCGGGATTAGAACCCACGACCTCCAACTCCCAAGCCCGGGCTCTTTCCACTGAGCCACGCTGCTTCTCCAAGCAGCTGGCGCTGGGTTCGCCGACCCCTCTGGGCCCTGGGTTCAAGGACCCCCTCATCCATGCCTTCTAGACTGTGAGCCTGCTGTTGGGTAGGGACTGTATCTATATGTTGCCAACTTGTACTTCCCAAGCGCTTAGTACAGTGCTCTGCACACAGTAAGCGCTCAATAAATACGATTTAATGGATGAATGAATGAACACAGGTCTGCCGGCCTCCAACCCGTTGTTGGGTAGGGATCGTCTCTATCTGTTGCCAAATTGTATGTTCCAAGCGCTTAGTCCAGTGCTCCACACACAGTGAGCGCTCAATAAATACGATTAAATGGATGAATGAGTGAACACAGGCCCGCCGGCCTCCACCCCGTTGTTGGGTAGGGATCGTCTCTGTTGCCAAATTGTATGTTCCAAGCGCTTAGTCCAGTGCTCCGCACACAGTGAGCGCTCAATAAATACGATTGAATGGATGAATGAGTGAACACAGGCCCGCCGGCCTCCACCCCGTTGTTGGGTAGGGATCGTCTCTGTTGCTAAATTGTATGTTCCAAGCGCTTAGTCCAGTGCTCCGCACACAGTGAGCGCTCAATAAATACGAATGAATGAATGAATGCCTCCTCAGCAGGCCTTTCCCAAAAGAGGAGCCGGGGCCGGCGTGTAGGCCCGGCCCGGGAGGACACTCACTCGGAGAGGTTCCTCTTCTCGGAGAAGACCCTGAGGATGAACTCGCCCTCCTGGTGGGGCTCGTAGGTGGAGGGCACGATGACGTACTCGCTGGGGGGCAGCCGGAACCGCTCGGACACCTCCCGCATGTTGATGTAAGTCTTGCTGCGAGCCCGCGAGGCGTTGTACAGGAAGAAATCCTTCTGCAGGTGCTTCTTGTTTCCGTGCATCTGACGCGGGGTAGGGCCTCTGGATGCCAAGCCCCCTGCCACCCTCCCCTGCCACCCACCGCGACCCGCCGTCCGGCCAACCCGAGCCCCCCGACGGACGTTCAACCCCAAGGGCCGCCACCTCCGCTCCGCCCTTACCTCCTTCGGCACCTACGGGAGAAACGGAGAGAGCGGGTCAGACGGGGGGCCTGGGCCGGGGGCACGGAGGGAAGGGGGACCAGGGTCCAGAGGGCTGGGAAGCAGTATCATTCCTTCAATTCCATCCTATCTATTGAGAGCTTACCGTGTGCGGAGCACTGAACTGAGCGCTCATGGAATAGTGGGAGAGCTGCAATCAATCAACCCATCAATCGTATTGATTGAGAGCTTACTGTGTGCAGAGCACTGGACTAAGCGCTTGGGAATCCCAAGTTGGCAACACATAGAGACGGTCCCTACCCAACAGTGGGCCCACAGTCTAGAATCAATCAATCAATCAATCAATCGTATTGACTGAGCGCTTACTGTGTGCAGAGCACTGGACTAAGCGCTGGGGAAGTCCAAGTTGGCAACATATAGGGGCAGTCCCTACCCAACAGTGGGCTCACAGTCTAGAATCAATCAATCAATCGTATTGACTGAGTGCTTACTGTGTGCAGAGCACTGGACTAAGTGCTTGGGAAGTCCAAGTTGGCAACATATAGGGGCAGTCCCTACCCAACAGTGGGCTCACAGTCTAGAAGGGGGAGACAGAGAACAAAACAAAACATATTAACAAAATAAAATAAATAGAATAGATATGTACAAGTAAAATAAATAGAGTAATAAATATGTACAAACATATATACATATATACAGGTGCTGTGGGGAAGAGAAGGAGGTAAGATGGAGGACTAGCTGGACTAGAAGGACTAGCTGCAGTCCTGGAAGTCTTGTACATATTTATTCTATTTATTTTATTTTGTTAATATGTTTTGTTTTGTTGTCTGTCTCCCCCTTCTAGACTGTGAGCCCGCTGTTGGGTAGGGACCGTCTCTAGATGTTCCCAACTTGGACTTCCCAAGCGCTTAGTACAGTGCTCTGCACACAGTAAGCGCTCAATAAATACGATTGAATGAATCCCGGGGACGGGATGGGCTTCGGAGTGGGGGCGGTGGGCCTCCGAGGAAGGCCCCGGGGATGGGGAGGGGGGCGGGCGCCGGGCGGCACCTCGTAGATGGCGAAGCCGATGGTGAAGAGGTTGGCCCCCAGCTTGCGGTCCTTCCTTCGGTTCTTCTGCATCAGGGCCACGAGGAAGCTGCAGACCACCTCGGTTTCCTCGGGGTCGTCGTCCTCCTCCAGGAGCTTCAGGCGGTACTGGGGGTTCGTCCAAAACGTGTCTGCGGCCCCGGGGGTGGAAATGCGTCACCGGACGGAGGTGTGAGGAAACCGGGGTCGGCCCGCAGCCCCCACTTTCTCCCCAAGAGTGGGGGGACGGCGGGTCCGAGGAGGTCCCCTTTTTCCTCTCCTCCTCCCCATCTCCCCTGCCCTACCTCCTTCCCCTCCCCACAGCACCTGTATAGATGTTTGGACGGATTTATCCTATTTATTTTATTTTGTTGGTATGTTTGGTTTTGTCCTCTGTCTCCCCCTTTTAGACTGTGAGCCCACTGTTGGGTAGGGACTGTCTCTATGTGTTGCCAATTTGTACTTCCCAAGCGCTTAGTACAGTGCTCTGCATATAGTAAGCGCTCAATAAATACGATTGATTGATTGATTGATTGATTTATCACTCTATTGATTTTACTTGTCCATATTCACTATTCTATTTCTTTTGGTAATGATGTGCCTCTAGCTTTATATCTACTGATTCCGACGGCCTGACACCCGTCCACACGTTTCGTTTCATCGTCCGCCTCCCCCTTCTAGACCGTGAGACCGTCGTCAGGTAGGGACCGTCCCTATCCGTCGCCAACTTGTCCTTCCCAAGCGCTTAGTCCAGTGCTCTGCCCACAGTCAGCGCTCGATAAATCCGACTGAAGGAATGATTGAATGAAAGTAGGGGCGGGCGGCAGCGCCGGCCTACCGGGGAAGTTGCGGCAGCCTCCGGCCGAGCAGCCCCGTACCCAGCGGCCCTCGTTGACGGACACCGTCCACGTCTGGAGCTTGTCGGCCTCCAGCGCGTCGGCCGTGAGGTTGCAGATCTCCAGCTTGGTGAAGTTGTACATGAAGTCTTCGTACGACATCCTGGGGCCGGAAGGAGATTTACGTGGCTCAGTGGAAAGAGCCCGGGCTTTGGAGTCAGAGGTCATGGGTTCAAACCCCGGCTCTGCCAATTGTCAGCTGTGTGACTTTGGGCAAGTTACTTAAGTTCTCTGTGCCTCAGTTCTCTCATCTATAAAATGGGGATTAAGACTGTGAGCCCCGTGGGACAACTTGATCACCTTGTAACCTCCCCAGCGCTTAGAACAGTGCTTTGCACATAGTAAGTGCTTAATAAATGCCATCATTATTATTATTTAGGTTCATGGTTCGTGCCCGGGGGCTGGCGGCCGGGCCTTCCCCTCCCTCTCTCTTTACCCCACATTCCAAGGGCCCCGCATCGGTAGCTGCTTTTCTGGAGACCAGCTGAGCTCAACAGAGCCCCCGACCCTGCTTCCCCAATAAATGCGATTGAATAATAATAATAATAATGGCATTTATTAAGCGCTTACTATGTGCAAAGCACTGTTCTAAGCGCTGGAGAGGTTACAAGATGATCAGGTTGTCGTCCGGCGGGGCTCACAGTCTTCATCCCCATTTTACAGATGAGGTAACTGAGGCCCAGAGAAGTTAAGTGACTTGCCCAAAGTCACACAGCTAAATGGTGGAGCCGGGATTTGAACCCATGACCTCTGACTCCAAAGCCCATGCTCTTTCCCACTGAGCCACGCTGCTTCTCTATGATAATAATGATGGCAATTATTAAGTGCTTACTATGAGCAAGGCACTGTTCTAAGCACTGGGGGGATACAAGGTGATCAGGTTGTCCCACGGGGGGCTCACAGTCAACCCCCATTTTACAGATGAGGTAACTGAGGCCCAGAGAAGTTAAGTGACTTGCCCAAGATCATACAGCTGACAGTTGGCGGAGCCGGGATTTGAACCCATGACCACTGACTCCAAAGCCCGGGCTCTTTCCACTGAGCCACGCTGCTTCTCTAATGAACGAACGAATGAATCCCGGGGACGGGATGGGCAACCAACTGAGCCCCCCACCCTGCTTCCCCAAAGACCCCATTCTCCCCCCAACTCCCCAGAAGCCTCCAGAAGCAGCGCGGCTCAGTGGAAAGAGCCCAGGCTTTGGAGTCAGAGGTCCCGGCTCAGCCGGTTGTCAGCTGTGTGACTTTGGGCGAGTCGCTTCACTTCTCTGGGCCCCAGTTACCTCCTCTGGAAAATGGGGATGAAGACCGTGAGCCCCCCGTGGGACAATCTCATCACCTTGTAACCTCCTGAGCGCTTAGAACAGTGCTTTGCACATAGTAAGCACTTAATAAATGCCATCATCATTATTATTATTATCCCCCGAAAGCTCCTCTATTCTCCCTCTGATTTTCCATAATCTTCCTCTGTTCTTCCCCAGATTTCCCAGAGCTCCCTGGATTCCCCAGAGCCCTCTATTTTCCAAACCCAGACACCTCAGAGGCCCCAGGGAAGCCCGTGCCCAATCCCCATGCAGCAGACAAGTGGCAGCAAACCTTGCGACTCCCAGGCCCGTGCCCTAACTCCATGCAGCAGACAAATGGCAGCAAACCTTGCGACTCCCAGGCCCGCGCCCTATCCCCATGCAGCAGACAAATGGCAGCAAACCTTGTGACTCCCAGGCCCGTGCCCTGTCCCCATGCAGCGGACAAATGGCAGCAAACCTCGTGACTCCCAGGCCCGTGCCCTATCATTCATTCATTCATTCAATCATATTTATTGAGCACTTACTATGTGCAGAGCACTGTACTAAGCGCTTGGGAGGTACACCTTTGAAACACATCGAACTGTGCTGCATATTGGCTTAGTTCATAGAGCACAGTCACGGGTTCTATCCCATGCAGCAGACAAATGGCAGCAAATCTTGTGACTCCCAGGCCCGTGCCCTGTCCCCATGCAGTGGACAAATGGCAGCAAACCTTGCGACTCCCAGGCCCATGCCCTGTCCCCATGCAGCGGACAAATGGCAGCAAACCTCGTGACTCCCAGGCCCGTACCCTGTCCCCATGCAGCAGACAAGTGGCAGCAAACCTCCTGACTCCCAGGCCCATGCCCTGTCCCCATGCAGCAGACAAATGGCAGCAAACTTCGTGACTCCCAGGCCCATGCCCTGTCCCCATGCAGCAGACAAGTGGCAGCAAACCTCGTGACTCCCAGGCCCGTGCCCTATCCCCATGCAGCGGACAAATGGCAGCAAACCTTGTGACTCCCAGACCCGTGCCCTATCATTCATTCATTTATTCAATCATATTTATTGAGCACTTACTATGTGCAGAGCACTGTACTAAGCGCTTGGGAGGTACACCTTTGAGACACATCCAACTGTGCTGTATATTGGCTTAGTTCATAGAGCACGGTCATGGGTTCTATCCCATGCAGCAGACAAATGGCAGCAAACCTCGTGACTCCCAGGCCTGTGCTCTGTCCCCATGCAGCAGACAAATGGCAGCAAACATTGCGACTCCCAGGCCCGTGCCCTGTCCCCATGCAGCAGACAAATGGCAGCAAACCTCGTGACTCCCAGGCCCGTGCCCTATCCCTATGCAGCAGACAAGTGGCAGCAAACCTAGTGACTCCCAGGCCCGGGCCCTATCCCCATGCAGCAGACAAGTGGCAGTAAACCTGGTGACTCCCAGGCCCGTGCCCTATCCCTATGCAGCAGACAAGTGGCAGCAAACCTCATGACTCCCAGGGCCATGCCCTATCCCTATGCAGCGGACAAATGGCAGCAAACCTTGCGACTCCCAGGCCCATGCCCTGTGCCCATGCAGCAGACAAATGGCAGCAAACCTTGCGACTCCCAGGCCCGTGCCCTGTCCCCATGCAGCAGACAAATGGCAGCAAACCTTGTGACTCCCAGGCCCGTGCCCTAACCCCATGCACCGGACAAATGGCAGCAAACCTCGTGACTCCCCAGCCCGTGCCCTAACCCCATGCAGCAGACAAATGGCAGCAAACCTTGCGACTCCCAGGCCCGTGCCCTGTCCTCATGCAGCAGACAAATGGCAGCAAACCTCGTGACTCCCAGGCTCGTGCTAACCCCATGCAGCAGACAAGTGGCAGCAAACAATGCGACTCCCAGGCCCGTGCCCTAACCCCATGCAGCGGACAAATGGCGGCAAACCTTGTGACTCCCAGGCCCGTGCCCTGTCCCCATGCAGCGGACAAATGGCAGCAAACCTCGTGACTCCCAGGCCCGTGCCCTATCATTCATTCATTCATTCAATCATATTTATTGAGCACTTACTATGTGCAGAGCACTGTACTAAGCGCTTGGGAGGTACACCTTTGAGACACATCGAACTGTGCTGTATATTGGCTTAGTTCATAGAGCACAGTCACGGGTTCTATCCCATGCAGCAGACAAATGGCAGCAAACCTTGTGACTCCCAGGCCCGTGCCCTGTCCCCATGCAGCGGACAAATGGCAGCAAACCTCGTGACTCCCAGGCCCGTACCCTGTCCCCATGCAGCAGACAAGTGGCAGCAAACCTCGTGACTCCCAGGCCCGTGCCCTATCCCCATGCAGCGGACAAATGGCAGCAAACCTTGTGACTCCCAGACCCGTGCCCTATCATTCATTCATTTATTCAATCATATTTATTGAGCACTTACTATGTGCAGAGCACTGTACTAAGCGCTTGGGAGGTACACCTTTGAGACACATCGAACTGTGCTGTATATTGGCTTAGTTCATAGAGCACGGTCATGGGTTCTATCCCATGCAGCAGACAAATGGCAGCAAACCTCGTGACTCCCAGGCCTGTGCCCTGTCCCCATGCAGCAGACAAGTGGCAGCAAACCTCGTGACTCCCAGGCCCGTGCCCTAACCCCATGCAGCAGACAAGTGGCAGCAAACCTCGTGACTCCCAGGCCCGTGCCCTAACCCCATGCAGCGGACAAATGGCAGCAAACCTCGTGACTCCCAGGCCCGTGCCCTGTCCCCATGCAGCAGACAAATGGCAGCAAACCTTGTGACTCCCAGGCCCGTGCCCTAACCCCATGCAGCAGACAAGTGGCAGCAAACCTTGCGACTCCCAGGCCCGCGCCCTAACCCCATGCAGCAGACAAATGGCAGCAAACCTTGCGACTCCCAGGCCCGTGCCCTGTCCCCATGCAGCAGACAAATGGCAGCAAACCTTGCGACTCCCAGGCCCATGCCCTAACCCCATGCAGTGGACAAATGGCAGCAAACCTCGTGACTCCCAGGCTCGTGCCCTAACCCCATGCAGCAGACAAATGGCAGCAAACAATGCGACTCCCAGGCCCGTGCCCTAACCCCACGCAGCGGACAAATGGCGGCAAACCTTGCGACTCCCAGGCCCGTGCCCTGTCCCCATGCAGCGGACAAATGGCAGCAAACCTCGTGACTCCCAGACCCGTGCCCTATCATTCATTCATTCATTCAATCATATTTATTGAGCACTTACTATGTGCAGAGCACTGTATTAAGCGCTTGGGAGGTACACCTTTGAGACACATCGAACTGTGCTGTATATTGGCTTAGTTCATAGAGCACGGTCACGGGTTCTATCCCATGCAGCAGACAAATGGCAGCAAACCTTGTGACTCCCAGGTCCGTGCCCAAACCCCATGCAGCAGACAAATCATCATCAATCATATTTATTAAGCGCTTACTGTGTGCAGAGCACTGTACTAAGCACTTGGGAAGTACAATTTGGCAACAGATAGAGACAGTCCCTACCCAATAGTAGGCTCACAGTCTAAAAGACAAATGGCAGCAAACCTTGTGACTCCCAGGCCCATGCCCTATCCCTATGCAGCAGACAAAAGGCAGCAAATTTTGCGACTCCCCGGCCCCTGCCCTAACCCCATGCAGCAGACAAATGGCAGCAAACCTCGTGACTCCCAGGCCTGTGCCCTAACCCCATGTAGCAGACAAATGGCAGTAAACCTTCTGACTCCCAGTCCCGTGCCCTAATCCCATGCAGCAGACAAGTGGCAGCAAACCTTGTGACTCCCAGGCCCGTGCCCTAACCCCACGCAGCGGACTAATGGCAGCAAACCTCGTGACTCCCAGGCCCGTGCCCTGTCCCTATGCAGCAGGCAAATGGCAGCAAACCTTGTGACTCCCAGGCCCGTGCCCTAACCCTATGCAGCAGACAAGTGGCAGCAAGCCTTGTGACTCCCAGGCCCGTGCCCTGTCCCTATGCAGCAGACAAATGCCAGCAAACCTCGTGAATCCCAGGTCCGTGCCCTAGCCCCATGCAGCAGACAAATGGCAGCAAACCTTGTGACTCCCTGGCCCGTGCCCTAACCGTATGCAGCAGACAAGTGGCAGCAAATCTTGCGACTCCCAGGCCCGTGCCCCGTCCCCATGCAGCAGACAAACGGCGGCAAACCTTGTGACTCCCAGGCCTGTGCCCTAACCCCATGCAGCGGACAAATGGCAGCAAACCTCATGACTCCCAGACCCGTGCCCTATCATTCATTCATTCATTCAATCATATTTATTGAGCGCTTACTATGTGCAGAACACTGTACTAAGCGCTTGGGAGGTACACCTTTGAGACACATCGAACTGTGCTGTATATTGGCTTAGTTCATAGAGCACGGTCACGGGTTCTATCCCATGCAGCAGACAAATGGCAGCAAACCTTGTGACTCCCAGGCCCGTGCCCTATCCCTATGCAGCGGACAAATGGCAGCAAACCCTGTGACTCCCAGGCCCGTGCCCTAACCCCATGCAGCGGACAAATGGCAGCAAAACCTGTGACTCCCAGGCCCGTGCCCTAACCCCATGCAGCAGACAAATGGCAGCAAACCTCGTGACTCCCAGGCCCGTGCCCTAACCCCATGCAGCAGACAAAATAAAATAAATAGAATAGATATGTACAAGTAAAATAAATAAATAAATAGAGTAATAAATATGTACAGTACATATCTATTCTAGTTATTTTATTTTGTTAGTATGTTTGGTTTTGTTCTCTGTCTCCCCCTTTTAGACTGTGAGCCCACTGTTGGGTAGGGAAAGTCTCTATATGTTGCCAACTTGTACTTCCCAAGCGCTTAGTACAGTGCTCTGCACACAGTAAGCGCTCAATAAATATGATTGATTGATTGATTGATTGACTGGAAAGAGCCCGGGCTTTGGAGTCAGAGGTCATGGGTTCAAGTCCCGCCTGCGCCACTTGTCAGCTGTGTGACTTTGGGCAAGTCACTTCACTTCTCTGAGCCTCAGTTCCCTCATCTGTAAAATGGGGATTAAGACTGTGAGCCCCCCGTGAGACAACCTCATCACTTTGTAACCTCCTCAGCGCTTAGAACAGTGCTTTGCACATAGTAAGCGCTTAATAAATGCCATCATTATTATTATTATCCCCTGAATTCCAAAGCTCCTCTATTCTCCCTCTGATTTTCCATAGTTTTCCTCTGTTCTCCCCCAGATTCCCCAGAGCTCCCTGGATTCCCCAGAGCCCTCTATTTTCCTCCAGACTCCTCAGAGGCCCCAGAGAAGCAGCGTGGCTCAGTGGAAAGAGCCCGGGCTTTGGAGTCAGAGGTCATGAGTTCAAGTCCCGGCTCCGCCACTTGTCAGCTGTGTGACTTTGGGCAAGTCACTCAGCTTCTCTGTGCCTCAGTTCCCTCATCTGTAAAATGGGGATGAAGACTGTGAGCCCCCCATGGGACAACCTGATCACCTTGTAACTTCCCCACCGCTTAGAACAGTGCTTTGCACATAGTAAGCACTTAATAAATGCCATTAAAAAAATTCTCCCCGGGATTCCCCACAGCCCCCCATTCGCCCCCCAGATTCCCCAGAGCTCCCTGGATTCCCCAGAGCCCCCAGTTTTTCCCCAGACTCCTCAGAGTCCCCAGTTCTCCCCAGGATTCCCCACAGCCCCCCATTCTCCCCCGGGTTCCCCAGAGCCCCCCATTCTCCCCCGGGTTCCCCAGAGCCCCCCACTCTCCCCTGGACTTACCAGAATTCCCCATCCTCCGTCACTTGATGCTGCAGCCGGGATTTCTCCTCCTTGTCCACAAAGCCCCAGTCCTTCCAGCTGGGGAGAGTGGGCCCCGGGCATTGGGGTGTGGGTGGCCCCAGGAACCGGGGGGATCTCCGGAAAGGTCCCGGGCCCAGCTCCACCATCCCATGTCCCTCCCACCTCCATCCTGCCCTGCTCTTACCCGTCGCTCCAGGCTCCGTTCCACTCCACCTGGCCCCAGGGGTTGCGTAGCCGCACCAGTTTCACCTTCTCCCCTTTGAACGGCGACTGGGAGGACAGGCAGGGCCCAAACTGTGGGGAGCCCCTCCTGCCCCCCTGGGGGGACAGGCCCTGGACCCTCCTCCTCCTCCCTCCCGCCCCCGACATCCAGGCCCATGGGGAAGGATTGGTGCCCAGGGCCGCCTGTCTACCCTCGGGGCCAAGCCTCCTACCCCCGCAAGCCAACTGTCCGCCTCTCGGCCCCTGGAGGCCATTTGGGCAGCTAGTGGGGGTCATAGGAGAGGAGGTCACCCCAGTCCTCAGCTCCCCTGCCCCGGTAACCCATCGGAGGCCTCTTCCTTTACAGGGTCCCTCTCCAGGACGGGCTTCTCCACCCATCTCCCTTCCCTGCATACGGGCAAGCCCGGGAGCTGCCAGTACCGGCCTCCCTCTTCCCTCTTTAACCGGACAGGGTCAGGGGGAAGGGGAGGTGGGCCCCAATCAACATCCCCCTGCCCAGTGCCCATCCAGTGCCCAGCGCTGTTGGAGCCAGGCCGCGTCAGGCTCACCTCATCCAGCCCAGTGACAGAATAAGCGTGACCTTTGACCAGCCCACAGGCCATGCGTGTCTCATATTGCACCTGAACGATGGTCTGCGAGATAGACACCAGGTGGGCTCGTCAGGGCCGGGTCCCCCCACCCACTCGCCCCACAGTTTGGGCAACGACCTCCTCTGCCCGGTGCCGAGTCATCCCCCAGGGCCCCCAGTCAATCAATCCCAATCGATAGCACCTCCGGGGTACGGGGCACTGTTCTAAACGCTTGGAAGAGTACAATACAGTGAGTCGCCATGATTCATTCATTCATTCAATCGTATTTATTGAGCGCTTACTGTGTGCAGAGCACTGGACTAAGTGCTTGGGAAGTACAAGTTGGCAACATATAGAGACGGTCCCTATTTATTCATTCATTCAATCATATTTATTGAGCGCTTACTGTGTGCAGAGCACTGTACTAAGTGCTTGGGAAGTACAAGTTGGCAACACGTAGAGATGGTCCCTATTCATTCATTCTTTCATTCAATTGTATTTATTGAGCGCTTACTGTGTGCAGAGCACTGGACTAAGCGCTTGGGAAGTAAAGTTGGCAACATATAGAGACGGTCCCTATTTATTCATTAATTCATTCAATTGTATTTATTGAGTGCTTACTGTGTGCAGAGCACTGTAGTAAGCGCTTGGGAAGTACAAGTTGGCAACATATAGAGACGGTCCCTACCCAACAGCGGGCTCACAGTCTAGATCCCTTCCCTCATGGAGCTTCAGGTCTAGCAGGAAGGCAGGCCCCATCTGTCTCTGTTCCCGATCCGTCCGGCAATTTCCCCTTTCTCGGGA
Organism: Tachyglossus aculeatus; assembly: GCF_015852505.1. NCBI lineage: Eukaryota > Metazoa > Chordata > Mammalia > Monotremata > Tachyglossidae > Tachyglossus > Tachyglossus aculeatus. Next base: position 18,996,128 of record NW_024044828.1, read on the forward strand.
CGGGTAGGGGGCGGAAGGAGAAGGAGAGGTTCACGGGAAGGGAAAACTAGGCTCGGGCCTGAGGTGAGCGGCTCGTCGATCGTCAGGAGAGGTTCTGGAACTGCTAAGTGGCCGGGCAGCAATGGGCAAGGCAGGGTGAATGGGCACTGCTAAGAAGGGGAGCAGGAGTAGATCTACTCTACTCTCAGTAGGTCCCAGCTCACAAACCAAGGGGGCCAACGCTCCTTGCCCAGGGGCCACAGGCCACAGGAGCACAGAATGCTCGTCCCCATCTCCATCCCCCACCATCTTACCTCCTTCCCTTCCCCACAGCACCTGTATATATGTCTATATGCTTGTACAAATTTATTACTCTATTTATTTTACTTGTACGTAGTTATTCTACTTATTTTATTTTGTTAATATGTTTTGTTTTGTTCTCTCTCCCCCTTCTAGACTGTGAGCCCACTGTTGGGTAGGGACCGTCTCTATATGTTGCCAACTTGGACTTCCCAAGCGCTTAGTACAGTGCTCTGCACACAGTAAGCGCTCAATAAATACGATTGAATGAATGAATGAATGATTGAATGAATAAATGAATGACTTGCCTTCACTCCACTTGCCTGTCGTGCGACCAAAACTTCTCTGGGTCTCAAAGTCTTCATCTAAATCAGGGATTCAATACCTAGTCTCCCTTCTCCTTCGACTAGGAACCCCACGAGGAACACGGGCTGTATCTGACCGGATTACCTCGCGTCTACCCCAGTGCTGGGAACAGAGTAAGTGCTTAACAGATATATTATGATGGTCGTAATTATGATTTTGATCGGGATGATTAGAATGAGCCCCCAGGTGCTGCGGGGGCCGGAGAGAAGCTGGACAGCCTTTTTGAGGGTCCCCTGAGGGACGGCGGGGAACGAGGTGGGAGCGGAGCCGGGGCAATACAAACCCGGGCCGGCCTGTCGTCTGAGCCTCGGGGGTCGAGGTCGTCGTCCCTCAGCCGGGAATTATCCATATTCCTCACCATGCGCTCAATCATCTCCCCCATGCTCCAGCCGGAAGGAGACGTCCCGTAGGTGATGTTTGAACCGTCCTGGCCGGGGGCGGGCAGGGCGGGAAGAGAAGCGAGGCAAGGAAGGGGGAGAAGAGGGAGAAAACAAGGGAGAGGAGGTGACAGAGGAGGTGGGAGAGGGAAGGAGAGAAAAGGAAAGGGAGACACGGAAAGAGCCAGTCAGGAGGAAGAGGAGAGGGAGAGAAACCAGGAGTCGCCAAAGGTGGACAGAAAGTTGTGAGAGAAGAGATGCCAAGGGAGAGGGGGTCTGCTCCAAAGCGGGGGGCGGTGGGGACCCTGCCTCTTGGGACTTGTTGGATGGGAGGCCTCGGTTTCCTGGGGTCTGGGCCCCGGGGGAGACCGGGCTTGACTGTCTTGCCCGGGACGCCGGGGAAGGAAGCTCGTGGCGAGCAGGGCATGTGTCTACCAACTCTGTTGTGTTGTACTCTCCCAGGTGCTTAGTACAGTGCTCTGCAGTGATGATGAGGAGAGACAGGGCAGCTGGACGCTCATCTGGCAGAGGGAGGGCAGGCTGGGAAAGGCCCTGATGACCCAAGGACCACAGCTTTGCCCCCAGCCCCGCCTCTGTCTCGTGGGGATCCATCAGTCAATCAATCGATTGTGAGATAGTGAGAAGCAGCATGGCGTAGTGGTTAGAGTCCGGGCTTGGGAGTCTAATCCCGGCTCTGCCACTTGGCTGCTGTGTAATAATAATAGTGGCATTTATTAAGCGCTTACTATGTGCCAAGCACTGTTCTAAGCGCTGGGGAGGTTACAAGGTGATCACGTTGTCCCGGGGGGGCGCTCAGTCTTAATCCCCATTTTACAGATGAGGCTGAGGCCTAGAGAATAATAATAATAATAATAGCATTTATTAAGCATTTACTGTGTGCAAAGCACTGTTCTAAGCACTGGGGAGGTTACAAGGTGATCAGGTTGTCCCCGAGGTGGCTCAGTCTTAATCCCCATTTTACAGATGAGGGAACTGAGGCCCGGAGAATAATAATAATAATGATAGTATTTATTAAGCGTTTACTGTGTGCAGAGCACTGTTCTAAGCGCTGGGGAGGTTACAAGGTGATCAGGTTGTCCCATGGGGGGCTCACGGGCTTCATTCCCATTTTGCAGATGAGGGAACTGAGGCCCAGAGAAGTGAAGTGACTTGCCTAAAGTCACACAGCTGACAGTTGGAGGAGCCGGGATTTGAACCCATGACCTCTGACTCCAAAGCCCGGGCTCTTTCCACTGAGTGTAACCTTAAGGGAGCCACTTCACTTCTCTGGGCCTCAGTTACCTCATCTGTAAAATGGGGATTGAGACGGTGAGCTCCGCGTGGGACAGGGACTGCCCCGATTTACTTGTATCTACCCCAGTGCTTAGGACGGTACCAGACACATAGTAAGCTCTTAACAAATAGCATAACGAATATCATCATTATTTATTATTATTGAGCACTTACTGTGTGCAGAGCACTGTATTAAGCTCATGGGAGAGCCCGATATAACCGAGTTGGTAGACACATATCCTTCCCACAACAAGCTTGTGATCTATAGGGAGAAGCAGCGTGGCTCAGTGGAAAAGAGCCCGGACTTTGGAGTCAGAGGTCATGGGTTCAAATCCCGGCTCCACAAATTGTCAGCTGTGTGACTTTGGGCAAGTCACTTCACTTCTCTGTGCCCCAGTTCCTTCATCTGTAAAATGGGATTAAGATTGTGAGCCCCCCCGTGGGACAACCTGCTCACCCTGTTACCTCCCCAGTGCTTAGAACAGTGCTTTGCACACAGTAAGCGCTTAACAAATGCTATTATTATTATTATTATTATAGGGAGAGATGGACGTGGATATAAATGTCCATGGAAAGAGCCCGGGCTTTGGAGTCAGAGGTCATGGGTTCAAATCCCGGCTCTGCCAACTGTCAGCTGTGTGACTTCGGGCAAGTCACTTCACTTCTCTGCGCCTCAGTGACCTCATCTGTAAAATGGGGATGATGACTGTGAGCCCCCGTGGGACAACCTGATCACCTTGTAACCTCCCCAGTGCTTAGAACAGTGCTTTGCACATAGTAAGCGCTTAACAAATACCATTATTATTATTATTATTATTATAAATAAATTACGGTTATGGATGGAAGTGCTGTGGGGCTGAAAAAAGGTGAAAATCCAAGTGCAAGGATGACATAGAAGAGGGGTGGGAGAAGAGGAAATGAGGGCCTACTCCGGGAAGGCAACTTGGAGGAGGTGGGCCTTCAATAAAGCTTTGAAGTCGGAGAGTTATTGTCTGGCAGCTATGAGGAGGGAGAGCGTTTTAGGCCAGAGAGGTGGGAATTTTGGAGTTGAGGAAGACGAGACGGAGGTAGAACGACTAGGTTGTCACTAGAGGAGTGACATGTGCGGGCTAAGGCGAGTTCCCAGTCCAGGGGCTTTGCCTGCGGTTGATCCCAAGCCCGTGGTGGGGAAACCGCGCCAGGAATGATGTTCCCAGGTGCCCACGCGTGATCGATCAATAATAATAATAATAATAATGATGGCATTTATTAAGCGCTTACTACGTGCAAAGCACAGTTCTAAGCGCTGGTGAGGTTACAAGGTGATAATAATAATGATGATGGCATTTATTAAGTGCTTGCTATGTGGAAAGCACTGTTCTAAGGTGATCAGGTTGCCCCGCGGGGGGCTCACAGTCTTCATCCCCATTTTCCAGATGAGGTAACTGAGGCCCAGAGAAGTGAAGTGACTTGACCAAAGTCACACAGCTGACAATTGGCAGAGCCAGAGTTTGAACCCATGATCTCTGACTCTGGCTCTTCCCACTGAGCCACGCTGCTTCTCGTCTATGCACATCATTAACAAAATAAACAGAATATGACGACACTCCCACCCGCTCCCCCCGGAGCGTTCGTCGCGAATGCTCCCGCTCGCCGGCCCCTGACCGGGCCCAGCGAGAGCCACACGTGTTCAGAGCTGTCCTCGGGCGAGATGCGGACAATCCCAGACTCTACACAGGTGACCAGGCAACCATCGTGTCGTGCCAATCAATCAATCAATCATATTTATTGAGCGCTTACTGTGTGCAGAGCACTGTACTAAGCGCTTGGGAAGTACAAGTTGGCAACAGTGATCCTACTGGGTGCTCCAGTGTGGCTAACTTGAACCCTCCAAGAGGCCTTCCCGGACTAAGCCCCACCTTTCCTCATCTCCCACTCCCTTCTGCGTCGCCCTGACTCGCTCCCTTGGTTCATCCCCCCACTCCCAGCCCCACTTATGAGAAGCAGCGCGGCTCGGTGGAAAGAGCCCGGGCTTTGGAGTCAGAGGTTGTGGGTTCAAATCCCGACCCCGCCACTTAGCTGCGTGACTTGGGGCGAGTCACTTCACCTCTCTGGGCCTCAGTGACCTCATCATTCATGCGATCGAATGAATCTGGAAAATGGGGAGGAAGGCTGGGAGCCCCTCACCGTGGGACAACCTGATGACCTTGTATCCCCCCCGCCGGCAGTGCTTCACACATAGTAAGTGCTTAAAAAAATAGGATAAAAATAAGATAAACCCTGAATGTGGCCCTTCTGGAAATCCGGCCCAGGGGAGGCCCTGAACCGGCCCGGCCTCCAACCCAACAGGCAGTGGAGAGCTTGGGATGGGAGGAATTGGGCAGGGGCTGGAGTGCCCCCCGTTCCCACCCTCGCCCTGAGATGCAACCGTGGGACCCCCAGGGGACAACTGGAGGCCCGGGGGGCATCGGGGTTGGCAGACCCACCGACCGACAGACCGACCGACCGACCGACCGATCGTCCGCCCCATCCCTCCCCTTCCCGGCACTCACGTCAATGGAGCAGCCCATGAGCGAGCCCCTCTCGATGGCTTTCTTCATGATCTTGTACATGTCTCGGGGGGCATCCTTGATCTCAAAGAACTCGGTGACGCCCCCCGTGAAGTCTTCCATGGCCTCCGTGGTGTTCCCGCCCTTCAGGGCCTCGTAGGACCCGTGGAGCCTGCGGGAGGGACGGGGATGGGGAGACTCGGCCGGGCGAGGGTCTCGACCCCTCGCCCACATCCTGCCTCTAGAAGCAGCCCGGCTTAGGGGATAGAGCCCGGGCTTGGGAGCCAGAGGTCGTGGGTTCGAATCCTGGCTCCGCCACGTGTCATCTGGGTGACTTTGGGCAAGTCACTTCACTTCTCTGGGCCTCACTTCCCTCATCCGGAAAATGGGGATGAAGACTGTGAGCCCCACGTGGGACAACCTGATCACCTTGTATGTACCCCAGCACTTAAAACAGTGCTTGACACGTAGTAAGCGTTTAACAAATACCATCACCATCATCATTATCTGGACTTTCCCCCTATTACTACTACTAAAAATAATGCTATTTGTTATGCGCTTAACTACGTGCCAGGCACTGTACTGAGCGCTGGGGTGGATACTTTTCTGGGCCTCAGTGACCTCATCTGTAAAATGGGGATGAAGACTGTGAGCCCCACGTGGGACAACCTGATCACCTTGTATGTAGCCCAGCACTTAAAACAGTGCTTGACGGGTAGTAAGCATTTAACAAATACCATCACCATCAACATTATCTGGACTTTCCCCCATTCAAAGCCTTACTACTACTACTAATAATAATAATGGTATTTGTTATGAACTTAACTACATGCCAGGCATTGTACTAAGCTCTGGGGTGGATACTTTTCTGGGCCTCAGTAACCTCATCTGTAAAATGGGGATGAAGACTGTGAGCCCCCTGTGGGACAACCTATTCACCTTGTAACCTTCCCAGCGCTTAGAACAGTGCTTTGCACATAGTAAGCGCTTAATTCATGCCATCATTATTATTATTATTGCAAGCAGATGGGATTAGACAGAGTCTCTATCCTACGGGGGGCTCACAGTCTCAATCCCCATTTTCCAGGTGAGGGAACTGAGGCTCAGAGAAGTGAAGTGACTTGCCCACGGTCACACAGCAGACAAGGCCCATCTTACTGAAGGCCCATCTCCTCCCAGAGGCCTTCCCTGCCTAAGCCCTCCTTTCCTCTTCTCCCCCTCCCTTCTGCATCTGTGAGACCACTGTTGGGTAGGGACCGTCTCTATATGTTGCCAACTTGTACTTCCCAAGCGCTTAGTACAGTGCTCTGCACACAGTAAGCGCTCAATAAATACAACTGAATGAATGAATGAATGAATGCATCGCCCCGACTTGCTCCCTTTATTCGTCCCACCTCCCAGCCCCACACCGCTTATGTCCGTATCTGTTCTTTATTGATTTCAATTTGTGTCTGTCTCCCCGTCTAGACTGTAAGCTTGGTGTGGGCAGGGAATGTGTCTGTTTTATGTTTTCTAGTGTACTCTCCCAAGCGCTTAGTACAGCGCTCTACAGTGCTTTGAGTGAATGAATGTCCATCTCCCCCTTCTAGACTGTGAGCCTGATGTTGGATAGGGACCAGCTCTGTTGCCAAATTGGACTTTCCAATCACTTAGTCCAGTACTCTGCACACAGTAAGCGCTCAGTAAATATGATTGAATGGATGAATGAATGAATGAATGAACAGGCCAATTGTCAGCTGTGTGACTTTGGGCAAGTCACTTGACTTCTCTGTGCCTCAGTTACCTCATCTGTCAAATGGGGATTAAGACTGTGAACCCCACGTGAGATAACCTGATCACCTTGTAACCTCCCCAGTACTTAGAATAGTGCTTTGCACATAGTAAGCGCTTAATAAATGCCATCATTTTTATTGTTATTATGTGGACCATACCTACCCACCCTACGTCCTTCCCCTCCCCACAGCACCTGTACAGATATTTGTGCAGATTTATTACTCTATTTTATTTGTACATATTTACTATTCTATTTATTTTGTTAATGATGTGCAGCTAGCTTTATTTCTATTTATTCTGACGACTTGACACCTGTCCACGTGTTTTGTTTCATTGTCCGTCTCCCCCTTCTAGACGGTGAGCCCGTCGTTGGGTAGGGACCATCTCTATATGTTGCCTACTTGTCCTTCCCAAGCGCTCAGTCCAGTGCTCTGCACACAGTAAGCGCACAATAAGTACGATTGAAAGAAAGAAAAGAAGGAACCTCAGGGCCAGGCGGAGGGGGGAGTCTGACGGGGGCTTCCCAGGCTGTACCAACCAAAGGGTGGGTAGGGGAGGTCTGGTGGGGGTCAGCCCTACATTCATTCATTCATTCAATTGTATTTATTGAGCGCTTACTGTGTGCAGAGCACTGTACTAAGCGCTGGGGAAGTACATTTATTCATTCAATCGTATTTACTGAGCGCTTTCTGTGTGCACAGCACTGTATTAAGCACTTGGGAAGTACAAATTGGCAATGTATAGAGATGGTCCCTACCCAACAGCGGGCTCACAGTCTAGAAGGGGAGACATGGAAACCTCTTGGCCACGTGGCTCCCTTGTGGCCTCCATTTCATTTGTTCATTCAATTCAATCATATTTATTGAGCGCTTACTGTGTACAGAGCACTGGACTAAGCGCTTGGGAAATACAAGTTGGCAACATCTAGAGACGGTCCCTACCCAACAGCGGGCTCACTGTCTTTCTAGACTGTGAGCCCACTTTCTAGACTGTGAGCCCACTGTTGGGTAGGGACCATGTCTATATGTTGCCAACTTGGACTTCCTAAGTGCTTAGTACAGTGAGTAAGTGCTTAATAAATACGACTGATTGATTGATTGATTGACAGAAGGGGGAGACAAGAGAACAAAACATATTAAGAAAAGAAAATAAATAGAATAAATATGTACAAACGGCAGAGGCAGGATCATTTATTTATTTATTTATTTTACTTGTACATATCTATTCTATTTATATTATTTTGTTAGTATGTTTGGTTTTGTTCTCTGTCTCCCCCTTTTAGACTGTGAGCCCACTGTTGGGTAGGGACTGTCTCTAGATGTTGCCAACTTGTACTTCCCAAGCGCTTAGTCCAGTGCTCTGCACACAGTAAGCGCTCAATAAATACAATTGATGATGATGATTAGAACCCACAGCCTCTGTCTCCCAAGCCTGGGATCTTTCCACGGAGCCATGGTGCTTGTCTAACTGGGCAATGGCCACTGTCACCCCTGGAGGACCCAAGCCACCTACTCTACTCCACAGCTTTAAGAGACTCCGGCCCCGCTGCAAAGTGGGCCTGCTTCCAGAGCTGGCCCTTAGCAGGGCTCAAACCCTCCTCTGGGATTATCCTGACCCTTTCCCAGACGCCGTGCCCAATATCTCCACCTGAAAGGAGGGCGGAGAGTAATAATAATAATAATAATAATAATGATAGTGATGGCATTTATTAAGCGCTTACTAGGTGCCCCTTCTAGACTGTGAGCCCACTGTTATAATAATGATGGCATTTATTAAGCGCTTACTATGTGCCAAGCACTGTTCTAAGCGCCGGGGAGGTTACAAGGTGATCAGGTTGCCCCAAGGGGGGCTCACAGTCTTCATCCCCATTTTCCAGATGAGGTAACTGAGGCACAGAGAATAATAATAATAATAATAATGGCTTTTATTAAGCACTTACTATGTGCAAAGCACTGTTCTAAGCGCCGGGGAGGTTACAAGGTGATCAGGTTGCCCCAAGGGGGGCTCACAGTCTTCATCCCCATTTTCCAGATGAGGTAACTGAGGCACAGAGAATAATAATAATAATAATGGCTTTTATTAAGCACTTACTATGTGCAAAGCACTGTTCTAAGCGCCGGGGAGGTTACAAGGTGATCAGGTTGTCCCATGGGGGGCTCACAGTCTTCATCCCCATTTTCCAGATGAGGTAACTGAGGCACAGAGAATAATAATAATAATAATAATAATGATGGCATTTATTAAGCGCTTACTATGTGCAAAGCACTGTTCTAAGCACTGGGAAGGTTACAAGGTGATCCGGTTGTCCCACGGTGGGCTCACAGTCTTCATCCCCATTTTCCAGATGAGGTAACTGAGGCACAGAGAAGTGACGTGACTTGCCCAAAGTCACGCAGCTTATAATTGGCGGAGCAGGGATTTGAACCCATGACCTCTGACTCCAAAGCCCATGCTCTTATCCACTGAGCCACGCTGCTACCCTACTGTTGGGTAGGGACCGTCTCTAGATGGTGCCGTCTTGGACGTCCCAAGCGCTTAGTCCAGTGCTCTGCACACAGTAAGCGCTCAATCAATACAATTGATTGATGGATTGATCACAAAGCACCGTTTTATGGCCCCGCTCGGGCCCGGCGAGCCCCAGCCCCGGCCTTACTTGGCGTAGGCCTTCTCCAGCAGGGCGCTCCAGAACTCGTTGCGGTGGTTGGACTTGGTGAAGACGAGCTGATTGTTGTAGGTGGGCAGGCAGTCGTCGATGACCACGTCCACCCAGTCCCCGTAGCGCCAGAACTGCCCGGTCGGAGCGGGCCGTTGGAGCCGGGAACCCAGGGAGCGGGAGAAGAGGAAAGGAGGGTCTAGTCAGGGAAGGCCTCTTGGAGGAGGTGGGTCCGGCCGGGCCCGGCCGTCCGCAGCCTCCGCCGGGAGAATCTTTTAGACTGTGAGCCCGCTGTTGGGTAGGAACCATCTCTATATGTTGCCAACTTGGACATCCCAAGCGCTTAGTGCAGCGCTCTGCACACAGTCAGCGCTCAATAAATACGATTGATTGATTGATTGAGAATCTCGGACCCATGGGGCGGTCCTCCTGGAGGGGGAGGCCCAGTCTGGGGGGCTCGGCCCGACCGCGGGGGTCGGGAGCTACCGCGAGCGTCACCCTTGAACTTGGATTTAGTTCCTTTTCTCACCCCTCCCACAGCCCCACACCACTTATTATTATTCTATTTATTCTATTTTATTCTGTTAATATGTTTGGTTTTGTTGTCTGTCTCCCCCTTCTAGACTGTGAGCCCGCTGTTGGGGAGGGACCGTCTCTAGATGTTGCCAACTTGGACTTCCCAAGTGCTTAGTACAGTGCTCTGCACACAGTAAGCACTCAATAAATGCGATTGATTGATTGATTGATTCCCAAGCGCTTAGTACAGTGCTCTGCACACAGTAAGCACTCAGTAAATACGATTGATTGATTGATTGATTCCCAAGCGCTTAGTACAGTGCTCTGCATACAGTAAGCGCTCAATAAATATGATTGATTGATTGATGAACACTGTGAGACCCCCCAGGACAACCTGATCACCTTGTAGCCTCCCCGGCGCTTAGAACAGTGCTTGGCACATAGTAAGCGCTTAATAAATTGTGATTAATAAAGCGCGATTGATTGATTGATTGAGAATCTCGGACCCTTGGGGCGGTCCTCCTGGAGGGGGAGGCCCAGTCTGGGGGGCTCGGCCCGACCGCGGGGGTCGGGAGCTACCGCGAGCGTCACCCTTGAACTTGGATTTAGTTCCTTTTCTTACCCCTCCCACCGCCCCACACCACTTATTATTATTCTATTTATTCTATTTTATTTTGTTAATATGTTTGGTTTTGTTGTCTGTCTCCCCCTTCTAGACTGTGAGCCCGCTGTTGGGGAGGGACCGTCTCTATCTGTTGCCAACTTGGACTTCCCAAGTGCTTAGTACAGTGCTCTGCACACAGTAAGCGCTCAATAAATACGATTGATTGATTGATTGATTCCCAAGCGCTTAGTACAGTGCTCTGCACACAGTAAGCACTCAGTAAATACGATTGATTGATTGATTGATTGATTCCCAAGCGCTTAGTACAGTGCTCTGCACACAGTAAGCGCTCAATAAATACGATTGATTGATTCCCAAGCGCTTAGTACAGTGCTCTGCACACAGTAAGCGCTCAATAAATACAATTGATTGATTGATGAAGACTGTGAGCCCCCCCCCGGGACAACCTGATCACCTTGTAGCCTCCCCGGTGCTTAGAACAGTGCTTGGCACATAGTAAGCACTTAATAAATTAAGCGCTTAGAGAAGCAGCGTGGCTCAGTGGACAGGAGCCCGGGCTTGGGAGTCAGAGGTCATGGGTTCAAATCCCATCTCCGCCAATTGTCAGCTGTGTGACTTTGGGCAAATCACTTAAGTTCTCTTTGCCTCTGTTACCCCATCTGTAAAATGGGGATGAAGACTGTGAGCCCCCCCAGGGGACAACCTGATCACCTTGTAGCCTCCCCAGCGCTTAGAACAGTGCTTTGCACATAGTAAGCGCTTAATAAATGCCATTATTATTATTATTATTATTATTATAAATGCCATCATTAGTATTATTATTATTAGTAAAATGGGGATGAAGACTGTGAGCCCCCCGTGGGACAACCTGATCACCTTGTGACCTCCCCAGTGCTTGGAACAGCACTTGGCACATAGGAAGCGCTTAATAAATGTCATCACTATTATTATTAAAATGGGGATAAAGACTGTGAGACCTCCTGTGGGAACAACCTGATCACCTTGTAACCTCCCCGGTGCTTAGAACAGTGCTTGGCACATAGTAAGCGCTTAATGGATGCCATCATTATTATTATTATTATTATTATTAAAATGGGGATGAAGACTGTGAGCCCCCTCTGGGACAACCTTGTTGCCAACTTGTACTTCCCAAGTGCTTAGTACAGTGCTCTGCACGTAGTCAGTGCTCACTAAATATGATTGAATGAATGAATGAATGAACCTGATCACCTTGTAACCTCCCCAGTGCTTAGAACAGTGCTTTGCACATAGTAAGCACTTAATAAATGCCATTATTATTATTATTATTATTATTATTATTATTATTATTATCTCCCTATCCGTCATTTACTTATTTCTATCCATGTCTGCCTCCCCCTCTAGACTGTTGTGGACAAGGAGCGTGTCTACCGGCTCCATTAAATTGTTCTCTCCCGAGTGCTTAGTACAGTGCTCTGCACACAGTAAGCGCCCAATAAATACGGCGGGGGGAAGGATGTTGTAGAATAATAATAATAAGGATGGTATTTGTTAAGTGCTTACTATGTGCGAAGCACTGTTCTAAGTGCTGGGGGGGGATACAAGGTGATCAGGTTGTCCCTCGGGGGGCTCACAGTCTTCATCCCCATTTTACAGATGAGGGAACTGAGTGACTTGCCCCAAGTCACCCAGCTGACAAGTGGAGGAGTCAGGATTAGAACCCATGACCTCTCCCAATAATAATGGTATTTGTTAAGCACTTACTATGTGCAAAGCACTGTTTTAAGGGGGGATACAAGGTGATCAGGTTGTCCCACGTGGGGCTCACAGTCTTAATCCCCATTTTACAGATGAGGGAACTGAGGCACAGAGAAGTGAAGTGACTTTCCCAAAGTCACCCAGCTGACAATTGGCGGAGCCGGGATTAGAACCCACGACATCTGACTCTCAAGCCCGGGCTCTTTCCACTGAGCCACGCTGCTTTTCTAGAGGAGACAAGGGAGCCCACTGGCTTCAGAGGGAATCAAAGGCCAGGGCCAGGAATCAATCAATCGTAGCACAGTGCGTCGAGCTGTGTGTAGCGCAGCGCTAAGGAACGCCATCGTCGTCATCGTCTTCCTCATCACCTGGAAGTGGAAGATCCCGGCGTAGTTTTCGGTGAAGGTCTGGTCGTGGGGGATGACTCGGAAGAGCAGGCGCTCGTTGAGGGTCAGGCAAGCGATGGCCGCCAGGAACCAGCAGTCCCCTGGGGATGGGGTAGAAGGGAGGTCGAGGCAATGGGGTGAGAAGATTTCCCTCATTCATTCATTCATTCATTCATTCATTCAATCGTATTTATTGAACGCTTACTGTCTGCGGAGCCCTGGACTAAGCGCTTGGGAAGTCCAAGTTGGCAACATCTAGAGACGGTCCCTACCCAACAGCGGGCTCTAGAAGGGGTAGACAGACAACAAAGCCAAACATATTAACAAAATAATATGTTGCCAACTTGTACTCCCCAAGCGCTTAGTACAGTGCCCTGCACACAGTAAGCGCTCAATAAATACGATTGATTGATTGATTAAAATAAATAGAATAAATATGTACATATAAAATAAATGAATAGAGTAATAAATCCGTACAAACATATAGACATATATACAGGTGCTGTGGGGAGGGGAAGGAGGTAAGGCGGTGTCACTCCGAGTGACGGTTGGGTGGTCGCTTCTCCTGCTGTCGTTACCCAAGGTCCACCGCCTCCCTTGGCCCGCCCCGGCCTGAATGACGCCTCAATCAATCAATCAATCAATCAATCGTATTTATTCAGTGCGCTTAGTGTGTGCAGAGCACTGTACTAAGCACTTGGGAAGTACAAGTTGGCAACATATAGAGACGGTCCCTACCCAACAGTGGCCTCACTGTAGCCACATCTCCCCACCTCCTTCAGAAAGCTTTTCTGGGTTTATTCCCAATGCCCAGCTGCTTCCACCTCCTCCGGGAAGCCTTTCTGGGTTTATTCCCAATGCCCAGCTGCTTCCACCTCCTCCAGGAAGCCTTTCTGGGTTTATTCCTAATGCCCAGTTGCTTCCACCTCCTCCGGGAAGCCTTTCTGGGTTTATCCCCAACGCCCAGCTGCTTCCACCTCCTCCGGGAAGCCTTTCTAGGTTTATTCCCAATGCCCTGCTGCTTCCACCTCCTCTGGGAAGCCTTTCTGGGTTTATTCCCAACGCCCAGCTGCTTCCACCTCCTCCGGGAAGCCTTTCTGGGTTTATTCCCAATGCCCAGCTGCTTCCACCTCCTCCAGGAAGCCTTTCTGGGTTTATTCCTAATGCCCAGTTGCTTCCACCTCCTCCGGGAAGCCTTTCTGGGTTTATCCCCAACGCCCAGCTGCTTCCACCTCCTCCGGGAAGCCTTTCTAGGTTTATTCCCAATGCCCTGCTGCTTCCACCTCCTCTGGGAAGCCTTTCTGGGTTTATTCCCAACGCCCAGCTGCTTCCACCTCCTCCGGGAAGCCTTTCTGGGTTTATTCCCAACACCCAGCTGCTTCCACCTCTCAGGCTCTTTCCACTGAGCCACGCTGCTTCTCTAGAAGACACACATGGTAGACACACGGTCAATACTCTTGAGGGATAGAGAGCGTGCTGTGAGCGACAGGAGGAAGGCAAGGGAGAGGAGGGCGTGGGGAAACAGAGGCAGAAGCAGATCCTGCCGGAAGCGTGGCCCCGCTCAGCGACGATCCCAGGGAATTTCCTACCTAAATCTCCCTGGCAGATGTCCGTGCGGTTGGCTCCGCCGATGATGAACCGGGGGTTCTCGCAGATTTCCTGGAGGTAAGACAGGTAAGAGGTAAGAGGTGGATTCGCACCTGACGACTGTGAGGGAGGGGCCCTGTCAGTCAAATAATAATAATAATAGTATTTGTTTAGTGCTTACTATGTGCCGGTCACAATACAGTGCTCTGCCCACTGCAAGTGCTCAGTAAATAACCTTGATTAATTGATTGACGCTCTGACCTCTGCTCATGCCTTGAGAAGAATCTTGTCTTAGTGAAAGAGCCGGGGCCTGGGAATCAGAGGACTAAAGGGGGTTGGAGGGGTGGCAGTCAAATAATAATAATAATAATAGTATTTGCTAAGTGCTTACTATGTGCCAGTCACAATACAGTGCTCTGCCCACTGCAAGTTCTCAATAAATAACCTTCATTGATTGATTGATGCTCTGACCTCTGCGCACACCTTGAGAAGCAGCTTGTCTTAGTGAAAGAGCCGGGGCCTGGGAATCAGAGGAATAAAGGGGGTTGGAGGGGTGGCAGTTAAATAATAATAATAATAATAGTATTTGTTAAGTGCTTACTATGTGCCAGTCACAATACAGTGTTGTGCCCACTGCAAGTGCTCAATAAATAACCTTGATTGATTGATTGATGCTCTGACCTCTGCTCACGCCTTGAGAAGCAGCTTGTCTTAGTGAAAGAGCTGGGGCCTGGGAATCAGAGGACTAAAGGGGGTTGGAGGGGTGGCAGTTAAATAATAATAATAATAATAGTATTTGTTAAGTGCTTACTATGTGCCAGTCACAATACAGTGTTGTGCCCACTGCAAGTGCTCAATAAATAACCTTGATTGATTGATTGATGCTCTGACCTCTGCACACGCCTTGAGAAGCAGCTTGTCTTAGTGAAAGAGCAGGGGCCTGGGAATCAGAGGACTAACGGGGGTTGGAGGGGTGGCAGTCAAATAATAATAATAATAATAGTATTTGTTAAGTGCTTACTATGTGCCGGTCACAATACAGTGCTCTGCCCACTGCAAGTGCTCAATAAATAACCTTGATTGATTGATTGATGCTCTGACCTCTGCTCACGCCTTGAGAAGCAGCTTGTCTTAGTGAAAGAGCCGGGGCCTGGGAATCAGAGGACTAAAGGGGGTTGGACGGGTGGCAGTCAAATAATAATAATAATAGTATTTGTTATGTGCTTACTATGTGCCAGTCACAGTACAGTGTTCTGCGTACTGCAAGTGCTCAATAAATAACCTTGATTGATTGATTGATGCTCTGACTTCTGCACACGCCTTGAGAAGCAGCTTGTCTTAGTGAAAGAGGGGCAGAGAGAAAGCCTGATAGACCTCGAATGGAGACCTGAAGTAAAACACTCCCTATTCATTCATTCATTCAAATGTATTTATTGAGCGCTTACTGTGTGCAGAGCACTGGACTAAGCTCTTGGGAAGCCCAAGTTGGCAACATCTAGAGACGGTCCCTACCCAACAGCAGGCTCACAGTCTAGAAGGGGGAGACAGAGAACAAAATAAAACATATTAACAAAATAAAATAAATAGAATAGATATGTACAAGTAAAATAAATAGAGTAATAAATACGTACAAAGATATATACTATGTGCAGTGGAAAGAGCCCGGGCTTTGGAGTCAGTGGTCATGGGTTCAAATCCCTGCTCTGCCACTTGTCAGCTGTGTGACTTTGGACGAGTCACTTCATTTCTCTGTGCCTCAGTTTCCTCATCCACGTGGGGATTAAGACTGTGAGCCCCACGTGGGCCAACCTGATCACCTTGTATCCCCCCCAGCGCCTAGAACAGTGCTTTGCACATAGTAAGCGCTTAACAAATACCGTGGCTCAGTGGAAAGAGCCTGGGCTTTGGAGTCAGAGGTCATGGGTTTGAATCCCGGCTCCACCTCATGTCTGTTGTGTGACCTTGGGCAAGTCACTTAACTTCTCGGAGCCTCAGTTACCTCCTCTGTAAAATGGGGATGATGACTGTGAGCCCCCCACGGGACAACCTGATCACCTTGTATCCCCTCCAGCGCTTAGAACAGTGCTTTGTACATAGTAAGCACTTAAAACATGCCATTATTATTATTATCGTTATTATTATTACCCCAGGCTCAGAGATGAGCCCGGCGCCAGTTTGGTGCCCACGAGGGCCTTCGGGAGAGACAGGGTAGCAGGGGGAGCAGGCTTGGGCAAGTCACTTCACTTCACTTGTTGCCAACTTGTACTTCCCAAGTGCTTAGTACAGTGCTCTGTACACAGTAAGCGCTCAATAAATATGATTGATTGACTGATTGATTGATTCTCTGTGCCTCGGTTCCTCCTCTAAAAAATCAGGATTGAGACCGTGAACCCCACGTGGGACAGGGACCGTGTCCAACACGATTTGCTTGGATCCACCCCAGCGCTTAGTACAGTGCCTGGCACATAGTAAGCTCTTACAAATGCCACGTTGATTATTATCAGGTGTGCTGGGTTGCCCAGTTGGCCTCAATCAATGAGTGGTGTCTATAGAGTACTTACTGTGCTGAACGTTCAGGAGAAGACAACAGGATTGTAGCCAACCTTACTATGGGGGGGACGGGGGGATATAATATCAGTTTCTGATGACCAGAAGGGGTTTGTTCAACGCACGTATTTATTGAGAGATCCAGCCCGGCCCAAGTTTAAGGTTGCTCTATGGCTTGTCCCTTTAAGTGGAGGCAGGGCAGTGGGGGTGGGAGTGGGAATGCCATTTGGAATGAGGCAGCTGTTGGCCAGAGGAGAAGGCATAAATAACAGGCCGGGAAAGGCAGGTGGAAGACCCGACGATCCGATTCCCTCGTCCTTCTCCTCTCCTCTTCCTCCTCCAAAAAACAGAGGGACTGGGGGACAGCTGGAGGGATGGAGGATGGGACTGGGTAAGGAAACAAGGGCTGGGAAAACGCAGGAAAAATGGCCAGGGACGGGAGGGAAGGGGCCATCTGGGAGTCAAATGTATGTCCATATCTGTCATTTATTAGTTTTTATTGATGTCTTTCTTGGCCTCTTGTCTGTGAGCTTGTTGTGGGCAGGGATTGTGTCTGTTGATTGTTAAAGTGTCCTTTCCCAAGCGCTTAGTAATAATAATAATAATTTTTGTTATTTGTTTTTTTTGGATGGCATTTATTAAGTGCTTACTATGTGCAAAGCACTGTTCTAAGCACTGGGGGGATACAGGGTGATCAGGTTGTCCCACGTGAGGCTCACAGTCTTCATCCCCATTTTACAGATGAGGTCACTAAGGCTCTGAGAAGTTAAGTGACTTGCCCAAGGTCACCCAGCAGACATGTGGTGGAGTCAGGATTCGAACCCATGACTTCTGACTCCAAAGCCCATGCTCTTTCCACTGAGCCACGCTGCTTCTCTTAAGTTTAAGAGAAGTTTAAATTTAATTTGTTAGGCGCTTACTATGTGCAAAGCACTGCTCTAAGCGCTGGGGAGGTTACAAGGTGATCAGGTTGTCCCATGTGGGGCTCACAATCTTATTCTCCCTTTTACAGATCAGGTAACTGAGGCCCAGAGAAGTGAAGTGACTTGCCCAAAGTCACCCAGCTGACAAGTGGCAGAGCAGGGATTTGAACCCATGACCTCAGACTCCCAAGCCCGGGCTCTTTCCACTGAGCCACGCTGCTTCTCTTAAGGTTAAGAGAAGTTTAAGTTTCATTTGTTAAGCGCTTACTATGTGCAAAGCACTGTTCTAAGCGCTGGGGAGGATACAAGAATAATAATAATAATAATAATGGCATTTATTGAGCGCTTACTATGTGCAAAGCACTGTTCTAAGTGCTGGGGAGGTTACAAGGTGATCAGGTTGTCCCACGGGGGACTTACAGTCTTCATCTCCATTTTCCAGATGAGGGAACTGAGGCCCAGAGAAGTGAAGTGACTTGCCCAAAGTCGCACAGCTGACAGTTGGCGGAGCCGGGATTTGAACCCATGACCTCTGACTCCAAAGCCCGGGCTCTTTCCACTGATCCACGCTGCTTCTCTAATGTTTACATCAAGGTAGACTGTGAGTCCCATGGGAGACAGGGAGTGGGTCCTCTCTAACCACAGCGTCAGCACTAAATAAATGCCGTCGGTATTCCATAGGACTCAGCATGAACGTTTTTGGGTTTTTTAATGGTATTTGTTAAGCGATTAGTATGTGCCAGGCCCTGTACTAAGCGCTGGGGTAGATAAAAGCTAATCAGGATGGACACAATCCACATCCCATGTGGGGCTCACAGTCTTCATCCCCATTTTACAGATGAGGGAACTGAGTTCTGAGGTACCTCAGCAGTTATTATGATGATAGTAATTGAATGTATCGGCCCGCGCAGCCCGTAGCTCTAAAGCCAAATATTTTTTATTTTGAAACCAAAGAAATAAATGAGTAAAAACCCTTCTTCCTAGCTTACGGGCTAAGGAATACGACTCAGTGACTCGGAGCCTGCAGTTGGGTACAGACCGTCTCTATATGTTGCCAACTTGCACTTCCCAAGCGCTTAGTCCAGTGCTCTGCACAAGTAATCAATCAATCAATCGTATTTATTGAGCGCTTACTGTGTGCAGAGCACTGTACTAAGCGCTTGGGAAGTCCAAGTTGGCAACATCTAGAGACGGTCCCGACCCAACAGTGGGCTCACAGTCTAGAAGGGGGAAGCAGGGAATAAAACCAAACATATTAACAAAATAAAATAAATAGAATAGATATGTACAAGTAAAATAAATAAATATACAAACATATATACAGGTGTTGTGGGGAATCAATCAATCAATCAATCGTATTTATTGAGCACTTACTGTGTGCAGAGCACTGTACTAAGCACTTGGGAAGTCCAAGTTGGCAACATACAGAGACGGTCCCTACCCACCAGCGGGCTCACAGTCTAGAAGAGGGAGACAGACAACAAACCAAAACATATTAACAAAATAAAATAAATAGAATAGATATGTACAAGTAAAATAAATAAATGTACAAACATATATACATATATACAGGTGCTGTGGGGAATCAATCAATCAATCAATCGTATTTAATGAGCGCTTACTGTGTGCAGAGCACTGTACTAAGCGCTTGGGAAGTCCAAGTTGGCAACATACAGAGATGGTCCCTACCCACCAGCGGGCTCACAGTCTAGAAGGGGGAGACAGAGAACAAAACCAAACATATTAACAAAATAAAATAAATAGAATAGATATGTACAAGTAAAATTAATATGTGCAAACATATATACAGGTGATGTGGGGAAGGGAAGGAGGTAAGACGGCGGGATGGAGAGGGGGAGAGGAAGGAGGGAGCTCCTTCCTGATGACGTTGTATCCCCCCCCCAACGCTTAGTACAGTGTTCTGCACACAGAAAGCACTCAATAAATACGATAGAATGAATACTGGTTCTGATGGGTTACAATCCGTTGAGCTGTAAGCTTCTTGAGGGCAGGGAAAATATGTCTTGCATCTGTCGAACTCTCCCAAGTGTTTAGAGAAGCAGCGTGGCTCAGTGGAAAGAGTCCAGGCTTTGGAGCCAGAGGTCATGGGTTCTACTCCCGGCTCCGCCACATGTTTGCTGTGTGACCTTGGGCAAGTCACTTCACTTCTCTGAGCCTCAGTTCCCTCATCTGTAAAACGGGGATTAAGACTGTGAGCCCCACGTGGGACCACCTGATCACCTTGTATCCCCCCCAGCGCTTAGAACAGTGCTTTGCACATATTAAGCGCTTAACAAATGCCATCATTATTATTATTTAGTGCAGTGCTTCAGCCCTCAGTGGATGCTCAATAATCGTCACTTCACGCCCACTAATTCTATTTTAGTTTCCCAAGTGCTTCCTTAAACTCCGAGCCCCATGAGCGACAGGGTCTGTGTCTGCCCTGATTAACTCATATGTACCCCGGTGCTTAGAACAGTGCTTGTCATGTAGTAAGCGCTTAACAAACACCATAATAATAACAGTTCGGTGCTCTGCGCACAGTAAGCACTCAATTGAGAAGCCGCGTGGCTCCGTGGAAAGAGCCCGGGCTTTGGAGTCAGAGGTCATGGGTTCAAATCCTGGCTCTGCCAACTGTCAGCTGGGTGACTTTGGGCAAGTCACTTCACTTCTCTGTGCCTTAGTTACCTCAACTGTAAAATGGGGATTAAGACTGTGAGCCGCCTGTGGGGCAACCTGACCACCTTGTAACCTCTCCAGTGCTTAGAACAGTGCTTTGCACATAGTAAGCGCTTAATAAATGCCATTATTATTATTACTATATAGCTATAATTCTATTTTTCTGTTCTGTTATTGAGCGCTTACTGTGTGCAGAGCACTGTACTAAGCACTTGGGAAGTACAAGTTGGAATTGACACCTGTCTACTTGTTTTGTTTTATTGTCTGTCTCCCCCTTCTAGACTGTGAGCCCGTTGTTGGGTAGGGACCGTCTCTGTTGCCGATTTGAACTTCCCCAGCGCTTAGTCCGGTGCTCTGCACACAGTAAGCGCTCAATAAATACGATTGATTGAATGAATGAATGCTTCTGATTGACCAATTGACCACTGACTGCTTGGAGAAAGAACAGGCAGCGTGGGCCGTCTTAGGAATTAAGATATTCATTCATTCATTCAACCATATTTATTGAGCGCTTACTGTGTGCTATCCCACTTCTTAGTACAGTGCTGGGCACTTAGTAAGCACTTGACAATAATAATAATAATAATAATGGCATTTATTCATTCATTCATTCATTCAATTGTATTTATTGAGTGCTTACTGTGTGCAGAGCACTGTACTAAGCGCTTCCCCCCTACCTCAGGGTGGAAAACAGATTGAAACTCAGAAGCCCAGGCAGCTGGAATGTTTTATGACAAGTTGGAAAATGCCCTTGACTGGGGAAGGATGTCTCCAAGCAGGCATTACTGACCGTTATCAATCAATCAGTCAGTCAATCATATATATTAAGTGTTTACTGTATGCAGATAATAATAATAATAATAATAATGGCATTTATTAAGCGCTTACTATGTGCAAAGCACTGTTCTAAGCTCTGGGGAGGTTACAAGGTGATCAAGTTGTCCCACGTGGGGCTCCCAGTCTTAATCCCCATTTTCCAGATGAGGTCACTGAGGCCCAGAGAAGTGAAGTGACTTGCCCAAAGTCACCCAGCTGACAAGTGGCAGAGCCGGGATTTGAACCCTTGACCTCAGACTCCAAAGCCAGGGCTCTTTCCACTGAGCCACGCTGCTTGGGAGAGTACAATACAGTAATAAACACACTAATTCCCTGATATTCGAGGTCTTCCTCTGTGCACTCCACTGCCCTAAACGTTTAGAGAAGCAGCATGGCTTAGTGGCGAGAGCCCGGGCTTGGGAGTCAGAGGACATGGGTTCTAATCCTGGCTCCGCCACTTGTCCGCTGTGTGACCTTGGGCAAGTCATTTCACTTCTCTGAGCCTCAGTTACCTCATCTGGAAAATGGGGATTAAAAGTGTGAGCCCCACGTGGGACATCGTGATTAGCTTTTATCTATCTCAGTACTTAGAACAGTGCTTGGCACATAGTAAGCGCTTAACAAATACCATTATTATTATTATTATTATTATTATTATTATTATTGGAGGAAGCAGCGTGGCTCAGTGGAAAGAGCCCGGGCTTTGGAGTCAGAGTTCATGGGTTCGAATCCCAGCTCCACCAATTATAATAATAATAATAATAATGGCATTTGTTAAGTGCTTACTATGTGCAAAGTGCTGTTCTAAGCGCTGTGGAGGTTACAAGGTGATCAGGTTGTCCCACAGTGGGCTCACAGTCTTCATCCCCATTTTACAGATGAGGGAACTGAGGCCCAGAGAAGTGAAGTGACTTGCCCAAAGTCACACAGCTGACAACTGGCAGAGCTGGGATTCGAACCCATGTCCTCTGACTCCAAAACCCGGGCTCTTTCCACTGAGCCACACTTCAATTGCCAGCTGTGTGACTTTGGGCAAGTCACTTAACTTCTCTGTGCCTGTTCCCTCATCTGTCAAATGGGGATGAAGATCGTGAGCCCCCCGTGGGACAACCTGATCACCTTGTAACCTCCCCAGCGCTTAGAACAGTGCTTTGCACATAGTAAGCGCTTAATAAATGCTATTATTATTATTATTAGGAGAGGACACTATAGCCGGTAATGCAGTCCCTGTCTCCAGGAGTGGACAATCTAGCAGGATAGTTACTACGTTCCTCCCCATACCTCCGTTTCCAAAGACACTTTGCCGGGGTGGCCGAGATCTCCGGGGTTGGGGGCCGGTATTCCAGCTCCCGGCAAGGAGAGGGATCAGCAAAGCGAAGCATAGCATAGAGAAACAGTGTGGCCTAATGAAAAGAGCACACAGAGGACCTGGATTCTAATCCCGGCTCTGCCAGGCGCTTGCTGTGTGGCCTTAGGCAAGTCACTTGACTTCTCTGTGCCTCAGTTTGTGGCTCAGTGGAAAGAGCCCGGGCTTGGGAGTCAGAGGTCATGGGTTCAAATCCCAGCTCCGCCACTTAGCTGGGTGACTTTGGGCAAGTCACTTCACTTCTCTGGGCCTCAGTTACCCCATCTGGAAAAAGTGGATTAAGATTGTGAGCCTCAAGTGGGACAGCCTGATCACCTTATATCCTCCCCAGCACTTAGAACAGTGCTTTGCACATAGTAAGTGCTTAACAAATGCCATCATTATTATTAAACTGGGGATGAAGACCATGAGCCCCCCGTGGGACAACCTGATCACCTTGTAACCTCCCCAGGGCTTAGAACAGTGCTTTGCACATAGTAAGTGCTTAATGCCATTACTATTATTAGCACATAGTAAGCACTTAATAATGCCATTATTATTATTATTATTATCTGTAAAGTGGGGATTCAGTCCTACTCCCTCCTACTCAGCCTGTGAGTCTCATATGGGACGTGGACTGTGTCCAACCTGATTAACTTGGAACTACCCAAGTGCTTAGAATGGTGCTTTGCAAGTAGTAAGCGCTTCACAAGTACCATGATTATTATTATTATTATTATTATTATGGCATTTATTAAGCGCTTACTATGTGCAAAGCACTGTTCTAAGCGCTGGGGAGGTTACAAGGTGATCAGGTTGTCCCACGGGGGCTCACAGTCTTAATCCCCATTTTACATATGAGGGAACTGAGGCCCAGAGAAGTGAAGTGACTTGCCCAAAGTCACCCAGCTGACAAGTGACGGAGCCGGGATTTGAACCCATGACCTCTGACTCCCAAGCCCGGGCTCTTTCCACTGAGCCACGCTGCTTCTCTTATAATAATGATAATTATTATTATTGTTAGCGGGGAAATGCCCGGGCCAAGGCTGAAGCCCGGTATGGTTCTTTCTGGAACACAAGACGGTGACCTCAGCCTAGGAGAGTTAGACTCAAACTCGGTGGGCGAAAAAGAGAACAGCAAACTCGGGGCAGTGTAATGGACGACCTAATCCCTCTTGCAGCGGACAGCAGGGCCCGTGGACGTCCACCCGACCAGGCAGGGAAGGAGGGAAGGGGCAGGAGGATGGCGCAGCTGGTTTTGATGGCCTGCCGGGCACTCACCGGGGGTCTCTTCCAAACAAACTGGATGGGGAACTTCTGGCTGTAGAAAAGCGAGGTCTCGTCGGGAGGGAAGTCGGGATCCAGGTAAAGCACGTTCTTCTCGAGGCAGGTCTGCCGCAGCTGGTCGAAGGTCTTCTCCTTCACCCCGATGATGGGGAAGTTCCGGCTGAGGATGGCCGAGTAGATCCCCCCGGGGCCCTGGCCCCCTGCCTCGGTGCTGGTGCTGTGAGCCGGGGCGGGGGCCGGCGTGGTGCCCGTCTGCCGGGCCACGACGGGGTCAATGACTACCGGCATGGCGGGCCGGAGGCGGTGGCGGCGGCGGCGGAGAGGGCAGAGACTTCTGCGGGAGCGAGGGGGAACGGCCCCGCGGAAGGGAAGCGACGGCGAAGAGGAAGTGGCGGCCCTCCGCTCGGGAGCCGGGTTCTCCTTGGGGCCCAGTTGGGTAGGGACCGTCCAAGTCACCGACTTGTCCTTCCCAAGCGCTTAGTCCAGTGCTCTGCACACAGTAGGCGCTCGATAAATACGACCCAATGACTCAAGAGTCGAGCCGGACCCCGACCTCGGGTCCGCCCATCCTCTGGAGCCCCGGAGGGTCCCGGATTCCTTCACCTGTGGGCAGGTGTTCTTCCTGACTGAGAGGCAGGGGTTCTGGAGAAAGTTTGATCTCCGGGAGTCTGTCCTGGCTGCAGATTCTCCGGAGAGAGAAAGTGTGTGTCTGTGTGAGTGACAGTGGGCTAGAAGAGCTTGAGCCAGGAAAGCTAAAAATAAAACCCAATGAGGGTGAGGAGATGGGCCTGCACCTCCTTCCTGTGCAAAAAGCACGGCTGGCAGGGGGGTGACTGGGCCGGGTCGGTGGTGAACGGTCAGTGGCGGCCTGTGCGGCTAGCCAGGGCTGGCACTGATGTTGGGAGACCCCCCCACCCTTTTTTTTTTAACCTCCAGCCAACTTGGGCAGGTCTCCTGGGTCTGACAGTCCCACCCCGAACGCTCCGCTCACCCCCAGAGCGTTGCAGGGATCGAAGCGAGACCTCCCGTCCGGAGAAACCATCTTCGGTGACAGGGTTTTAGTTCCCCCAAATCCAAGGGGGTCGCTGGTCGGAACCGGAGGCCGTAGGTGTGAACCTGCTATTGGGTAGGGACCGTCTCTATATGTTGCCAACTTGTACTTCCCAAGCGCTTAGTACAGTGCTCTGCACACAGTAAGCGCTCAATAAATACGATTGAATGAATGAATGAATGAATGACCTGGTCCCCCGGATGTCCGACATGGGGAATTCCTGCTGCAGAAGCACCCTCCTTCTGCGCCCCGGGGCCTAGATTGGCTCTCCAGCTGAGGGTGTCTCTCTCAGTCTTTGCCTGCTAACATTCCCAGTCTGCCGCTCATCTCCACGATGAGATAATAATAATAATAATAATAATGATGATGGCATTTATTAAGCGCTTACTATGTGCAAAGCACTGTTCTAAGTGCTGGGGTAGATAATAATAATAATAATAATAATGGCATTTGTTAAGTGCTTACTATGTGCAGAGCACTGTTCTAAGCGCTGGGGGGGGTCTGGTTACAAGGTGATCAAGTTGTCCTACGTGGGGCTCACAGTCTTAACCCCCATTTTACAGATGAGGTAACTGAGGCTCAGAGAAGTTAAAGGACTTCCCCAAGGTCACACAGCAGACATGTGGGGGAGTAGGGATTCGAACCCACGACCTCTGACTCCAAAGCCCGTGCTCTTTTCCACTGCGGCACACTGCTTAGATACAAGGTAATCAAGTTGTCCCACGTGGGTCTCACAGACTTAATCTCCATTTTCCAGATGAGGGAACTGAGGCCCAGAGAAGTGAAGTGACAAGTGGCGGAGCCGGGATTTGAACCCATGACCTCTGACTCCAAAGCCCGAGCTCTTTCCACTGAGCCACGCTGCTTCTCAAGCGAACAAGAGATCAGGTATTGGCCTCGGTTATTAGCTGGCGGAGGTAGCGGCTTTTTGGGGGGCGGGGGGTGGTCCCCGGAAGTTAGACCGTGCCCCCCGGGCTCCAGACCAGAATCCTCTGGACCTCAGCTCCCTGACTCTGTCTCTTTTCGATCCGGGGGGAGGGCACGGGGGCAGAGGCTGCAAAAACAGGAAGCCGTCCTGCCCGCGCATTCCCCAGCCCTGGCTGGCAAGGGGAAGCAGTATGGTCTAGTGGTTAGGGCACAGGCCTGGGAATCACTTCTCAGGGCCTCACTTCCCTCATCTGTAAAATGGGGATAAAGGCATGTGGGGCAGGGACTGTATCCAACCTCATTAGCTTGTATCTCCCCCAGCACTTAGAGCGGTTTTTGACACATAGTAAGCGCTTAACAAATACCATAAAAAAATTAATCCTGCTAGAGTTGAGGCTGAACCAAGGTGCCCCCAAATAACAGCAATAATAATAATGGTATTTATTAGGCGCTTACTATGTGCAGTGCACTGTTCTAAGCGCTGGGGAGGTTACAAGGTGATCAGGTGGTCCCGCGTGGGGCTCAAAGTCTTCATCCTCATTTTACAGATGATGTCACTGAGGTCCAGAGAAGTGAAGTGACTTGCTCAAAGTCACATAGCTGACTTGCACATATTTATTCTATTTATTTTATTTCGTTAATATGTTTTGTTTTGTTGTCCATCTCCCCCTTCTAGACTGTGAGCCCACTGTTGGGTAGGGACCGCCTCTAGATGTTGCCAACTTGGACTTCCCAAGCGCTTAGTCCAGTGCTCTGCACACAGTAAGCGCTCAATAAATACGATTGAATGAATGAATGAATGAAAGTGGCAGAGTAGGGATTTGAACCCATGACCTCTGACTCCAAAGCCCATGTTAAGCCACACTGCTGCCAAATACAAATGATGGTATTTGTTAAGCGCTTACTATGTGCCAAGCACTGTTCTAAGTGCTGGGGTAGATACAAGGTGATCAGTTGGGACGGTTTGTCCCGCATGGGGCTCGTGGTCCAGGTAGGAGGGACTGGATTTAATCCTCATTTAACAGATGAGGAAACTGAGGCAGGGAGAAGTGAAGTGACTTGCCCACTTCACAGCAGATAAATCACACAGCAGATAAGCGGCGGAGCCACCTATTCGGGACTCCCAGGGTCCCTAACTATGGGACTCCCCCCTCCCACTTGCCGACTGACCAGCTGGGAGACGAATCTCACGGTATCAGTTGCCCCTTGGAAACCCCCCCAAGGATCAGCTGCCTTAGAGAAGCCGTGTGGCTCAGTGGAAAGAGCCCAGGCTTGGGAGCCAGAGGTCATGGGTTCTAATCCCGGCCCTGCCACTGGGCAGCTGGATGACTTTGGGCGAGCCACTTCGCTTCTCTGGGCCTCAGTGACCTCATCTGGAAAATGGGGATTAAGACTGGGAGCCCCACGTGGGACAACCTCATCACCTTGTATCCCCCGAGTGCTTAGAACAGTGCTTGGCACATAGTAAGCGCTTAACAAATGCTATCATTATTATTATTTAGTGAGCACCGGCCCGGCCCGTTCTCTCCCTCTTTTTTCCCAGAATCAATCAATCAACCAATCAATCGTATTTATTGAGCGCTTACTGTGTGCAGAGCACTGTACTAAGCGCTTGGGAAGTCCAAGTTGCCAACATCTAGAGACAGTCCCTACCCAACAGTGGGCTCACAGTCTCAAAGGGGGAGACAGAGAACAAAACCAAACATACTAACAAAATAAAATAGAATAGATATGTACAAGTAAAATAAATAGAGTAATAAATAGAGTAATAAATATGTACAAACATATATGCATATATACAGGTATGGCAGATGCAGGCTCACGTCAGCCCCACTCTTGTTTTCCTGGCTTTTCTAGAACGGTCTGGGGTTTGCCCCCCGGGGCCGGGGGCTGGGGGGAGGTGCAACCGGAGTTGAACGTGTCCGCTGGAAGAACACTGGGCTGGACGCCCGGCTGTCCTAGCGAAGGAAATCCTAGAAGCGGAGCGGTATTCTCGGTGTCCGCCCGAGAATCCCACTACCCAGAAGGGCTTTGGAAGAAACCGCCAACTGCTAGCCGAGGGTTCATGCATTCATTCATTCAGTCGTATTTATTGAGCGCCTACTGTGTGCAGAGCACTGTACTAAGCACTTGGGAAGTACAAGTTGGCAACACATAGAGACAGGTAGTAGCCGAAGGCAAGCCAGCGAGCGATGGCCCTGTGGGAGTGAACGAAGCAGCAGAAGCAGCGTGGCTCAGTGGAAAGAGCGCAGGCTTTGGAGTCAGAGGTCAGGGGTTCAAATCCTGGCTCCACCAATTGTCAGCTGTGTGACTTTGGGCAAGTCACTTCACTTCTCTGTGCCTCGGTTACCTCATCTGTAAAATGGGGACTGTGAGCCCCCCGTGGGACAACCTGATCACCTTGTAACCTCCCCGGCACTTAGAACGGTGCTTTGCACGTAGCAAGTGCTTAATAAATGCCATTAATAATGAATGAAGAGGGAGAAGAATAGGAGATCCAAGACGGAATCCTGCGGGAAGCCGGCTGGTAAAGGAAGAGAGGCAGAAGGGGAATCATCCAAGGGCTCGGAGAAGTCGGAAAGACGACCAAATGGGTGGCCTGTTGGCAAAACCGGGGATGGGGAAGAGTTTGAAGGAGAGGCTTTAAGGTTGGCAGTGTCCAGAGCAGCTGAGATGTCAAGGAGGGGGATTAGGGCGGGGAAGAGGCTGGCCGATTGGGCTGGGTGGACAGTCGAGGCCTTGGGGAGCACGGGCTCGACTGTTTGCTTTCCCCGGCGGCCTAGTGGACTCTCTGTGGCCAAGTCCCAACATTTGGAGGGAAGCCAAACCATAAAAATAACGCCCAGAGGCCTGGGGACGTAGACCCGAGCCTTCGGAGAGCCGGGGTAAGAGGGGAATAAATAACCTTTCCTTTTACACCGGCTGACGACCTCTGACTTAAGGATGACCGTTTCTGAAGCTTTGGCCTGCTTCCTCTTTAAGGCAGACAACTGCGGGAGCGAGAGACAGAGGCTCTGGCGGGATCGGACGGAGAATTGCCTCACTCCGGGCCTTTGTGGTTTGGGTCGAGTGCCAGCTGATCGGTCACCCCAACAGTCCCGCGTGCTGCGGGAGGAGGAAGGAGGCTGAGGAGGGTTGGGAAAGCCGACGCTCCCAGCCGCGTTTTCGACTGGAGCTGGGGCCCCCGACTGGAGCGTTTCCAGGAGGGCCAGGGTGGGGAAGGGATGCGTAAGCTCGTCGTGGGCAGGGAATATGTCCGTTTATTGTTTCACTGTACTCTCCCAAGTGCTTGTACGGCGCTCCTCACTCAATAAGCGCTCAATCAATTGAGCGCTTGGAGAAGCAGCGTGGCTCAGTAGCAAGAGCCCGGGCTTTGGAGTCAGAGGTCATGGATTCCAATCCCGGTTGCACTAATTGTCAGCTGGGTGACTTTGGGCAAGTCACTTTATTTCTCCGAGCCTCGGTTCCTTCATCTGTAAAATGGGGATGAATCCTGTGAACCCCAAGTGGGACAACCTGATTACCTTGTACCCCCCGCAGCACTTGGAACAGTGCTTTGCACATCATAAGTGCTTAATAAATGCCATTATTCTTATTATTATTAATAAATATGATTGGATTGAATGGGAAAGTGTGCTGAGATGCTTCTCCAGATGGGCACCGGAGCCTTAACTCTCTTCCTCCCTTCAATGCCCAACTGAGAGCTCACCTCCTCCATGAGGCCTTCCCAGACTGAGCCCCCTCCTTCCTCTTACCGCCTTCACCTCCCCACAGCACCTGTATATATGTTTATACATATTTATTACTCTATTCTATTTGTACATATTTATTCTGTTTATTTTATTTTGTTAATATGTTTTGTTCTCTGTCTCCCCCCCTTCTAGACTGTGAGCCCACTGTCGGGTAGGGACCTTCTCTATATGGTGCCAACTTGGACTTCCCAAGTGCTTAGTACAGTGCTCTGCACACAGTAAGCGCTCAATAAATACGATTGAATGAATGCAGAGTGCCAGCCACCAACCAGGCCCTCAGGTGGGGACCGCCCCCGACCTCTCCGTGGTGGCGGCCGGGGATGGGGATGGAGATGGGAGCTTGGAAATCTCCCTTTCTCCTCCCCTGAGTCCCTGGAGTAAAGCCCTTCCTTCTGCACAGGGTCTCTGTTTAACCGCGTCCGGAGAGGGGGCATTCACCGACAACGGCGATTGACTCAATAACGATGATGACGATGGGTGTTCCCCACTGTGGAGAAGCACCCAAGCAGTTCAGTGCCACGTGCCCAAAAGCCAAAATTGGAAGCCAAGCCGAAATCAATCAATCGTATTTATTGAGCGCTTACTGTGTGCAGAGCACTGTACTAAGCGCTTGGGAAGTCCAAGTTGGCAACATATAGAGACAGTCCCTACCCAACAGTGGGCTCACAGTCTAGAAGCCGAACGGGACATCCAAGCGGCCAGCACCGAGGCCGCGCGCCACGACTCTGTCCGGCCGCAGGACGCAGAGACCGGCTCCATAATAATAATGATGGCATTTATTAAGCGCTGACTATGCGCAAAGCACTGTTCTAAGCACTGGGGAGGTTACAAGGTGATCAGGTTGTCCCACTGGGGGCTCACAGTCTTAATCCCCATTTTACAGATGAGGTAACTGAGGCCCAGAGAAGTTGTCACTTGACCAAAGTCACACAGCTGACAATTGGCGGAACCAGGAATTGAACCCCTGACTTCTAGACTGTGAGCCCACTGTTGGGTAGGGACCGTCTCTCTATGTTGCCAACTTGTACTTCCCAAGCGCTTAATACAGTGCTCTGCACACAGTAAGCGCTCAATAAATACGATTGAATGAATGAATGACATCTGATTCCAAAGACCGGGCTCTTTCCACTGAACCACGCTGCTTCTCCATCCCAGTGGGAGTCGGAGCGGAGAGGGTTCCTCAGTGTCCAAAGGCCCACGGTCTCTCTCTGAGCAGCCCGGGAGCATCCCATCCTGGTGTCCGAAGGGGTGGCTCTTCGCCTCACCTGACGCGGACGTCCCAGTCGGCCCCCACGTCCAACCGGAGCTTCTCCAGGGAGAGCAGGGAGGTGGCGGCACAGTATGTGAAATCCACTTCCTGGGCTTTCCCACCTAAATTCCGAGGACATAACGAGAATGCCCTCATTTTCACCCGTCCCGCCATCGACCGCCGGCCCACGTCCTCCCCCTGGTCCGGAATTCCCTCCCTCCGCACATCCGCCAAGCTAGCTCTCTTCCTCCCTTCAAAGCCCTACTGAGAGCTCACCTCCTCCAGGAGGCCTTCCCACACTGAACCCCCTTTTTTCCTCTCCTCTGCCCTACCTCCTTCCCCTCCCCACAGCACCTGTATAGATGATTGTACAGATTTATTACTCTATTTATTTGACTTGTACACATTTACTATTCTATTTATTTTGTTAATGATGTGCATCTAGCTTTACTTCTATTTACTAGTAAGCGCTTAACAAATACCATTATTATTATTATTATTATTTATTCTGATGACTGAGCCCCTTCCTTCCTCTCCCCCTCGTCCCCCTCTCCATCCCCCCCATCTTACCTCCTTCCCTTCCCCACAGCACCTGTATATATGTCTGTACATATTTATTACTCTATTTATTTATTTATTTATTTATTTTACTTGTACACATCTATTCTATTTATTTTATTTTGTTAGTATGTTTGGTTTTGTTCTCTGTCTCCCCCTTTTAGACTGTGAGCCCACTGTTGGGTAGGGACTGTCTCTATATGTTGCCAACTTGGACTTCCCAAGCGCTTAGTCCAGTGCTCTGCACACAGTAAGTGCTCAATAAATACGATTGATTGATTGATTGACACCTGCCCACATGTTTTGTTTTGTTGTCCGTCTCCTCCTTCTAGACTATTATTTTATTTTGTTAATATGTTTTGTTTTGTTCTCTGTCTCCCCCTTCTAGACTGTGAGCCCACTGTTGGGTAGGGACCGTCTCTATATGTTGCCAACTTGTACTTCCCCAGCACTTAGTACAGTGCTCTGCACACAGTAAGCGCTCAATAAATACGATTGAATGAATGAACGAATGAATGAATAATAATAATAATAATAATAATGGCATTTGTTAAACTCTTACTATGTGCAGAGCACTGTTCTAAGTGCTGGGGAGGATATAAGGTGATCAGGTTGTGGGGCTCACAGTCTTCCTCCCCATTTTCCAGATGAGGGAACTGAGGCCCAGAGAAGTGAAGTGACTTGCCCCAAGTCACACAGCTGACAATCGGCAGAGCCGGGATTCGAACCTATGACCTCTGATTCCCAAGCCTGGGCTCCTGCCACTGAGCCACACTGCTTCAAAAGAGAAAGGTGGCTTGGCCAGGAATCTGGGCGGCAAAGTTGGGATTGGTTATGGTCGGTCCACTGGGACGAGAGCCCATCCCAGAGAAGCAGTGGAAAAATCCCGGGCTTCATTCATTCGTTCATTCAATTGTATTTATTGAGCACTTGCTGTGTGCAGAGCACTGTACTAAGCACTTGATAAGTACAAGTCGGTGACATATAGAGACGGTCCCTACCTAACAGCGGGCTCACAGTCTAGAAGGGGGAGACAGAGAACAAAACAAAACATATTAACAAAATACAATAAATAGAATAAATATGTACAAGTAAAACAGAGTAATAAATACGTACAAACATATATACATATATACAGGTGCTGTGGGGAGGGTAAGGAGGTAAGGCAGGGAGGAGGTAAGGCTTGGGAGTCAGAGGTCACGGATTCTAATCCCGCCTCTGCCCCTTATCAGCCATGGACTTTGGGCGAGTCACTTCACTTCCCTGTGCCTCAGTAACCTCATCTGTAAAATGGGGACGACGACTGGGAGCCCCACGTGGGACCACCTGATGACCTTGTATCTCCCCCAGGGCTCAGAACAGTGCTTGGCACGTAGTAAGCGCATAACTGATACTATCATCATCATCTTCTAGACTGTGAGCCCACTGTTGGGTAGGGACTGTCTCTATATGTTGCCAACTTGTACTTCCCGAGCGCTTAGTCCAGTGCTCTGCACACAGTAAGCGCTCAATAAATACGATTGATTGATTGATTGATTGATTGATCTCTTTTCTGGCTTTTCCCCCCACCGCCTCCGTCTGCGGCCCTTCGGGGCCCCGCTGGCCCAACCCTGCCCCACTGCCAACGTTTTTGAGACGCCGCGGACGGACGGGAAGCGAGAAAGGGCGGCCTGCTCACCTGGGGAGCCGGTGGTCACTGAGGACGGCTTCCTTTCGACTCCCAAGATCAGGATCCGCTCCACCACGCACTCGGTGTGGTATTTCCCCTTCGCGTCCTCGCAGCTGGAGGGAGAAGGTGTCAGAGGTGGCGGTCCCCAAGACCACAGACCTCGTCCAGGCTACCCAGGGGCATGGGTGGGCATCCCCCACTGGGAGTAGCAGATTGATTCACCGAGTGATTGATGGATCAATAATAATAATAATAATAATAAGGATGGCATTTATTTATTAAAATATTTATTTATTATAAATTATTTATTTTTATATATTATATATCATATATTACAATATATAATATATTATTTATATATTATATCATCATCATCAATCATATTTATTGAGCGCTTACTGTGTGCAGAGCACTGTACTAAGCGCTTGGGAAGTCCATGTTGGCAACATATAGAGACAGTCCCGACCCAACAGTGGGCTCACAGTCTAGGAGGGGGAGACGGAGAACAAAACCAAACATATTAACAAAATAAAATAAATAGAATAGCTATGTACAGGTAAAATAAATAAATGAATAAATAAATAAATAAATAAATAAATAGAGTAATAAATATGTACAAACATATATACATATATACAGGTGCTGTGGGGAAGGGAAGGAGGTAGGATGGGGGGATGGAGAGGGGGAGGAGGGGGAGAGGAAGGAGGGGGCTCAGTCTGGGAAGGCCTCCTGGAGGAGGTGAGCTCTCAGTATTGTATTATTATATAATAATAATAATAATTATGGCATTTGTTAAGCGCTTACTATGTGCAACGCACTGTTCCATATTATAATAATATATTATATTTATTATTATATATTATATTATATTTATATTATTACATATCATTTATATATTTATTTGTATATTATAAATTATTTATTAATTTATTTATTAAATGCCATGCATTTATTAAGCGCTTACTATGTGCAAAGCACTGTTCTAAGCGCTGGGGAGGTTAGGCATAAAGGGCCACTTTACAGGCCTAGATTGTGAGCTAGCTGTGGGTGGGGAATGTGTCTCCCAAGCGCTTTGTACAGTCCTTTGCATGCAGTAAGCACTCAGTAAATATGACTGAATGAACGAAGGCCTGAATAGCCAAGGACAGAGCAGACAGCCGAAGGCCCACGTCACTTGCCGCTCCGTTCATCCAAAAGCATCTTCTAGACTGTGAGCCCACTGTTGGGTCGGGACCGTCTCTATGTGTTGCCAACTTGGACTTCCCAAGCGCTTAGTACAGTGCTCCGCACACAGTAAGCGCTCAATAAATACGATTGATTGATTGATTTGGGGCCAGTCCCTCCTGCTGGCCTGGAAGCTCCTTGAGGGGAAGGGACGTGGCTCAGTGGAAAGAGCCCAGGCTTTGGAGTCAGAGGTCATGGGTTCAATTTTGGCTCCGCCAACTTTCTTTCAATCATATTTATTGAGCGCTTACTGTGTGCAGAGCACTGGACTAAGCGCTTGGGAAGTACAGGTCGGCAACATATAGACACGGTCCCTACCCAACAGCGGGCTCACAGTCTAGAAGGGGGAGACAGACAACAAAACAAAACACGTGGACAGGTGTCAAGTCGTCAGAATAAACAGAAATATAGCTAGCTGCACATCATTATTCATTCATTCATTCATTCATTCAATCGTAGCTGTGTGACTTTGGGCAAGTCACTTCACTTCTCTGGGCCTCAGTTCCCTCATCTGGAAAATGGGGATTAAGACTGTGAGCCTGCCGTGGGACAACCTGATCACCTTGTAACTTTCTCAGCGCTTAGAACAGTGCGTTGCACATAGTAAGCACTTAATAAATGCCATTTTATTATTATTATTATTATTTTGACCTCTACCAAGCTCTCAGTACGGCACTGTGCACACAGTAGGCGCCCAGTCAGGACCGTCGATAGGTCGATTGGCTAACTTAATGGGAGGCCCCATGGCTTGTTATGAACAGCGGCCAAGAGATGCCCCTCAGGGGAAGTGGAGGTCAGGGGGTGGGGGTCCAGACATTTCTTTCTTGACCCCTGAAGCCCCAAGTCCTCCCCCTCGGCCGCGTCACCTGGAGGACAGAGTGCCTGACTGGAACGAAAACTTTCTATGCAGGAACTGGTTCTGCTGGAGATACTGGAAAGAATGTCCGTCGTCCAGGTAGAGCTCGCCCGTGGCGGAGGCCTGGAGGGGGGCACATGTTGGCAGTAAGAGAGGACGGTGCCGTCCCGGCGGGGCGAACGTTGCTGTGGAGGGGTTCAGCAAGTAGCCAATCTCGGGGTACCTCAGAATCCAGTGCCACTCGCAGCTCGTAGGACACTTGGGCCATCCAGCCGGTCGATCGGCCCACGGAGGTCTTCGCGGGCACCACGGTGCCACCCCTCTGGAACACCGGAATCTGCACGGCGTGGCCGGACCCACGGCCGAGGAGATAATAATAATAATAATGATGGTATTTGTTAAGCGCTTACTATGTGCAAAGCACTGTTCTAAGCGCTGGGGGGGATACCAGGTGATCAGGTTGTCCCACGGGGGGCTCACAGTCTTCATCCCCATTTTTCACAGATGAGGGAACTGAGGCGCAGAGAAGTGAAGTGACTTCTCCCCCTTCCAGACTGTGAGCCCGCTGTTGGGTAGGGACCGTCTCTATGTGTTGCCGACTTGTACTTCCCAAGCGCTTAGTCCAGTTCTCTGCACATAGTAAGCGCTCAATAAATACGACTGATTGATTGATTGATTGCCCAAAGTCACACAGCTGACAAGGGGCGGAGCCGGGATTTGAACCCATGACCTCTGACTCCAAAGCCCGGGCTCTTCCCACTGAGCCACGCTGCTGCTCAGGTGCCCGGTCATGAAACAACCGAGGCGCTTGTCGGGAGTCACGGCCGCCACCCGCCCGGCTCCTTCTCCCAGTCGACCCCCGGGAGAGCCCGTCCTGCCCCTTGACCAGACGGTCGGGTGGGTGACCGGCGTGGGATCTGGGGGGAGTCTTTCTCGGTTTTAATAATAATAATAATAATAGTGATGGCATTTATTAAGCGCTTACTATGTGCAAAGCACTGTTCTAGTCACTTCTAAAAAAACCCAGTCCATGTCATCATCATCATCATCAATCGTATATATTGAGCGCTTACTGTGTGCAGAGCACTGGACTAAGCGCTTGGGAAGTCCAAGTTGGCAACATCTAGAGACAGTCCCTACCCAACAGCGGGCTCACAGTCTAAAAGGGGGGAGACAGAGAACAAAACCAAACAGACTAACAAAATAAAATAAATAGAATAGATAGGTACAAGTAAAATAAATAAGTAAATGGAGTAATAAATATGTACAAACATATATACATATATACAGGTGAGGGATATATATACATACATATTTATGTATATATACATATATTATATATTATATAATATATATTATATCATATATTATAGTATATATTGTTATAGAATTATTACAATATAATATTATAATTATACATTAATAATATTAATAATATCGATATTAACAATAAATAATAAAATCAATCATGAACAAATTATTTAATTAATTAATTATATTTAAAATAAGATTGATAATAAAATTAATAATAATTATTATTATATTAATAATATAGTGCTATAATTATATAACATTATTATATGATTATTATTTATATTATTATATTATATTATATATATTATATTATAATATATATTATATATATATATATATATATGTCAGGCGTCAGGCCTACTTACGTTCTCCAGGGTGACAGGAACCTCCAGGGTGTGAGCCCCATCCCATCGAGCGAACGTCCGGAAATCGTACCAGACCTGAAAAGGAGGCAGGGGCGGAGAGGCGGCTCTCAGGCCACACTCAGGCCCCGCGGCCGCCTTGCCGACTGTCCTCCCCGGGCCTCCCCAATGACCAGCTCAAAAATAATAATAATAATAATGGCATTTGTTAAGCGCTTACTATGTGCCAAGCACTGTTCTGAGCACTGGGGAGGATACAAGGTGATCAGGTTGTCCCACGTGGGGCTCACAGTCTTAATCCCCATTTTCCAGATGAGGTCACTGAGGCACAGAGAAGTGAAGTGACTTGCCCAAAGTCACACAACTGACAGTTGGAGGAGCCGGGATTTGAACCCATGACCTCTGACTCCAAAGCCTGGGCTCTTTCCATTGAGCCACGCTGCTTCTAATAGGGGAACAATGGTCTCTGAATCCTCAGCCCCCTGGGTTTGAGGGGCTGGATGCTCACTGAAGGCAGGGATCTCACCACCCATTTGTACTGCATGCTCCCCAGTGCCCAGGGCACTGCTCAGCATGCATTAAGAGAAGCATTAGATAATAATAATAATAATAACGATGGCATTTATTAAGCGCTTGCTATGTGCAAAGCACTGTTCTAAGCCCTGGCGAGGTTACAAGGTGATCAGGTTGTCCCATGGGGAGCTCACAGTCTTCATCCCCATTTTACAGATGAGGGAACTGAGGCACATGCATTAATAATAATAATGATAATGATGGCATTTATTAAGTGCTTACTACATGCAAAGCACTGTTCTAAGCGCTGGGGAGGTTACAAGGTGATCAGGTTGTCCCATGGGGAGCTCACAGTCTTCATCCCCATTTGACAGATGAGGGAACTGAGGCACATGCATTAATAATAATAATGATAATGATGGCATTTATTAAGTGCTTACTACATGCAAAGCACTGTTCTAAGCGCTGGGGAGGTTACAAGGTGATCAGGTTGTCCCACGGGGGGCTCACAGTTGTAATCCCCATTTTACAGATGAGGGAACTGAGGCCTAGGGAAGTGAAGTGCCTTGCCCAAAGTCACACAGCTGCCAAGTGGTGGAGCCGGGGTCACCTCCTCCAGGAGGCCTTCCCAGACTGAGCCCCCTCCTTCCTCTCTCCCTCCTCCCCCTCCCCACAGCACCTGTATATATGTATATATGTTTGTAAGTATTTATTACTCTATTTATTTAATTGTACATATTTATTCTATTTATTTTATTTTGTTAATATGCTTTGTTTTGTTCTCTGTCTCCCCCTTCTAGACTGTGAGCCCGCTGTTGGGTAGGGACCGTCTCTAGATGTTGCCGACTTGGACTCCCCAAGCGCTTAGTACAGTGCTCTGCACACAGTAAGCGCTCAATAAATACGACTGAATGAATGAATGAAAAGAGAAGCAGCGTGGCTCAGTGGAAAGAGCCCGGGCTTTGGAGTCAGAGGTCATGGGTTCAAATCCCGGCTCTGCCACTTGTCAGCTGGGTGACTTTGGGCAAGGCACTTCATGTCTCTGGGCCTCAGTTACCTCATTTGTGAAATGGGGATGAAGACTCTGAAGACCGTGTGTCCCCTGGTGGGACAACCTGCTAATAATAATTTGTTAAGTGCTCAGCATGCATTAAGAGAAGCATTAGATGATAATAATAATAACAATGGCATTTGTTAAGCACTTATTATGTGCAAAGCACTGTTCTAAGCGCTGGGGAGGACATAAGGTGATCAGGTTGTGCCAGCGCTTAGAACAGTGCTTTGCACATAGTAAGCACTTAATAAATGTCATTATTATTATTATTAAGTGCTCGCCAAACGCTGATAACACGGGCCCTTCCATCTAGACTCCAACCACCTACAGCCGGAAAAACCCTCCCATGTCTGCTCAACTCCTGGCTGCGTTCAGGCCCTGGTGCGAACCGTGGACACGGCCAAGTCAGGCTTCACCTGTCAATCAGTCATATTTGCTGAGCGCCTACGGTGCGCAGAGCACCTTATTGAGCGCTTGGGAGAGTACCATACCTCCGCCGGTCCGGGCAGAAACACGTTCACGGAGGTGGCCCCTGGCTTTGTAACCGGATGCACCAGCAAAGCGTTCCCTACGAGGAAAGGGAAAGGGGTGAGAGCTCGTTGCGTGGCTCGGTGGAAAGAGCCCGGGCTTTGGAGTCAGAGGTCATGGGTTCAAATCCCGGCTCCGCCAATTGTCAGCTGGGTGACCTTGGGCAAGTCACAACTTCTATTTATTCTGATGGCTTGACACCTGTTTTGTTTTGTTGTCTGTCTCCCCCCTCTAGACTGTGAGCCCATTGTTGGGTAGGGACCGTCTCTAGATGTTGCCAACTTGGACTTCCCAAGCGCTTAGTACAGTGCTCTGCACACAGTAAGCGCTCAATAAATACGATTGAATGAATGAATGAAACAAGCAGCGTGGCTTAGTGGAAAGAGCACGGGCTTGCGAATCAAAGGTCAAGGGTTCAAATCCTGGCTCTGCCACTTGTCTGCTGTGTGACCTTGGCAAGCCACTTAACTTCTCTGTGCCTCAGTTACCTCCTCTGTAAAATGGGGGTGAAGACTGTGAGCCCCACGTGGGACAACCTGATCACCTTCTATCCCCCCGGCACTTAAAACAGTGCTTCGCACATAGTAAGCGCTTAACAAATGCAATTATTATTATTATTATCTTCTCTGGGCCTCAGTTACCTCACCTGTAAGACGGGGATTAAGATTGTGAGCCCCCCGTGGGACAACCTGATGACTTTGTAACCTCCCCAGTGCTTAGAACAGGGCTTTGCACATAGTAAGCGCTTAATAAATGCTACCATTATTATTATTATTATTACCAACCCTGCTGTACTGATCTATCCCAAGTACACAGTGCTCTGCACACCGTAAGAGCTCAATAAATGCCACCGACGATGATACCACAACGGTGGAGGAATCTCTAATACACTCTTCTTTCACGTGTGAGTCCCTCCACTCCCTATCCACAGCCCCAATCAGTCCTCTCCGGACGTGGACGGGACACGGGTTTTCCGAGCCCCACTGTACGGAAAACCGGTGTTTTGGACATGCAGATACACATCCGCTTCTTCCCGCCCCGCCTTTTCGGAAGCCCATTCCTTAACTGTTGTCGCGCTCCAGAAGTTCAGACTTGCCACTGCTCTATCACCCTCCGTCCCTTTCGGTCTAAATGTGTCCTGACTCTTTGTCACCCTCCGGAATCTCCCTTCATTGAACTGATGCCAGCGAGTGATAGACTTCCCCACAGCACCTGTATATATGTATGTACATATTTTTTACTCTATTTATTTACTTATTTATTTTATTTGTACATATCTATTCTATTTTATTTTGTTAGTATGTTTGGCTTTGTTCTCTGTCTCCCCCTTTTAGACTGTGAGCCCACTGTCGGGTAGGGACTGTCTCTATTTGTTACCAATTTGTACTTCCCAAGCGCTTAGTACAGTGCTCTGCACATAGTAAGCGCTCAATAAATATGATTGATGATGATGATGATAGACGCCCACTCTCTTCAGGCATTTTAGCTCAGGTGTGCTGAACGCCCCCTGTGCCGCTGGGACTCTTGGGTCTCCCGCCGTTGGTTTCCGGGAAGTGCCCAGGTGGCTTCGGATCGGACGCGGTCTGCTCACCCAGCATGTACTCTTCTTCCATCCCGAACGTCTCCAGTTCCGTGGGGAATTCCACCCACAGAGGCCTGGGGACAGAAAGGGAAATAAATTGCCTTTCCTTCTTATCACTTCAGGCCCGACCGCAGATTTCCTCCCACGCCGAACGCCTCGTTCTCCCCTGCAACAGTGAACGGGATCGACCGATTAATTAACAGGAAGCAGCGTGGCCTAGTGGAAACGGCACCAGCCTGGGAGTCCGAGGAGCTGGGTTCTGATCCCGGCTCCGCCACTCGTCTGCTGTGCCATCTTGGGCTTCTCTTTCCTCTGGACCTCAGTTCCCTCATCCGTACAATGGGGATGAAAACTGTGAGCCCCATGTGGGACCGGGATTGGGTCCAATGCGATTTGCTGCACTATCTCGTGCTTCTCTTTTCTCTGGGCCTCAGTTCCCTCATCCGTACAACGGGGATGAAGACTGCGAGCCCTGTGTGGGACTGGGATTGGGTCCAGTGAGATTTGCTGCGCTCTTTCATGCTTCTCTTTTCTCTGGGCCTCAGTTCCCTCATCCGTACAACAGGGATGAAGACTGCAAGCCCCATGTGGGACTGGGATTGGGTCCAACACGATTTACTGCGCTATTTCAGGCTTCTCTTTTCTCTGGGCCTCAGTTCCCTCATCCGTACAACGGGGATGAAGACTGCGAGCCCTGTGTGGGACTGGGATTGGGTCCAGTGAGATTTGCTGCGCTCTCTCATGCTTCTCTTTTCTCTGGGCCTCAGTTCCCTCATCCTTACAACAGGGATGAAGACTACAAGCCCCATGTGGGACTGGGATTGGGTCCAACACGATTTGCTGCGCTATTTCAGGCTTCTCTTTGCTCTGGGCCTCAGTTCCCTCATCCGTACAATGGGGATGAAGACTGCGAGCCCCGTGTGGGACCGGGATTGGGTCCAACACGATTTGCCGCGCGATCTTGGGTTTCTCTTTTCTCTGGGCCTCAGTTCCCTCATCCGTACAACAGGGATGAAGACTGTGAGCCCTGTGTGGGAGTGCGATTGGGTCCAACGTGATTTGCCGCACAATCTCGGGCTTCTCATTTCTCTGGGCCTCAGTTACCTCATCCGTACAATGGGGATGAAGACTGCGAGCCCCATGTGGGACCGGGATTGGGTCCAACATGATTTGCTGTGCTATCTCAGGCTTCTCTTTGCTCTGGGCCTCAGTTCCCTCATCCATACAATGGGGATGAAGACTGCGAGCCCCGTGTGGGACAGGGATTGGGTCCAATACGATTTGCCGCGCAATCTCGGGCTTCTCTTTTCTCTGGGCCTCAGTTCCCTCATCTGTACAACAGGGATGAAGACTGCGAGCCCTGTGTGGGAGTGGGAGTGGGATTGGGTCCAACGTGATTTGCTGCACGATCTTAGGCTTCTCTTTTCTCTGGGCCTCAGTTCCCTCATCCGTACAATGGGGATGAAGACTGCGAGCCCCGTGTGGGACCGGGATTGGGTCCAACACGATTTGCCGCGCAATCTCGGGCTTCCCTTTTCTCTGGGCCTCAGTTCCCTCATCCGTACAACAGGGATGAAGACTGCGATCCCTGTGCGGGAACAGGATTGGGTCCAATACGATTTGCTGCATGATCTCGGGCTTCTCTTTTCTCTGGGCCTCAGTTCCCTCATCCGTACAATGGGACTGCGAGCCCCGTGTGGGACTGGGATTGGGTCCAACGTGATATGCTGCGCAATCTCAGGCTTCTCTTTGCTCTGGGCCTCAGTTCCCTCATCTGTACAATGGGGATGAAGACTACGAGCCCCGTGTGGCACCGGGATTGGGTCCAACGCTATTTGTTGCTCTTAGTATGGTGGCCGGCACATAGTAAGCGTTTAACAGACACGGCAATTATTATTATTTTCAAGATGGAGTGGTACCTCATGATGGGCAGTGAAGTCTTCCATGCCCGGTAGAACAGGGAATACCAGTAGGGCAGGAGGGTGTAGCGCTCTTTGATGGTCTCCCGGATGAGGCGGGTGTACTTGGGGTCCAGCAGCCAGGGCTCCCGCCTCTTGGTCTCCCTGTTGGCGTGGCCACGGAAGAAGGGCTGGCAGGCCGCGGCCTGGTACCAGCGTACCAGAAGTTCTGGGTCCGGGTCCCCGATAAAACCGCCGACGTCAGCTGGTTGGCGAGAGGAAAGAGGGTCTCCCAGGGCAACGCCACACGGACCGGGCGAGGCCGCAGTTGGATGGGCTGCGGGAGGTGGGCGGTCTGCCGCCGTCCCGGACCAGGCACCCGCGCTGGCGATGTGGGGATGGCAAACCATCACCATTGCCCACATGTCAACCAAAAACTCCTCACTCTCAGCTTCAAGGCTGTCCATCCCCTCGCCCCCTCCCACCTCACCTCCCTTCTGTCCTTCTCCAGCCCAGCCCGCACCCTCCGCTCCTCTGTCGTCGCTTACCTCCTCACCGGGCCTCGTTCTCGCCCGTCCCACTGTCAACCCCCGGCCCACGTCCTCCCCCTGGCCTGGAATTCCCTCCCTCCGCACAGCCGCCAAGCTCTTCCTCCCTTCCAAGCCCCACTGAGAGCTCCCCTCCTCCAGGAGGCCTTCCCACACTGAGACCCCTTTTTCCTCTCCTCCTCCCCATCCCCCCACCCCACCTCCTTCCCCTCCCCACAGCACCTGTATAGATGTTTGTACAGATTTATTCCTCTATTTATTTTACTTGTACATATTTCCTATTCTATTTATTTTGTTAATGATGAGCATCTAGCTTTATTTCCATTTGTTCTGATGACTTGACACCCGTCCACATGTTTTGTTTTATTGTCTGTCTCCCCCTTCTAGACTGTGAGCCTGTTGTTGGGTAGGGACCGTCTCTATCTGTTGTCGACTTGGGCTTCCCAAGCGCTTAGTCCAGTGCTCTTCACACAGTAAGCACTCAATAAATACAACTGATTGATTGATTCTAGACTGCGAGCCCGTTGTTGGGCAGGGACCGTCTCTATCTGTTGCTGACTTGGAGTTCCCAAGCGCTTAGTACGGTGCTCTGCACACAGTAAGCGCTCGATAAATACGATTGATTGATTGATTGATTCTAGACTGCGAGCCCGTTGTTGGGCAGGGACCGTCTCTGTCTGTTGCCGACTTGGACTTCCCAAGCGCTTAGTACAGTGCTCTGCACACAGTAAGCGCTCGATAAATACGATTGAATACTAAGCATTTAGCACCGTACTAAGTGGCACGGTCTGTGTAACATGGGATTCAGAGGGTTTGGTCCGTCACGGTCCCGGCTCCATGAAGTGTGAGAGAGGGAGGCCGTGAGAAGAGGTGGGAATCACGGCCTTTCCACAATGAAACCTCAGCCTCTCAACAGGCAACGTGGCTCAGTGGAAAGAGCCCGGGCTTTGGAGTCAGAGGTCATGGGTTCGAATCCCGGCTCCGCCCATTGCCAGCTGGGTGACTTTGGGCAAGTCGTTTAACTTCTCTATGCCTCAGCTACCTCATCTGTCAATATATTATTAATATTAATGGCATTTATTAAGCGCTTACTATGTGCAAAGCACTGCTCTAGGCGCTGGGGAGGTTACAAGGTGATCAGGTTGTCCCACGGGGGCTCACAGTCTTAATCCCCATTCTACAGATGAGGGAACTGAGGCCCAGAGAAGTGAAGTGACTTGC
Source organism: Tachyglossus aculeatus (assembly GCF_015852505.1). Lineage (NCBI taxonomy): Eukaryota > Metazoa > Chordata > Mammalia > Monotremata > Tachyglossidae > Tachyglossus > Tachyglossus aculeatus. The sequence continues at coordinate 19,040,151 of NW_024044828.1, forward strand.
CCACAAACGGGGAAAGGACTTGTTAAATGGGGATGAAGACTGTGAGCCCCCCTTGGGACAACTTGATCACCGTGTAACCTCCCCAGCGCTTAGAACAGTGCTTTGCACATAGTAAGCGCTTAATAAATGCTATAAAAAAAAAACTAACGTCCACCCCCAGCCCTGAAAGCTTGGGAAGGGCCCACCCCGTGGCGCGACCCGGAGAGGGTCTCCCCCGAAGTCGCCCGGCCTTACCGCCGCAGAACGGGATCCCGGCGATGCTGAGCGTGAGCAACATGGGGATGGAGATTTTCAGGTAACTCCACTCGGCGACGTTGTCTCCGGTCCACACGGCACCTGAGGACCCGCGGGGCACGGAAAGAGAGTGATCCCTGAGTCCACATGGGTTCCTGTTTCTCCCTCCCATTCCTGCCTGGGACTAAACACAAACCGGCACCGTGGAGAACTCCCATTTCTCCCTCCTGGATGGGCCATCGCTGTTCTTTTGTGAAAATATCCTGCATTGGTCTTCATTTAGTAGGAGTTAAGCCCACTGTGGGCAGGGAATGTCACTGTTTATTGTTGTTTTGTACTTTCCCAAGAGCTTAGTATAGTGCTCTGCACACAGTAAGCGCTCAATAAATACGAACGAATGAATGAATAATACTCCCTCTTTTCATTCCCCCTCCCGGCCTCATGGCATTTATGTACAAATACGTACATATGTGTAATTTATTTCTTTCTATTAATGTCTATCTCCCCCTCTAGACTGTAAGCTCGCTGTGGGCAGGGAAAGAGTCTGTTGATTGTTATATTGTCCTCTCCCAAGCTCTTAGTACAGTGCTTTACACACAGTAAGCGCTCCATAAAGAAAATGGAATGAATGAAAGTCTGTTGGTAGTTATATTGTCCTCCCCCAAGCGCTTAGTACAGTGCTTTACACACAGTAAGCGCTCCATAAATGAAACGGAATGAATGAAAGTCTGTTGATGGTTATATTGTCCTCTCCCAAGCACTTAGTACAGTGCTTTATACATGGTAAGCGCTCCATAAATGAAACAGAATGAACGAAAGTCTGTTGATTGTTATATTGTCCTCTCCCAAGCGCTTAGTACAGTGCTTTACATACAGTAAACGCTCCATAACTGAAACAGAATGAAAGTCTGTTGATTGTTATATTGTCCTCTCCCAAGCGCTTAGTACAGTGCTTTCCACACAGTAAGCGCTCCATAAATAAAACGGAATGAATGAAAGTAGTAGTATTTATTGAGTGCTTACCACGTGCCGAGCGCTGTGCTAAGAACTGCTCAATCGTATTTATTGAGCGCTTACTGTGTGCAGAGCACTGGACTAAGCGCTTGGGAAGTACAAGTTGGCAACATATAGAGATGGTCCCTACCCAACAGCGGGCTCACAGTCTAGAAGTCATTCATTCATTCATTCAATCATATTTATTGAGCACTTACTGTGTGCAGAGCACTGTACTAAGCGCTTGGGAAGTACAAGTTGGCAACATTCATTCATTCATTCAATCGTATTTGTTGAGTGCTTACTGTGTGCAGAGCACTGTACTAAGCGCTTGGGAAGTCCAAGTTGGCAACATAGAGAGACGGTCCCTACCCAACAGTGGGCTCACAGTCTAGAAGTCTTTCATTCATTCATTCGATCGTATTTATTGAGCGCTTACTGTGTGCAGAGCACTGGACTAAGCGCTTGGGAAGTCTAAGTCGGCAACATATAGAGATGGTCCCTACCCAACAGTGGGCTCACAGTCTAGAAGTCATTCATTCATTCATTCATTCAATAGTATTTATTGAGCACTTAAAGTGTGCAGAGCACTGTACCAAGCAGCGTGTCTCAGTGGAAAAAGAGCCCGGGCTTTGGAGTCAGAGGTCACAGGTTCAAATCTCTGCTCCAGTTGTCTGCTGTGTGACCTTGGGCAAGTCACTTAACTTCTTTGTGCCTCAGTTCCCTCATCTGTAAAATGGGGTTTAAGACTGTGAGCCCCCCGTGGGACAACCTGATCACCTTGTAACTTCCCCAGCGCTTAGAACAGTGCTTTGCACCTAGTAAGCACTTAATAAATGCCATTATTATTATTATTATTATTACCAAGCGCTTTGGAAGTCCAAGTTGGCAACATACAGAGATGGTCCCTACCCAACAGTGGGCTGACAGTCTAGAAGAGGGATGAGAGGGAAGGATTGTTCTAGAATGCGTTCTAGAGAAGCAGCGTGCCTCTGTTACCTCATCTGTAAAATGGGGATTAAGACTGTGAGCCCCACGTGGGACAACCTTGTAACCTCCCCAGTGCTTAGAACAGTGCTTTGCACATAGTAAGCGCTTAATAAATGTCATTATTATTATGATGATGATGATTAAGGCCTCCTGCTCCCCCATGGCCGGGGGTCCCCAGAGCCCGGGCAGCCTCTTCCCGGCGGCCGAGCGCTTCTCCCGTACCGTACTTCTGGGAGCCGGCGAAGAAGGAGCGCGTGAGGACGAAGGGCCTCTCTTCCCCTCCGGACCGCTGCACCAGCCCCTCTGCCGTCGCCATTTGCTGCAAAACCAGAGGAGAATCGGTGGCCAGGAGACCCAGGTTCCTCACCAGGACAAGCCACGCATGTTCATTCATTCATTCATTCATTCAAGTGTATTTACTGAGCGCTGACTGTGTGCAGAGCGCTGGACTAAGCGCTTGGGAAGTAATAACAGTAGTCTTCATCCCCATTTTCCAGATGAGGGAACTGAGGCCCAGAGAAGTGAAGTGACTTGCCCGAAGTCACCCAGCTGACAAGTGGCGGGCTCAGGATTTGAACCCATGACCTCTGACTCTAAAGCCCGAGCTCTTTCCACCGAGCCATGCTGCTTCTCATCATGATGGCATTTGTTAAGCACTTACTACGTGCCAAGCACTGTTCTAAGCCCTGGGGTAGGTACAAGCTAATACGGTTGTCCCACGTGGGGCTCACGGTCTTCATCCCCATTTTCCAGATGAGGTCACTGAGGCCCGGAGAAGTGAAGTGACTCACCCAAAGTCACCCAGCTGATAAGTGGCAGGGGCGGGATTAGAGCTGTGTGACTTTGGGCAAGTCACTTCACTCCTCCGGGCCTCAGTGACCTCATCTGTAAAATGGGAATGAAGACTGTGAGCCCCACGGGGGACAACCTGATTACCTTGTAACCCCCCCAGCGCTTAGAACAGTGTTTGGCACATAGTAAGCGCTTAACAAATGTCATCATTATGAAAAGCAGTGTGGCTCAGTGGAAAGAGCCCGGGCTTGGGAGTCAGAGGTCATGGGTTCTAATCCCGGCTCTGCCACTCGTCTGCTGTGTGACCTTGGGCAAGTCACTTCACTTAATAATAATAATGGTATTGATTAAGCACTTACTATGTGCAAAGCACTGGGGAGGTTACAAGGTGATCAGGTTGTCCCACGGGGGGGCTCACAGTCTTCATCCCCATTTTCCAGATGAGGTAACTGAGGCCCAGAGAAGTGAAGTGCTTGCACAAAGTCACACAGCTGACGATCGGCAGAGCCGAGATTTGAACTGAGAAGCAGCGTGGCTCAGTGGAAAGAGCCTGGGCTTTGGAGTCAGAGGTCTTGGGTTCGAATCCCGGCTCCGCCACATGTCTGCTGTGTGACCTTGGGCAAGCCACTTAACTTCTCTGAGCCTCAGTTACCTCATCTGTAAAATGGGGATTGACTGTGAGCCCCACGTGGGACAGCCGGATCACATTGTATCCCCCCCAGCGCTTAGAACAGTGCTTTGCACATAGTAAGCGCTTAACAAATGCCAAAAAAAAACCCCCCCAAAACCCCGTGACTTCTGACTCCAAAGCCCGGGCTCTTTCTACTGAGCCACGCTGCTTCACTTCTCCGCGCCTCAGTGACCTCATCTGTAAAATTGGGGCTGAAGACTGTAAGCCCCACGGGTGGGGGGGACAACCTGATTGCCTTGCATCTCCCCCAGCGCTTAGAACAGTGCTTGGCACATAGTAAGCGCTTAACAAACACCATCATTCACTAATTAATTAATTAACCCACGACCTCTGACTCTGCTCCACTGACTGGTTTACCCAGGGAATGGATCCCGGGACTAGAACCAGATTGGGATTGCCCAAACTTATCCCAAAGACTCTTTTTTTACTCCATCCCTCTCTCTGACGCGCCCGCCACCATCACCAGTCTCCGATGCCAGGGGCATCTTGTGGGTCAAAAGTGGAAATAAAAAACCCAAGTAATCCAGCTCCTATTTTCTGGAAAGAACGCTGTCGGGGAGGAGGAGGATGTGATGGTGGCCGTGGGTCTCCTACCTGGTAGAGGCCGTAGATGTTGTGGAGCTCCCGGTGTTCTCGGTGGCCGTGGTGAAGGGCATCCTTTGGCATGGTCAATTCCGGCCCGCGGAAGACCGAGGGTTCGTTCATGTCATTCCACGCAAAAAGGATGTCAGTGGAGCCCTAAGGACGGGGCAAACGCAGCCCCGCTTAACTGTGAGCCCATTATCGGGTAGGGACCATCTCTATATGTTGCCAACTTGTCCTTCCCAAGCGCTTAGTCCAGTGCTCTGCGCACAGTAAGCGCTCAATAAATACGATTGATTGACTGATTGATTGATATTGACGCACTGAGGTTCGACTGCGTACTGAAGCAGCCCGGCCTAGCGGCTACAGCCCGGGCTTGGGAGCCACAGGTCATGGGTTCTAATCCCGGCTCTGATTTGTGACTTCGGGGCAAGCCGCCTCACTTCTCCGGGCCTCAGTTCCCTCATCTGGAAAGTGGGGATTAAGACTGGGAGCCACACGTGGGACAGGGATTGTGTCCAACCTGATTGGCTTGTAACTGCCCCAGCACTCAGTACAGTGCCTGGCACGTGGCGCTTTTTAATAAATACCACAATTATTATTATTATTAATATTGTTTGCAGGGATGACGGGGGTGGTGGGAGTGACGGGGAAACAGCGTGGCTCAGTGGAAAGAGCCCCGGCTTTGGAGTCACAGGTCAGGGGTTCAAATCCCGGCTTCGCCACTTGTCAGCTGTGTGACTTTGGGCAAGTCACTTCACTTCTCTGGGCCTCAGTGACCTCATCTGGAAAATGGGGATTAAGACTGTGAGCCCCCCGTGGGACAACCTGATCACTTTGTAACCTCCCCAGTGCTTAGAACAGTGCTTTGCACATAGTAAGCGCTTAATAAATGCCATTATTATTATTATTATTATTATTTACTGAGCACCCAATGATTACCCTTCAACACAAGTCCCTGCCCACAAGATGCTTCCATTCTGACTAGTTTCGCGACCTCGCCGCAAGCTCAAAACCTTACTGAAGGCACATCTCCTAAGCCCTTATTTCCTCTTCTCTCTCTCCCTTCTGCACTTGGATTTGCAGCCTTTATCCACCTACCCTCAGCCCCACAGAACTTACGTCCATATCCGTAATTCATTTATTTATAATAATAATAAAAATGATTGCATTTATTAAGCGCTTACCATGTGCAAAGCACGGTTGTAAGCTCTGGGGAGGTTACAAGGTGATCAGGTTGTCCCACGGGGGGCTCACAGTCTTCATCCCCATTTTCCAGATGAGGTAACGGAGGCCCGGAGAAGCGAAGTGCTTGCCCAAAGTCACACAGCTGACGATTGGCAGGGCCAAGATTTGAACCCGTGACTTCTGACTCCAAAGCCCGGGCTCTTTCCACTGAGCCACGCTGCTTGTGTTAACGCCTGTCTCTTCCTCTAGACTGTAAGCTCGTTGCGGGCAGGGAACGAGTCTACCAACTCTGTTTTATTGTCCTCTCCCCAGCGCTTAGTACAATGCTCTGCATCCAGTAAGCGCTCAAGAAATACGACTGATTGGTGAATTGATCTATTCCCACATAAGCGCTCAATAGATAGGATGGATTGGTTAGTTGGTCTATTCCCAAGGGCTCGTTCCCCTGGTGATTTGCTCCCTCTCCCTCTCTTTCTCCCTCTCGGAAAAACGGGAAGGATCCCGAGGGGAGAAGTCCAAACCTTGTATGTAGAGAAGGCAAACTGGCCCGCGTACCATTTGCGGACCTCAGGGTTTATGAAGTCCAAGTAACAGGAGGGGCCTGGGAACACAAGACGGCGGATGGCTGGTTAAAATGGTTGCCGCTCTATTATTATTATTATTAATAATTAATAATATTAATAATAATGACATTTATTAAGCACTTACTATGTGCGAAGCACTGTTCTAAGCGCTGGGGAGGTTACAAGGTGATCAGGCTGTCCCACGGGGGGCTCACAGTCTCCACCCCCATTTTCCAGATGAGGTAACCGAGGCCCCGAGAAGTGAAGTGACTTTTCATTCATTCATTCACTCAATCGTCTTTATTGAGCGCTTACTGCGTGCGGAGCACTGGACTAAGCGCTTGGGAAGGACAAGTTGGCAACATCTAGAGACGGTCCCTACCCAACAGACTTGCCCCAAGTCACACAGCTGACAAGTGGCTCAGTGGAAAGAGCCCGGGCTTTGGAGTCAGAGGTCATGGGTTCAAATCCCGGCTCCGCCAATTGCCAGCTGGGTGACTTTGGGCAAGTCACTTCACTTCTCTGGGCCTCAGTTGTCTCATCTGTAAATGGGGATTATGACTGTGAGCCCCCCGTGGGACAACCTGATCACCTTGTAACCTCCCCAGCGCTTAGAACAGTGCTTTGCACATAGTAAGCGCTTAATAAATGTCGTCTGTCTCCCCCTTCTAGACTGTGAGCCCGTTGTTGGGTAGGGACCGTCTCTATATGTTGCCAACTTGTACTGCCCAAGCGCTTAGTACAGTGCTCTGCACACAGTAAGCGCTCAATAAATACGATTGAATGAAGTGGCGGAGCCGGGATTGGAACCCATGACCTCTGACTCCAAAGCCCGGGCTCTTTCCACTGAGCCACGCTGCTTCTCAATCAGTTTGATTGATTGATTGACGGGCACGAGCCCCTGTGGCAAGCAAAAGTCGCTTTCTTACCAGGCCAGCAGATGCCTTCGAAATCTCCCCCGGCGCTGTTTTTCACGAAATAGCCCTTCGCTTTGGCCTGAGAGTAGAGTGAGTAATGGGGGTCTATCTTGATGTGGGGGTCGGTGATGATGACCAGCTGCAAGTCACAAGGGCGAGAAGGTGACACGGTTTTTTAAAAGCCTGCGGTGTCCTCCCAGGGCCCCCCGGGCTCCCCTTTTCCGCCCTTAAGACAGGGACGGGGAGACTCCCTCGGGAGACGATCCCGTCGCCCTTGGCTGCCATCACCTTCCGCCTCTTGCCCCTCAGCAGGTCCTGCATCCCGGCGGGGTCCGGGAACCTCTCCCGGTCCCAGGTGAAGTACCGCTTGCCCTCGGTGTGTTCTATGTCCAGCCACAGAGCGTCGTACGGGATGTCGTGGCCGTCGAAGCCCGCATCCACGGCCTTTACGTCCTGCTCATCCTCGTAATTCCAGCGACACTGGTGGTACCCCAGGGAGAAGAGCGGAGGCAGGGCCGGCGGGCCTGGAACCGAGCAATCGGGGGTCGGGGGGAACTACCAGGCGGCCATCGGGCCTGGACCTCCCATGAGTGGCAACTCTGGGGGATAATAATAATCATAATGATGGCATTTATTAAGCGCTTACTATGTGTAAAGCACTGTTCTAAGCACTGGATGTGGCTACGGCGGGTCTCCGAAGGCCGGCCGGGGCGAGGGAGATGGGGGCCTCGAGCCCAAAGCAGGACCGGACGCCCGGGCCGGGGGGGGAGGCTCCATCTTGCCCGAAAAGGAGATGAGGGACTGGGGAGAGCCATCTACGGGGTCAAGGGTGGAGCGTTAGCGATGCTGTCATCGTCGTCGATACTATTTATTGAGTGCTTACCGTGGGGCCGAGCACCGGATTAAGCGGTCGGGAGAGTACGACGCAACAGAGTTGGCGGACACATTAATAATAATAATAATAATGAGGGTATTTGTTAAGCGCTTACTCTGTGCAAAGCACCGTTCTAAGCGCTGGGGAGGTTACAGGGTGATCAGGTTGTCCCACGTGGGGCTCACAGTCTCCATCTTCCTTTTAATAATAATAATAATAATAATGATGGCATTTATTAAGCACTTACTCTGTGCAAAGCACTGTTCTAAACACTGGGGAGGTTACAGGGTGATCAGGTTGTCCCACGTGGGGCTCACAGTCTCCATCCCCCTTTTAATAATAATAATAATAATAATGATAATAATAATAATGATGGCATTTATTAAGCGCTTACTCTGTGCAAAGCACTGTTCTAAGCCTGGGGAGGTTACAGGGTGATCAGGTTGTCCCACATGGGGCTCACAGTCTCCATCCCCCTTTAAATAAAAAAAAATAATAATAATGATGTCATTTATTAAGCACTTACTCTGTGCAAAGCACTGTTCTAAGCGCTGGGGAGGTTTCAAGGTGATCAGGTTGTCCCACGTGGGGCTCACAATCTCCATCCCCCTTTTAATAATAATAATAATAATAATGATGGCATTTATTAAGTGCTTACTCTGTGCAAAGCACTGTTCTAAGCGCTGGGGAGGTTACAGGGTGATCAGGTTGTCCCACGGGGGGCTCACAGTTTTAATCCTCATTTTACAGATGAGGGAACTGAGGCACAAAGAAGTGAAGTGACTTGGCCAGAGTCACCCAGCTGACAGTTGGAGGAGCCGGGATTTGAAACCATGACCTCTGACTCCAAAGCCCGGGCTCTTTCCACTGAGCCACGCTGTTTCTCCCTGCCCAACGTGAGTTTACAGTCTAGAGGACTGTCCAGAACTGGGAAAGGTGACCTCGACTCTCCCCCCTAATTCCACGATGCTCCTGCACGGTACTGGGGTTTCCCTCGGAGACCGGAGGAACCGGCAGGACTGGGAACGACGGGTCCCAGGCCGGATTATTTACCTGTGAGCCGCCCGTACTGTTGGAAGACGGCTGAAGGCGTGGGTCCCATCAGCAGGAAGACGTCGATTATGCCGCCCTCTGACATCCAGCGCACGGCCGTGTGGCACTTGGCTTTCTTCTTAGCGGGGCTCGGGCTGGGCTGGGCCCGGGTCTGCTGGGAAAGAATCATAATAATAATAATAATGGCATTTATTAAGCGCTTACTATGTGCCAAGCACTGTTCTCAACACTGGGGAGGTCACAAGGTGATCAGGTTGTCCCACGGGGGGCTCACAGTCTTTACAGATGAGGTCACTGAGGCACGGAGAAGTGAAGTGACTTGCCCAAAGTCACGCAGCTGACAAATGGCGGAGCCGAGATTTGAACCCGTGACTTCTGACTCCAAAGCCCCGGCTCTTTCCACTGAGCCACGCTGCTTATGGAAGGCCTGTCCCTTCCTCCAGACCGTAAGCTTGTTGTGGGCAGGGAATGAGTCTACCAAGTCTGTTCTATTGTCCTCTCCCAGTGCTTAGTACATTGCTCTGCATACAGTAAGGGCTCAATAAATACGACTGATTGGTTAATTGATCTATTCCCACAGAAGCGCTCAATAAATATGATGGATTGGTTAATTGGTCTATTCCCATGTGCCCATTCCCCTGGTGATTTGCTTCCTCTCTCTCTCTTTATGGTATTTATTATAATGATAGCATTTATTAAGCACTTACTATGTGCAAAGCACTGTTCTAAGCACTGGGGAGGTCCCAAGGTGATCAGGTTGTCCCACGGGGGGCTCCCAATTATCATCCCCATTTTATAGATGAGGTCACTGAGGCACGGAGAAGTGAAGTGACTTGCCCAAAGTCACACAGCTGACAGTTGGAGGAGCTGAGATTTGAACCCGTGACTTCTGACTCCAAAGCCCCGGCTCTTTCCACTGAGCCACGCTGCTTATGGAAGGCCTGTCCCTTCCTCTAAACCGTAAGCTCGTTGTGGGCGGGGAATGAGTCAACCAAGTCTGTTCTATTGTCCTCTCCCAGCGCTTAGTACATTGCTCTGCATACAGTAAGCGCTCAATAAATACGACTGATTGGTTAATTGATCTATTCCCATATAAGCGCTCAATAAATATGACGGATTGGTTAATTGGTCTATTCCCATGTGCTCATTCCCCTGGTGATTTGCTCCCTCTCTCTCTCTTCATGGTATTTATTATAATGATAACATTTATTAAGCCTTATTATGTGCAAAGCACTGTTCTAAGCACTGGAGAGGTTACAAGGTGATCAGATTGTCTCAAGGGGGGCTCACAGTCTTCATCCCCATTTTCCAGACAAAGGAACTGAGGCCCAGAGAAGTGAAGTGACTTGCCCAAAGTCACACAGCTGACAAGTGTCAGACCTCTGACTCCAAAGCCCGGACTCCTTCCACTGAGCCATGCTGCTTCTCTTTATTAAGCGCTTACTATGTGCCAAGCACTGTTCTAAGCGCTGGGGAGGTTACAAGGTGATCAGGTTGTCCCGCGGGGGGCTCACAGTCTTCATCCCCATTTTACAGGTGAAAGAAGCAGGGGAGAAACTGAGCCGCTCCCTCATGTTCTCCCAGGGAGACTAGCCGGACTGAAAAAACCACCGGGACCCCCAACAGGCTGTCGAGACCTGGTAGAATTTGGGTCGCCATGTCAACAGGTCCCCTGGAGTACCAGGGGCAGGGGAGGCCACGACGGCGCCCACCGCCCAGCACGAGAGATGCCCCGCGGGGCTCCGGTGAGGGAGGTGGGATGAAGGAAAGACCCCCGGGTGTGCCACAGTGGCTAGGTACCACTGGCAGGGCCAGGCCTGGCACTCTTTTAGAGCTTGACAGTCAGTCAATCAATCAATCGTATTTATTGAGCGCTTACTGTGTGCAGAGCACTGTACTAAGCGCTTGGGAAGTCCAAGTTGGCAACATCTAGAGACGGTCCCTACCCCACAGTGGGCTCACAGTCTAGAAGGGAGTACTGGGTGGCACTTCCCCACGGCCGCCCGCCACTGATTTTGACTGCTGCCGTCCAGCCGGGCAGGCAAGAGGGATGTGCCGCTCCTCTGCCGCTAATCTCCTCACCGGGCCTCGTTCTCGCCCGTCCCACCGTTGACCCCCAGCCCACGTCATCCCCTAGGCCTGGAATGCCCTCCCTCCGCACGTCCTCCAAGCTCACTCTCTTCCTCCCTTCAAGGCCCTCCTGAGAGCTCCCCTCCTCCAGGAGGCCTTCCCACACTCAGCCCCCTCCTTCCTCTCCCCCTCCTCCCCCTCGCCTTACCTCCTTCCCTTCCCCACAGCACCTGTATCTATGTATATATGTTTGTACAGATTTATTACTCTATTTTATTTGTACATGTTTATTCCATTTATTTTATTTTGCTAATATGTTTGGCTTTGTTCTCTGTCTCCCCCTTCTAGACTGTGAGCCCTTGTTGGGTAGGGACCGTCCCTATATGCTGCCAACTTGGACTTCCCAAGCGCTTTGTACAGTGCTCTGCACACAGTAAGCGCTCAATAAATACGATTGAATGAATGAATGAATGAATGTGCCCATCTCCTCTCTCACCCCCTGGCCCGGCCATGGGCCCTCACCCCTCCCATGGTGGTGGTGGCAGGGGAGGTGACCCCGCGGCCTCGCTCTGCCACCCGGGCACGTTGGCCCTGCCCACCTATGCGGCCGAGGATGCCCCGTGGGGCTGTTTCTCCTCCGGAAGACTGTGAGCCCGCTGTTGGGTAGGGACCGTCTCTAGATGTTGCCAACTTGGACTTCCCAAGCGCATAGTCCAGTGCTCTGCACACAGTAAGCGCTCAGTGAATACGATTGAATGAATGAATGCAATGCCCGACGGGGCCCCCGCTCACCTCCAAGGCAGCCCGGCGGTTGATTTCCACCAGGGTCTCGGAGGCATTCAGCCAGAAAAGGCCCACCGTCCTGGTCTGGCTGTGGGCCAGGAGGTACGGCACGGAGCCGTAGATGCCCAGTTTGTCATGGATCTTGTACCCGTAGACATCCAGGTTGTAGAGCCGGTACGCCTCCCCGTTGCTGGAAAACACACACATGTCAGCCACAGATCTTACAGAAGCAGCGTGGCTCGGGGAAAGAGCCTGGGCTTTGGAGTCAGAGATCATAATAATAATGATAATAATAATGATGGCATTTATTAAGCACTTACTATGTGCAAAGCACTGTTCTAAGCTCTGGGGAGGTTACAAGGTGATCAGGTTGTCCCGGGGGGGCTCACAGTCTTCATCCCCGTTTTACAGATGAGGTCACTGAGGCCCAGGGAAGTGAAGTGACTCACCCAAAGTCACACAGCTGACAAGTGGCGGAGCCGGGATTTGAACCCATGACCTCTGACTCCAAAGCCTGGGCTCTGTCCACTGAGCCACGCTGCTTCTCGATCATGGGTTCAAAATCCCGGCTCCGTCATTTGTCAGCTGTGTGACTCTGGGCAAGTCACTTCATTCATTCAATCGTATTTATTGAGCGCTTACTGTCTGCAGAGCACTGTACTAACCACTTCACTTCTCTGGGTCTCAGTTCCCTCATCTGGAAAATGGGACAACCTGATCACCTTGCAATCTCCCCAGCGCTTAGAACAGTGTTTGGCACATAGTAAGTGCTTAATAAATGCCATTATTATTATCATTATTATTATTATTATTATCTCCCAGGGAATCTTAGAACACTGGGCATCCCCATTCCTCCCCCACTTCCACAAGCCCTCACCGTGAAAACGGCGTCGGAAACGGTTCAGCCGCTTCAACCTTTCTCACCGTCTTGTCGTCTCATCAGCCTGTCAGCTACCCATGGGCGGGGGATGTAATAATAATAATAATGATGGTATTTGTTAAGCGCTTACTATGTGCAGAGCACTGTTCTAAGCGCTGGGGAGATTACAAGGTGATCAGGTTGTCCCACGGGGGGGTTACAGTTTTAATCCCCATTTTACAGATGAGGTAACTGAGGCACAGAGAAGTGACCTGCCCAAAGTCACACAGCTGAACAGCTGGAGGAGTCGGGATTTGAACCCATGACCTCTGCCTCCAAAGCCCGTGCTCTTTCCACTGAGCCACGCATGTATCAACTCTTATGGACTGTGAGCCCGTTGTTGCGTAGGAATCATCTCTATATGTTGCCAATGTGTACTTCCCAAGTGCTTAGTACAGTGCTCTGCACACAGTAAGCGCTCAATAAATACGATTGAATGAGTGAATGAATGAATGTTGGATGGTAATAATAATAATGACGGTATTTGTTAAGCGTTTACTATGTGCCAAGCACTGTTCTAAGCGCTGGGGAAGGTTACAAGGTGATCAGGTTGTCCCACGGGGGGCTCACAGTCTTAATCCCCATTTTACACATGAGGGAACTGAGGCCCAGAGAATAATAATCAATCAATCAATCAATCGTATTTATTGAGCGCTTACTATGTGCAGAGCACTGTACTAAGCGCTTGGGAAGTACAAATTGGCATCACATAGAGACAGTCCCTACCCAACAATGGGCTCACAGTCTAAAAGGGGGAAACAGAGAACAGAACCAAACATACCAACAAAATAAAATAAGTAGGATAGAAATGTACAAGTAAAATAAATAAATAAATAAATAAATAGAGTAATAAATATGTACAACCATATATACATATATACAGGTGCTGTGGGGAAGGGAAGAAGGTAAGACGGGGGGATGGAGAGGGGGACGAGGGGGAGAGGAAAGAAGGGGCTCAGTCTGGGAAGGCCTCCTGGAGGAGGTGAGCTCTCAGCAGGGCCTTGAAGGGAGGAAGAGAGCTAGCTTGGCGGATGGGCAGAGGGATTGGGGGCATTCCAGGCCCGGGGGGTGACGTGGGCCGGGGGTCGATGGCGGGACGGGCGAGAGCGAGGTACGGTGAGGAGATTAGTGGTGGAGGAGCGGAGGGTGCGGGCTGGGCAGTAGAAGGAGAGAAGGGAGGTGAGGTAGGAGGGGCTACCTCATTAATAATTATTAATAATAATAATAATAATGACGGTATTTGTTAAGATGCAGATTAAATTTGTGGGGAGGGGCTCTTGTCCCTAGTCATAATAATTCTAATTATGGTACTTGCTAAGCGCTTAAAATGTGCCAATGTTCTAAACGCTGGGGTAGATAAATAAATAATAATGGCATTTACTAAGTGTTTACTATGTGCAAAGCACTGTTCTAAGCGCCGGCGGGGGGATACAAGGTGATCAGGTCGTCCTACGTGGGGCTCACAGTCCTGATCCCCATTTTACAGATGAGGTCACTGAGATCCAGAGAATAATAATAATAATGTTGGTATTTGTTAAGCGCTTACTATGTGCAAAGCACTGTTCTAAGCGCTGGGGGGAATACAAGGAGATGAGGTTGTCCCACGTGGGGTTCACAGTCTTAATCCCCATTTGACAGATGAGGGAACTGAGGCCCAGGGAAGTGAAGTGACTTGCCCATGGGGGAGGCGGGATGTGGAGAAGTGAAGTGACTTGCTCAAGGTCACACGGCAGACATGTGGCAGAGCCGGGATTAGAACCTAGGTCCTTCTGACCCCCGGGCTCTAGCCACTATGCCGCACTGCTTCTCGAGCGCTTAGTCCAGTGCTGTGGTCTCAGAAGCGCTCAATAAATACCACCAGTTGATGTAGCAGAATGGTCATTAAGAGTGAGGTCACTCCCGGGAGGCGGGAAGCTCCAGGGGCCAGCTGGGTCCATCGAACCCAGGCCGCTCCGAATTCATTCGTTCATTCAATCGTATTTATTGAGCGCTTACTGTGTGCAGAGCACTGTACTAAGCACCAGGGCAGAATCGGGACGGGGATTTGGTGGATGCGTTCCCTGCCCGCAACGAGCTTCCGGTCTAGAAGACAAGGCAGGCCGGAGCATCTCCGATTGAAAACCCGTTCTGTGGTCTGTGGTGGTTCTGGGTGTACAATTGTTGCTGAATTGTACTTTCCAAGAGCTTAGTACACTGCTCTGCATTCATCCATTCATACAATCAATCAGTCGTATTTATTGAGCGCTTACTGTGTGCAGAGCACTGTACTAAGCGCTTGGGAAATACAAGTTGGTGACATCTAGAGACGGTCCCTACCCAACAACGGGCTCACAGTCTAGAAGGGGGAGACAGACAACAAAACATGTGGACAGGTGTCATTCAATCGTATTTATTGATGCGCAGAACACTGTACTAAGCGCTTGGGAAGTACAAGTCGGCGACAGATAGAGACGGTCCCTACCCAACAACGGGCTCACAGTCTAGAAGGGGGAGACAAACAACAAAACATGTGGACAGGTGTCAATCAATCAATCAATCAATCGTATTTATTGAGCGCTTACTGTGTGCAGAGCACTGTACTAAGCACTTGGGAAGTACAAGTTGGCAACATCTAGAGACAGTCCCTACCCAACAGTGGGCTCACAGTCTAAAAGGGGGAGACAGAGAGCAAAACCAAACATACTAACAAAATAAAATAAATAGAATAGATATGTACAAGTAAAATAAATAAATAGAGTAATAAATATGTACAAACATATATACATATATACAGGTGCTGTGGGGAAGGGAAGGAGGTAAGATGAGGGGGATGGAGAGGGGGATGAAGGGGAGAGGAAGGAAGGGGCTCAGTCTGGGAAGGCCTCCTGGAGGAGGTGAGCTCTCAGAACAAAGTCGTCAGAACAAATAGAATTAAAGCTAAATGCACAGTAAGCGCTCAATAAATACCATTGAATGAATATTGAGTGAATGAAAGAATGGGGAGGATGCTGTTGCTCTACCTGGTGTCTGGGAGCTGGAGGCTCTGGGCGTGCTGCGGGATCCCGTACACGTGCTCGAAGCCGGGCAAGGAGAAATCCAAGCCTACGGAGCTGGGGCCTGGAAGGAGAAGGGACTGTACTGAGCGCGGCTCTCACTCTAAAGGGTGGAGCAGACTGACCACTCAGCGGGGTCCATTTCGGCAGGGAGAGGCGGCGGGGGAGAGAGGCTCCAAAAGCCCCCCGGGAAGAATGGGTTTAACGCACCTCGGTCTCGGCTATCTCATCATCATCATCATCATCAATCATATTTATTGAGCGCTTACTGTGTGCAGAGCACTGTACTAAGCGCTTGGGAAGTACAAGTTGGCAACATATAGAGACAGTCCCTACCCAACAGTGGGCTCACAGTCTAAAAGGGGGAGACAGAGAACAAAACCAAACATACTAACAAAATAAAATAAATAGAATAGATATGTACAGGTAAAATAAATAAATAAATAAATAGAGTAACAAATATGTACAAACATATATACATATATACAGGTACCGTGGGGAAGGGAAGGAGGTAAGATGTGTGTGTGGGGGGGGGGTCGCCCACTTCCTGCCTCTGGCCTGGAATTTCCTCCCTCCTCATATCCCACAGACGATGACTCTCCCCCCCTCCTTCAAAGCCCTATTGGAGGCCACCTCCTCCAAGAGGCCTTCCCTGACTGCGCCCTCCTTTCCTCTTCTCCCCTTCCCTTCCGCGTCACCCTGACTTTCTCCTTTTATTCATCCCCCCTCTCGGCCCCACAGCACCTATCTCCCTCTCTGTCGTTTATTTATAATAATAATGGCATTTATTAAGCACTTACTATGTGCAAAGCACTGTTCTAAGCGCTGGGGAGGTTACAAGGTGATCAGGTTGTCCCACGGGGGGCTCACAGTCTCAATCTCCATTTTACAGATGAGGGAACTGGGGCCCAGAGAAGTTAAGTGGCTTGCCCAAAGTCACACAGCTGACAATTGGCGGAGCCGGGGTTTGAACCCATGGCCTCTGACTCCAAAGCCCGGGCTCTTCTCCACTGAGCCACGCTGCTTCTATTTATTTATATTCATATCCATCTCCCCCTCTAAACTGTAAGCTCTACAGTCTACAGTCTACAAGTTGTTGCCAACTTGGACTTCCCAAGCGCTGAGTACAGTGCTCTGTACAGAGTAAGCGCTCAATAGATACGATTGAATGAATGAATGAATGAATAAGCTCACTGTGGGCAGGGAATGTGTCCGTTATCAATCAATCAATCCATCATTATATTGTCGTTATATTGTCGTACTCTCCCAAGCGCTTAGTACAGTGCTCTGCCCACAGTAAGTGCTCAATAAATGCAATTGACTGACTGAGGCCCCAGCGCGGAGACCGCTCCTGGAGATGCCAGCTGATTCTGACATTCCCAACCGGCCGTCCGGATGGACAAAGGGCAGGACGGAAACGAAACGGAAAAAGCGACAGGGCTGGAGAGGGATCCAGGAAGAGACGCCGAACCCGTGGGGAGCGAGGAATCCGATGCGACCCCAGGCTCAGTCTTACCGTTGGCTTTGACGTCCACGAATGGGCCCCATTTCTCCTCCCAGAGGCCCAGGTCCTCTTCGTTCCCCTGAAGGGACAGGAGCGAAGCGAGTCGGTGCGGAGCAAATCGGGCTGGACACAGTCCCGTGTGGGGCTCACAGTCTCCATCCCCCTTTTACAGATGAGGTCACTGAGGCCCAGAGAAGCGACGCGACTTGCCCGAGGTCACACAGCAGATGCGTGGCGGAGCCAGGATTGGAACCCATGACCTTCCACCTCCCGGTCTCGGCTGTATCCAGTACGCTATGCCACTTCCCGCTGTGTTTCCTTACGCCTCAAGAATCTCCAGGGTTGCCCATCTGCCTCCACATCAAACGGAAACTCCTCACCATTGCCCCCTCCTACCTCTCCTCGCTCCTAGAGAAGCAGCGTGGTTCAGTGAAAAGTGCCTGGGCTTTGGAGTCAGAGGTCATGGGTTCAAATCCCGTCTTCACTAACTGTCAACTGTGTGACTTTGGGCAAGTCACTTCACTTCTCCGTGTCTCAGTGACCTCATCTGTAAAATGGGGATGAAGACTGTCTCTATATGTTGCCAATTTGTACTTCCCAAGCTCTTAGTACAGTGCTCTGCACATAGTAAGTGCTCAATAATTACGATTGATGATGATGATGACAACCGGATCACCTTGTAACCTCCCCAGTGCTTAGAACAGTGCTTTGCACATAGTAAGCGCTTGATAAATGTCATTATTATTATTATTATGATTACTCTCCTACTTCAACCCAGCCAGCTCACCTTGCTTTTCTGATGCCAACCTTCTCACTGTCCCTCCATCTCGTCTATCTCGCCGCCAACCTCCAGCCCACGTCCTGCCTCTGGCCTGGAATGCCCTCCCTCCTCATATCCGACAGAAACTGAGGACACACCTCCTCCAAGAAGCCTTCCTTGACTTTTTCATCTTCTCCCACTCCCTTCTGCATCACCCTGATTTGACCGGCAATCAAAAGTTTTTCCAGTGGGAGAGGGCAGTGTGAGAAAGGCGATGAGCGAGCCCCTCCCCAAATATCAGAATGAGCCCATTGTTGGGTTGGGACCATCTCTATATGTTGCCAACTTGTCCTTCCCAAGCGCTTAGTCCAGTGCTCTGCACACAGTAAGCGCTCAGTAAATACGACGGAATGGAAGTAAGCCACGGTGAGGACAACGACGTAAATTCAGACATCGTGGTCAATCTGAATTACCTGGGAGGAGCTGGTTGATAAGTCTTCCTCTCTTCTGGTGGAAGGGCCCCTGGAAGAACAATTCGGAAAGTTGCAGCGTGGTCTAGTGGATAGAATCAGAAGGATCTGGGTTCTAATCCCGGCTCGGCCACGCGGCTGCTGGGTGATCTCAGGCAAGTCACTTCACTTCTCTGGGCCTCAGTGACCTCATCTATAAAATGGGGATGGAGACGGTGAGCCCCACCTGGGACGGGGACTACGTCCAATCTGATTCTCTGTATCTAACTCAGGGTTCAACATAGAGCCGGGCACATAGTAAGCGCTTAACAAATACCACTATTATTATTATTTTTGTTATTATCTACATGACATGTAGAGAGAGAGGGGGAAAAAAAGACAGTAGCAGAGGATCCCACTGGGCCTAAAGGCCTTAGGGCGTCCAATTTTGTTTTAATAATAATAATAATAATGGCATTTATTAAGCGCTTACTATGTGCAAAGGACTGTTCTAAGCGCTGTGGAGGTTACAAGGTGATCAGATTGTCCCACGGGGGGCTCACAGTCTTCATCCCCATTTTCCAGATGAGGTCACTGAGGCCCAGAGAAGTGAAGTGACATGACCAAAGTCATACAGTTGACAGGTGGCAGAGCTGGGATTTGAACCCATGACCTCTGACTCCAAAGCCCGGGCTCTTTCCACCGAGCCACGCTGTTTCTCAGGTCACGAGTTCAAATCCTGACTCCGCCAACCATCAGCTGGGTGACTTTGGGCAAGTCACTTCACTTCTCTGTGCCTCAGTTACCTCATCTTTAAAATGGGGGTTAGGACTGTGAACCCCCCGTGGGACAACCTGATCCCCCTGTAACCTCCCCAGCACTTAGAACAGTGCTTTGCACATAGTAAGCGCTTAATAAATGCTATCATTATTATTACATAAGATAATCCGATTGGTAATAGTCCCTGCCCCACATGGGGCTCACAGCCTCACTACCCATTTTCCAGATGCGGTAACTGAGGCACAGAGAAATTCAGTGATTTGCCTAAGGGCACCCAGCAGATAAGTGGTGGAGCTGGGATTAGAACCCGGGTCCTCTTGATTCCCAGGTCCGGGCCGTTGCCCCTAGGCCGCACTGCTTCTTTATTCCAAGCCAAAGTGCATTTTAGGATCTAGTTCAGTGGAGAGAGCACGGGCTTTGGAGTCAGAGGTCGTGGGTTCAAATCCCAGCTCCGTCACTTGTCAGCTATGTGACCTTGGGCAAGTCACTTCACTTCTCTGGGCCTCAGTTCCTGCATCTGGAAAATGGGGATGAAGACCGTGAGCCCCACTTGGGACAACCTGATTATCTTGTATCTACCCCAGCGCTTAGAACAGTGCTTGGCACATAGTAAGCGCTTAACAAATACCAACATTATTATTATTATCAATCAATCAATCAATCGTATTTATTGAGCGCTTACTGTGTGCAGAACACTGTACTAAGCGCTTGGGAAGTCCATGTTGGCAACATATAGAGACGGTCCCTACCCAACAGTGGGCTCACAGTCTAAAAGGGGGAGACAGAGAACAAAACCAAACATACTAACAAAATAAAATAAATAGAATAGATATGTACAAGTAAAATAAATAAATAAATAGAGTAATAAATCTGTACAAACGTATATACATATATACAGGTGCTGTAGGGAAGGGAAGGAGGTAAGATGGGGGGGATGGAGAGGGGAACGAGGGGGAGAGGAAGGAAGGGGCTCGGTCTGGGAAGGCCTCCTGGAGGAGGTGAGCTCTCAGTAGGGCCTAAATCTAAATCTAAATCTATTATCTAAATCATCCTACCTCACCTCCCTTCTCTCCTTCTCCAGCCCAGTCCGCACCCTCCGCTCCTCCACCGCTGATCTCCTCACCGTACCTCGCTCTCGCCTGTCCCGCCATCGAACCCCGGCCCACGTCATCCCCCGGGCCTGGAATGCCCCCAATCCCTCTGCCCATCCGCCAAGCTAGCTCTCTTCCTCCCTTCAAGGCCCTGCTGAGAGCTCACCTCCTCCAGGAGGCCTTCCCAGACTGAGCCCCTTCCTTCCTCTCCCCCTCGTCCCCCTCTCCATCCCCCCCATCTTACCTCCTTCCCTTCCCCACAGCACCTGTATATATGTATATATGTTTGTACATATTTATTGCTCTATTTATTTATTTATTTTACTTGTACATATCTATTCTATTGATTTTATTTTGTTAGTATGTTTGGTTTTGTTCTCTGTCTCCCCCTTTTAGACTGTGAGCCCACTGTTGGGTAGGGACTGTCTCTATATGTTGCCAATTTGTACTTCCCAAGCGCTTAGTACAGTGCTCTGCACATAGTAAGCGCTCAATAAATACGATTGATGATGATGATGATGATGATGATCCCAGTCATTTGCTCTAGTCAGATCTACGAGGAACAGACTGACTTTGGAGATGCCGCTACCAGCCAAGAGGGCCTCTCGGGCCTATTTTTTCCGCAGGCCCTATGTCCCAACCTGGGCAGGTGGGCACGGTGCCCGGCGACGTTGGGCCGCCCACGGGCCGTGATACCTGTGTTTGGGGGGCGTCTCGAGAGGCTCGAAGTACAGCCGGTCCATGGAGTTTACGCTCAGCACCGTCTCCTCCTTGGTTACCAAATCGATCCTGAACGGCTCGGCCGCGACGCAGAGCTTCCAGGCCCCGCTCGCCAGCTCGAGGTGACCTCTGTTGCCGGGATGGGCCGTCAGTCTGGAAAAGCAAACGCGGACGGCGGTACGGAAAAGCTGTGGAAACTCACAGAAGGCGGTCCTTGGGAAGACAAGGAAACCGCTGTGTAAGTTGAGAAGCAGCGTGGCTCAGTGGAAAGAGCCCGGGCTTTGAGGTCAGAGGTCATGGGTTCAAATCCCAGCTCTGCCAACTGTCAGCTGGGTGACTTTGGGTAAGTCACTTCACTTCTCTGGGCCTCAGTTACCTCATCTGGAAAATGGGGATTAAAACTGGGAGCCCCCCCGTGGGACAGCCTGATCACCTGGTAACCTCCCCAGCGCTTCGAACAGTGCTTTGCACAGAGTAAGCACTTAATAAATGTCATCATTATTATTATTTTTTTTATTAAAGGGGGGATGGAGACTGGGAGCCCCCCGTGGGACAACTTGATCACCTTGTAACCTCCCCAGCGCTTCAAACAGTGCTTTGCACAGAGTAAGCGCTTAATAAATGCCATCATTATTATTATTTTTTGTTATTAAAAGGGGGATGGAGACTGGGAGCCCCCTGTGGGACAACCTGATCACCTTGTAACCTCCCCAGCGCTTCGAACAGTGCTTTGCACAGAGTAAGCGCTTAATAAATGCCATCATTATTATTATTTTTTGTTATTAAAAGGGGGATGGAGACTGGGAGCCCCCCGTGGGACAACCTGATCACCTTGTAACCTCCCCAGCACTTCGAACAGTGCTTTGCACAGAGTAAGCGCTTAATAAATGCCATCATTATTATTATTTTTTGTTATTAAAAGGGGGATGGAGACTGGGAGCCCCCCGTGGGACAACCTGATCACCTTGTAACCTCCCCAGCGCTTTGAACAGTGCTTTGCACAGAGTAAGCGCTTAACAACTACCATCATCATTATTATTATTAGGAAGGTCCCCATTTCACGGGTGAGATGAAGCGAAATCACTTCAGCCAATTAAAAAATGCACTGTCCTCTCCCAAGTGCTTAGTACAGTGTTCCGTAAGCGTTCAGTAAATACGATCGATTGATCCATCGATCAGGGGCTGACTGCAGTCCTTTGCAGGCTGGGCGGTTGACATTGGCATGGCCTAGAAAACCTCCCACTTCCCAGACTGAGCCCCTTCCTTCCTCTCCCCCTCGTCCCCCTCTCCATCCCCCCATCTTACCTCCTTCCCTTCCCCACAGCACCTGTATATATGTATAGATGTTTGTACATATTTATTACTCTATTTATTTATTTTACTTGTACGTATCTATTCTATTTATTTTATTTTGTTAGTATGTTTGGTTTTGTTCTCTGTCTCCCCCCTTTCAGACTGTGAGCCCACTGTTGGGTAGGGACTGTCTCTAGATGTTGCCAATTTGTCCTTCCCAAGCGCTTAGTACAGTGCTCTGCACATAGTAAGCGCTCAATTGATGATGATGATGATGCAGGGAGAGGCGAGTCCGTCGACGGAGTCCGGGCACGGACCCCCTGAGCTGGGGGTGGCAGGGGGGAGAAGACGGTGCCCGCGTCCTCCCATCATCAGTCGTATTTATTGAGCGCTTACTGTGTGCAGAGCACTGTGCTAAGCGCTTGGGAAGTACAAATTGGCAACATATAGAGACAGTCCCTACCCAACAGTGGGCTCACGGCCTAAAAGGGGGAGATGAAACCAAACATACTAACAAAATAAAATAAATAGAATAGATATGTACAAGTAAAATAGCTTACCCTCTGGTGACCAGGGATCTTGGGAGGACATCAGGGACTTCAAACCTCGGCTTCAGGGGAGACTCCTCGTTGATTTTCAGCCGGAAAACATTTTCCTCTACTTCAGAGCATTCCACCTGCAGACGGACCTGGGGGCAAAGAAGAGGGCGGCTCACCCCAATTGGCTGGACAGGCAGCCGTCTTCCCACGACGAACTCTGGGGAGACCCCTACTTAATAATAATAATAATTATGATGGCATTTATTAAGCGCTTACTATGTGCAAAGCGCTGTTCTAAGCGCTGGGGAGGTTACAAGGTGATCAGGTTGTCCCCTGGGGGGCTCACAGTTTTAATCCCCATTTTACAAATGAGGTAACTGAGGCTCAGCGAAGTTAATAATAATAATAATAATAGTAATAATAATAATAATGGAATTTCTTAAGCGCTTACTACATGCAAAGCACTGTTCTAAGCGCTGGGGAGGTTACAAGGTGATCAGGTTGTCCCCCGGGGGGCTCACAGCTTTAATCCTCATTTTACAAATGAGGTAACTGAGGCTCAGCGAAGTTAATAATAATAATAGTAATAATAATAATAATGGAATTTGTTAAGCACTTACTATGTACAAAGCACCGTTCTAAGCGCTGGGGATACAAGGTGATCAGGTTGTCCCCCGGGGGGCTCACAGTTTTAATCCCCATTTTACAAATGAGGTAACTGAGGCTCAGCGAAGTTAATAATAATAATAATAATAATAATAATGGAATTTGTTAAGCGCTTACTATGTGCAAAGCATTTCATTCATTCATTCAATCGTATTTATTGAGCGCTTACTGCGTGCAGAGCACTGTACTAAGCGCTTGGGAAGTACAAGTACCGTTCTAAGCACTGGGGGGGATACAAGGTGATCAGTTGTCCCCCGTGGGGCTCACAGTTTTAATCCCCATTTTACAAATGAGGTAACTGAGGCTCAGCGAAGTTACTACTACTACTACTACTAATAATAATAATGGAATTTGTTAAGCGCTTACTATGTGTAAAGCACCATTCTAAGTGCTGGGGAGGATACAAGGTGATCAGGTTGTCCCCCGTGGGACTCACAGTTTTAATCCCCATTTTACAAATGAGGTAACTGAGGCTCAGCAAAGTTAATAATTATAATAATAATGATGGAATTTGTTAAGCTCTTACTATGTGCAAAGCATTCATTCATTCATTCAATCGTATTTATTGAGTGCTTACTGTGTGCAGAGCACTGTACTAAGCGCTTGGGAAGTACAAGTACCGTTCTAAGCACTGGGAGGGATACAAGGTAATCAGGTTGTCCCCCGTGGGGCTCACAGTTTTAATCCCCATTTTACAAATGAGGTAACTGAGACTAAGCGAAATTAATAATAATAATAATAATAATAATAATAATGATGATGGAATTTGTTAAGCACTTACTATGTTCAAAGCGTTTCATTCATTCATTCAATTGTATTTATTGAGCGCTTACTGTGTGCAGAACACTGTACTAAGCGCTTGGGAAGTACAAGTACTGTTCCAAGTGCTGGGGGGGATACAAGGTGATCAGGTTGTCCCCTGTGGGGCTCACAGTTTTAACCCCCATTTTACAAATGAGGTAACTGAGACTCAGCGAAATTAATAATAATAGTAATAATGATGATGATGGAATTTGTTAAGTGCTTACTATGTTCAAAGCATTCATTCATTCATTCAATCGTATTTATTGAGTGCTTACTGTGTGCAGAGCACTGTACTAAGCGCTTGGGAACTACAGGTACCGTTCTTAAGCACTGGGGGGGATACAAAGTGATCAGGTTGTCCCCCGTGGGGCTCACAGTTTTAATCCCCATTTTACAAATGAGGTAACTGAGGCTCAGCGAAGTTAATAATAATAATAATAATAATGATGGAATTTGTTAAGTGCTTACTATGTGCAAAACACCATTCTAAGCGCTGGGGGGGATACAAGGTGATTGGGTTGTCCCCCGTGTTTAATCCCCATTTTACAGATGAGGTGACTGAGGCTCAGAGAAGTTAAGTGTCTTGCCCAAGGTCACACAGCAGACATGGGGCGGAGCCGGGATTCGAATCCATGACCTCTGACTCCAAAGCCCAGGCTCTTTCCACTGAGCCACACGGTAAAAGTTTGGGGACCC
Source organism: Tachyglossus aculeatus (assembly GCF_015852505.1). NCBI lineage: Eukaryota > Metazoa > Chordata > Mammalia > Monotremata > Tachyglossidae > Tachyglossus > Tachyglossus aculeatus. The sequence goes on from NW_024044828.1 coordinate 19,065,134, forward strand.
TTTCGGGGGGATTCTCCCGGCTCACCTTAGTCTCCTCGTTGATGACGGGGAACTTGGTGCAGTCCTTCCCCACGGTGACCGAGTCCAACAACCCCCGGAAGAGGGTCTTCCCAGGCTGCGACCGTTTTTGACGCCTGTAGACACAGAGAATGTATCCAACGCTTAGTACAGTGCTTTGCATATAGTAAGCGCTTAACAAATACCATCATTATGATTATTATTATTACAGAGGCCAACGGCGGGGTGATGGGGTGGATTGTGTCCCCCCAAGGGACAGAGAAGCAACGTGGCTTAGTGGGTAGAGCCCAGGCTTGGGAGTCCAAAGGACCTGGGTTCTAATCCCGGCTCTGCCACGTGTCTGCTGTGTGACTAGGGTAAGCCACTTCTCTGGGCCTCAGTTACCTCTTCTGTAAAATGGGAATTTCTAGACTGTGAGCCCACTGTTGGGTAGGGACCGTCTCTATATGTTGCCAACTTGGACTTCCCAATCGCTTAGTACAGTGCTCTGCACACAGCAAGCGTTCAATAAATACGATTGATTGATTGATTGAATTAAGACTGTAAACCCCATGTGGGATAGGGACAGTGTCCAACCTGATTAATTTGTATTTACTCCAGCACTTAGAACAATGCGTGGCACATAGTAAGGTCTTAACAAGTACCATAATATGCTTGTAATAATAATAATAATAATGATGATGGCATTTGTTAAGCGCATACTATGTGCAAAGTACTGTTCTAAGCGCTGGTTATCATTTTGGTATTTGTTAAGCGCTTACTATGTGCCAAGCACTGTTCTAAGTGCTGGGGAGGATACAAGCTGATCAGGTTGTCCCATGTGGGACTCACAATCTTAATCCCCATTTTCCAGATGAGGTCACTGAGGCCCAGAGAAGTGAAGTGACTTGCCCAAAGTCATACGGCTGACAAGCGGCGGAGCCGGGATTTGAACCCATGACCTCTGACTTCCAAGCCTGTGCTCTTTCCACTGAGCCACACTGTTTTATTAGTACAGTGCCTGACACATAGTAAGCACTTGACAAGTACTAGTAGTAGTAGTAGTAGTAGTAGTAGTATCCACCACTTCTACAGGGCCCGTTTGACCATTTTTCTTAATTCCTCAGTTTCCCCACCTGAAGAGTAAGGCTCTGGCTTCTTGTGCCTGGCACATAGTAAGCACTTAACAAATATTATTATTATTATTATTATTATTATTATTATTATTATTATTATCCACCACTTCTACAGGACCCGTTTGACCATTCTTCTTAATTCCTCAGTTTCCCCACCTGAAGAGTAAGGCTCTGGCTTCTTCTGCCTGATGGACAATAAACTTGTTCCCAAAGAGCAGCAAATTACCACTATTATTGGGTTCTTTCATGCGAAGGCAAAGCCGTTTTTCTGAACCACGCGCTGTAAAGTTTGGGAAGGAGTCTTTCGCTTGAAACGTAATCAGAAATATTTTACCCCCAAACCACGTGCTGTAAAATTGGGAAGGAGTCTTTCGCTTGAAACATAATCAGAAATGTTTTACTCCAAAACCACACACTGTAAAGTTTGGGGAGATGTCTTTCGCTTGAAACGTAATCAGAAATGTTTTACCCTAAAACCATGCTCTGTAAAGTTTGGGGAGGAGTCTTTCGCTTGAAACGTAATCAGAAATGTTTTACCCCAAAACCACACGCTGTAAAGTTTGGGGAGGAGTCTTTCGCTTGAAACGTAATCAGAAATGTTTTACCCAAAAGCCACGTGCTGTAAAGATTGGGAAGGAGTCTTTCGCTTGGAACGTAATCAGAAATGTTTTACCCCAAAACCACGCGCTGTAAAGTTTGGGGAGGAGTCTTTTGCTTGAAACGTAATCAGAAATGTTTTACCCCAAAACCACGCGCTGTAAAGTTTGGGGAGGAGTCTTTCGCTTGAAACGTAATCAGAAATGTTTTAACCAAAAGCCACAAGCTGTAAAGATTGGGAAGGAGTCTTTCACTTGAAACGTAATCAGAAATATTTTACCCAAAAGCCACAAGCTGTAAAGATTGGGAAGGAGTCTTTTGCTTGGAACGTAATCAGAAATGTTTTACCCCAAAACCACATGCTGTAAAGTTTTGGAAGGTGTCTTTCGCTTGAAACGTAATCAGAAATGTTTTACCCAAAAGCCACAAGCTGTAAAGATTGGGAAGGAGTCTTTCGCTTGAAACGTAATCAGAAATGTTCTACCCCAAAACCATGAGCTGTAAAGTTTGGGGAGGAGTCATTCGCTTGAAATGTAATCAGAAATATTTTACCCCAAAACCACACACTGTAAAGTTTGGGAAGGAGTCTTTCGCTTGGAACGTAATCAGAAATGTTTTACCCAAAAGCCACATTCTGTAAAGTTTGGGAAGGTGTCTTTCGCTTGACACACAATCAGAAATGTTTTACCCAAAAGCCACAAGCTGTAAAGATTAGGAAAGAGTCTTTCGCTTGAAACGTAATCAGAAATGTTTTACCCAAAAGCCACATGCTGTAAAGATTGGGAAGGAGTCTTTCGCTTGAAACGTAATCAGAAATGTTCTACCCCAAAACCACGCGCTGTAAAGTTTGGGGAGGAGTCTTTCGATTGAAATGTAATCAGAAATGTTTTATCCCAAAACCATGAGCTGTAAAGTTTGGGGAGGAGTCATTCGCTTGAAATGTAATCAGAAATATTTTACCCCAAAACCACACACTGTAAAGTTTGGGAAGGAGTCTTTCGCTTGAAACGTAATCAGAAATGATTTACCCAAAAGCCACGTACTGTAAAGATTGGGAAGGAGTCTTCCACTTGAAACGTAATCAGAAATGTTTTACCCCAAAACCAAGGGAAGGAGTCTTTCGCTTGGAACGTAATCAGAAATGTTTTACCCAAAAGCCACACACCGTAAAGATTGGGAAGGAGTCTCTCGTTTGAAACTTAATCAAAAAAGTTTTGCCCAAAAGCAATGTGCTGTAAAGATTGGGAAGGAGTCTTTCGCTTGAAACGTAGTCAGAAATGTTTTACGCATGTTCTTTACCTGTAGAAAGCAATCTGACTGCAATCCTTAAAGACGCTTTTGTCCACAGCTTCGTCCAGGAGACTAGAGGAGAAAGAGGAAAGAGTGAGCAAAGTATTCTTCTCTCGTTAGGCCATGTCGCTTCTCTTCAGGATCGATTTCCTGATTTGTGGAAGAGGTACTGGCCTGGGAGTTGGAAGGACCCAGGTTCTAATCCCGGCCCCGCCACTTGTCTGCCGACTTGTACTTCCCAAGGGCGCTTAATTCAGTGCTCCGCACACAGTAAGCGCTCAATAAATACGATTGAATGAATGAATGAATGCTGTGCGACCTAGGGCCAGTCACTTCACTTTTATTCATCCATTCAGTCGTACTTTATGAGTGCCTATGTGGCTCAGTGGAGAGAGCTCGGGCTTGGGAGTCAGAGGTCGTGGGTTCAAATCCCGGCTCCGCCGATCGTCAGCTGTGTGACTTTGGGGAAGTCACTTCACTTCTCTGGGCCTCAGTGACCTCATCTGGAAAATGGGGATGAAGACTGTGAGCCCCCCCCGGGGGACAACCTGATCACCTTGTAACCTCCCCAGTGCTTAGAACAGTGCTTTGCACATAGTGAGCACTTAATAAATGCCATTATTATTATTATTATTATTATTCTCTGGGCCTCAGTGACCTCATCTAAAAATGAGGATGAAGACTGTGGGCCCCCCGTGGGACAACCTGATCACCTTGTATCTATCCCAGTGCGTAGAACAGTGCTTCGCACATAGCAAGCACTTAACGAATGCCATTATTATTATCGTTATTATTATTATTATTATTCTCTGGGCCTCAGTGACCTCATCTGGAAAATGAGGACGAAGACTGTGAGCCCCCCGTGGGACAACCTGATCACGTTGTATTCATTCAATCATATTTATTGAGCACTTGTATCTATCCCAGGGCTTAGAACAGTGCTTTGCACATAGTAAGCGCTTAACAAATGCCATTATTATTATTATTAGTATGCAGAGCACTGTACTAAGCTAGGGAGAGGACAATTCAACAATAAACAGATACATTCCCTGCCCACAACGAGCTCACAGTCTAGAGGGGGGAGGCGGACATTTCTGGGCTTCATCTGTAAAACGGGGATTAATAATTTCAGCCCTATATGAGACATGGACTGTGTCCAATCTAATAATAATAATAATAATGATGATGGCATTTATTAAGCGCTTACTATGTGCAAAGCACTGTTCTAAGCGCTGGAGAGGTTACAAGGTGATGAGGTTGTCCCACGGGGGGCTCACAGTCTTAATCCCCATTTTCCAGATGAGGTAACCGAGGCCCAGAGAAGAAGAATAATGATAGCATTTATTTAGCGCTTACTATGCGCAAGACACTGTTCTAAGCGCTGGGGAGGATGCAAGGTGATCAGGTTGTCCCACGGGGGGCTCATAGTCTTAATCCCCATTTTCCAGATGAGGTAACCGAGGCCCGGAGAAGAATAATAATGATAGCATTTATTAAGCGCTTACTATGCGCAAGACACTGTTCTAAGCGCTGGGGAGGATGCAAGGTGATCAGGTTGTCCCACGGGGGGCTCATAGTCTTAATCCCCATTTTCCAGATGAGGTAACCGAGGCCCGGAGAAGAATAATAATGATAGCATTTATTAAGCACTTACTATGTGCAAAGCACTGTTCTAAGCTTAACAAATGCCATCATCATTATTATTACTATTATCTATAATTCTATTTATTAATATTGACACTACTGATGCCTGTTTACTTGTTTTGATACAATAATGATGGCATTTATTAAGTGCTTACTATGTGCAAAGCACTCTTCTAAGCGCTGGGGAGGATTCAAGGTGATCAGGTTGTCCCACGGGGGGCTCCCAGTCTTCATCCCCATTTTCCAGATGAGGTAACCGAGGCCCAGAGAAGAAGAATAATGATAGCATTTATTAAGCACTTACTGTGCGCCAAGCACTGTTCTAAGCTTAACAAATGCCATCATCATTATTATTACTATTATCTATAATTCTGTTTATTGATATTGACACTATTGATGCCTGTTTATTTGTTTTGATACAATAATGATGGCATTTATTAAGTGCTTACTATGTGCAAAGCACTCCTCTAAGCACTGGGGAGGATTCAAGGTGATCAGGTTGTCCCACGGGGGGCTCCCAGTCTTCATCCCCATTTTCCAGATGAGGTAACCGAGGCCCAGAGAAGAATAATAATGATAGCATTTATTAAGCACTTACTGTGTGCCAAGCACTGTTCTAAGCGCTGGGGAGGATACAAGGTGATCAGGTTGTCCCCCGGGGAGGCTCACAGTCTTCATCCCCATTTTACAGATGAGGTAACCGAGGCCCAGAGAAGTGAACTGACTTGCCCAAAGTCACCCAGCTGACAATTGGTGGAGGCGGGATTTGAACCCATGACCCCTGACTCCAAAGCCTGGGCTCTTTCCACTGTGCCACGCTTCTTCTCCATCTGTCTCCCCCTCTTCTAGACCGTGAGCCCGCTGTGTGCGGGGATTGTCTCTATTTGCTGCTGAATTGCACTTTCCAGGCGCTTAGTACAGTGCTCCGCACACAGTAAGCTCTCAATCAATCAATCAATCAATCAATCGTATTTATTGAGCGCTTACTGTGTGCAAAGCACTGGACTAAGCGCTTGGGAAGTCCAAGTTGGCAACATCTTGAGACGGTCCCTACCCAACAGTGGGCTCACAGTCTAGAAGGGGGAGACAGAGAACAAAACCAAACATATTAACAAAATAAAATAAATAGAACAGATATGTACAAGTAAAATAAATAAATAAATAAATAGAGTAATAAATATGTACAAACATATATACATATATACAGTCAATCAGCACGACTGAATGAACGAATGAAACTGGAGGAGCATAATAGCAATAAACAGACACAATCCCCGGCCACAACAAACTTCAATCTAAATTGGAGGAGCATAATAGCAATAAACAGACACAATCCCTGGCCGCAACCAACTTAATATCTAGAGGGAGAAAGTTAGAGTTGTAAGGAAAATGAAAAATGATGTAAGAAAAACGATTTCCCTTCTAGACTGTGAGCCCGCTGTTGGGTAGGGACTGTCTCTATATGCTCTGCACACAGTAAGCGCTCAATAAATACGATTGAATGAATATGTTGCCAACTTGTACTTCCCAAGCGCTTAGTACAGGGCTCTGCACACAGTAAGTGCTCAATAGATGCGATTGAATTTGAGAAGCAGTGTGGCTCAGTGGAAAGAGCCCGGGCTTTGGAGTCAGAGGTCATGGGTTCAAATCCTGGCTCCGCCACTTGTCAGCTGGGCGACTTTGGGCAAGTCACTTAACTCCTCTGTGCCTCAGTTCCCTCTCCTGTAAAATGGGGATGAAGACTGTGAGCCCCCCGTGGGACAACCTGATCACCTTGTAACCTCCCCAGGGCTTAGAACAGTGCTTTGCACAGAGTAAGCGCTTAATAAATGCTATTATTATTGTTACTGAATGAATGAATGAATTGCAAAAAGTCGAAGGCCGTGGCTGGGTGCCCAGCGTGGCTCAGTAGGAAAGAGCGTGGGCTTTGGAGTCAGAGGTCAGGGGTTCAAATCCCGGCTCCGCCAATTGTCAGCTGTGGGACTTTGGGCAAGTCACTTCACTTCCCTGTGCCTCAGTGACCTCATCTGGAAAATGCGGATGAAGACTGTGAGCCCCACGAGGGACAACCTGATCACCTTGTAACCTTCCCAGTGCCTAGAACAGGGCTTTGCACATAGCAAGCGCTTAATAAATGCCATTATAAAAAAAATGAGGTGTGAAAATAGGGTCCTCCTTCCTTCCTCTCCCCCTCATCCCCCCATCTTACCTCCCTCCCTTCCCCACAGCACCTGTATATATGTATATATGTTTGTACATATTTTTTTACTCTATTTATTTATTTATTTAATTTATTTGTACTTATCTATTCTATTTATTTTATTTTGTTAGTATGTTTGGTTTTGTTCTCTGTCTCCCCCTTTTAGACTGTGAGCCCACTGTTGGGTAGGGACTGTCTCTGTATGTTGCCAATTTGTACTTCCCAAGCGCTTAGTACAGTGCTCTGCACATAGTAAGCGCTCAATAAATACGACTGATGATGATGATGATGATGACCGCTGGGTGACCACTGGGCTTTTTACCTGATTTCCTCCGGTCCGGCCTGTTCCTCGTCCGGCTCCATGGCCCTCCAATGCCCTAGTCTCAGCTACAGTCCCGGATTTGGCTCCTTTAACCGCCGGGGATGGCTTTCATTTTCCACTTTGACAGTTTCTGACTTCAGCCTGACGCCACCCTCCACTCGGGCTGCTGGGAAATGCAGTCCATTCATTCATTCCATTCAATCGTACTTACTGAGCGCTTACTGTGCGCAGAGCACTGGACTGAGCGCTTGGGAAGGACACAGTCACAGCCCGTACATAAGGGCTCACAATCTAGAAGACTGTGATCCCACTGTTGGGTAGGGACCGTCTCTATATGTTGCCAACCTGTACTTCCCAAGCGCTTAGTCCAGTACTCTGCACACAGTAAGCGCTCAATAAATACGATTGAATGAATGAATGAATGAATGAATGACAGGTCGGCAACATCAGGAGGCCTTCCCAGACTGAACCCCCTCCTTCCTCTCCCCCTCGTCCCCCTCTCCATCCCCCCGTCTTGCCTCCTTCCCTTCCCCACAGCACCTGTATATATGTATATATGATTATACATAATTATTACTCTATTTACTTTACTTGTACATATCTATTCTATTTATTTTATTTTGTTAGTATGTTTGGTTTTGTTCTCCATCTCCCCCTTCTAGACTGTGAGCCCGCCGTCGGGTAGGGACCGTCTCTAGATGTTGCCAACTTGGACTTCCCAAGCGCTTAGTCAATCAATCAATCAATCAATCAATCGTATTTATTGAGCGCTTACTATGTGCAGAGCACTGGACTAAGCGCTTGGGAAGGACAGGTCGGCAACATCTAGAGACGGGCCCTACCCGACGGCGGGCTCACAGGCTAGATGGGGGAGGCTGACGACAGAACAAAACGTGTCAAGTCGTCAGAATAAACAGAATTACAGTGAAATTCATTCATTCAATCGTATTTATTAAGCGCTTACTGTGTGCAAAGCACTGCTCTAAGCGCTGGGGGATACAAAGTGATCAGGTTGTTCCATGTGGGGCTCACAGTCTTAATCCGCATTTTACAGATGAGGGAACTGAGGCTCAGAGAATAATAATGATAATGTAGGTATTTGTTAAGCGCTTACTATGTGCCAAGCACTGTTCTAAGTGCTGGGGGGGATACAAGGTGATCAAGGTTGTCCCACGGGGGCTCACAGTCTTAATCCCCATTTTTCAGATGAGGGAACTGGGGCCCAGAGAATAATAATAATAATGTTGGTATTTGTTAAGCGCTTACTATGTGCCAAGCACTGTTCTAAGCGCTGGGGGGATACAAGGTGATCACGGTTGTCCCACGGGGGACTCACAGTCTTAATCC